>NC_048536.1:14024061-14649013 GCF_902806685.2 Maniola hyperantus | reverse complement strand
TATAATGTCCCGTATCTGTCCAATAAGCAAAGCTAAGACAAACACGCCCATCAGCCAAGCACTGGTCATGTACAAGACGTACTCCTTTATGCTCGCGGGTTTTGAATTCTTGCCTGCAAGGTACATTAGTAGTATCAAATTTAATTCAGTTTGATTCAAAATCTTTAGTGTTTTAAGGATATTTGAGGGAGAGAAATTCAAGGACAGGAAAATTAGGTTAAAGTGATGTGGAGTTCTAATAATAAAATATACAGGATGGCCGGGGATGTGACGTCTAAAAGAAAAATTTAAATACCTTATATTAAGGGGTATCCAAATCACCCTATGTATGTCAGCGATTTTTAGTTTAGGAGTTCAAGCGCAGTAGTTATAAAACTTCAAGACTTGAAAAAACATACATAGGGGTGATTTGGATACCCCTAAATATCGTCACATCCCCGGCCACCCGGGATAGTACAATAGCTTCAGAAATCTGCAATTATTCACCAAAAAATGCACTCTTTGTAAACTCTAAAACTCTCCTCTGTTTTTGCCATCCACAATGATAATAGATACGTCAGTCGTCACAAGGGTTTCAGGATATTTTATCGCATTTTGATTATTACAATCGTTGTTGGCTAAATTTATCTGATACTTATTGAAACTTTCCAAATTCAAGAATTTCGATCTGCTCATTAATAATTTTAAAAAAATTAGGTTTGGTTACATAGCTTATACTTAAGTATTTCAAGATATTGCCTTCTTCCTCAATTCTTCTTAACCATAAATCTTATCGGAATGTACAAATTATCTCTACTTACCAATGGACGTAGCGGTTTTAGTAGCAAAGTAGAAACAGCGGATGTAAGCGTTCCCTTGGTTGTTGTACACCCAGCCGTTGGAGCCAAGCCCGATATGATCGCTCATGGCGTAGTACGCGCACGCGTTAAGGTGTATCAGGTATAAGATGTAGAACAACATCTTGCCAATACGAACCTAAAAAATGCTTGTTTTTACGGAAATGCTCATTCCATTTTACGCAATTTATAGTCTAAGGATTCTGCCTTATATTCCCTATCTACGGCGCAATTAAAGTTAAATTGCCTTTGCTCAGGTCTCAAAAGCCGATGTTTTAATTTTATGTTTACGGCGGCGCGGTCTAGAGAAGCAAGAAAGTTTTAGTTTTGGTTCATGTTGGTGTACATGGTGTACCTAGTACCGTAGTAGTAATTTTCAGATTGATCAAAAGCCAACAAAAATTTTGCTTTTCATGTATTCCCTCTGAATAAATTTTGTATTGCAGTGTGGAATCGTAGTAAAAATAATATGAATTGAACTTTGTTTGCGAAAAATTAATTACCTCAGTGAATAAAATAAGGATCTTACCACATACGGAGAAGAAAGAACACGGTCCATTGCTTGATGGAACTCCCAAAATGTCTGCAATTTAAGTAGCCTTGGGAACCGCAGGATCACTTTTTGTGTGCCGAAATATAAATACAATATTTCCAGTGGCAAAAGCGATATTAAGTCAAACTGAAAAAAAATGCTTATTAAAAATTTCAAATAAGTAACGCTTAGTGCCAATTATCTTGGAAGAAAGGATAACCTTGATTTTGCTTTTCATGTTACCAAACAAATGAATTTTGTGGAAATCGAGATCTCAATGACTAAGTATATGAACTAAAAAGTTTTTTGTTTTCAATCGGGACTGGCAAAAGCGATCGGGAGTCAGGATAATTTTCAGCACTAAAATACAATACATCACGTACCGTCTCTTAGAACGTAGTGGTTATATTATAATTTACTCTTTGCAATACATTAAGAACTGCCAATGGGAACCTCAAATGTTTTACTGTAATACTTTACTTACCAGTTTACTTCTTTTTTACGTTACCTTATATTGCAGTTTCTTCCTGTAATTCTTTCTCGTTTCCGCCGGATCGTTCACCCAGAACCCCTCTTGCAGGAACATGAGCCTCGGCTTCACAAACACCACGTCTAGCACGTATATCACATCGCAGAAAAAGTCTATCGTCATCCACATGGGCGTGTTTTCAGGAGTCTGGTAAGGGAATGTGGCGCGAAGAGCGATGCACCAGGCATTGTAGCTGTAGCAGCAAGTTACCAGGAGCAACCAAGTTATGTAGCCTCTACCTGATAAAGAAATTATATAGAGCCATATTATTATATTATATAATAGAGGCCGTATTAATATTATATTATAGAGGGTAATATGTTTCTATAGTTTGCCCAAACCATAGTTTAATTGGATATCAGATGTACCTACCTACTTACAGATGCAATGGTTTGTTCCTAAAATACCGTAACTGCAGGAGTGTCTATAAATGGGTCATCAATTTTTTTTATTTTTTTATTCAATACTTCTGTCAAGAGATGTAAGTTTTAAAGCGCGTATTTGCATTTATTACTAAACCAAGTGCCTGGTCGTAACTCTTGTAGCTTCCTGTAGGTACTTATACCTACTAATTGATTTTAATATTTTTAAATTTCCAGTGTCCTTACTTTGATCTAAGTGGGTCTGAAGACAAAAGTGATCGTTTATGGCGTTTTCTTGTACCATAATGGTGTTTTAATCAAACGTTTACGATCTATTTGTATCTTATATGATCTTAATTGATGTCCAGGGGAGACAATAACAAATTACATTTAACCTATCAATGCAGTGCTGATGACCTATCAATCGTTCATGAACGTCTAAGATAATAAATAATTTCGATTCTCTCAAATATATTTTGACCTGAATTATCGCAATGTCTAATTACGATAACGGCTTTTACTTAGTTGATTTTTGCATCTTTCAAATAATGTCTGGAAAATGAGACCCAGCTGAATGATCTTGATTATCAAAGTTCCCCAATATGAAAATAGGAATTTAGCTGCTACGTTGGATACTTTGCAGTTTGTTTGTTGTTTTATTAGTTTGTTAGCATGTCCTTCAATCACGTCGCAACGAAGCAATGAATCGATGTGTATGTAATACTTTTATCCCGGAAAATAAAAGAGTTCCCACGAGACGGATGAAGTTGCGAACATTAGCTAATAATGTAATATAAGGTAATGTAATATGACAAATATCTGGACAAATCTTTGCTCCATCACTTCATCATACATCAATAATAACTGACGGAATCGTGCTGATGCAGAATGTATTGAATAATAGACACCTTTTAAGCCCAAGCCTAGTAAGCCCAAAGGACTTACCCTGCGGATCTATGGTAACGCATGGGTCACACCATGTTGGCAAACTGAAACGCTTGCATTTATTCCGCGCAGGAGAAGACGGCACCGGGCTCTGAGGAGTTTCCACAGCCTCTTCGATTTCCTTTACTGTATCTACACTCCTGTTAATAATATTTTTATTTTATTTATTACAGCTGGTAACAGAAAACTTAACTAATTGGAAAAAGTAAATAGATAAGAACAGAAGGATTTTAGGTACTAAGTAATAACTGTGAAAATATTTTATATGCTATTTTTTAAATAATTTTAAATACATATCTAATATTGCGGACCAGCAGGAATCGGACCCGCGTCTCCTTGGATCGCGCCCGATGCTCTGACCACTAAGCTACGGCTCGCTTGCTGCCAATGACGAAATTTGTCTCAGCTATTTTTTTCAAAAGAATATGACTAATATTCCCATTTCCCATCCAACTAAGCGTAAATCTTGTGCTAGGAGCAAGTACGACAATAGTGCAACGGGTGTGCTTTGAACCAGCGACCTTTCGGAATCCAGTCCACTCCTTAACCGTTGAGCTATTGAGGCTACAAAAAACTCGTGACTGATGGGCGAAAAAGCCGTGGGTTACAGTAACTTTACATTTTCAAAACTACCTTTAGTTTTGTTTTGGCTACATGAGTCGTCCAAGGTAACCCATATTATGAGCAGTCCGAGAATTTCTTCGTGAAAATAAATTACGAATACAAATTATATAGGTAGGTATGTGCTTTTAGTATAATAACAGAGGACACTTTTACTTTGCAGTCTCTTTGGGTTTTATCTCGCCGAGGTCCTCTAGCTCCGTCACAATCTCTTGTATTGTATATGTGTCCTTCACAACACATTTTTGATTTTCACTCAATAGCCTGACTCTTTGAGGCGGTATTGAGGACCTAGAATAAAAAAATAAGTGATATATTTTATACAGGTCAGTTTTTAGTGTTCCGTACTTCAAAAGGAAAAAAAGAACCCTTATAAGATCACTTCGTTGTCTGTCTGAAGTGTCTGTCAAGCTCAAGACACCTATAGGGTACTTCCCGTTGACTTAGAATCATGAAATTTGACAGGTAAGTAGATCTAATAGCACACGTTAGGGGAAAAATCCGAAAACCGCGAATTTGTGGTTACATCACAAAAAATATATTAAAAAAACCGACTTGCAAAACCACTACAAGTAAAAATAACTTTTGTTTCTACACGTGTATGTATATTGAAGTCGAGTGAACTTCACGCTTTGATTTCTAGTTTCTTTAATTATGCTCGCCCGACTTCATACATACATACACGTGTAGAAACAAAAGTTATTTTTACTTTGTAGTAGTTTTCGAAGTCGGTTTTTTTAATACATATTTACCTAGCATGTTTGGGCGTAGAGTCTAGAGTACCCCATGAGGTGTACGGCCCTTGAGTGGTATAGGCTGGTTGTTCTTTGCTTGACGACGGATGGACTGTGTGCTGAAAACACAAAAAAAGTTTAATTGATTCATCCCTCCATGATGCAAAGGTATGTATATAAAAGGAAAAGCTGACAGATTGACTGATTTAGCAACGCACAGATCAAACTACTGGACGCATCGGGCTGTTTGGCACTGGCTATTATGACATAGAAATCTCCTAAGATTTTTTTTTTTGAAAATTCAACCGCTAAGGGAGTAAAATAGGGGTTTTAAATTTGTATTGTCCACGCGGACGAAGTAGCGAGCAATACGAATTCCGCAACATTATTCCTGCCAGAAGAACTAGGTAACTCCACATTTAAAAAATTTCAATTAAATCGAGGAGTTTTCAATCCTCAAAATTAAATTTGTATTTTAAACATTCCATTGCCATTTGATATCAAAACTGAAGGCGTGGACAATGGACATCGTATATGGAGTTACGACTTCTTTAAAAATATCATAAACCGTCTCAGCGGCCATATTAATCTTTATCATACGATTAGGCCACATGTTTTAAATATATAAAAGGATTGACTGACTGACTGATCTATCAACGCACAGCTCAAACTACTGGAATGATCGGGTTGAAATTTGGCATGCAGATTGCAGATAGATAATTTTCTAAATTCCACCGCCAGGCAGGCCAGCTTTTATTATTATAAAATGACAATATTGGAATCCCGTTGGGGCACAGCAATTTTAGCAGGGAGACTGCGCT
This sequence comes from Maniola hyperantus, assembly GCF_902806685.2. Taxonomy (NCBI): domain Eukaryota; kingdom Metazoa; phylum Arthropoda; class Insecta; order Lepidoptera; family Nymphalidae; genus Maniola; species Maniola hyperantus. The sequence continues at coordinate 14,643,633 of NC_048536.1, read as the reverse complement.
GTATTAATCGTCAAAGTGGGTAGTTGTTTATTTTATAATAAGTAGGCTTTTTCGATTAGGAATATTTTCAATGCATCAATGAACGTATTATCTCAACAGCTTGTGTAGCTGAAGTGGCAATGAACAAGGCACATAGTTCAAAAAATTGATAGACATTGCAGCATTGGCATTTGGCAGATCCGCCTCTAGGACTGGACAGACGGCAACAAACGAGTTACAGGGAACCGCTGGGTTCAGGTGGCGCAAGACAGTGGCGTGTAGAAGTCCCTACAAGAGATTTATTTATGTCCAGCAGTAATCGTGTGTCGATGTGTAAATAGTGTTATGTAAAATTACAGAGCTGGCGTACTAAAAGGGTGATAAAAAATTTCAGTTCGGCGCCATTTTCAAAAAAAAATTTCTAAAAAAAAAATCCTATAGAACTACTGACTACCGAACCCTACCTTTTTTCCCCTCGTAGTCAGTAGTAGCCTCCGCCGTCATACCGAGCATTGTTTCCCGCAATAGGAGAGCGCTGTGCTGCCGGCACCCGCTCGGTATTCAAATCAGACGCGTGCGTCGAAAGTTAATGGGCGGCCTTGCTCACACGTACCTGCTTCACTACATCCGATATACTTACCTCGATAAAGACTTGCTGTAAGGAATTGCATTTCTAAATCGTGGTGATCCCACGGGATTTTTAAAAAATTATGCGTTGTTTTTAAATGTTTTTACGAAATTTGGTGCTGGATTACCTTGAATCCCGGGCACGGTCTACTACGGATAGGCTACTTTTTAACACGGGACACGGGTTCCCACAGGATTTGTAAAAACCTAAATCCACGCGGGCGAAGCCGCGGGCATCAGCTGGTAGTATATGACAGAATGTGTCAGGAGTGAAGTGCCGGTCAGGACTTTGTTGGGACAGAGAAGAAAAGAGAAAGTCAACACGGACGTCCGCGGCAGCAAGACGTGTATTGTTTAAGATGGTAGTAATAATAACATAAGTCTTAGAAATTAGTAGTAAATATTTGCATTTAATAATGTAGACCTACGAGAATTACACAGAAAATACTAAGTAATTCGAAACTTATTTTGACCAGGATTTTTTTGATTAAAAAAAACCGGCCAAGTGCGAGTCAGACTTGCGTACCGAAGGTTCCGTACTCGGGTATTTTTTGACATTTTGTACGATAAATCAAAAACTATTAAACATAAAAATCTGTTTTAGACTGTACCTACTGGTAAAGCCCTTTCAAATGATATCCCACTTGAAATAGTTAACTTGCTTTGAAAATTGAAAACACTAATTATTTGTTCATGAACACATTTTTTTTTTGTGATAAGTATAACCACAAATTCACGGTTTTCCTTTACTTGTGCTATATGACCTACCTACCTGCCGAGTTTCGTGATTCTAGGACAATGGAAAGTAGGTAGTTACCCTATAGGATTTCTTGACAGACACGACAGATGGACAGACAGACAACGAAGCGATCCTGTAAGGGTTCCTTTTTCCTTTTTTTCCCACTTATAAAATCACCACTCACGCTAGTTCGTCATGTAATTTTTTTTGAAAATCGCTTACCACATCAACTTTTACTTCCATTTTTCAGTCACATTTTACATAAGTCTAAGAATAGTAATCACTTATAATATCACTATTAAAACTAAAATAAAAAAATATTCTTATATTTCAGTCTAGGTCCAGCTAAACGGAAAACTGAAGCGGCTAAATGTTTTTCTCGCAGAATTTTCCGAACGCGACCGGCCGGTGCCTTCACCAAATACCTACTTGCCTACTTTGCTACTCAATGCTCGGTAAAGAAAATTTTAGGGCGCCCGCATATTAGCAGTGCGCCGTACCTAAGTTGTGTCAGTAGAGAGCAAATTCCACTGGCAATCTAAGTACTTAGGTACCTACTTAATCTTTTTTGGTATTGACCAATTCGGTTGCGATCTGTAATCTATATGCCATGTAATCTCCAAGCATACCTTAACATTGATCTCTCAAAGCTTAACTCATCGAAGTTCATGAAATCATGATGCATTTTTTGACGCAAAGCATCTACTAATGTGAAATACCAATGGAATACAACCACAAGTGGATGATTGGATGTTGTATTCGATTTTACTAATGTGAAATACCAATGGAATACAACCACAATTGGATGATTGGATGTCGTATTCGTAGCTATTTTTCAAAATTAAGTAAATTGGGATCATAATATAACTTAATGTCATCATCCCAAATTACCTACCTAAGTGTACTAAAATCACAATTTATTATATTAATCAGCACTATGTATGTTAAATTATCTGAATACCTATTACCTATATAAAATTCAAAGTCCTGACTGACTGACTGACTTATATATCAACACACATTTGGAGGGTGTGTTCTTTGTAAAGAGTTTAAGTATCCACTTAGAAAGGATTTTTCGAAATTCCTCCTCTAAGTGGGTTAAATGGGGTTTGAAATTTATGTAGTCTACGCGGACAAAGTCAGAAGCATAAGCTAGTTTTGAATATAAATTATTACTACATAACTAGTATTTAATATTGAAAATTAAAAGATTTTTTATTCAAGGATTTTTTTACTAGTGCTTTTGAAGCGCCCTGTGAATCTATCACTGATTGGGTACCCTTTTTACCGAGAAGAACCAGCAAGAAACTCGGCGGTTGCGATTCCAATTATTTTACAATATTGTGCCATAGGTAGGCACATTATATATTCTACCTAAGTATATATTTTAATATAGCGACTCTAATAGGTAGCTATTATTTGTTTTAAAGGATTTTACGTATAGTTAATGGACTAACTGGAATCTGCTAAGCGTGCTTGCATGGGTAAAATAAATTGCGTGCTGTGTACCATAGCCAGGTCTCAAATATGCACGCGGCCTTAATTACACACAATAACAAGTTCGAGGGTTGTCCTTAGCACATAGAACTTGAGCCATGGCTCTACCAATACATTTTGGTGTTGTTTGGTACACTTTTTTTTTTACTCTAAATGCGGAATTATTAATAAGGATTAAAATCGTACTTTAGTTAAAATGGCGCGTGAGGAGTTCAATTACGAATCCACCAGATTCTGTATGGGCGCGGGCTTGTCCACCGGCACCATGTGCCCCGCGCCGCGGATCACCACCTCCGTCAGACGACCCCCCTTTTTGTGATACCTGTAAAAAATTGCCTGTTAATATGTATTAGCACTAGCTGCCCCGGCGTCCTTCGTACCGCCTAACAGTCGGTTCTATTTCAGGCAATTTTAAAAAAAATTCTCTCCGTAAGAACCATCCTCGTACTTCAAGGAATATTATAAAAAAAAGAATTAGCGAAATCGGGTCAGCTGTTCTCGAGATTTGCGCTCAGCAACACATTTAGCGATTCATCAAACACGTGTCCGCTCCGCTTCGCTTCAACGGAAACGCACCCACGTGTTCCATACGAATATTTTACTGTATAAAATATTAGCAAACTTACCCAGCAAGTCGGCAAGGCATTGAAGATATAAGGATATCTGGCAGCTTCCAGAAACTCCGAGGTGCCATTCCACTGCCACGTGCGGTAGTGCTCCGACGTGAACACGCAAGGCAGCATCTGGTCCAACTGACCACTACAACATAGGTAGGTACATAATTTTATAAGGATAAGGCTGTTATAGCCTAGTGGTGTATGACCGCCTTCTGATCTGAAGTCAGGGGTTCGATCCCGGGCACGCACCTCTAACTTTTCGGAGTTATGTGCGTTTTAACTTTTAAGTAATCAAATATCACTTGCTTTAACGGTGAAGGCAAAACATCGTTAGAAAACCAGCATGTCTGAGAGTTTTCCATAATGTTCTCAAAGGTGTGTTAAGTCTACCAATCCGCACATGGCCAGCGTGGAAGACTATGGCCAAAAATTCTTCTCACTCTGGGAGGAGACCCGTGCTCTGTAGTGAGCCGGCGATCATGATGATGATAAAGTATAAAGAAAGAGGACAAGAAGGCACCCCGTGAACACGCCAAAATCAATAAGGTGCCAAAAGGGCGCCCTCCCGCGACTTCGTCCATTCTATTACCGCGAGGTCGGTGGGGCTATGGGAGGTGGTGATTACTACAACTATAAACATTACCCTCCTTCTGAACTGTGTCAGCAGTCATGCAGTCATTGCAATAATTCTTCTGCATAGCTAACACTCTGCCACTGTTGGCTAAAATAGGCCGAATATATCATATCAGCCAATCATAACATAAAAAGTAGCGCATACTAAAAAATCTCACCAGTAAGCTAGAACTCGATAATTATTTTCAAGCAGTTCTTCAAACAGGGACTTGGAGCTGCTCAGGAAATCCATCGCCATAACAGAGTTAGCTGTTATATTGATGAACGAGTACTTGATGTCGCCGACGTGCAAAGCCCGCTTTATTTCCGTACTCTTGAGGTGGCTGACAAAACGACCGTAAGTCAACTCGTCTTTCAAGAAGTTGGAGGCTTGCTTTTGATGTGACAGGAACAACAAAATGGATACAACGTAATAATTATTTTTACGTTCAGCGAGTATGAAGTGAGTCCTATAAATACTATATAGAATCTATACAGGATTTCTCTTTTTCAGAGGCGCTTTAAATGCGTTAAAAGAAAATACGGAAAATTTCGCTGTTCTGAAGTGTTTAAATAAATGCGTGCGCATTTTCATTTTACCTAGTTTACGTTTTTTTTATGGTCACCTCATTGGCATAGAAGTATATAGAAAGTAAAAGGGTTGAAGAATTATGAACCAGCTACAAATACTATTTCCAATAAGAACAAAAGCACTTACGCATCAGCATTATTGTTTTTAAGATAAATACCTACTGTAAACTGCTTTTTTTATGTAGATATTAAAATACCACACAGTCAATAATTTCGCAATAAAATTATATTTTAAGAAATATACTTTTGCCTTAATAGAAACTTTTTGCTGACGACAGATTGGGGAACTAATTGTTATACTATTGAATATTTAAGGTTTAAAATAGCACATAGGGTGAAGCTGTGGTAGCCTAGTGGTTAGGACGTCCGCCTTCCAATCGGAGGTCGTGGGTTCGATCCCGGGCACGCACTTCTAACTTTTCGGAGTTACGTGAGTTTTTAAGTAATTAAAATATCACTTGCTTTAACGGTGAAGGAAAACATCGTGAGGAAACCTGCATGCCTGAGAGTTCTCCATAATGTTCTCAACGGTGTGTGAAGTCTGCCAATCCGCACTTGGCCAGCGTGGTAGACTATGGCCAAAACCCTTCTCACTCTGAGAGGAGACCTGTGCTCTGTAGTGAGCCGGTGATGGGTTGATCATGATGATGATGAAAATAGCACAAAATAATGGTTACTCAATAGATAGCACTGCCTCCTTCGACTGCAAAAACCCGTTTGAAGAAATACACTTGTCGGGTTTGTGGCACTTCTGGTTTGGTGTACTGTACATTTTGAAAATGGAATGTTTGTTTTGTTTAGTAGGCTGTAAGTAGTTCTCAGTATGGAAAGAAGTGTAATAGGTGTTAGACTAAGGGATAGAATAAAGCTACAAGACATAAAGGGAAAAACAAAATTTAAGAATGTAGAAAAAGTAATAAAACTATTAAAATGGAGATGGTCAGGGCACATGATAATAGATAACATAGAAAAATGGACCATAAAAGTTCTAGAATGGTACCTCAGAAACAAAAAGAGAAGAAGGGGGAGACAATTTAAAAGGTGGGAGGATGACATAAGAAACTTGGTTGGTGGTATGTGGACAAGGCTAGCCAGAAATAGAACCATTTGGAAAAGTTTAGAGGAGGCCTATGTCGATGGACACGCAGAACATAAAATATAAAACAAAAATGTTAATGTAAATAATCCTTAATGTAATAATTTTAAGTATTCAATGCATTATTTACCTAGTAATAAGAAAAACCTGTAAATACTTAACACTGCAATAAAGGCTCTTTTTATTTACTTTATTTTATTTTAAGTAGTTCTCAGTTTTCTGGTCGATGGGGTGTCGTAATCCGTGGAACAATAAACAAAATTTATAAATAAGTAAAGTGTGCACTGCACAGTATGTATTTTACAAAAATTTAGAGTTCAAGTTTTTTGCCAATAAGGCAAAATCCATAATTCCATACTAATATTATAAATGCGAAAGTGTGTCTGTCTGTCTGTTAGCTTTTCACGGCCCAACCGATCAACCGATTTTGATGAAATTTGATACATAGTTAGCTTATCTCCCGGAAAATTAAGTTTTTGTCCGCGTGGTGTTGTGTCTAAGTGGGTTAAATTTTAACCCACTTAATGATGGAATTTCGAAAAATCCTTTCTTAGTGGATACCTACTCTTTACAAAGAACACGCATTTCATGTCTAGGACCAGCGGTTTAGGCTGTGCGTTGATTATAAGTCAGTCAGTCATGACGTTGAATTTTATATATTACCTACTAGCTGATGCGACTTCGGTGAAAATCCCGTGGCAATTTTTTGATTTTCCGGGATAAAAGTAGCCTATGTCAGTCTCCAGGTCTTTATCTATACCCATGCAAAAAATCACGTCACTCCGTTGCACCGTCGTTGCAACGTGTTTCAAGGACAAACCAACAAACAAACACACTTTCAAATTTATAATAAGGGTATTGATGTATACAAATTTTGGTCATGTATTAGATATTTATTATTTTAAAATTAATCTTTAATCGAGCGATCTGGCATTGAAACGAATCAAGTAAAAATGTTAACAAGTGTATCACTGTATAATTATTAAACATGTCGAGTTCACATAGTTCAAGTTGATAGGCTAAGTACATTACGATTGGATCAAGTGTAATAACGCGTAATATGATATTTGAATGAAAATATATTGTATATTTTATTGTTGCGTGGACGACGTAATATATTGTGTTTTGCGTAGTCTATCTGTACACTGTTTATTAATGTATTAAATGAAATATTGATGATGGTTAAAACTGTGATATTGTTTTTAGTTTTAGTGGTATATTGGTAAGTCTCTCACATTTTGCTTAGTTAAGAGCTGCTTAAACTATGTACCTACATATATCATCAGGTTCACTACTGAGAACGGTTCTCTTCTCACATTAAGAAGGGTTTAGACCATAGTCTGCAACGCTGGCCCTGTGCAGATTGGCAGACTTCAAACACCTTTGAGAACATTATGTAAGTACTCTCAGGCGTGCGAAATTTTCTCCGCCAGATTTTATACGAATTGATATTTATGTCACAAAATTCTGCGGGAAAAATCCCATGTAATTTCTTAGTGCGTACTTCTTATAACTCTATATCAAATAATTTGTATCCTTTTTCGACAATTTGAAACTAAATTCTAAACTATGAGGTATGAGCCATATCGTATGAGCTACAAATTAAGTTGGATTTACAGTAAACGTTTATTTACTTATACAGTAGTTATATTCTCTTTGATTACAGCCAAGGAAAAGTAATTTTATCCAAAGATGACGACATCTCAAATAATATAATAGTTAGGGAAAATATAACGAATTATAAAAAACATGAAGACAATAGCGTTCATGAAGATGGTACTGAAATAGATATATCAAATGATATAATACCTAAAGACACAGCCAAACCAGAGATCCACATAGAACTCCCAGTGTACAATATTACCTCACCTGAAAAGGTCAAAGATGATGGTCACGGTAATAGTATAAACGAGTCAATATTATTTCAAAATAACAGTGAAAGTATTACTTTTGTAAATGCATGTGCAAATACAAATGTAAACGATGATGACGATGACTATAATAATATCATTAATCAAGAACAAGTTATACATTGTGATACGACCGAAAGAGTTGACAACGGTACTGCATTAATACTAACCCCTTTTATCGAAAGCGGACGACTCAAAGAAGCTCGGAACGCTTGCAAGGTTAACCCAGGAGTATTTCTAGGATATGAAAGTTATTCAGGCTTTCTGACAGTGAATAAAACTTATAACTCCAATACGTTCTTCTGGTATTTTCCTGTTGAGAACAAAAAGGTGAATGAGACACCTTGGATTATTTGGCTGCAAGGAGGTCCTGCTGTGTCCAGCTTGATTGGACTGTTCGACGAAATAGGACCGTTTAAATTTAATACTTTCGGAAATTTAAAAGGCAAGTTTAATCTTTTGAACATTTTTTGCAGTCTATCTAATTAACCTTCTTAAGAGCCGGCACCGCATTTCCAGGGTTTGGTTATAATTTAAAAGTAGTAGTAGTTGGTTATAATTTAAGAATCCTTTCTTAACAGATGTCTACGTTATGATTGCTATTTGCGTGCCAAATTTCAGCCCGATCCGGATAGTAATTAGAGCTGTGCGTTGATAGATCAGTCAATTATATACATAGATTTAAAGATTTATAGATTTTTTAATTCAGGCTTCGGAGAACGAGAACTTGGTTGAAGCGTCGCGCGTCGGTGACGAGTTTTTCTCACTTTACTCTTTGGAAATTGGACGCATAATGTCCGAAAGGAAGCTTCACTTCAAAAACTTGTGTGACGATAAATATTGTTTAACTATTGACTTTCTAAATAAGTGATCACTATTTTTCCAGAAAATCCTTACACATGGTTGAAGAACCATTCGCTCGTCTTCATCGACAATCCTGTTGGAACTGGTTACAGTTTCACTGACCATGACGATGGATTTGTAAAGGACATGGCCACGGTAACTATGATTTCCCGCATAGTAAATCGCGCATCGTTTTGTACTAGTAAATTAATTTATGCTTAGATTATCCATTTCCTACGTGTCAAAATATGGAGGTCTATAGTGTCCACAATTCATAACCTCTGAATCAACTAGAGCAACCCCGTTTTTGGATCCTTAATAATAAAAATCAATGGATTTTTATCACGTATAGTTGCGATAAATTGGAAATAGTGTGATTTTTAGTTGTTATTTTTTTCAACCTCTGCTAGAATTGAGTTACTGAACTGTTTAATTAAAGAGTATTTCTTTACTTCAGAAAGGTTTATAAAGGAAGATGTTTTACCTTGTTTCCAGTATGGCAGTCACTTATACGAAGCAGTATCTCAGTTCCTCCAAATATTTCCGGAACTGCGAAAGGCGCCGTTATTCGTCGCAGGGGAATCTTACGCAGGAAAATATGTGCCAGCTCTCGCCATAGAGATTCACAAACACAAGGATTTGCCAGAATCTGATATCAACTTAGAGGTACAGTACCCGGCAGGAAATATGGCGATCCACTGTCCAATTTATTCCAACAGGTGGCGAACTGGCCAAACTGGTCTGTTCCTCTAGCAAAAGAGAGGCTAATATTTTTATTTATTTCAGGGTGTAATAATAGGCAACGCTTTTGTGGACCCGAGTGAGATAGCTAATGTGACTCATCCCTTTTTGTACTTTGGTCTCCTCAATAGAGAGCAAATAGAAATAGTTAATCCGTTGCTGACGTCCTTCCAACAGGACATAGCCAACAAAAATAGTGTTGGAGCAAAAAACGTGAGTATAACTAAATACTGAATAGTTCTAAACGAATAAGTGGTCTAAAATCTAAATGAAATGTTAAAAGTCCCAATCAATCGAGTGTCATGTAAAAATTTCACAAGAGGCCACAAGTTAGGTCGTCGAAAGCGGCTTTTCGTGATTATCTCGGCATTGGGCACAATAATTTAAAAGTTCATATCAAAATTCAGTTTTCCGAAAAATTTTCAAAGCCCATTTCTTGATTTCCCTGTAATTTAATACCTTACTTTAACTTAATTTTTCATTTGCCTTTTTAATTTTCCACAGTAATAAAAGGAACCCTTATAGTTTCCTCCAGTGCATCTATCCGTGTGTCAAATCACTTGAACCTAACGGCTATTTTTTAAATTTCTCATCTTTACCCCATTCTTAAGGCCGGCACTTCCCGTCTTTTTGCGTCAGGACACTTTTTCTTGGGTCTTCAACTAGGGATTCAAAAAATACTTATATCATTAATCAATTCGGTATACACAATCGAAAAAAATTCTTAGTAGGTAATGTTCGATACCTACCAACGATTTTTCAGAAATGGACCAGCCTGATCTCCATTTTGTTGTTCCTGTCACATCAAAAGCAAGCCTACAACTTCTTGAAAGACGAGTTGACTTACGGTCGTTTCGTCAGCCACCTCAAGAGTACGGAAATAAAGCGGGCTTTGCACGTCGGCGACATCAAGTACTCGTTCATCAATATAACAGCTAACTCTGTTATGGCGATGGATTTCCTGAGCAGCTCCAAGTCACTGTTTGAAGAACTGCTTGAAAATAATTATCGAGTTCTAGCTTATTGGTGAGATTTTTTAGTATGCGCTTCTTTTTATGTTATGATTGGCTAATATGATATATTCGGCCTATTTTAGCCAACAGTGGCAGAGTGTTAGCTATGCAGAAGAATTATTGCAATGACTGCATGACTGCTGACACAGTTCAGAAGGAGGGTAATGTTTATAGTTGTAGTAATCACCACCTCCCATAGCCCCACCGACCTCGCGGTTATAAAATGGACGAAGTCGCGGGAGGGCGCCCGTTTGGTACCTTATTGATTTTGGCGTGTTCACGGGGTGCCTTCTTGTCCTCTTTCTTTATACTTTATCATCATCATGATCGCCGGCTCACTACAGAGCACGGGTCTCCTCCCAGAGTGAGAAGTATTTTTGGCCATAGTCTTCAACGCTGGCCATGTGCGGATTGGTAGACTTAACACACCTTTGAGAACATTATGGAAAACTCTCAGACATGCAGGTTTTCTAACGATGTTTTTCTTTCACCGTTAAAGCAAGTGATATTTAATTACTTAAAACGCACCTAACTCCTAAAAGTTAGAGGTGCGTGCCCGGGATCGAACCCCCGACCTCAGATTAGAAGACGGACGTCCTACCCACTAGGCTATCACAGCTTTATCCTTATCTAAATATATAAAAGGAAAAGGTGACTGACTGACTGACTGACTGACTGACTGACTGACTGATCTATCAACGCACAGCTCAAACTACTGGACGGATCTGGCTGAAATTTGGCTTGGAGATAGCTATTATGACGAAGGCATCCGCTAAGAAAGAATTTTTGAAAATACAACCCCTAAGGGGGTGAAATAAGAGTTTGTAATATGTGTAGTCCACGCGGACGAAGTCGCGAGCATAAGCTAGTCCTTATAAAACTATATACCTACCTATGTTGTAGTGGTCAGTTGGACCAGATGCTGCCTTGCGTGTTCACGTCGGAGCACTACCGCACGTGGCAGTGGAATGGAACCTCGGAGTTTCTGGAAGCTGCCAGATATCCTTATATCTTCAATGCCAGACTTGCTGGGTAAGTTTGCTAATATTTTATACAGTAAAATATTCGTACGGAACACGTGGGTGCGTTTCCGTTGAAGCGAAGCGGAGCGGACACGTGTTTGATGAATCGCTAAATGTGTTGCGAGCGCAAATCTCGAGAACAGCTGACCCGATTCCGCTAATTCTTTTTTTATAATATTCCTTGAAGTACGAGGTTGGTTCACGGAGAGAAAAATTTTAAAAATTGCCTGAAAAAGAATCGACTGTTAGGCGGTACGAAGTTCGCCGGGGCAGCTAGTGTAATATACATATTAACAGGCAATTTTTTATAGTTATCACAAAACGGGGGGTCGTCTGACGGAGGTGGTGATCCGCGGCGCGGGGCACATGGTGCCGGTGGACAAACCCGCGCCCATACAGAATCTGGTGGCGCGCTGGACGCATAGCCAGCCGCTCAGCAGACGCTTCGGCCTGCTGGAGGGCTCCTACGTGCAGGAGTTCGTGAGGAACCACTCCGCTGTGTACTTGCAATAAAGAGCCGTGACCTGTCGTGACCCGTGGGATACCCAAAAGAAACGAAGCTTATGGGCAGATTACACCTACCGAGTAGGTACAGTGGCTAGTCAGTGTCCTCGGCCGAGTACTCGGTTGGTAATAAACTATTTGTGGTTACATCATAAAAAAATTAAAATGGTATAATAACTAAGTATATGTGGGGTATCATATGAGAGGTCTTCGTCTGTGCATTCTAAAACAGATTTTTTTTTATGCATCATAGTTTTGAATTATCGGATTTTTATCGGAATTTGGAACCCTCGGAGCGCGAGTCTGACTCGCACTTGGCCGGTTTTTGTAATGTAACCACCAATTCACAGTTTTCGGATGTTTGCTTTACTTGTGCTATAGGACATTGCTTCCTACCTGAAGTACCCTATAGGTTTTGAGTCCTTTGATGATCTTGACAGCCACGACAGACAAACAACGAAGTGATCCTATAAGGGCTCTTTTTTCCTTTCTGTTCGCACGCCAGCAATTTTTAACAAATTGCTGGCGTGCAAAAAATTTTAACAAAGAAATTGCTGGACAGTTTCATACTGGTAATGAGGTTCTTTGAATGACTAGTTTTGTGACTTATTTACTCAGAACAGAGTTAAATATCATAATATAATATCTCAATCGCATAAAAACCATCTAATAGTTATAATAAAATGTTTTAGTTAAGTTTAGATTTATGAAATGATTACTATTATTATAAAACCTTAATAAGTCTCGATTTAGTTTTATTAATAGTTCTTTGACAAACATTTCCCTAAACCTTCAACCTTGCAATATTTATACTATACAATATCTGTCACCGACTGTTCTCACGGATTTAGTCGAAGTGAGCCCTTGCAATATTCTTAAAATACCTACCTAAAATTAAATACATATAGGTTTTTAAAAATCGCGTGGGAATTCTCTTCTTCGATTTTCCGACTATGTCTGTTTCCGGCATAGATAACACACTATACATATAATCCGGAATCCAAGTTACCTCTGTATAAAATTTTGTTAAATATCAAAATCGGTTCGGTAGGTCCGTGACGGTGAGGGCCTGTAACAGACTTTCGCATTCATAATATTAGTATGGAGTGGAAAGTTTGTCTGTCTGTTTGTCACCTATGCATTCGCGCATCAGCGGCAGATGCATTTGACGTTTCAAAATTACTTGAATAACTGAAGTTGTACCTATAGCGATTAGTTGTATTGCAACGCATGCCGGGTATAGGCTAGTCTTCAATGAAAATAAATTATAAATTCCGAATAAAGAAGATTGTTTCTGAACTTTGGAGATAACGTAGGTACCTAATAGTAAAATTCGCCTTATTACAGGGAGATAAGATAGTGAGGTTAAAAGTTCTATTTTTGAACAAGTCCGCGAAATGATAAATGCAGTGTTGTCAACTTTCTTGATTTACTACTAACTTGGTAGTAAATTTTTATTCTACTAGTTCCATGTGTGTAATATACAAAATTGTTATTATTTCATTTAACTTATATTTTAAGTCAACTGACATAAAAATGTGTTTTTTTTTTAAGTTTGTTTTTTATATATAAAATATTATATTGTGCCAAAATTAACACTAATTTGAGCGAAGGAGTAGGGTATAATAATATCGGTAGGGGGAAGTAGGGCAGTTGTAGGTATACAAAAGGGGCACATTAATACACCATATTTGAATTTTGACAACGCTAAACATGCCTTTAAAAGAAACTAGGACTTGAAAGCACTCCAAGAAATTCGCAAACGGCAATAACAGGTGTGTTCACTGATTTGGGTCTTTCTTATCTAGAAATACTTTCCAATTATAATGAAGTTTTTCCCATTTTCAGTTTCAGATGCCCTTCTCGTCCCCGTCGGTGGGGCAGAATGATATAAATCCCGTTTTTTGCTTAAAATGTTATTGTAATCTATAGTACGCGACAGGTCGAGATGGCAATCGAGGTATGAGGCGGGCGGACATTCCCCACAGCCGCACAACGCACGTCACCCGCGCTATCCCGGAACGCCCCGTCCCCATCCTGATTGTCATGTCGACCTGTCGCGTAATGATAAGTATAAAAATAAAAATAAATCGCCGCAATGTATGTATGCGCATAACTTCCGAATGACTGCACCAAATTAATTGGAATGGTACGTACCTAATTCTTTTTTGTGTTCGTTATTGTCAGTAAAACGTTTGTATGAAAGATTTTTTTGGAAAATGCATGGGAAAAGACAGTTCCGGCGGGGCGCGGACGAAGTCGCGGGCAACAGCTAGCATTTTGTAATATTTACTATGTGCCAAACTTTAACAATATTTGTATCACCTTATAGTAGAAAGTGGTATAAATTCAAATTTTAGTGTAGCAACTCATTGATTTACACACTTTTGCTTGGAGTATGATTACATAGGTACCTACCTGTGATAAGTACTCTTTGGTTTGTTTGTGGTGCTCCATATTTACATATTTCATATATTTACAAAGTACATGTACTGTGCTGTGTGCAAAGTACTCTGTGGTGGGTGGTGGTGCTTAGCAAATGTGTGTGTCGTGCGTCGTGCTTGCCGCTTTTATAATAATTTCCACAGCCTTGTGATTTGTGAATGAACGTGATTCAAAACCGGATGTCTGGAATAACTTTCACTGTTATGTGGTTGTAAATAAACAATGTATTTTCTTAGAGCAACAACACCTTTTGCGTAAGTTAACCATGTATTAATTATTGTTAAAGTATTAGTAAGTAACTTATGATTAGTGAAAGTTTAAAACTTAAGTTTTTTATTTCATTATTTATTATTTATAATACCTATGGATTTGGTTGGATTATAAAAACTAGGTTTCGGCAGTAAATAACAGAAGTTGCACCATTATTTTGAAATAAATGCAATAATAATTTTATTACCTACTATTATCCTTATAATTTATATTATGTATATTGTCATAGACCTATCTGAAAGTCGGGTGAAACATGGCGGCAAATTTAAAACAAATGGCTTTCATTTAATTTAGTTTAATATTCAATAAACATTTAAAAGAAGGGGTATTATTATTCTTGGGTTAGACCGACCCTGCCAAAGAAAATCTTTTGTTCGCAAAGCACCGTATTACATATTTATTGTAGCCTACATAGCAATCAAATTATTCGATTGTTGTTATTATTCGATAACAATTGGACAATCGAAAAACAATCTGTTGTTTTCGATTACTAGGTAGGTATCTTGTTCAATTGTTAAGTACCTACCTTGGCGCGCGGGTCTGGGACAAGTAAAAACAATTAATTGAAAATCGAATGCAAATGCGCAATCAAACAATCTATTGTTTTTCTTTTTTGTGAAGATGAATAAATCTACAGTCGATTCTTCAATTTCTCGATTCATTCGAGAGTTTTTTTTGTAACAATCGCCACACACAGTTAATAGTATATCAGACTAGTACACCCTCTCTACAGTCATATATACTATTAACTGTGTTCTTTTTACAATTCTTACTTATGTTATGTAACTAGTAGGTAACTAATTACCCATCGTAACAATTTTTTCCATGTTTCTATTTCAGAATCACACTCATTACGGTAGCAACATCACTAGCCGCAACACCCGCTCTAATCCTCACACCACTAATACAGCAAAACAAATTGGAACAAGCGAGAGAAGCTTCCACAGTCATCTCCAAAGACTTCCTCAATATCACGAGCTACTCCGGCTTCTTAACCGTTGACGAGAGATACAACTCTAATTTATTCTTCTGGTACTTCCCCTCGACTGAAGTTCCTGAGTCTAAAAAGGACCAGGGAAAGACTCCATGGATCATTTGGCTCCAAGGTGGGCCTGGAGCTACCAGCCTGGCGGGACTTTTTGATGAAATGGGCCCGTTTGAATACGATATGAGTAGCAAAACGTTAAAAAGTGAGTTATTCATCATTTATCTATCAATCTACTTGTATACCACCAGGGTAATGAGCTCATTTGACATTCATTTTTAATCCATCAAAGGTTTTCTACGAAAAAATATTTTATTATCACTTAGTGCAGCAGCAACATAGAACCAACCAATGTGAAATGAGCTTGATAGCTATTATTAAAATCACTGAGTTTGTAGGCAGGACTCACATGGTCACGTGAGCTGAAAAATATACTTACGGCAGGTTGCCCCTTTCTATGGCTCCCAAGTAAGATAATAGAGAGAGATATATAAGTCTTTATGGGATAGATAGGGAGGTGTTTGTTAAATTTTAGGCTGAAGTGCTATGCGAGCAGAATTGCACTTAATTGTGTCCCAATAAGTCGCTACTTATTTAAGCGTCTTTGAAGAATACGAGATATATTGTATCCCGGAAAGTCGAGTTTTTATGGGATTTTTCCTAAATCTATGCGGACTAAGTCGCGAGCATCATCTATATATAGTCTTTATTTTATAACTAGATTTTTTGATTTCAGAACGTAAATTTTCATGGTGTGCTGAATACTCCATGGTGTTTATCGACAACCCCGTGGGAGCTGGGTTCAGTTTTACGGACAGCGAAGAAGGCTTTGCCCGAAATATGGAGATGGTAATTATTGTAACAGTTATATTGAATAGGTGCTGTAAGGGTGATAAATTGGGCAGAATAGAAATATACCCGGATACGGAATAATCTACCACCTTACAAAGATTAGAGGAAAATAATAATTTACTTTACTTGATCTATCTACCTAGTAAAGAATAGAAGCTAGCCGTCGACTCCCTTGTAATGCATATGAGGTGTTATAAATGAAATTTGCTAGATGTTAGGCAAAATTGTTTTTAATGTAACTTTTACCGGGGTCGCTTAATACAGAATGATGGCTAATAATGCTTAGTTATTCTAGCTTAATGCCAAGACTTAATTTAGATACATTAGAATGACTTAGGTAGATAGTACCTAAGATCTATGTTTTAAATTTAAGATGCCATTGGCATGGAATAGACAATGACACAGTAAAATTCATAAAATTGTTTCAAAATAAAAGCTCAGTAGTAAAGACAGGGTTCTTACTGTACACATACACTAAGAAGGTTCACTAAACTGTTGCAGGATACAAACATTTGCTTACTTGTAGGTGCGAAGACTGCAAGGTAGCTGGACGGCATCGGCCAAGATCCAAAACTCAATTTATTTGATTCTTCACAACCGAAATGTTTCATTACAAAGATTTTCACCAAGTCTTATCCATAGCAATTAAGTTGTCAACGTGAATGTGCAAAAGAAATAAATACGAAAACCGAAAACTAAAACGTAAACTAAAACGTAAAACTGAAACGTAAAACGTAAACGTAAACCCTATTGAACTCCTGGCCACCAATGGTTTTCAGAAGTCCACCCACAACCCATTATCCTCATTTATTTGGGAAGTTAAAATAACTGGAACTGAAAGAAATCATAAAATTAGGATTTTCTCTAACCAAACCGCCATTTTGTCGAATCCACATTACTTGATTTTTCACTCACCATAACTGATGAAACATCGAAATACGTTAGGATGACTAAAATTTATAACTATTGTATTTTCCCAGGCGAAGCCATGGGCGAAAAGAAGTGAGATTTTCCTGGAACGAAAAAAATTCGTCTTCACATGTTGACTCCAGGAAAATTCTAAATCTCACCTATCGGTGTTGCCAGACGCAACCCGAGTGTGGCCGCTCTCAGTTAGTTTGATCATGAAGCCAATTCATTTTTGAATATTTGCGGAACCTAAGGATATATTATAAGAACCGTTTTGTTAATGACTTAACAATAAACAAATGATATTATAGTTTTATTTAATTATTTTGTTTTATTTTTACGACAATTGACAACGAAGCAAACGCCATCTATTGTGGCTCGAATGAACTCTGAACATCGACCCACGCGTAGTTCTGCCCCTTGATGCTAGGTGGCACCAACATACTTTGAACAAAATAGATTTTAATTAAAAGCGAAACGCTAATTAGTAGTTCAAAATTTACAACGTCACAATACTTCCCCTCCTACGAAAAGGTTCAACAGGTTGAACCACGCTGCCCTCAGCGTCATCCAACAACTACTAACAATTTGCCTGAAACAAACAAAAAAAACACAGAAGTTACGCGTGAACGCACATCTACTACTAACAAGGAAAATTGTCTAACAAAATAAATATACTGAAAACAGTGTAAGGTTTTATACATTATACTTAACTACACAACCCTAACTTCTAAAAAGAATATATACAAAAAAACTTCATGGTGTCTAAGACACTTGAGTGGAAACATCTTGGCATCATTCTTCAGCTGACTGATAGAATGCGTCTAGGCCTACGGTGGTTCACTCTTTTAAACTACCATCGTAATATTTGTTACTCAACAAATACGGAAAATCTGGTTGTGAACGGGTCCATCTGATATGGCAACCGTTCTCTATCCCATTCGGAAAAATAAAACCGAATCAAAATCGGAATATGAGAAAAAAAAAACGAAATAACTCTCCTAGAAAATAGATCTCGGAACAGAATCGGAAAAATAACAGAAATGATCCATTATCTAGAAGGAAAACGAAAACAAAACACAAAACCCCCCCTTTTCGTTATCCCCAAAGTACGATATTTGCATTTTTACTTTCTCAACCGGTTGGTCTACCACAAGCATTCCCATCATCACATATTCATCCCTACATACATCCACTACATTCATCCTCAACTGAACCATGGTAATGTAACTGTTAATTCAGAACATCACTACACTCATACAAATTCCTAATTGAATATTGATAACTTAAATATTCAAACAGTTTAGACCAAACTAAGTAATGGCAAATATCTACTTCTTAATATCCTTAATATGCCAAGTGCCTATTGGGTGGTTGTCAGCTACTCTAACTAGTTCGTAAACCAAAGGTGACAAAACCTTGACAACCCTGCACTTTTCATACTTAGGTGCCAGCTTAGCTGCGAAAAAATTTGTAGCGTCGCTTTGTGGATAGGTCTTTTTCCACACTATGTCCCCAACAGAATAGCTTGCAGACCTACGCCTTAAGTTGTAATGCGTTGCATACTCTGCATGAGCCTGAAACAAATTTCTCCTAACCTGACCAAATATGTCCTCCAAAGTTCCAAACTTTCCTGCGTATTCCTCCCTTGGAATTCCGGCCTCGTACTCCTTATCCGTGTCCTTATAGAAGGAACCATTTAAAACCGGTTCTCTAGCGTGGACAAGGAAGAACGGGGAGAATCCAGTGGATTCATTAACCGCACTGTTTATGGCGAACTGGACCTTGTACAGGTTTTCGTCCCAGGACCTGTGGTTATCTTTCACAAAAGCGGCTACAGCAGTCATAACAACCTTATTGTACCTCTCAACAAGGTTAACTTGCGGAGTGTACAGTGGTGTGTAGTGTAATTTCGGAATATTATAACGCTTAATGAGATTACGGAATTCAGATCCTGTAAATTGGGACCCATTGTCCACAATCACAGTCTCTGGAACACTATGGTTCAAAAATACAAAATTCTCTAGCGCTTTAACAACAGCGGCACCTGTGGCACGCCGTAACGGAAACAACATTGTATATTTCGAAAAACAACACGTCACCACAAAAAGAAATGTAAATCCTGATTTAGACCTAGGCAAAGGTCCGACTAAATCAGCCGAAATGACCTGAAAAGGTCTCTCGCAGACTTTAGGCTTCCCAAGCAGACCTGGAGTGGCTGATGTCGTGTGTTTATACGCAGAGCAAGTATCACAATTCTTAACGTACTCAACCACGTCCTTATACATACCACGCCAAAAATATCTGAGGGATAATCTGCGATGAGTTTTGAACACACCAAAATGACCTGCAGTTGCATCTGCATGGTTTTGTTGCATAATTCTAAGGATGTCGTTCTTGTGGACTACCTCTTTCCAGTCGAACTCACTGAGAAGCTGGTATTTACATTTACTGTAACGATATAGTTTATCGTTCAAAATACTAAAATTCGGAAAATTTGCTGGATTGATTTTACAGCCATTAAATGTTTTGTCATACCAGTCATCTACCAAAACTTGTTGACTAGAGTTATCATTACGATCACCAACTACATCTACGTGTATGAGTCTCGACAAGGTATCCGGAACTACATTATCACAACCCTTCCTATGTTCGATAACAAAATTATACTGTGATAATCTACAACCCCATCTGGCGAGTCGTCCTGAGGGATTTTCTAAATTTAAGAACCACTTTAGGGATGCATGGTCTGTGATAATTGTGACTGGCTTGGAACCAAAATAAGCCTGAAATTTCTCCACTGCAAAAATCACAGCTAGAGCCTCGCGTTCCGTCGCGCTGTAATTCCTTTCGTTTTTATTTAGGCTCCTACTGACATACGCAATGGGATGATCGCAACCATCGGTTTCTTGCGTTAGCATACCGCCAACACCATATGCAGAAGCATCACAATGTATTTTGAATGGTTTTTCAAAATTCGGTACCGCAAGAACAGGTGCGGTTACCAACGCATTCTTCAATGTATTAAATGCTACCTCTGCCTGTTCGCTCCACTCAAATTTAGGTGCGTTCTTTCCTTTACTCGTTAGTCTATTGAGTGGTGCAGCGATGGTTGAAAAATTCCTAATAAAGCGCCTGTACCAAGAACAAGTGCCTAGGAAAATCTTTACCTCCTGTGCAGTTTTTGGGGTCGGAAAGTTCAAAACTGCGGCAACTTTTCCAGGATCTGTGCGTAAACCAAATTCATCCACTATATACCCTAAATATTTCAAAGAGTTTCTAAAAAAATTACATTTATCAAAATTTATGGATAGTTGTGCCATTTTTAGTTTATCCAGAACTCTGTTTAATAAAATTAAATGGGTTTCAAAATCAGCAGAACAAATAACAATATCATCTATATAACAAAATACTATTCCATTTTCAATATCACTACAAAAATTTTGATTAAATAACTGGTCCATTAACCTCTGCTGTCGTGCTGGTGCACCGCATAGGCCAAACGGCATGACTTTAAATTTGAATAACCCTCTACCAGGAACTGTAAAACTGGTTTTTTCCTGAGAGTCGTTAGCTAATGGAATTTGCCAGAAACTTGAACTTAAATCAATCGATGATAAAAACCTTGCCTCACTTGTAACATAGTTGTTTATTTGTTTTCGTAAAATCACATAACCTAAAATACAACAAAATCTGTTTCTAAATGTCACTTTAAACTACCAGCATTCAATTAAACTTAACATGTTTTGTGTGTGAAGTAGCTTTTATCATAACCTTAACACAGCTCTAAACAAAATTTCAACAAAATAATGAAGTATCAAGTCACTGAAAAAAAATTGTTCATAACTTCCTACTTGAACTTAATGTAATCTCTGAATATAGTTTATATATTTAGTTTCACAAGTTGTAACTCTTAGTATTTATAAATGTATGTGTGTAACTAGTTAACAGGACATAGCGTTTCAAAACTTTAATTATACTAAGTTACCGGAATTTTCAAACATAAGATGTACTTACTATTGAAAGCAATACCCAACAACAACTCAGTTAAGCAATGTTTATTACTAAACTGAAGGCAAACATTCACTTATACACCTCCAAGGTAAGTCAAATAACATAATTGAACGGCATAAGCACCATTTATAATGTGTTAATTAAATAAGAAAAAAAAAAACCAATGTTGGACTATACTCAGAAAATTACTTAAACTATCAAACAAAATTTCTAACTATTAGTTATTATTTAGTTAGTTAACCATAAAAACAGCTTAGTGCTCTTTGCAATGTGTCACTACTTAGAAAATTGTACAATCAGCGGAGTACATTTCATAAAATTCACAAAATTTCTCAAAATATACTGAAATAACTATATAAAAAAACGTTCGGGCGCCATTTGTAAGGGTGATAAATTGGGCAGAATAGAAATATACCCGGATACGGAATAATCTACCACCTTACAAAGATTAGAGGAAAATAATAATTTACTTTACTTGATCTATCTACCTAGTAAAGAATAGAAGCTAGCCGTCGACTCCCTTGTAATGCATATGAGGTGTTATAAATGAAATTTGCTAGATGTTAGGCAAAATTGTTTTTAATGTAACTTTTACCGGGGTCGCTTAATACAGAATGATGGCTAATAATGCTTA
Source organism: Maniola hyperantus (assembly GCF_902806685.2). NCBI lineage: Eukaryota > Metazoa > Arthropoda > Insecta > Lepidoptera > Nymphalidae > Maniola > Maniola hyperantus. The sequence continues at coordinate 14,621,733 of NC_048536.1, read as the reverse complement.
GTTATTCTAGCTTAATGCCAAGACTTAATTTAGATACATTAGAATGACTTAGGTAGATAGTACCTAAGATCTATGTTTTAAATTTAAGATGCCATTGGCATGGAATAGACAATGACACAGTAAAATTCATAAAATTGTTTCAAAATAAAAGCTCAGTAGTAAAGACAGGGTTCTTACTGTACACATACACTAAGAAGGTTCACTAAACTGTTGCAGGATACAAACATTTGCTTACTTGTAGGTGCGAAGACTGCAAGGTAGCTGGACGGCATCGGCCAAGATCCAAAACTCAATTTATTTGATTCTTCACAACCGAAATGTTTCATTACAAAGATTTTCACCAAGTCTTATCCATAGCAATTAAGTTGTCAACGTGAATGTGCAAAAGAAATAAATACGAAAACCGAAAACTAAAACGTAAACTAAAACGTAAAACTGAAACGTAAAACGTAAACGTAAACCCTATTGAACTCCTGGCCACCAATGGTTTTCAGAAGTCCACCCACAACCCATTATCCTCATTTATTTGGGAAGTTAAAATAACTGGAACTGAAAGAAATCATAAAATTAGGATTTTCTCTAACCAAACCGCCATTTTGTCGAATCCACATTACTTGATTTTTCACTCACCATAACTGATGAAACATCGAAATACGTTAGGATGACTAAAATTTATAACTATTGTATTTTCCCAGGCGAAGCCATGGGCGAAAAGAAGTGAGATTTTCCTGGAACGAAAAAAATTCGTCTTCACATGTTGACTCCAGGAAAATTCTAAATCTCACCTATCGGTGTTGCCAGACGCAACCCGAGTGTGGCCGCTCTCAGTTAGTTTGATCATGAAGCCAATTCATTTTTGAATATTTGCGGAACCTAAGGATATATTATAAGAACCGTTTTGTTAATGACTTAACAATAAACAAATGATATTATAGTTTTATTTAATTATTTTGTTTTATTTTTACGACAATTGACAACGAAGCAAACGCCATCTATTGTGGCTCGAATGAACTCTGAACATCGACCCACGCGTAGTTCTGCCCCTTGATGCTAGGTGGCACCAACATACTTTGAACAAAATAGATTTTAATTAAAAGCGAAACGCTAATTAGTAGTTCAAAATTTACAACGTCACAGTGCAGACCAAAGAAAACAAAAGATAAAAAACTCCCGATAGTCTATTTTAACAAGTGAAGAATAATTTATATGCTTGTGTGTCACACATACGCGTAGTGACACATTCGCAGGCTAGCGATTGGCGAATGTTGAAAAAGAAACAATCGAATGAATCGAACATTTGAACAATCGATTGTTGTTCCACGTTGTTATGGACGATTCAATTAAATCCAAAAACAATCGAATAAAAATGTACAATCGGTTGTTCAATTATTGGATTGTAAGATTCATGTGATTGTTTTTTAAATTCTATTCGTTACGAATGCTAAGCACACAGTCACAGGAACGAATAAATCTAAAATCTAAATTAATTGTGCAATTGCTCTCGATTCATTCGTCCCAGATCGATTATTTTTCGATTGTTATTCGAATAAATCACCCATCGCCAGTTTTTGACACTTAAAGGGTGCTTCAAAAGACGGCGGCCCGTTAGCTGGGTTAGTGCAGACATACCTACCATGTATTTTTCCAGTATGCAGACAGCCTATACAACGCTGTGAAACAGCTAGTTCAAGTGTATCCAGAACTCAACAAAGCGCAGTTATATCTCGCTGGAGAATCGTATGCCGGCCTATACGTGCCTGCTTTGGCGATGAAGATTTTGGAAGGGAGAGACGAAACCAAAAAGACTATCAATTTAAAGGTACAAAAATTTATGCAACCCTACTGCGGCCTACCCCTTTTCGCACATTAGTGCGAAGAGGGTGCGAGATTGTATTTGTTACGTCCGGTTTGTATTTTTTTTATTTGTTGTTTTTTGGCGGAATAGAGGATATTTATTTATTTACTAGCTTATGCTCGCTACTTCGTCCGCGTGGACTACACAAATTTTAAATCCCTGTTTTACCGCTTTAGGGATAAAAATTTAAAAATCATTTCTTAGCGGATGTCTACGTCATAATAGCTATCTGCATGCCAAATTTCAGCCCGATCCGTCCAGTGGTTTGAGCTGTGCGTTGATAGATCAGTCAGTCAGTCAGTTTTTTCTTTTATATACGGTGTTATGAGATATATATAAGAAATAGATGGTATGAGGTCACGACTCTCAGCAATGAGGAATACGATGCAGGGAGATTAGAATAAATAGTGGAATGTTCCAGGGTCTCATTCTGGGTAACCCAGTGCTGGACCGCAGCAACATAGCGGACTACACGAGGGTGTTCTACAACTGGGGGCTGGTGGACGCGCAGGGCGCCAGCGCGGCCAAGCCTCTGCAGGACCAGTATCTACACGCGATCTCCAAAGGGGATGCTGAAGCTGCGCATGATGTAAGTATCATCATCATCATCAATCCATCGCCGGCTCACTGCAGAGCACGGGTCTCCTCTCAGAGTGACAAAGGTTTGGCCATAGTCTACCACGCTGGCCATGTGCGGATTGGTAGACTTCACACACCTTTGAGAACATTATGGACGTCTCAGGCATGCAGGTTTCCTCACGATGTTTTTCTTCACCGTTAAAGCAAGTGATATTTAATTACTTAAAACGCACATAACTCTGAAAAGTTAGAGGTGCGTGCCCGGAATCGACCTCCGATTAGAAGACGGACGTGCTAACCACTAGGCTATCACAGCTTTTCATGTAAGTATAGTCGACCTTAAATCGTGCAAAATTGTCGAACAATTACGATTGTAGTACGAGTCCCTAGGTGCGCGAGTCTGACTTGAACTTGGCCGGTATTTATTATATACTAGCTGATGCCCGCGACTTCGTACGCGTGGATTTAGGTCTTTAAAAATCCCGTGGGAACTCTGATTTTTGGGGATAAAAAGTGAGTAGCCTATGTCACTCTCCAGGTCTTAAACTATACCCATGCAAAAAAACACGTCGATCCGTTGCTCGGTTGCGACGTGACTGAAGGACAAACTAACAAACCAAAAAACAATTACACTTTCAAACTTATAATAGGGGTAATTATTTAGAGCCTCAATAGCTCAACCGTTAGGGATCGCACTGAATTCCGAAAGGCGGCTGGTTCAAACCCCACCCGTTGCACTATTGTCGTACCTAATCCTAGCACAAGCTAATAGGCTAGTTGACACTTTTTTTAAGTAGGTCTTAAATGGTTAATATTTGTCCTATTAGATCAAAAAAATTAACACTATATTTTTTTGCGCCCTAAAAACCGTAAAACTTTAATTTAAAAATATATTTTTCTTAGACAGGTGAAAACACTGTCGGCCATGTTTGGCCGATAGATTATCTGTGCTCTGACGTCATGCATTTGTAAACAACAGCATAACCTCCCAAAGTTTAATAAACATGACTTCTATACTAGTTTACATGAAAAATATAGTAATTATCGTTATTGTATCATCCGAGAATGTAAAAAACGCATCGATAAAGACCACAGGAAAGTTGTGGATTAGAGTGCCCAGTGAAATAAATATACGTAACACGCAAAGACTTGCTTAAAGGGATCCTATATGACTAACGACTTCTACCCAAATTTATTATTGCAAAGATCACTTTGTTGTAAGTCTTACTTAATAACTTATTCAGTTTATAAAGAGAAAACGATATTTTTTTACGTTTACTATGAGTTTTTAGAAATATATAAAAACTAGCTTATGCTCGTGACTTCATCCGCGTGGACTTTATAAATTTCAAACCCCCATTTAACTCACTCAGGGGTGGAATTTCAAAAAATCCTTTCCTAGTGGATAGCTTCTCTTTACCTACAAAGAACACACAGACCAAATTTCATGTATCTAGGACCAGTTGTTTAGATGTTTAGGCTGTGCGTTGATATATAAGTTAGTCAGGACTTTAAATTTTATATATATGGATACTACGTTAGTCCCCGCGTGACATAGGGATGACATTTCTTTGTTTACATATTTAATGACGTCACATCATGGCTGACAGCGTTTTCTGCGTTTCAAATAAAAATAAAAACTGTATTTTTTTAAATTGGATTTATATATCCATCCTGCGTTTTTAATAATTGTTATTGATATATTTCGTTGTCTTAAGCAAAATACTATAATAAATAATCATTTATTGGACGAAATTAGATATGAGTCAAGTAGCCCATTGGAGGGGAAAGGGGAATCATTAAAAAAAAATTAAAAAAATACATACTAATATTATAAATGCGAAAGTGTGTCCGTCTGTCTGTCTGTCTGTCTGTCTGTCCTTTTCACGGTCCATCCGTTTAACCGATTTTGATGAAATTTGGTACAAAGATAGCTTGCATCCCAGGGAAGGACATAGGCACTTTTGATTTCGGAAAATTAAAGAGTTTTTAAAAACCTAAATCCACGTGGATGAAGTCGCGGGCATCATCTAGTTTATTATATATATTTTTCTAGTTACGCGAAAAGCTACTGGACAAACTGCAAGGCATAGCCTCCAAAGATCAGCTGTACAACGTTCTACAAGACACGGAAGGGTTGGAGAACTTCGTGCCCTTCGTCACGCGCCCTGACGTGCAGGAGTCGCTCCACGTCGGCGACTTAGAGTTCACATTCTCCAACGGGACCGCGCAACGGAAACTGTTGCCGGATTTCTTGTCCATCGTATCTTCGAACATCGAGGTTCTGCTCGAGAATTACAGAATTTTGATATACTGGTAAGTTATTAATTAATTAACACCTGTTAGCACTTTGATGAAATTATTGGCTAGACAGTGGTCGTTTAGTAAAAAGAATTGGGTATTTGACTCCAATTTTTTATTACTTTATTATAAACTAGGATAAAAATAATGACGTTAACTGAAAAAACCGGCCAAGTGCGAGCAAATGAGGGTTCCGTACTACAGTCGTATTTTTCGTCATTTTGCAGGATAATTCAAAAACTATGATACATAAAACTAAAAATTAATCTGTTTTAGAATGCACAGGTAAAGACCTTTCATATGATACCCCACTTAATATAGTTATCTTACTTAGAAAATTGAAAATACTAATTATTAGTTCATGACCACAATTTTTTTTGTGTGATCTAACCCTAAATTCACGGATTCCAGATTTTTCCCAAATGTCAGCTATAAGATCTACCTACCTGCCAAATTTCATGATTCTAGGTCAACGGGAAGTACCCTGTAGGTTTCTTGACAGACAGGCAGACAACAAAGTGATCCTATAAGGGTTCCGTTTTTCCTTTTTAGGTACGGAATCCTAAAAACTAATTAAATCGATCAAATAACCTAAAAGTTATAAGCATTTAAATATTTCTGCTTAGACAGAGATAGCGATATAGCATTTTGACGTCACACCTTACTAGCCATAGTAGCTTCGTGCGGTTTCATACAAATTTTCGTTTTGCGAGAAAGGAAAAGAAAGTAAGATAACAATACCAAGTGGGGTATCATATAAAAGGTCTTCACCTGTACATTCTAAAACAGATTTTTATTTATTTTTATGCGTCATAGTTTTTGAATGATCGTGCAAAATGTCGAAAAAATACGACTGTAGTACGGAACCCTCGTTGCGCGAGCCTATAACATAGGCTTGCAATCAGAATTATTTTTACTGGTAACTTGTGCTTTTGGTGGGTTTTGACTGTTTTAACACTGTTTTCTCTTCCAGTGGTCAGCTAGACCTGACGTCGCCGTGCGTGCTCAACGCTGAGGCTCGTCGCAAGAAGTGGCGCTGGAGCGGCAGAGACGACTTCCTCGCCGCGCCGCGCATTCCGTTGTGGTTCAACAATACTTTGGCTGGGTAATTCCAATTATTCCGGTTCTCTATTCTTCAGAAACTTTCCATACTCGCATCGCACTAAGACTAAGATAATGGTAATTCTACCATCAGATTAAAAAAACAGGCCAAGTGCGAGTCAGGCTTGCGCACCGAGGGTTCCGTACTGCAGTCGTATTTTTTCGACATTTGGCACGATAATTCAAAAACTATGATGCGTAAAAATAAATAAAAATCTGTTTTAGAATGCACAGGTGAAGCCCTTTCATATGAAATTAGCAATATTTGTTCAAGAACATATTTTAATTTTTTCTATTATATTTTTATATTATAGTTATCTTACTTCGAAATTGAAAAAACCTAATTCCTAAATTAGTTCATGACCACAATTTAATTTTTTTGTGTGATGTAACCCTAAAGTCACGGTTTTCAGATTTTTTCCCTTATGTCTGCTATAAGACCTACCTACCTACGGATCGGGCTGAAATTTGGCATGCAGATAGCTATTATGACGTAAGCATCCGCTAAGAAAGAATTTTTGAAAATTCAACACCTAAGTGGGTGAAATAGGGGTTTGAAATTTGTGTAGTCCACGCGGACGAAGTCGCGAGTCAAGTCAAAAAGTCAAAAGTCAAATGATTTATTCAAAATAGGTAATTAATAACTCTTTTTGATGGTCAGATGTTGGATTTCTAAGATATAGTGGTGATAATTATTACGCAAACTTAAAACTAAAGCTACGAGCTTTGATTCTCTAGGATAAATAGCAAAATATTTATCCTAGAGAATCAAAGAGTTCCTACGGGCTTTAAAAGCCTAAATCCATGGGGATGAAATTGCGGACATCAGCTAGTACTTTTACACTAAAAGGTTTTATTTTTGAACAGATACGTAAAAGCAGGAGGGAATTTCACTGAAATTCTGGTCGCAGGAGCGGGTCACTTAGTACCAGTGGACAAGCCGGAGCAAGCGAAACAGATCGTGATCCACTTCATCAGGGGTCAAGATTTTCCCGTACCGTTGCACTATAAACGCATGAAGCTCGACCCAAAGTATCATGAGTACATGGATTTACGGACTTCTGAAATTTTATCTAACAGTTCTGGTTTAACTAACAGTTCTGGTCTAACTAACGGTTTAATAGCCAGTGTTGTATTGAACGTGTTGTTATTGATAGGTATAGTTATCGGTGGAGTCATGACTATGAGATGGAGAAGGGAGTACAATAATTATTTCAACCTGCCATTGAGTGATGATATACTTACTTTGGCATAGCGATATCATCGTGACCAACTTCATCAGGGGTCAAACGTTTTCCGTCCCATGCTAAAGTATCAAGAGTACATGGATTTAAGAACTTTCAAATTTTATCTAACAGTTCTGGTTTAACGAATGGATTGATAAACAGTGTTGTATTGAACATGTTGTTATTGATAGGTATAGTTTTCGGTGAAGTCATGACTCAGTGGCGAAGGGAGTACAATAATTATTTGAACTTGTCCTTGAGTGATGATATATTTACTTAAACATAGCGATATCTTTATATAAATAAATCGTGACCAACTTCATCAGGGGTCAAGACTTTTCCGTCCCATTGCACTATAAACTCATGAAGCCTTATCCAAAGTACTAAGAACACATGGATTTATGGACTTCTGAAATTTTATCTAACAGTTTTTGTTTAACTAACGTTTGATAGCCAGTGTTGTATTGAACGTATTGTTATTGATAGGTAATAGGTATAGTTATCGGTGGAGTCATGACTATGAGGTGGAGAAGGGACTACAACATATACTTCAACCTGCCCTTGAGTGATGATATACTTACTTTAACATAGCGATATCTCTATATATAAATCGTGACCAACTTCATCAGGGGTCAAGACTTTTCCGTCCCATTGCACTATAAACTCATGAAGCCCGACCCAAAGTATCAAGAGTACATGGATTTACGGACTTCTGAAATTGTACCTAACAGTTGTGTACAAACGGCTAATCTATTAAATTAATATTATCGAACTATAGGTCCATGTTGAAATTATAAAATTAATTTATCTTAGATCTTAAGTTTAAATTGTTTATATATATTTATATATATGGCTACTTTTCGAAAGAGATATCATCTCGATGAAGGACAGGCTCCTTTTTATGCCAGAAAATCATAGATTTTCGACTAGATTTTAAAGAAAACTATATCCACGCGGATGAAGTCACGCGTATCATCTAGTCTAAGGTAGTTATAATTAAAATAGAAGCCCAACTTAAATCAAAAGTCATTGTGGCTAATTCCATTGTACACAATCTCTAAACTAAACTAAAATGGCACGTCTAAATCTATTGCTATCCCTTTCATAATGTTGCTTGCGGAAAAGGATAGCATTAGATTTAAACCTGTTAATTTAGTTTAGTTTAGAGATTGTGTACTAGAGAATCGGCCTCTGTCGTGATATTTTGGTACCTACATGGTTGTTGAGATATTTTATATTGTTTCTACTTTAATATTTTTATAAGTCTGTACTTAGATTAATAAATATTAATTATCAAAAAGGAATATATTTATACCGCAAAGACAGAAAGATTGTTTGATTTTTAATTATTTATTAATACAATAAGATTTAAAGGAGGGGTTGTGGGGGGGTAACCCAAGCATCCCCCCTCCCCTTTGCCTAAATGACGTCATTTCGATGTTAATGAGACATGGTTCCAGCGCAATAGCAATTTACGGGACTTATATGGGTTAATAAAACGCCATATCCTTTCCAAGTTAGCCCGCTTCCGTCTTAGACTGTATTATCAATTACCACCAGGTGACATTGTAGTCTGGGCAGGCCACGTCTGCTGCAGAACCGATGGCCGCTGTGGCTGACGTGTTCTGGAGTGGAGACCGCGTATCGGCAAGCGCAGTGTGGGACGACCTCCAACCCACTGGACTGACGACCTTAAGAAGGTAGCGGGAAGTGGGTGGATGAGGAAGGCAGAGATCGTGTGTGGTGGCACGCTCTTGGGAAGGTATATGTCCAGCAGTGGACGCAAACAGGCCGATTGATTGAGATTGCAGTCAAGGGCTAACTTTATTTAAAATAAAAATAACGAGCAGGCGCGGGTCACCTGATGTCAAGTCAAATTAACTTGTACAGTTCTTGCAATTCACGAAGGCAAGTGGCTCATACTTGTGTTTAAGTCGTATCGGTATAAGTCAGGTACACTGAATGTTTGCGTTTGTGGGCGACATTGGTCCGACATGCACGCACACTTATGCAATGCCCAAGTGAACATGACAAGTAAAGTCCACTCGCCTTCGTGAATTGCAAGAACTGTAATAGAATTTTTAAGATCTAAAGTTGGGTGGCTTGGAAGGGGGAATTGTTGAGCGGCAGGTCTCGCGCGAAGGCGGTGATGAGCGCCACCGCCGCGGCCGGCTGGTCCACGGGCACCATGTGGCCCGCGTTGCGCACCATCACCTCCAGGAAGTTGCCGGCTTTCTTGTAGTACCTGCGCGTGTAAACAGTTAACACAAATGAACAGATAAGTATATTTTAGACTTTAAGAAATATTGGCATCGAATCGACTTATTTTTGGAGAACAAAACAAAAGAGAAAATAATGTATACATCGGCCATTAGAATGATATTTCGGCTTTGTAGAGCGTTGCCTGTCACTCATACCTATATGTCTACAAATCCGCTATCTCCTTCTAAAGATCGATATATATAAATTATTTTCTGCTACGTACCTACTTACTTTTAGTAGACTCAGTAAGGCACGTGCGAGCTATATGAAAGAGCTGATAGCCACATTAACATAGCCCCGTGTTCTCCCTACCGTCGATGTATTGCTTAGCTCAAGTCGCGCATTTATATCTCATATCTCATAGCTACCTCGCGACGGCACATCATCATAACACATAAATTACCCGCTCCACTACACCGCACCGCGTAGCATTCGTAGAAAGTCATAGTTTCGTAGCTTGACTTTGACCTGCTCACAGCATAGCTGCGTAGCACATCTCTGGTAGAAAAGCAGCCTAACGCTTGGACAGTACAATAGAGCCCAGAAAAAGTTGATTGACAGCAAAACGGACTGTCGTAGAGGCCAAGGAATGTGGGTATTTTCGTGGTATTTTCTTTCAATCTTTTAGGATCAACATCTATCTATACTAATCTGAATGGAAGCGACGAGTGAGTCCACAGAACTGATTAGGATTTAGGATTCAGGTTAAATTGGGATCAGGTATAATTCTGAAAAAACTTTAAACTTACCCAGCTACATTTTTGTTTATTGTCCAAACTTTACGTTTGCCGTTTTTATATTTGTCAGCATCGGCGAACGACAGAGAATTGTATGTGTTGACGGACGGATGATACGCCACCACTGTGTCTAGATGTCCACTGAAAGTACAGTAAGGTATAAGAAAAAACCGGCCAAGTGCGAGTCAGGCTCGCGCAATGAGGGTTCCGTACTACAGTTGTATTTTTTCGACATTTTGCACGATAATTCAAAAACTATGATGCATAAAAATAAATTAAAATCTGTTTTAGAATTTACAGGTGAAGACCTTTCATATGATACCCCACTTGATATAGTTATCTCACTTCGAAAGTTGAAAATACTAATTATTAGTTCATGGCCACAATTTAATTTTTTTTGTGTGATCTAACCCTAAATTCACGGCTTTCAGATTTTTCCCGAAATGTCAGCTGTATAAGATCTACCTACCTGCCAAATTTCATGATTCTAGGTCAACGGGAAGTACCCTGTAGGTTTCTTTACAGACATACAGACAACAAAGTGATCCTATAAGGGTTCCGTTTTTCCTTTTGAGGTACGGAACCCTAAAAAAGAAAACGTCTTTGAAAGAAAAAAATATTTGCTGGTAGTGTCACAAACTTCCCTGACGCAGTGGTATATAGGTAAGCGCTGTGGTATTATAAGTATGGAGGTCCCGAAATCGATTCCTAGCAGGGGCTATTTGGGAATTTATAATTTCTTTGGTCTGGTCTGATGGGAGACTTCGGCCGTGGCTAGTTGCCACCCTACCGGCACAGTACCTTAAGGTGAAAGACTGTTGTGGCACGCTCTCGGGAGGGCCTATATCCAGCAGTGCCTGCAAACAGGCTGATTAATAGAATGCTCTTCTTTATTCATATACTAGCTGATGCCCGCTACTTCGTCCGCGTGGACTTTAGGTTTTTAAAAATCCCTTGGGAATTCTTTGATTTTCCGGGATAAAAAGTAGCCTATGTCACCCTTCAGGTCTTTATCTACTTATACCCATGCAAAAAACACGTCAATCCGTTGCACCGTTGCGACGTGATTAAAGGACAAACCAACAAACAAACACACTTTCGCATTTATAATAAGGGTACTGATTGGGGAGGGTCGTGACTCGTGAGTCAGTTCCATGAATCACATAATGGTAGGAGTTCTCTTGGGATAATGATGCGAATTGCGATGAGTTCCTAGATTCAGCATACATAACTCACTAAGAGAACGAGATTTCGTTTCTTATGTTTTACAGTTATTATCAGATGTTAGTACTTAATAATATTAACCGGGACCGATGGCTTAATGTGTGCCCCAAGACACGGCAAATTTGGACGTCCAAAGTCGGTCACCCATCCAGTTACCGACTTGGATCAACGTTGCATAACAATCGCAAATAGTTGTTTTTTTTTAAAAAGAATTTTAGCCATGTTAAATGACTAATATTCCCCTTTCCTCTCCAACTAAGCGTGAAGCTTGTGCTAGGAGTAGGTACGACAATAATGCAACGGGCGGGGTTTGAACCGTCGACCTTTCGGTTTTCAGTCCACTCCTTCACCAGTTGAGCTATTGAGGCTTGATTGATATGCGTTGTCACAACTAGGCCACACGTCCCTCGATAGACGACAGAATCCAAGGTACTTACTTGTAAACCATAACCCTGTAATGGCCGAGCAGTTCCTCGACCCAACTCTTGGCACTGTTCATAAAATCGGGTACAAGCTTGCCATACACTATGCCGATGTTAGTGTACGACGTATTCCCAACGTGTAAAGCGCGCCTTATTTCAGGTTGCTGTACAAACTTCACGTAATTGCCAAAAAGTTCCACGCCGTCGCTCAAAATGTTGTACGGATTCTGAAGGCGCGCTCTGTAGTCCAGCTCAAACATCGCTGTGATCAGATACTGTGTAGTTTTCAAATAAATTAATGAAAAGTCAGGATATCAAGAAGAAAAATATGATAATATTGACAGCTAGCTTATGCCCGTGACTTCTTCCGCGTGGACTACACAAAATCCAAACTCTTATTTTAAAGGGTTGAATCATAGATTAATTTTATTATTGATCTCGCTCCGCTCTACGGTTGAATTTTCAAAAATTCATTCACAGCGGGTGTCTACGTCATAAAACAAGACGTCAAATTATTTTATGTTCTTTGTAAGGCCCGTTTATATTTGACTAGCTCATGCCCGCGAATTCGACCGCGTGTGATTCGGTTTTTCGGTACCTAAGTACCTCAGTCAGATATTCCAGCCGGATTTTATCGCCTGTTTGATTGCCAACACTTATTTAATTTGATGATCTAAACATATCCTAACTTAGGTAAAAGGAAAAGCTGTTTGACAAACATAGATACCTACTGATCTTTCAACGCACAGCTCAAACTACTGGACGAATCAGGCTGAAATTTCAGATATAGGTACTTAGCTATTATGACGTAGACATCCGATAAGAAAGGATTTTTGAAAGTTCAACCGCTAAGGTGGCAAAAAAGGGGTTTGAAATTTGTGTAGTCCACGCGGACTTACTTAATATCTTATTGGGAGACTCGATTAATTTACGGACTGATACTTACATCAAAAGGCGAAAGATTTATACGTATCTAATAATTTTATTTACTACCTAATCACTTACTCACTGTAACTTTACTGTCAAGTGTCAACTACTTTGTATGGAATTAAATAAAGCTTTATTATTTTAGCGTTTAAACTACCGTGAGTGATTTCCATTATAAATACTATCTGTCCCGGCTTACTTTCGTGTGTAGTCGACGTTAGCCCGACTAGTTTCGAACCCATCCGGGGTCCTTTTTCAAGGGAGTCCGTCCGCGCACGCGCCGCGGTTTTGACTGCGGGACGCACGTGCCGCTGCCCGTAGAGCCCCGCAGTCAAAACCGCGGCGCGTGCGCGGACGGACTCCCTTGAAAAGGACCCCGGATGGGTTCGAAACTAGTCGGGCTAACGTCGACTACACACGTGAGTACAGTACAGCCGGGACAGATAGTATTTATAATAGCTTTATTATTGTTATTTTATTAGGCACTAGCTGATGCGCGCGACTTCGTCCACGTGGAATTAGGTTTTAAAAATCCCGTGGGAATACTCTTTGGTTTTCTGGGATAAAAAGTAGGTCTTTATCTATACCCATGCAAAAAATCACGTCAATCCGTTGCACCGTTGCGACGTGATTGAAGGACAAACCAACAAACAAACACAATTTCGCATTTATAATAAGGGTACTGATTATTATTATTACTTACATCAAAAGCTTCCATAAGTTTGTTCTCGTTTATGCACTTGACCACTTCCTTTTCCGCTTCACGTACTTTGTCGGCATCCTTGTCGTCCAGTAGGCCAATCTCTCGAGCCACGTAACTGGTCCCCTGCAGCGTCACCGGGTCTACGAAACCGTTGCCGATTGCTATGCCCTGTGTGGTTTTCATTTTTGATTAGATTTTCATCAGTTTAGTCATAACACCAAAAAGTCAGTAGGTATAATCATCATCATGATCAACGTGATCAACCCATCGCTGGCTCATTATACAGAGCACGGATCTCCACTCAGAATAAAAAACCGGCCAAGTGCGTGGTGGGCCACGCGCAGTGTAGGGTTCCGTAGTCACAATCCTCGAAAAACAGATGTAACTCCTTAACCTGTGAACCCTACTTAGCCATGATAGTTTTCCTTTAAAATTGATTCTATATACTACTGCTGTGAATTTTTTCACGTTCCTATATACTACCATTTGGCTGATAGAGGGGGGGGGGGACACTTGACTCTAATAAAAATTAACATTTTAAAACATATTTTACAAACGGATCTAGTAATCAAAAAATGATTTTCCCAGACCCACAGTATTTTTAAAAGAACTATTCAACGATACCCCACACTATGGGGTAGACGAGAAAAAAAAGTTCATCCCCATTTTACATGTAGGGGAGCTACCCTAAAAAAAAAATATCAAAATTTTATTTCATCACTTTGTCGGTGTGATTAATATTTATACCCATGCCAAATTACAGATTTCTAGCACTGATAGTCTCTGAGATTAACCGAGGACGGACGGACGAACAGACAGACAGACGGACGGACATGGCGAAACTATAAGGGTTCCGGGTTTACTACGGAACCCTAAAAAGGGTTTCAGTCATAGTCTACCTACCTGTAGATTGATAGGTTGGTCCTTGTCTTTGTGCCATAGGATCTGGATCGCTACGGAAGGGATGTGCTTGCCGGCGTACGACTCTCCCGCGATGATAAATGGCGCCTTGCGAAGTTCAGGGAATATTGTGAAGAACTGCTGCAGAGCCTTGTATAGGTTTTCACCAATCTGTATTTCATTGGCAGGTTTTTAATGAACCATATGACATGAAATGATATTTAACTAGCTGATGCCCGCGACTTCGCGTGGAATTAGGTTTTTTGTTAATCCCGTGGGAACTCTTTGATTTTTCGGGATAAAAAGTAGCATATGTCACTCCAGGTAAAAACTATACTACTCGTGCGCGATAAGTTGAGACTCGCCTGGAATGCAACCCTCCGCCAGCTTCCCCTGTAACTTTCCCTCTAGCTCCCGTGTTGTACTGTAGACAACGCCATTTTTTTAACATCTTAGTCTCGTACTTGCTTACACGTCACGCAACGACAACGCGCTTCGATTTTTGTCTACAGTACAAGCACGCGTCTGTGGCGTCACCGCCCCCCAGGGTCTCAACTTATTGCGCACGAGTAGTAGGTACCCATGCAAAAAATCACGTCAATCCGTCGTACCGTTGCGACGTGATTGAAGGACAAACCAACAAACAAACACTTTCGCATTTATAATAAGGGTACCTACTGATTATTTCATGTAGGTAGATCAACTTATGGCACTTATGAAAAGTCCAGACTACCGACGCGGCGCCGCGTTTTGGAACCAGTTTCTTATAAGGGCTAGCGTGCACCACGGTGAGGTGAGTTGTGGTGTGTTTTAAAATCCGTAAATTTGAATGTATATGTATCAAAATCCGGTGCGGAATCGATTCCGCATTGCGCGCGCTTCTATGAAGTTCTAAGTATAGTTCGCAGATTTTGCGGGGAAAAAACGTACGGAAATTTACCATGGTGCGCGCTAGCTCTACAAGAAAATCAGAAAAGGTAGGCATTTTAAATGGCAATTGTTACAATAGCAAATGTGACTAGATACCGACACATACCTACCTATAGGTATAACCTAAGTTTCATGTTTAGTGCTCGGTGGTCGATGCTTTCAGGCAATTTTGTTAGTAAGAAATTCATAAATTTTAATGATAACCTCGATTTAACAAACGCATTTTATGTACCTACAATATTAAATATTCAGTAGGAACATAAATATTTTTTAAAGTAACTATTTTTTAAGGTAATTAGTAGAGCTCTATTAATTGTTTTTTTTTTGGTGCCTCACCGCGGTTTGATTTGTGGAATACCCGTCATCGGAGTCGGTAAAGCTGAAGCCGGTGCCCACCGGGTTGTCAATGAACAGGAGGGAGTGCTCCTTACTCCAAGAATGGTTCTTTGCTGCAAAATATTATTTTTTTAATCGCGTGTGATTCATTTTCAAAATTCAAATACAAGAAATTAACAATTTAAAAAAGGAAACGCACTTTCTTCTTGAATTATTAATTTGTAGCACCATAAAACGTTCAAACTATCAAACCAAATAAATAAATAATTATTTCTACTTAGGTATATGTATTATCCTTTCGAAGTCTCTCGGTGCGCGAGTCTGCCTCGCTCTAGGCCGATTTTTAGGGTTCCGTACCTCAAAAGGAAAAACGGAACCCTTATAGGATCACTTTATTGTCTGTCTGTCTGTCTGTCAAGAAACCTACAGGGTACTTTCCGTTGACCTCGAATCATGAAATTTGGTAGGTAGGTAGGTCTTATATCAGACATTAGGGGAAAAATCTGAAAACCGTGAATTTGTAGTTACATCACACAAAAAAAAATGTGGTCATGAATTAAAAATTAGTATTTTCAATTTTCGAAGTAAGATAACTATATCAAGTGGGGTATCATATGAAAGAGCTTCACCTGCGCATTATAAAACCGATTTTTATTTATTTTTATGCATTATAGTTTTCGAATTATCGTGCACAATGTCGAAAAATACGACTGTAGTACGGAACCCTCGTTGCGCGAGCCTGACTCGCACTTGCCGATTTTTTTAAATTAAGAATGAGTGATAAAATTGGCAATAGTATATTTACTTACCTTCGATTTTTAAGTCCTTGGTGATCGTGTAAGGGCCTATTTCCTCGAACAGGCCGTACAACGAGGAACTTCCGGGGCCGCCCTGAAGCCAGAGGATCAGCGGGGTTTCATTGACCGGCTTCTTCATGACGGGAAAATACCAGAAGAACAGGTTGCTGTTGTATTCTTTGTTCACCTGAGTAGGGGGAAAATTAAACGAAAGCAGAAATGACACAATAAATATTATACGTTACTGGCTGTTTTGTTCACTCTAAGGAGATTTTCTTCTAGAGTGAGTAGACTACCCGACTATATTACTGATGGACATTTCAAGACGAATTAAAATTAAAATTTACTGATATTCATTTCTCGTCATTTAATAGCAACAGAATCATGAGTCATGAGAATCAGAGTCATGAGGATTTGACGAAACCTGCAACAAAATTCCTCTTGCACCTAATTCTGAAAACTTTAAAACTTTTTTACTATTCAAATTATTATTAAAGTGGTTCCTAAAAAAAATTAAAGTAGAGGCTCATGTAATAGATATGTACCTACTTATCTAAATATATAAATGGAAAAGGTGACTGATTGACTGACTGACTGACTGATCTATTAAAGCACAGCTCAAACTACTGTACGGATCAGGCTGAAAGGCATGCAGATAGCTAGTACGACGTAGGTATCCGCTAAGAAAGGGTTTTTGAAAATTCAACCTTTAAGGGGGTGAAATAGGGGTTTGAAATTGGTGTAGTCCACGCGGACGAAGTCGCGAGCATAAGCTAGTTATAAATAAACTAGGTACCTGTGATATAATTTCAATTTCAATTTATTTATTAACAACAATTGATCCATTATGTGTTAGTAAATATAAATACTTAATAACTATGTTAATACTTAAACACTAAGGAGTTAGTAACAAAATACTTAATCACTATGTTAGTACTTAATAACTAAAAGGGATTTAGTCCTCTGCACGAGTTTCCCCATCAGAGGACTATCCATTTTGTCCGCTATCATGCGCAGGATCCCGTTGCTGCTTCCTCGGACTCTGGACAATAGTGATGCTGTTTTCTTGCGCCAGATGGCATCGAAGCCATCTGTCCGCGCCTCAGCAAACATAGCTGATGCACTACAGAACCGAGGTTGCCGCAACAAAATCCTGAACTAATACTGAACTGAATAATATGTATAGGCAGGTATAAGGTATTTGTATCACAATAGAATAGGTAAAAACTCACAGTCAAGTACCCAGCATAGCTGTCAACTCCAGGTATAAAATGCTTGGAATCCACGTACGCTGCACGCCTAGCTTCACATGTCTTGTTCTGCTGTATGTACGGAGTCAAGATGAGGGGCTCTCCACACTGCGCGTCGCTTGCCGGTGCTCCTTCGTAACCTGACACGTAGGTTCGTTCGAGCAGATTTCGGTAACCATCACCTTTGTTCAGGAACTTGCGCTTGTTCTGATGAGCGCTTACGATGTTTTGAGCGCATCTACAAAATATAATACGTATACCTCTGTAGCACCATCATGATCAACCCATCGCCTTCTCGCTGCAGAGAACAGGTCTCCTCTTAAAGTGAGATGGGTTTTGGCCGTAGTCTACCACGCTAGCCAAGTGCGGATTGCTAAACTAGCTAGGTGATTCGCTAATTCAGTGTCTAACACTAAATGATAGCCACCGAGGTTGGGTGGTTCTACATTGCTGCTTCACTGGGATTTTTTCCTAGAAAACTTTCAAAGGATTAAAAAATGAGCTCGGTGACTATCATTCAGTGTTAGAAACTGAGTTAGCGAATCACCCCGCAGTGCGGATTGGCAGACTGCATAAAATTTTACAGAGCAGGTTGAGCCTTTTTTTTTTAACGCTGGGAAATGCATTTACGCATCCCCCTCTCCTGAAAGCCAGCCAGCCAGTCAGCCTGGAGCCTGCCCTGGCGTACGTATGACTGGTTAACAGCCCTGACTAGGGGCTAGTACAGAGTTACAGACCCAGACTACAAAGGATTTTTTTTTAAACGAAACCCCGGCTTCGTTTAAAATAGCCGGGCGGGTTAGCTAGTTACCTAAGTATAAAATCTAAAAGTACTTACAATAATAGGAACAGTAGTTTTAACTTCATGTCTACGTAAGCTGGAAGCTTACCAACCAGTTACCAACTAAACAATCGCTAATGAAGTAGGTACCTACTGAATTTTCCGTAGCCTTTTATACCGCTGAACTATCTGAATTAGAGCCAATTTAAATTATCATTCAAAATAATGTTCAAAATCAATTGTGGTTCATTAAAATTGGTTCATTAATTAAATTAGCTCACTTATATTAGAATTTTTACTAAGTAATATAGATAAATTATAACCTTGTGTTCGGTTTTTGGCTTGTTACGTATTGAATACCTATTACACTTTATCCTAAAACGTTTTGGTTTCATAGTAGACTAGCTTTTGACCGCAACTTTGCCCGTGGTAAGTACATGGTTGTACCACGGGCCTACACTTAGGTTAGTTAAGTAGGTATAATTTAACAGAATAACAATCTATTGAGTATATTTCTATCTAGTTAGGTACTTATTTCGTAAAAGTTATACATCGATGGTAAAAGTTCATAAAAAGCTCATGCTCATAATAATATGTCTTCCAATTAATACTATCTTACAAGGCATCTCATAACTTCACACAAAAGGTCTCTCTCACTAATGACTATACCCTTCATACCTGGGAAGTCAGCGTCCAGTTTTTGTGGTCAATCAAGTAAACAGCGACGCGCTCGAGTATGTTGACCTTGTTTATCTGGTCGTTGCTCAGGATACCGAGGATTCTGCAAGGCTCCCTGTGGTGCAACATGCTAAGCGGATCGATTAGGCCGTTCCTAATCATAACGCCCTGGAAGAAGATTTAATGGAATAAAACACTTAGTAATTCAATTAAATCATGGTATATTTTAGTAATTGGTATATTTTTCTAATCGGAGGTCGGGGGTTCGATCCCGGGCATGCACCTCTAACTTTTCGGAGTTATGTGCGTTTTAATTAATTAACTATCACTTGCTTTAATGGTGAAGTAAAACATTGTGAGGAAACCTGCAAGTCTGAGAGTTCTCCATAATGTTCTCAAAGGTGTGTTAAGTCTACCAATCCGCACATGGCCAGCGTGGTAGACTATGGCCAAAACCCTTCTCGCTCTGAGAGGAGACCCGTGCTCTGTAGTGAGCCGGTGATAGGTTGATCATGCTGATGGTAGGATTTTTAACTGACTTCCAAAAAGCAGTTGGTTCTCAATTCGGCCCGTTTTTTTAACGATTTTTTCGAGGTTTCTGGACCGATGTGCAAAATTACAGCAGAAGTTTCCGTGGTGATCCCATAAAAATTTCTGGATCCAATCCAATTTCTTAATCCTGATGCTGCAGGGTTATTGCCCACCTAAGTCATCACGATTCAGGAAGCTTATTCATAATGAATTAATATTATAAGTACCAAGTAACGACTTTATGCTTGGACTCCAAGTTCCAACTCCTCGACCTTGGTGATGCAGGGCACAACGCTTCTAAACTATAGTGATTGCAAGAAATGCAGTATTAATTAGGGTACCAAGCGTAGACTACATGATTGAACTTCGGATCCCAACTCCTCAATCCTGATGCTGCAAGGTACTGAACTCCTAAGCCATGGGGATTCGGGAATTTCTGATGGTGAATTGATATAATATTAGGTATGAAGCAACGGCTTCAAACCCGATGATACTTGGTACAGCACTCCCATACCATAGAGATTCAAGAACGCTGGGTCCAAACGCGTCTTAGGTGAGATCTATAGAGGCTAGACTCTAGAGCGCACTCCGGCTTTGCTTAGAATTAAGACAGAGTTAAAACGAGACAGAGCTACAGCTCTCACATAACTTTGTCTCGTTTTAACTCGATCTTAAGTCTGAGCAAAGTCAAAGTGCGCTCTATAGATTTCAGCCTTAGAGCGTACACATAAAGACGTTTAGTAGCGCGTTAGAATCTTGCCAGCAGGTCTGATGGCTTGTCTATAAATTTAAAAAAAATCTCCACTTTCATCATTAAATCGTTATCATTAAAAAGTAGGATCTACAATTTTAGTAGAAATCTAATATGTTGCGCAAATGTGGAATTTTAATAAAGACTTGGTCTTGACTTGTTAAGTACATAGCGAGTACATCCATGATTGCGTAGGTATAGGTAGGTCTAGGATGCTCTTACCTTAATAGAACTGGGTACTTTTGAGACGCTGTCTGCTAAGTAGTTAGTTATAGAGTAGATTATAATTATCTAGGCTCTCAAGTCGCAAGTAACGGTTGAGCATCTTAATATGCTAATATTTACAGTGAACCTAAGATTATGTTTGCTTAGCAACTTTAAAGGTAGTATCAAAGTTGCCAAGCACGCTATGAAATGGCCTATTTTAGATAAGACAGCTTATAGGTATCTTAGGTCACGGTAATTATGATAATATTACCGTGCTTAGGTTGTCTAAACGTCAATAGTAAACTGAAGTGTCAGTGGTTACTGGTTAGGCCACATTGTCGCGGAACCATTGGCCGCTTTTAGTAGAGTTGTTATGAAGTGGAAACCACGTACCAACCTACCAACATCAACATTGTCCCAAGCATGCCTGAGCTACCTTTCCATAATATTGCCAAAGGTGTGTGAAGTCTGTCAATCAGCACGTTGAACAACAAAATCGAATATTTAAGGAGACTCGTCATCCGAAGCCGCCTCTTATCTCACAGATGATCGCCGATATCGCGAACACATAATTTGAATGTACAATTAGGTGTTACGAGTCAGAAAAAAACGTCGAGCGTGGGAACTTCTCGCTACGGGCCGGGTTGTAAGTTGGAAGTGATTACTTACAATTACACACGCGGGACACGTAGCAACTGTAACGCATCGGTGTTTTACTATCAACATCCTAAATATAGAGCAAATCACATTTTAAGAGCGTGCAAGAATCTATCGCAAATGTCGGGAGCGTGGGAGCGCGTTTATGCTAATCAGGTCATTGGTACCCTATACCTGTTCGCTCTGTCTCTACAGTGTGATCCCGATTTGTTATGGAAGATTCATTTTACTTTTTTTTGCAACCTTTTTGCACTTGCAAATTATTTCATAAGATTCTTACTTATATTTTTTTCTTACTTATATCTCCATACACTATGCACCGCATAGCGTTGTAATAAAGCTGCTCTTTAACTGGCAGCCTCACTGGCATTGATTCGTTCAAGTAGTTATAGATGCGCCTCATTTTAACTAATGCCACCGATTTCCAGACATTGATGAAATCGGTGGACGTCCGTTTGGCACACCAAACATGTCATAGGGAGCCGTCTTACAACTTGTTTGATGTCGTCTCTCAGCAGTCAGCTGACTGATTGACTGGCTGACTGACTGAATATCTATCATCGTACAGCTCAAAGTACTGGATGGATCGGGCATCTGGCATGCAGATAGCTACGTAGGCATCGGCTAAGAAAGGATTTTTGAAAATTCAACCCCTAAAGAGGTAAAATTGGGGTTTGAAAATGCAGCCCACGCGGACGAAGTCGCGGGAATAAGCTAGAGAGATATAAATTAGTATCAACACCGCTTTTCAATTATAATTATCATTATAGCTTCGCAATCCGTTAACTAAGTATTTTGGTTCTTCATCGGGTCTCTTCATTTCTGATTACGTAGAGAAACTCCAAGGATAGCTTTCACGTCGTCCTTTGAGTGATTTAAAGATTTCTTTGCATGCCATGTCTCAGGGAAGTATGTTAACAGTGGCCTGAGCCTGACGCGCGTAGTGCCCTGAAGAGCATGTACAGCTCTTGATCCTGGTCCAGCTAGGTGATTCGCTAACTCAGTGTACTTATATCACTGAACGATAGCCACCGAGGTTGGTTGGTTCTACGTTGCTGCTTCACTGGGTGATATTAAAATGTTTTTCGTAGAAACCCTTCAACGGATTAAAAAATGAGCTCGGTGGCTATCATTCAGTGTTAGAAACTGAATAAGCGAATCACCCCGCACATCCCTCTTCGGATTGTAGGCTCATCGGACTATGGATATATTTTATCCTGCGTAGATGGCTAGTCTTCGGAAGTTGGCAGCCGTGGCCGAAATCCGCTTAGGAGAACATAATTTATTATTCTAAGTGTACTTATACGAGTATTATGCTGTTCGCAATTTTTTTGCGGAGCACTCTGTAGATAGATCGAGATAAATCCAAGTTCAAGGCGCAGTATAGACAAGCGGCAGCGGGTATACAAGGCTCCATTCGCCCGGCATCCCCCAGGGGAGGAACACAGCTTTACTTAGTTTGATTTTGTTTTTTAATATTCGCTACTCATCAGGATTTATTCAAATACCAATATGCTCGCAAAATGGCTGATCCTTTTTACGTAAGTATTTTTTTGGTTTCCTTTTCAAAGATTTGGATCTGGGTCCAGTTTCGTCGCGATGGAAATATCTTATCATAGTTACTTAATTGTAGAACTTTACAACAATTTAAGAGTTTCTAGACAATTTAGCAGTAGGTAATGATCTGAATTATAAACCATACCGGTTTCATACAGGGCTCTGGCCAAGATTATGTTCTTACAATCTTAAAAAATCTGAGTGAGGAAAATAGGATTCGTGAATGCTAAAAAATCTATATTTAGAATTTTAACTTTACTTATATTCAGCTTTACCTACTAACAAAAGTATTAAGTAATAATTTGGTACCTTTATACCTACACTAAATATCTATCAATAAACATTAAGTATACCTACTTAATTTAAAAGCTTTACAGATGAAACCTGATTTAATACCGTGGGAACTTGCTGCTCGAGTGCCGAAGAAATCTTTTACGCTATACTACGCAACAGCGTAAACTTAACGAAGCTTTTTTGTGTTGATGATGCGAAATTTATTACTGATTTTTTTTTATATTGTGACTAAAATATTCAATTATAGCTAGCTTTTATTTATTTTAATTTTCATGCTTTAATTGATATTTGTATAAGGGAATGAGTTTTTCTTAAACTTCTCTCATCTCTGTCGAGTCTCTGGGAATTCTGTTAAGTCAAACAGTCGCCATAATGAGCAAAGTTGTTTGTAATGGAATCCGATAATGATAAATGATAAGTTTTTTTTTTCTAGATGCTTACATCAAGTTTTAACCGCGGACCGCAGCTATTCCTTACCCGAATTACCACCAGGAGAAGCTCCGGAGCCGATTATCACATTCATGGAAAGAACATACCAACCTGCATGGACTAGAGCAGGTTATGAAGGAGGAGAACCCTTGCTGTTAACTCCCTTGATAGAAGCGAATAAGCTTGAAGAAGCAAGGCGAGCTGCTTATGTGGACCCTGACTTCATTTTGCCCGATATGGACAGCTATTCAGGATATTTAACAGTAAGATTTTTCTTATTTTTTTTATCGACGCCAAGTTTCTTCTAGATTAATACCGTAAGTTCAAATTTAAAATTTTGTAAGTGCTTTCAAATTCTTAGGTAAATATATAAGTAATAGCTATAAGTGATGCAAGAAGAAGTTAAAGCCAGCATCCATGTAAAACCAATTTTATTAAGTAACTCAAATAGGAATTGAATCAGTAGGGCGATTGTCTAAAACCTGCATCAATCATTATTACAATCTCAATTGTTCTGATTGGCTGAATTTGTGCGATTCTTGTTGCAACAATGCATTGTAGCCAATAGTGAGCGAGCATTAACCAATCAGAGATGATTGCGATCGTGACATTGTAGCTGTCAAACAACCGCGGTAGAGCCATCACTGTGTTAGAAAGGTTATTCGATTCTACTCTTCTTATAGTAGACTAACTTATGCCCGCGACTTCATCCGCGTGGACTACACAAATTTAAACCCCTGTTTCACCCCCTTAGGTGTCGAATTTTCAAAAATCCTTGCTTAGCGGATGCCTACGTCATAATAGCTATCTGCATGTCAAATTGCAGCCCGATGCGTCCAGTAATTTGAGCTGTGCATTGATAGATCAGTCAGTCTGTCAGTCACCTTTTCCTTTTATATATTTAGATATGTACAGTTTTCTAATTTTTTGTGATCGTTCTCGTTCTATTGCAGGTTAACAAAGAGTATAACTCAAATCTCTTTTTCTGGTATTTCCCTGTGACAGACAAGTCTGTTGAAGAGACTCCCTGGATTATTTGGCTTCAAGGAGGTCCTGGCGCATCTTCTCTGTACGGCCTCTTTACTGAAATAGGACCTTTTACAGTTTTAGACGATTTCCAGATTGAAGGTAGGTGTTACAAAACAAAATAGTATTACTGAACCAATCGAAAACCGCATCGGAATTCTGGTTTCCTGGTTTTCTTTGTCGTTGTTTCAAGATAGAGGCCCATCGCTGGACGTAGATCCCCTACTGCACAGAGCAAAGTCTTGGTTGTTTCCACAGCAACGGCTCAAGATAGTATTCAACCACTATAAAGAAGTGCAGAGGGGCGTGTGCTTAGTTATGACAACGAATATTAAATTATCACCCAGTCCGTAACTAAATGGGCAACCGACTTTGGAAGTCCGAATTGAGCATTTTTGTAGTCTTCAATCTTCATGCCTCACTAAGCCGTCACGAACATCTGACAATAACTGTTAAATCGAAGACTCAAAAACACTTACCGCCGTACTCAGAGTCGCTTAATCGTTACTTAAGTTTAGTTAAAACGAGACAGAGCTATATCTCTCACATAAATCTGTCTCGTTTTAACTCAATCTTAAGTAACGATTAGCGACTCTGAGTACGGCGGTTAGAGTTATATGCGGGAGGATCTGGGTAGTGGTCTGTCCGTCTGTCTGTCAAGAAACCTACAGGGTACTTCCCGTTGACCTAGAATCATGAAATTTGGCAGGTAGGTAGATCTTATAGCTGATATTTGGGATAAAGTCTGAAAACCGTGAATTTAGGGTTAGATCACACAAAAAAAATTAAATTGTGGTCATGAACTAATAATTAGTATTTTCAACTTTCGAAGTGAGTGACTATATCATATGAAAGGTCTTCACCTGTACATTCTAAAACAAATTTTTATTTATTTTTATGCATCATAGTTTTTGAATTATCGTGCAAAATGTCGAAAAAATACGAATGTAGTACGGAACCCTCATTGCGCGAGCCTGACTCGCACTTGGTCGGTTTTTTTTATGTGAATAATGAAAAAAGTCATGAAATACAATGATTTAAAAGCTTAATCTGCTATAATCCGCTGAAACAATGCAGCAAGCGACATGCACCGCCCGCCCTCCCACTGCCAAACATGCAGGAAAAAGCAGCCACCATTGTTTGCCTGATTTTAGCTTATTAAGCTTTTGGTTCATTGTATATCATGGATTTCCGCAAAGTAACGCCTGATTCCATACAATATACAAATGTCATTCACCTTAGCGATAAAGAAATAAGTAGGTACCATGCTGATAGGATTCTGAATAATGTGCATTAAATTGAACATTTGATTGAAATCCAGCCTAATTCAGCATGACTAGAGCTGGGCTATAACAATATATTGTCGTCTTTCGCAGAAAAAAAATACTCCTGGGGCAAGAACCATTCTCTTCTATTCATCGACAACCCGGTTGGCACCGGGTTCAGCTTCACTGACGACGACCGTGGCTTCGCGACCAATCAGACTACTGTAAGCAAATTAAAAAAATATGGTCCTCATATTATTATGAACTGAGGACCGGAGGGCTGGCAGCTACCTCGGTCAGCATATTAGTCTGGGCATTCAACGAGGTAACGCTGCCAGCGTTCTGGGCACCCTGCCTCGTTGCGGTGGTTTGTGGTTTAGATGATATTTTCGATCTGTAATTTTAAGTTCAATTGCTTAGATTCGTTTAATACATCGATCGAATATATTAGTTTTATTATTATGAATCAATATGTCACTATTTTATAATAGACTAAGAGCCAGCGCGTGCCAGACCTTCGTTATTTTATAAAAGCGGAAAGTTTCTCTGCGTATTGTCCCCAACACTGGGAGGAACGTTTGTTTGATGTTGGCTTTTGGAGGTAACAGGAAAATGCTATAAAAATCTTACGTCAAAATATAACGTCAATTTTTTTTTCTTCGAAATAGTATTAGAAATCACGTCATGCCAGACACACGTCTAACATCGTGGCAACCCCCTGCCAAACACCCTTAAACTTTTAAACTTTAGAAGGTCTGGCACGCGCTGGCTCTCTCTGTATATCAATATTTGAGTAGGTATGTACTTTGGCAATCAAAATTATTTTTTGTACTTTTTATAAAGATCATCATTATCATCATCATCACCATCATCATCATCATTATCATCATCATCATCATTATCATCATCATCATCATTATCATCATCACCATCATCATCATCATCATCATCATCATGTGATAGGTACCTACTGATTTACTGATGGGTATTATTTCACAGATTGGTGAAAACTTGTACACGGCGTTACAGCAATTCCTGACGTTATTCCCTGAACTTCGAAAGGCACCACTGACGATTGCAGGGGAGTCCTATGCCGGCAAACATATCCCTTCCCTCGGGGTTCAAATACTCTGGAATAGGGAACAGGATGAGCCGATAAATCTACAGGTGAGAATATAACATTTTATTTATACCCACCCCTGCTTTATAATATTACAAGCTGATGCCCGCGACTTCGTCCGCGTGGAATTAGGTTTTTAAAAATCCCGTGGGAACTCTTTGATTTTCTGGGATAAATTTAAAATAAAGATAAAAGTAGCCTATGTCACTCTCCAGGTCTTTATCTATACCCATGCAAAAAATCACGTCAATCCATTGCACCGTTGCGACGTGATTGAAGGACAAACCAACAAACAAACACACTTTCGCATTTATAATAAGGGTACTGATAAATACGTCAGTGTATTTATTTGTTTATTTGTCCTTCAATCACGCCGTAACAGAGCTACGGATCAGTGTTATTTTTTGCGTAGGTGAGTATAGTTGAGGACTTGAAAATTGACATAAGCTAATTTTTATCCCGGGAAAATAAAGCACTTCCTACGGATGGCATGCTATTTTACACGCATTTGTCCTTCAATCACGTCGCAAGAGAACTAAATGTACTTACTTAGTAGAGCGATGTGATTTTAGACCTAAATCCACGCGGACAAAATCGCGGGCATCATATACTTAGCATTCTATTAAATTTATTCTATATCTAATTGCCACTTCATTAAATTTTTGCAGGGCTTAGCTATTGGGAATGGATTCATAGATCCTCTATCCTTGCAACGATACAGTTATTTTGTGCGTGAAATCGGTCTTGTTGATGACAAAGTTGCCAACTTCATGGTCCAACTGGAAACTGCAGTCGTTCAGTTCATCAACTCAGGGGAAATGCTGAAAGCATACGCTGTAAGTATGGCATGGATTTCCTAAGATTTCCTATTTAGGTACTTTAAAGAAATTTAATATTTTGGATCCTGTTTAGGGGTTTCGTACACGAAGGGTGCCAACGGGACCCTATTATTAAGATTCCGCTGTCCGTCCGTCCGTCTGTTTGTCCGCGGGCTGTATCTCTCAGTCATGACCCATAATACCTGAAATTTTCACATAATGCTACTCCCGATATAGCAACAAATACCTACTAAAAAATTCAGAGGTGCCTTTATGAAAATTTAAAATAATTAAAAAGTGTTTTATTTCTTGTACGATGGTACGGAACCCTTCGTGTGCGAGTCCGACTCGCACTTAAGCGATTTTTAAGGACTTGTCATCTTGTCTTACGGGTGGCCGGAGGGCTGGCTTTACCTCGGTTAGCATACTTAGTCTGGGCACCTTTTGATTTGTAATTTTTATATCTATTTAAAAAAAAAAAAAATTTAAGAAATTTTAATAAAACTATCTTTGGAAATCAAAGTCAAAGTCGAATCATTTATTCAAATTGGGTACCGTTGTAAACTTTTTGATTGTCGATTGTTGAATTTGTAAGATGTAGTACTTACCTACCTTATGGTAATAATAATTAATTACTTAAATCAATACTTATAATAAAACTGTAACAGGTCAAATTCTGTACATTGAAGATATTTTGAAAATTTTTTTTCGAGGGCACTCTATAATCGATACTGAACCCAAAACTGTAATTTTTTTCATTTTTGTCTGTCTGTCTGTCTATCTGTCTGTCTGTCTGTCTGTATCACGGCCGCGCATCACGCTGAAACTACTGAATGGATTCCAATGAAACTTGGTACGATTTGAGGTCATACTATGAGGTCTAACATAGGATACTTTTTATCCCGAAATTCAGCATGGTTCCCTTAGGAGAGGGGTTGAAAGTTAAAATGTATACTGAGCTGTAATTCATTAACGCGTAGTCCGATTTCATTCATTCCTTTTTTGTTAGAAAGGGGATATTTTAAAGATTGTTCTGTAAATATTTTAAAGTCATCAGTTTTGTAGTTCAGAAATAATAGACATAATAACCCTCAGTTTATGGTCCAAATAGCTTGAAACTCGGAATATGCAGAAACCTTTGAACGTATGGCTCATCTTAAGCTGGCGTTCCCACTTTATCGTATAGGCTTAATGGATAGACCTGTTGTGAAAATTAGACCATTCCAAAGGAGACAGTTAATATTGCATACTGCAGGGTTAATTTTCCCCACAAAGCAAACAAAGCTTAGAGCAGAACTGTTCTATAAGTAGGTACTTATTAATACAATAATTAATACAATAAGTAGGTACTTATTAATACAATATTAATTTTCATGGTATCTATACAGTGCTCATAATATGCAATGTAAACTGGTGTCTGCTAGCATCCATTCGCGGGGACGGGAGTGGAGAAGGCGGCGCAAGGGGAAAGAAACATCTATAGGATAGGACATAGGTAGCCGCGCGGCGCAGTCGCACGGTCGGCGTCCTACGCAACTGACGTGTCCAAATTACCTTTAAATTTAATGCTAAGTGGCAAGTTTCCGCGCGGCTCAGACGCGCGGTTGGCTCCCTACGTGACGCACGTGCTAGATTAGCCTCAGAAGTATAGAGACAATAGAGTCAGGAATCACCTACTGAGAGCCTAAACCTTAGTTCGTTATCAAAAAGCTAGGGCGTGGTTGAAGGTAGAAAACAAAATAAAAGATTGTATAAGGAAATAAACTGTTTTATTCAGGGAAAAGTCCCTCCAAATCAAAGTTTATCTTACCATTAATTATTGCTTTATCATTATATAATTTATTATTTCCTTTAAGAAAAATCTACCGCCAGTTCGAAAAAGCATATCTACCGAGAGAAAGAACTGGCAAGAAAAAACTCGGCGGTGTCTATTCACAATTATTGAAAAATTGATACAACTATGGTAGGTATTACCATAACATATCCAACCCACATAGGGTATAAGCATAAACTATTACAAAGGAATACCAGATGTATAATAAATTACACATTAACCAACACATAAAACAACATACATAGTATAACAATAGAAATATAAAATCAACAATATTCGTACCTGTAGGTATGTCACAGCTTCTTATTAAAAATAGGAAAATTAATAATCTCTACAGTCAAAGCAGAGCCATTTATAGGCTGGGATTAACTCCCACCCTCTGTATAAAAATATAGTGATACCATGTAAATATTAAATTCAATAGAGTCAATAGAGTTTAAACTCTACTAAATTTATATACTTTAAATACCACATTATACTCTATTTAAATCTACAATTACTTTATTTCTAAAATATAATAAAATCTTTATTATGTTTTGCCATGTAAGTACCATAGATTTGCCATTTATAATCTGTTAATTGTTCTGTCACGTCTGTAGTATTTCTTCTATCATTTTGACGTGCCTCTGTTTACAAATAAAATGTCTATGGTTTAGAATTAATTCTTAAGCAAAATCTAAAGAGTTTAGTAGCAATTTCAAGAAATAAATAGCAACTCTAACCATTTATCTTATACGGCCAAACTGACAATTGCTTCGTTCTCGAAGCAACAAAATAAAAACAAACAATTCGTAAAGTAAATTTTTAACAACATCAAAACATTTTTTTTTTTTTTTTTTTCAAACAACATGTCTGTGGCTTCCAACAAAATTTAAAAAAACATTTTAAACATGTGTGTGACATACAAAATTACCACACAGTTTACTCTCAAAAATACAAGAAATATTTTTCTCGCCACAGCACATAAATGTTTCCAAACAAGATATCCTTTAACCCCATTGGTTTTAAACCAATATCAAAAAATATTTTTAACACCACTGGTATTAAAGCGATATTATAAAAATACTTTTCAACACCGTTGGTTCCAACGTTTTAAAGTATCATCTACAAAATATCCTTCAACACCATTGGTTTTAAGGCAACATCGTAAACCATCATAAAATTGTCCCTTAACACCATTGGTTTTGATCCATATATCACTATACAATTTTTCCATTGATCGAACATTTGATCAAAGTTTTAAATAAATTCCAATAAAATATAGAGATGAATATTAAACAAAGAAAAATTGCAACTGAACAAATTGTAAATTATCAGAATTTAAAATAATATGTTTCATAAAAAAGAACCATCAAAATGAAAAAGTTACAAAAATATTAATATTTCAAAATAAGTTAAATCATAAGAACTTTTTTTCAATTTCAAGTTAATAATTTTGCAAAAATAATAAAATACCATCGACTCTTACTCCTAAAGTACCAAAGTCAAAAACAAAGGGTAGGTATATAAAAAGTAATTATATGTAAGATATATCAAAACAAAACTAACTACTATGTTAGAAGAAGTAAAAATAATCAAAGAGTAAACTTATCTAATTATCGTTATTTACTTTCAAAAATATTTTCTATTCAATCTCTTTTTGTCTATCTGCAATCAGTCCTTGGACTATACAAAAACATTTGTTGCTTCCCACATCCAATGATGTGCCAACAACCTTCCTTTTTAAATAAATACCAAAACATTTTTCCACAATAAAATATAAAAATCCAAAAAGATCGTAAATAAAAACATAAAGGTAGGTATCAAAAATTAAATGTCAAAAAATATCACACAAAAATAATTTACACTAAAAAGATCGTCAAAGAAGTTATCAATATCAAAAATAGTTAAACACTTCAAACATCAAAAACGTCAAAAAATAAAAAGTATTATTCAAAACAAAAACCCACGGAATTAAAAAATATCAAACACAAGTGGGTAGTCAAGAATCTCTAAATTCCAATATTCTAAATTTAAGTTTTAGGTTTGACCATAGTCCACCACGCTGGCCAAGTGTGGTTTGGCAGATCCATTACATCACATTACATAACGGTGGGTATTTATAAAAAAACAATGACATCAAACAATCAGTAGCTACTATTCTATAATCTGACAATTGCCTCCGGCCTTTATTGCAAGGTACCTATTCCCCTGCTGAATGGGACTTAGCGGCATAGCAACAGGATAAGACATCAGCAGCCTAACCTATCCATATATAAAAACTACAAAAATAAACTCAAACAAAATTTCTAAACTATTGTAGGTAGGTATCACAAATCTTTCGTCTCTACGTTTTGCGAGTGAGAACTCCGATGCAAAGTCAATAGCAAAATAACAAAATGGCCACGCTAATCGCAATTTCTGATCAATGAATCATCAACATATTTTAACGAATAATGGAATGTGTATTTCTGAAACAAAACTACAACAAAAAAATTTTTTTTTTGTTCTTTTTTTTTTTGTTCTTTTTTTTTTCTCTGTTCTTTTTTTCTCTGTCATTATGTAACACATAAATAATTAATAAACATCTATTCGGCCAACCTGAAAAGTACTTCGTTCTCGAAGTACTTACATAGGAAATGCCTCAAGAACATAACTAAAAAAAAAAGTAAGATGACTCATCACTCGTAAAACAATATTCAATGATTCAATGTCAACATCACTATCATATAAATTACGAATATACGGCTAGACGTCAGACGTAAATTAAAATAGAACACAAATTAATCATCAGTAAATATTTACTGACAAACTTGCTTTAGTTTTTCACCGCTCGGTCAGTCTGACATTTAACCACATTTTATCGTATGATCATTAAATAAAAATTTCATACCAACTAACTACCTGCAAATTTTTAACATTAATTTACGTAATATCGATTTGTTGTACTAGCTGGGACATCATGCGATTAAACACCTTCAAACATTAATCTGAGTCATTGAAACAGAACATCTATACTGAACACAAAATTACCCGCAAAAATTTTATTTATTTAGTACCCACATCTTTATTTCTATAATACAATTAGTTTTAAAACAAATAAATGACGACAGGTACTATGAAACTGTGTTACTACATTACACAGAGTATTAATAGGTCCATGATTACGCAATAAAACTTTCTAAGGCCTACCTGCCTGAAAAATTGTCTTGCAAAAAAGTTTTAATTCACTTTCACTTTTTTTTCATACCATATTTTCATATTAAGATTTCCAGATTTAGGGTATCCAATGTCCATTGTGGTACCTCTCGTGGACGTCAGTCATCACAACGCCTGTTGGAACATCTTTGATGGCTTTTCACAAAGCCATCCGAATTCGCCGGTATTTCTGAAACTTGTACAAACTGCATTAGAAAAGGCACAATTCAGCCATATCGTATCCCACTTCTGATGCTAGATTAGCCTCAGAAGTATAGAGACAATAGAGTCAGGAATCACCTACTGAGAGCCTAAACCTTAGTTCGTTATCAAAAAGCTAGGGCGTGGTTGAAGGTAGAAAACAAAATAAAAGATTGTATAAGGAAATAAACTGTTTTATTCAGGGAAAAGTCCCTCCAAATCAAAGTTTATCTTTACCATTAATTATTGCTTTATCATTATATAATTTATTATTTCCTTTAAGAAAAATCTACCGCCAGTTCGAAAAAGCATATCTACCGAGAGAAAGAACTGGCAAGAAAAAACTCGGCGGTGTCTATTCACAATTATTGAAAAATTGATACAACTATGGTAGGTATTACCATAACATATCCAACCCACATAGGGTATAAGCATAAACTATTACAAAGGAATACCAGATGTATAATAAATTACACATTAACCAACACATAAAACAACATACATAGTATAACAATAGAAATATAAAATCAACAATATTCGTACCTGTAGGTATGTCACAGCTTCTTATTAAAAATAGGAAAATTAATAATCTCTACAGTCAAAGCAGAGCCATTTATAGGCTGGGATTAACTCCCACCCTCTGTATAAAAATATAGTGATACCATGTAAATATTAAATTCAATAGAGTCAATAGAGTTTAAACTCTACTAAATTTATATACTTTAAATACCACATTATACTCTATTTAAATCTACAATTACTTTATTTCTAAAATATAATAAAATCTTTATTATGTTTTGCCATGTAAGTACCATAGATTTGCCATTTATAATCTGTTAATTGTTCTGTCACGTCTGTAGTATTTCTTCTATCATTTTGACGTGCCTCTGTTTACAAATAAAATGTCTATGGTTTAGAATTAATTCTTAAGCAAAATCTAAAGAGTTTAGTAGCAATTTCAAGAAATAAATAGCAACTCTAACCATTTATCTTATACACGCATCCAAATTGAGCTTAAAAATTGAAATCTGATCTGAATATCTGGAATTTAAAATCGTATAAAAAGTTCTTTTCAGAACTATTTAGTTACTAATTAGGTCGGTACCTACTTGATTATTGTTCTTCTATAATATATATTATTAAGTAGGTACTTGGTTTCTTCTGTATTTTTAGGATTATGTTTGGTTATAGCATAGGTTTATGCAGGCGTTTTTTGTGGTAGATACTACAAACTATCTTCTATAAATATTAAGTGCTTGATTTTTTGGATTGCAATTTTTTGGATTTTGTTAAGATATGGCATGGATATGGCAAAGGTACATGCAAGAGTTTTTTGTTGTAAATAATTAGAATGTAAAATTTTACTTTCGTTGTAAAAAATAAGCTTTATTCGTTAGGTTTAATTTTCTTTTAGCTATAATGACAAATTGACCATTGTTTACCGTTGTTTTATATGTGCTTTTTGTACTTTTTATAAAAATGCCCTCTAGAAAGAGACCTAATCTTTCTCAGTCTACGAGAAATGCTGCCAGAAAGAGACTGAGAGTTTCTCAAGAAACCGAAGAAGAACATAATGCTAGACTGGCAAATGGACTATGCTGAATCTAGCTCTTCTATTCAACGTGACTCCCGTTTGGCATCCATGCGTGCGAGAACGACTCAGTATCGTGCCAATGAGTCAACTTCAGGTCGTGAATCACGTTTAACTGCTGACGCCCAGAGACACGCTGAGTCTCTGACATCCGAGACACGTACTCAGCGCGAGGAGCGCTTGACGGCTGACAGTCAGCGTCATGCCGAGTCTCGCGCTTCTGAGACATATACACAGCGTGAAGCGCGTTTGACGGCTGACAGCCAGCGTCACGCCCATTCTCGCGAATCCGAAACTTTTACTCAGTACGAGGAGCGCTTGACTGCAGACAGTCTGCGTCATGCTGAGTCCCGCGCTTCTGAGACGTATACACAGCGTGAAGCGCGTTTGACGGCTGACAGCCAGCGTCACGCCCATTCTCGCGAATCCGAAACTTTTACTCAGCACGAGGAGCGCTTGACTGCAGACAGTCAGCGTCATGCTGAGTCTCGCGCTTCTGAGACGTATACACAGCGTGAAGCGCGCTTGACGGCTGACAGTCAGCGTTACGCCCAGTCTCGGGAATCTGAGACTTTTACTCAGCGCCAGGAGCGCTTGACTGCTGACAGTCAGCGTCATGCTGAGTCTCGCGCTTCTGAGACGTATATACAGCGTGAAGCGCGTTTGACGGCTGACAGTCAGCGTCACGCCCTGTCTCGGGAATCTGAGTCATTCACTCAGCACCAGGAGCGCTTGGTCATGGCTAGGGATAATTATGACCACCGGAATCAACAGTATAGCATTGTTTTATCGTCAGAGAGAGACAGAATAGCAGAAATTCGCGGAACAGAGACACAAGAGCAGCGTCAGTCTCGCTTGACCGATGATCGTCTACGGCATTTTTTGAACAGAATGTCTATTTCATCTGAAGACTCCGCCGAAGACGCGCTGCCGTGGACTGATAAAGAAAGGAGTGGATTTTGCTACTCGCCAGACATAAACTATGTTGAGTACGCTGGTATAGGTGCAATGCAAGAAGTTTCACATAACGTAGTATACAGGGAAGCTTTGTAAATATAGGTAACACCGTCACAAAATATGGACATAAATTAGTGAAACTGCATGATAACCCTATCAGGAAAGGGAATACTTTACCATGAAGCCTACCCTGAAATCACGAAAAATAATCAACTATTCCATACTAAGAGTTTGACGCGCGGAGAAAGTATATGAACCAACTGACTTTTTCGTTAACTCTCTTTCGTTCCTGATAACACTTAATTGATATTTTATTGTAATCTTACTTAAAATTATTATGGTTTTTATTCATGGGCATCTTAATGGGTACTTAAGGATATATCATCATTTCAGCCTGTGAACGTCCACTGCTAAACATGGGCCTTTTCCAAAGAGTGCCACAACACCAGGTCTTCAGTCATCCAGCGACTTTTCGCCACTCTCTTTATATCGTCAGCCCATCTTGCTTGAGGGCCATCACGCTCCCACCGAAACGTGGCCTGCCCACTGCCACTTCAATTTGCTGACGGTTTTGGCTATTGGGAACTTGATTTGACACCTATCCTTCAGATAAACTCTTAACATAGTCTTCTCCATAGCTTGCTGAGGCAATTTAAATTGGTAGATCAAGCCCTTTGTTAGTGGCAGGTGTCCGATCAGTTAATCCATACTATAACATTCATACTAATCTAATATTGTAAATGCGAAAGTGCGTCTGTCTGTTTTTACTGCCCATCTATTAAACCGAGTTTGTCAATATTTGGTACAGAGAAAGCTTATAGAAGGACATAGACTACTTTTTATTTCAGAAAATCGTAGTTTCCACTGGATTTCCCTAAAGAGCGCCACCACACCCGGTCCTCAGCCTTCCTCATCCAGCCACTTCCCGCCAGCCTCTTTATATCGTCGGTCCATCGTGCTGGAGGGCGTCCCACACTATGCTTGCCTACCTACGCGGTCTCCACTCAAGGACTTTCCGGCTCCAACGGCCATCACCTCTACGACAGGCATGACCTGCCTTCTTTTATCCCGGAAAATAAAAGAGTTCCCATGGGCTTTTGAAAACCTACATCCACGCGGACGAAGTCGCGGGCATCAGCTAGTTACTAATAAAATATTTAAAAACATCTATTCCAGTACTACAACTATCTACTGCAGCTGTTCCTCACGGAATCAAAGCTGGGAAATCTTTATAACTTTTTGGACGACGACATAAGTTTGGGAGGCGCATACCTCGACTTCCTTCAGAGAGACGAAATAAGGCGGGCCCTACACATTGGGAACACTAACTTCACATCAATCGGGGTCGTGTACAGAAAATTAGTTCCCGACTTCATGGTCAGTGCGAAAGCTTGGCTAGAGGAGTTACTGGAAAACTACAGGGTCATGCTTTACAAGTTAGTATTTTTACGGTTTTGTACCTCCAGAGAAAAAAACCGACCAAGTGCGAGTCAGACTCGCGCGCCGAGAGTTCCGTATTACAGTCGTATTTTTTCGACATTTTACACGATAAATCAAAAACTATTATGCATAAAAATAAATAAAAATCTGTCTTAGAATGTACAAGTAAAGTCCTTTCATATGATACTCCACTTGGTACAGTATTCTTACTTTGAAAGTGGAAAATAGCAATATTGGTTCATGAACACATTTTACATTTTTTTCTGTGATGTTACCACAAATTCACTTTTTGCAGATTTATTTCTTTAATTGTGCTATAAGACCTACCTACCTACCAAATTTCATGATTATAGGTCAACGGGAAGTACCCTATAGGTTTTCTTGACAGACACGACGGACAGACGGTCACACAGACACAGACAACAAAGTGATCTTATAAGGGTTTATTTTTACCTTTTGAGGTACGGAACCCTAAAAAGAAACCCTTATATGATCACTTCGATGTCTGTGTGTCTGTCAAAACCCGTCAAAGAAATCAAAACTATAGGCTACTCCTTCTTGCAATGTCAAACGCAAGTAAAGGAAAAATTGCGAAAAATGTAAAATCACTTAAGACGTCCTGCGCTTTGCCTCGGCCTTCGAACGCGGCTTCGCCAATATTACCTACTCGGCCAGTAATCGCTTTATTTTAGGCCTGGATAGTGTACCTACTATTTCTAGGATCTAGAAATGTTTTTAAGAAAATTTGTACTTTACTGAATTAACTTTTTTCTATTTCAGTGGCCACCTGGACATCATTGTAGCATACCACCCCTCTGTGAACACCTATGATACGCTCTCTTTTTCCGGCACGTCAGAATTTAAATCAGCTAAGCGACTTCCTTGGTACCACGACGGAAAATTAGCTGGGTGAGTAAAAGTAATACTAATACAGTTTTTCACTGGAATGGTATGCAACTTTCGACAGTTGGCCCAAGTATGTCAAAAAGAAATTATTTCTCAGTGATTATTAAGTAAATAGAGGGTCTTCCAAAATACGTTAAATCCACGTCCTTTGTTAGTTTGAAGTATAAAAACCATTTTAATTATCGATTAAACTAAAAAAAAACACGTCAAATGATTGTGACGTCACATACCAGTATTTCATATAGAAGCTCGCATATTAAGCGCGCGTTTTGACGTTTGATAAAAAGTTACAATACTAGTTGTCAAATACCGTATTCGTAGGCATTAGCTTATTTTATACTATCCCTATCAAATAAATTGTATGTACTACAAAGAAATTGTTGTAATGTTAATCATGATCATGACTAACAGTCCCATTTCCCCTCTAACCAAGCATGGGCCAGTTGCACCACAGAAAGTTATCGTTAGGTATAGTGAAACTTCCATTTCAGATAACAAGCAAAGCATACCAAAGGTTACCCATAATTATTGTCAAATTATGGTAAAAAGATAAAGAACTCTGACTTGTGCAATTCAAAGTGATTTTTTTGTAGTCTTTAGCGTCAACCATAACTTGTGAAAATGTACCGGAGCTGCAATGTTTTTATGTTACTGTAATTTGTATTCCACCAGATATTACAAGACAGCTGGAAACTTAACAGAAGTGATGATCCGAGGCGCTGGTCACATGGTGCCCGCGGATAAGCCGGCCGCAGCCCTCGGCCTCATCTCGGCCTTCGCCCGCAGTCTCACCCTCGAAAACGACACCGGCGTCCTGGTTGACGTTCAAAAAAACTTGCGAACTCACAGGCCTCCGTTGTGGTGATTGTAGATTCAATTGAACACCTCTTACGTACAACTATTGTTTTGACTTTAATTAGAATAATGACTTGATTAAAATTAAGATAGGGTAGCTACTCAGTATTTTTGTGTAAATAGATCGATTAAATATACATACAAAATAAGTGTCCATTTAATTACCTACTTACTTAACACCGCAAAACTAGCCCAATCTGGACACGAGCGTATTGTACAAAAAATAAAAAGAAGCATTTCTCAGCCGGGCTTGTGATATTATTTTATCTTTAACTTTAATCAATGACCTTCGCAAACCGCAATAAGTATAGTAATAACTTCAGGATGGACTACTTGTTTTGCGAGCACGTAGACCTACCTATAGGTTGCAGTGATCGTCAAATAAATAAAATCGATCGACATTTACTTACTTTTTTTCTTAAAAAAGAAACTGGTACCGCGGTTATAACTCAAATCCGGCGGGCAATTGTTTAATTGGCGGGAGAATTTAATGATTGACAACACCTCAAAGCCTCTTTTTTTTTTTAATTTATTTTACGGCCCTGGATAACAGTCCTTTAAGGCCTAACCTCAAAGCCTCAATGCCTCAGACTCTCAGACTCAGAAAGGACTCCAAAGGACTCAGATAAGGACTCAGACAACACGATTCTGAGCACAGACCAATAACATATAGGATTCTGAGATTGACAATGAAATTTGATAAACTATAAATTTAATACCATAGACAAAGACATCTAATTTTTTTTAAACTTTGTTTTCGCTAAAAAAAATATATAGGTACTTAGCAATATAATTAGTTACAATTTTTTCAAGTGGTTTGCATCTGTGGTTTGCATGCTCCTAGTATTTTTTAAATATATTATTAAGAACGTTAAAACCAGACTCAGAAAAATAGGTTCAATGGTTCAAGCTTCTTGCCAGCGAAGCTAGACTATTATTTTCTACTCTGTGCTCTATTATGATGTGTGTGATCCATACAAAGTACTCTGTGGTGTGATCTGTCAAATTGTTGGTGACGTTTGCGAGTTTTCGACAGAAGTGTAAAATTGCGACGAACAGGCATTTTGAAAATTGTTGAAAACCCGGGTGAATTGCCCGGTATTTGTGTCTTAGTTTAGTGATACTCGATTATGTGGATTTCGTCTTTCCATGTGTACAACATATGATAGTTTTCGCTGAGAAAATTACATTAAATAGACAAAATTACAGCACACCATGGGGCTATCCTTGTATGTGGTTTGCGCACTTCTGCTGTTGACACCTATTAGGGCTTTTTATTTACCCGGACTAGCGCCCGTGAATTACTGCAAGGCCGGTGAAGATAATGGGAAATCATGTAAAGTAAGTTCTTGTAACTGTTGAGTACTTCCAAGATAACTTGCTAATGGCTGTCGTATTCTCGCTTCGCTATGGCACCGAACCACGTTTATTATAGCCAATTATTAACTTTATTGGGCAAGAGCCTTGATAAGAATTGTGTTCGATGCAAATTTCTCTATAAACCTTTCAATATACAATGGTAGGTGTCAGCAATACTTAATTACTTGTATTATTTAACATATGTAAGATACATACATAGGTACTTATATGTAATGTATGATAAGATTGTAGTGCCTCATATTTAACAGTTACTATCAAAAAAATTATGTACCTAACCTTTGTAAATGGAATAATAGTACAAAAATATTGTTAAGTAAGTACTTAAAAAAATATTGATCATGTACTTATTATTTTAGAACATTTTACTGGGTATTTGATTTTAATATAATCTAGGCTTAGATGTTTGCTTTACAATGTTACTAAACGGCTGGAAAAACAATGACTAAAACCTACGAAATATATTTAGTATACTATAATATAGGAAAACTGCAAATGGTAGAAATTGATAAAAATGTGATGCAATAAATAGTCAGCAGATACATAAACTTGATAAAGGAAAAAACCTGTTTATATGATACTAGCGACCCGCCAATGTAGATACTAATGTGGTGTCATTGCCTCGGAAACTCTTCCGATTTTATCCGACCTAAATCACATTATTTCAATTTCTCTAGGGATATCAAATTTTTTGAAAATTAAACTATAGCTATAAACCTTCCTCTTGAATCACTCTTTTTGTTGGTGAAAACCGCATTAAAATCTGTTGCGTAGTTTAAAAGATTTACGCGTTCATACATACATACATACATACATACATACGGACAGCGGGAAGCGACTTTATTTTATACTATGTAGAAATTATTTTGGCTTTAAAGAATCTTGTAAATAATATAATTGACGTATCAGAAGAGCCTGTAAACTAGGTACTCTGTATTTAATCTTTTGCAAGCGAAGTATTTCATTGAAATTAATATATCTCACACACTATAATTACTATGTATTCAAATGTAAAATAAATCCACAAAATTGTATAATATTGTTTATTTCAGAATGAGATACCCCTATATGTTAACAGACTTAACACAGAAGAATCTGTCATACCGTTTGAGTATCACCATTTTGACTTCTGCCTCTCTGACGAGACCCAGTCACCAGTCGAGAACCTTGGTCAAGTAGTCTTTGGAGAGAGGATCCGACCAAGTCCTTACAAACTGAGTTTTCTCCACAATGAAAATTGTCGATCCCTATGTCAAAAGAAATACAGAGCGTCAGATCCGGAGTCTATTAAGAAGTTGAATCTCCTTAAAATGGGAATGGCACTTTATTACCAACACCACTGGATCCTGGACAACATGCCTGTGACTTGGTGTTACTTAGTAAATGAAGGAGGAAAGACTTATTGCAGTACTGGGTTCCCTATGGGTTGCCAAGTCAGGAAAGATTTGGTGAGTAAAATTTTGATTTTAATTAATGATGGTATCATCATCATGATCAACCCATCGCCAGCTCACTGCAGAGCACGGGTCTCCTCTCAGAGTGAGAGGGGTTTGGCCATAGTCTACCACGCTGGCCATGTGCGGATTGGTAGACTTCACACACCTTTGAGGACATTATGGAGAACTCGCAGGCATGCAGGTTTCCTCACGATGTCTTCCTTCACCGTTAAAGCAAGTGATATTTAATTACTTAAAACGCACATAACTCCGAAAAGTTAAAGGTGCGTGCCGGGTATCGAACCCCCAACCTCCGATTAGAAGCTGGACGTCCTAACCACTAGGCTATCACAGCTTAGCCTCTTAAGTATTTTTTCTCTCTCTTAAGATCTTTTTATAATGATGGTATAGTTTAATAAAAAATATCAAGGCTTGAAACTTGAAGCTTTTGGCTTTGAAGGCTTGGCACTCTATTTATTTATGAAGTGTACAGTTATCTCTGTAGACCTCAACCAAAGCCTGGCGCTAACTGGACTGCAGTAGCACTGAAACAGTTAATTTATCATGTGTGTAATTTTTAAAAACAGGAGTTGCAAGTCTTAAAGTACCTGACATATTCTTGTCCATTTCAGTCATATTTTTTTCCATCACCACTGGATGGTTTTTGTTGATCTATAAACCAACAATATTCTAACTTTGATATTCTATCAATTGTTAACATGCAGCAGTAACGACCAATAAAATCGAGCAAATCTGTAAGGAGCTAGCAGATCTTATTGATTATTAAAACACAGTATGTTGAATTACAATAAAGATCATACAGTTCTTTTCATTACAATGTCTAAGCGATGGATATGTTGCCATCATGTTTTGTATGTTTCTGTAACTTAGTCCTTTATATACACTGTGATTTGACAGTCATCATATCTCATGCTTATAATCACAGATTATTACAGTCACCTAGTTCATTATATTTTTATCTGTGATTTAGCTTGTATCAAACTCTAAATCTAAATAACAATATTGTATCAGAATTACCACTATCAGGTTTTGATGTTATCAGTCACCATGTAGACTAAGTAAAGCGTTAATGATGTTTTTGATAGTAATTTTTCACCTATCTCCATATAAGGAACATCTATGTTCAAAAGCAAACGGATTAGAAATAACCATACAAAAATACTTCAAATTTAATGTACTAAAAGAAGTCATTGCCATTTGAGCCAAAGAAAATACACATTGCATTTTATTATGATGATTAAACACAACACAGTATAGAAACTGATTAGGGTTTAATATACTGCCATACCCCTCTGTATATATCAACAACCTCACATGCCAACGCTCACTATATGAAATACAGACTCGACCGAATGTACACCAGTGAAATGCAGACCTTAAT
Organism: Maniola hyperantus; assembly: GCF_902806685.2. Taxonomy (NCBI): domain Eukaryota; kingdom Metazoa; phylum Arthropoda; class Insecta; order Lepidoptera; family Nymphalidae; genus Maniola; species Maniola hyperantus. Next base: position 14,578,893 of record NC_048536.1, on the reverse strand, counting down.
CCTTATTGCTTGATGTTAAGATTTCAAACACAAGAACAACAGAGACTCGTGTTATTTCACTCATGATTATAATACATGGCATGTAGGCAACAACCAATTACTGACGTGCGCTATTATTGGCTGAGACATTTGCGCGTTATTTCAAAATAAGATTTCTGTGGATGCATATCTGCTTAACTTATAAAAGTGGTAGTACTGTACTAACATTTACCTAATGAGCATTTAGTAACATAGTTTTTTTTTTATATTTTTTTTTAGTGTTTTACCTACACAAAATTCTTATACTTCAAGGAAATTTCTACATAATTTTAAAAAATTATAAAAATATACTACAAAGCAAATAATGTCATTTCTCGTTGAAAGAGCTGCATTGTAATATGGGCCTTTGACAGTAGTTTTGATGCTGCGAAGTGTCGCTGGTGTCGCTACTAAATGGCATATATCACAAATATCGTCACTGGCAGCAAGCGTACCGTAGCTTAGTGGTCAGAGCGTCGGGCGCGATCCTAGGAGACGCGGGTTGGATTCCTGGCGGTCCGCAATTTTTGACATGTATTTAAAATTAAAATAAATAAATTTAGATAATTTATGTTTTTCTTTACTAGGATACTTGCACACCCATAGTGAATACAGCACAGAGTGCATTCGGCACCTACTATCTGTTCAACCATGTTGATCTGGAGATTACGTACCACAGTGGCAGAGAGGAGGAGTGGGATGTAGGTGTTGGTGATAATGGCGGACGAATTATATCTGCTAAGGTGAGTTAGGCTCTAGGCACCTTTCTACTGGTTATGAGAGAGAGGTACGTGAGAACCCTGAGACCCTGAGACTGAAATATCTGAAAGAATTGCACCCTAAATGCACTCATAACAATCTGATAAAAGTCCATTCAATGACTAATGGCTTTGAAATATCAAAAAAAAAAAAGAATTTCTTTCAGCTATTACCAACCATTGTTAAATGTGTCCCTTCAATTTCACATGTCATTGGCGAAGTAAATTGCGCCTGTCTGCTGCAGCCGCATTCCATAAAACAAAATTGAATTGAATTTTCTTAAAAAATAGCTTACCTAACAAAAATTATGCTTACACGGGCGATTGACATTCCGCAATTCAGTCAATTATGACGTCAGTACCACATGGAGCAGTTTTTTTTTATTTGAAAAAAAAAATTGTTTTAAAACTTTAAAAAAAAACTTATTTGCAGGTTAAACCAGCCAGCATCAAACACGAAAAAGAAGAAAATATGGATTGTAACGCGCGGAACAACCCACTCATTATACCAAGCGCGCTTTCCAAAGAAGAGTTCAACATAATATACTCTTACCGTGTTACCTATATCAAGAACAACACCATTAAATGGTCATCGAGATGGGATTATATACTGGAGTCCATGCCACAGACTAATATACAATGGTTTTCCATATTAAATTCGCTGGTTATTGTGCTGTTCCTTAGTGGTATGGTTGCAATGATTTTGCTGAGGACCCTGCATAAGGATATCGCTAGATACAATCAAATGGAGTGTGGTGAAGACGCACAGGTATGTATATTTTTTTTTCTATATGTTAGCTGTTATGTCAAAAGTATAGTACGGGGCAGAAAGTAATGTACATCGGCTTTTAGAATGACATTCCGGCTTTGTAGAGCGTTGTCTCTGTCAGTATATGACGCTTTGTCGGTCTCAACGACAGGGACAACGCTCTACAAATTTGCTATCTCGTAAATAAAACAAATATATAAATCATAAAATATAATGGCACTTCTTTACAATGGTGGTGATAACCTGGTGATTAAAGGAGGTAGGACGTTTGATCCTGGACCTGCACCTCTAACTTTTCTGAGTTATGTGCATTTTGAGCAATTAAATATCACTTGTTTTAACAGTGAAGGAAAACATCGTGAGGAAACTTGCTTGCCTGAGAAATCTCTCAAAAAACATAGTGTTCTCAAAGATTTGAGAATGCTATGGAGAGTTTGGCCAGCATAGTAGACTATAGCCAAACCCTCCTCATTCTGAGAGGAGACCATTGCACAGGAAGTGAACCTGCGATAGATTGTTCTATAATTTTTGTTTCTTCAGATACAAGTTAGCCCTTGACTGCAATCTCACCCGGTGGTAAGTGATAATGCAGTCTAAGATGGAAGCGGGCTAACCTGGAAAGGGTATGGTAGTTTTTATTAAACCCATGCCCCTTTGGTTTCTACACGGCATCGTACCGGAACGCTAAATCGCTTGGCGTCACGGCTTTGCCGGTAGTCTGGTAACCAGCCACGGCTGTAGCTTCCCACCACATCAGACCAGAAATCGAACCCGGGATCTCCCACTAATAAGACCACAGTGCTTACCACTGCGCCTAGGAGGTCGTCAAAATTGTTTGATATTCAATCATTCTTATTTGCTTGTAGGAGGAGTTTGGTTGGAAACTTGTCCATGGAGATGTATTCAGACCACCGCGACGCGGTATGTTACTGGCCGTATTCCTCGGCTCAGGGTCACAGGTAAGTTATCTCAGTAATTAGGAGTATATACCTGATATATACGCTGAACTGTATAAGTCCTGCATATTGCTATTGCGCTGGAACCATGTCTCATTAACATCGAAATGACGTCATTTTGACATCAGCCGAAATAAAAATATCGGCTGAGTTTGTTGTGGGCTCTTCTCAGACCTGGGCGCGTTTGGGACCCTCGTAGCTTTAGTTTTAAGTTTGCGTAATAATTATCACCACTATATCTTAGAAATCCAACATCTGACCATCAAAAAGAGTAATTTATTACCTATTTTGAATAAATCATTTGACTTTGACTTCAGCTTGACAGCTTGAAACTTCAGTCTAGTGCTGACGTCACTAAAATGGCGACCATGGGCATTAGCAATTTACGGGAATTTTTAGCAATACACACACACTCCACACATCTTCCACAGGATTATTATACCTGGGGAGCCATCAGCCAGCGCAGCTGGTCCGACTGTTGTATTTTGGAAATTGTATGCTGCTTCATAGTGAAAACTTTGGTAGCGCGATTGAGGATGTATGCATAAAATCAAACACTCTGTGGCGACATCTATTTTATGTACATTATAAGTTATTGTGATGGCTGTAGAACCCGCCTACTGCCTTACTAAAATAATTGGGTATTTGCCTACATTAAAAATAAATTGTTTCTCAGTAATAAATAAATAGAGCGCCTTCCAGAATACTTAAAAACGACCTCTGTTAGTTTTAAGTGTAATAATCTAAAATACTAAAAAAGTAGGTACGTCGTTATGATTTGACGTCACATACTGTTATTTCATAATTTCTCGCATACTAAGCGCGCGTTTTGACGTTTGATAAAAAGTTACTGATTTGACTAGTTGTCAAATATAGTATTAAATATAGTTTCACAGTACAAAGAGCCATAGAGAAGAAAAGATGATACTTGTTTTACTTAATCCATCTTTTGATACTGTTATACATGTTTAACAGTTCGACCGTGGTGGCCATGCTAGTGCTGCTGATGAGGAATGCATTTAAAGTATTTGAACTATGATGCTCATTACAACAATAAATTGTAGGTATTCGGTATGACGCTGGTAACACTCGCGTTCGCTTGCCTGGGCTTCTTGTCCCCCGCGAACCGCGGCGCGTTGATGACGTGCGCGCTCGTGGCCTGGGTGCTGCTGGGTGCGGCCGCGGGCTACGTCAGCGCCAGGGTCTACAAGAGCTTCGGCGGCCGACGGTGGAAGAGCAACATCCTGCTCACCTCCATGGTGTGTCCAGGGTATGTACACTGATACAGTTCTTGCAATTCACGAAGGCGAGTGAACTTTACTTGTGGTGACGTCGTTTACATGGGCATTGCGTAAGTGTGCGTGCATGTCGGACCAATCCTGATTGGTCCTGATGGTGATTACTTATACCGATACGACTTAAACACAAGCATGAGCCACTCGCCCTCATGAAATGCAAGAACTATATCTCCTCTCTTACGTTCTCTGGTATCTAATACTGATACTCTGTTTTTATTTCTCCAATTAATTAAAAAAATGGATGAGCACCTTAATCGGAAATTCAGTTAAGCTAAGCCTTCAATTAAAATGGACCCAATAAAGGAGATCGCCCGTGAACGGGCCCTCTTTTGTGGCGTCGTGTCAAAACTTAAATTAATTTTTTTTAAATGTGTTATTTTTTTACGATTATGTTTTATAACGACTTTTTTCACTCTATTATTGAAAATATCCACAATTACAGTTAGAATCGTAAACATGCATTTATTTTGAAGAAGTATTAATTAAATATAACCTCAATATCAGCAATATAAAAAATAAGATATCCTTATAACCAGGGTGAATAAATATAAATCGTTTGCAGAATATAAAGAGTTAATTATTTGTCTACAAAATAAAATTAGAACCATGGTGACATAACAATTATATTAGGGGGGGCCCAAAGCTCCTAAGAAAATGGGCAATCTCTTTTAATGTGGCCGAGAACGAAACCTGAGCACCCAGACTCCCACAGTCTTGTATGTCCTACCCCTTGAGTGTTATTGTAAAGTGTGAAGCTTGCAAAAGAGATTAAGTGCAGCTGAATGAAGGGTCGATTTTTTTTGTATTATTATCACCTATATCAGAAGTGCTTCGAGTTTTCCAAATATTTGTCCAATCTATTCTTGAACTGGTTTACAGAACTTGACATAACCACATCCTTAGGCAATTTATTCCATATGTGAACAACTCAGTTGGTCAGAAAGTGTTTTAATGGATTTACGGGAAGGTTTACTGAAACTGTCATAGCCTTTCTAAGTGAGCCCGCTTCCATCTTAGACAGCATCGGGGCACAGTCAAGGGTATGTAGTATCAGAAAAAAAAACTGTTGGTTCACAGCGTGGTTTTCTCCCTGTTCTTCATAATGAACCTGGTGCTGTGGGGCAAGGGCTCCTCCGCTGCCGTACCGTTCTCCACTTTGGTTGCGTTGCTGGCTCTCTGGTTCGGAGTCTCCGTGCCTCTCACCTTCATTGGCGCTTACTTTGGATTTAGGAAACGGGTAAGTGGACACCTTATTTTAGGGAATTTATGACCTTTATTCAAAAATCTATTTGAAAATTATCATAATTATTACTATGATAAAGCATGACAGTTTTTTGAGATAAGTACTCATCTCAAAACTAAGTAATTCATAATGAGATGACAGAAGGGCTGGATAATTTTTTTTTTGGGCAACGGATCTAAAGCTATGAGGGTTCCAAACGCGCCCAGGTCTGAGAAGAGCATACTTCTATGCATCTCAGTTTAGATAATATTTTAAAGTTAATTGTGATAAAATTAATTTTCTACAAAATATAAAGTGTTTACTGGTTAATTCATTTCAATTTTGTAAAACCTGCTGCACGATTGCGGTACAATGACAGCTTCAATGTCACGATCGCAATCACCTCTGATTGGTTGACGCTCGCGCACTATTAGCTACAATGCATTGTTGCAGCAAAAATCGCACAAATTCAGCCAATCAGAACAATTGAGATTGTAATAATGATTGATGCAGGTTTTACGAAATCAACCTACTGAAAGTATTGATTAACACTGCTTATTATATTATGTACATACATTTTAAACAGATTCTGGAGCACCCAGTCCGCACGAATCAAATCCCGCGTCAAATCCCCGAGCAGTCTCTGTACACACAACCCGTGCCCGGAATCGTGATGGGCGGCGTGTTACCCTTCGGCTGCATCTTCATACAACTGTTCTTCATACTCAACTCACTCTGGTCCAGTCAGGTATGACATTTTTATTTTGTGATATTAATAGAGCAATGCTCGTGTGCATCAGGATGGTGGGTGTATGTGTACAAATGGCCATTCTCTCATCTTTGTACATGAGAGCAATGTACAAAAAAACATACATTTCAATTGAGAACCTCCTCCTTTTTTGATGTCGGTTTAAAATATGCTATGCTTGGTTAAAACCCTACTGTTTACAAAGCTATTACACTGATCGCGAGCAATTTAATCTTATCCATTGAGGAGTTCCGTTCTCCATCTCCGAAGATATTCATCAGATCATTATCAAATTAAAATGGGACCACCTCTGAAGTTATGTCCTACAAAACAGAAAAAGAATCATCAAAATCGGTTCTTAATTGTCGGAGTAATCGAGTAACAAACATACAAAAAAAACATACAGTCTGAGAACTGAGAACCTCCTTCTTTTTTTGAAGTAACTTGAAAATTAAAAACTCACCAGATTCAAGCACCTGTTTAAATTTATTAGCAACTAGCTGATGCCCGCGACTTCGTCCGCGTGGATTGTTTTTCATAATCCCGCGGGAACTCTTTGATTTTCCGGGATAAAAAGTAGCCTATGTGTTAATCCAGGGTATAATCTATCTTTATTCCAAATTTCAGCCAACTCCGTCCAGTTTTTGCGTGAAGGAGTAACAAGCATACACGCACACATACACACACACACACACATACACACACACATACCCGCATACAAACTTTCTCCTTTATAATATTAGTCGGGATTAGCAAGATACTAAGATAAAAAAAGCCAATCCGTCCAGTAGTTTTTGTGTGAAAGAGCAATAAACATACACACGTACACACACAAACTTTCGCCTTTATAATATCAGTATGGTTTATTTCTAGATGTACTACATGTTCGGTTTCCTGTTCCTCGTGTTCGTGATCTTAGTCATCACTTGCTCCGAGACCACCATTCTGCTCTGCTACTTCCACCTCTGCGCGGAGGACTACCACTGGTGGTGGCGGGCCTTCCTCAGCTCGGGCTCCACCGCCGGCTACCTCTTCATCTACTGTTGCCATTACTTCGTCACCAAACTCAACATCGACGACGCGGCCTCCACTTTCCTCTACTTCGGCTACACCTTCATTATGGTCTTTTTGTTCTTCCTTCTCACCGGCACTATAGGGTTCATGGCCTGCTTCTGGTTCGTCAGGAAGATATACAGTGTCGTGAAAGTTGATTAACTTAGTTTCTAGTGTAGTGTTTAAGGAACATTGCGTTGGTACAGCGGATTGTGTTGTGTGGTTGACGATTAAAAGCTTTATTTGTGTGTACAATACATAAATTACTATTGAAATATATTGCCAGATTGTTGGTAACAAATGCACTGCGTGACTTCAAGTGAGATTTCTCGCGCACAGCGTGTATGCGTTGCGTTTAATGTACCCATCGTGTATGCGTTGCGTTTAATGTACGCATCGTGTATGCGTTGCGTTTAATGTACGCATCGTGTATGCCTAATAAAAATATTTTTATTCAATTAAACTTTTACAAGTACTTTTGAATCGTCAAATCGTCTACAGTACGCGGCAGAAAGAAATGTACATCGACCTTTAGAAGGAAATAGCAGATTTGTAGAGCGCTGTTTCTGTCGTTGAGACCGACGAAATGTCGTATAGGTATGCCGTATGAGTGACGGAGAACGTTCTACAAAGCCGAAATGTCATTCTAAATGCCGATGTACATTACTTTCGGTCGGGAACTGTATGTTTATCGTGGTTATTACAAAAGTTAAACTAAGCCCGGATTGTCTCTCATAAAAATATATACATACTAGCTTATACCCGCGACTTGTCCCCGCGGACTACACAAATTTCGAACCCCTATTTCACGCCCTGAGGGGTTGAATTTTAAAAAATCTTGTCTTAGCGGATGTCTACGTCATAATAACTATCTGCATGCCAAATTTCAGCCCGATCCGTCCAGTAGTTTTAGCTTTGCGTTGATAGATCAGTCAGTCAGTCAGTCACCTTTTCCTTTTATATTATGGTACTAGCATTGTATTATTTAATTTTTTTAAAGTTTTTATTTGCCCACTTTGTGAATATGAGGATCGAGATTAGAGAGACTGCTGTACACAATGTGATTATGATTATTGTATAAACAAAAATTATCGTAAATAAATTGATAGTCATAAAGACGATTTGATGTCCATTTATTTTAGTTTTAGGGTTAAGTTTCTTAAAAATATCTCAACGGGAGATTCAATGATGATGATCATGAGTGCCCTTACTTATGTTGAACATTTTATAGTTCCCTGTTGAGATACTATTAGTATTACAGATCCGCGTCACGAAAGTTGAAACTGCACAGTATACCCTATAAAAATGCTAATAGGCACAGTTTGAAATCTGCTATACTTGTGGTTACCTTATGAACATTACATAAGTGTGCTTGCCTGTCGGATCAATCAGTCGCGAGTAAGTAACTTAGTATTATGAGTAAGTATACTTTCTTATACCGATACGAATTAAATACAAGCATGAAGCACCCGCATTCGTAAAATGCAAGAACTACAACGTCGCTTACAAATATTTTTACGCGACTGACAGCACATGCTGCGTGCGAGACGAACCCGGGACGATGGGATGTGAAACGTTTTCACTCCTCGATGAATGTGTAAATGCACCTTTAGCAGGAACTTTCACGAACATTTCAATAAAATTAATGCATTAGTTCATGATAATATCATGAGTGTGGTGCACTACGTCCTATGTAACAACCGCACTACTAGATACCACATGCAGTAATCACTCTCTTTTTCAACTTCCGTGACGCGTATTTAGTTTTATTGTAAATAACAATGTATGAGATGGACTTTGTCTTATTTATTAGTTGTTAACTGCTGTAAACTAATGATATGCACAATTAACAGAAATTAAAATTATAACACCACTGTGAAACATTTGCGTGGTTTCGATGTTGGTACCTAATCAATCGTTTGAAATCCTCCTTTTTGGAAGTCTGTTAAAAAGTTTAAGCATTCATGAATTTTAAAATAGGAAATTACTAAAGGTCATAGCACACATCAACTCGGAAAGGGATCGTCATTGTATCGCTTTTCGCCTCGCCGCCAACCAGGCATCAACTTAATCTTAAAGCGGGATCAGCTCCGGTCGACTGGGCTACAGCTAGGCGACACGCCGCGCTTATAGCCGGCAGGCGCGGGATGGGTGATAGAGACAAGCGTGGACGAAGAGACGTGCTCGGGTATGGAGAGACGTAAGCGCGGGGACGAGCCATAGGCGTGGGAACTGCAAGAAGACCAATCACCTGACCGCGGTTCGTGACCTTGTCCCGAGGCGAGGCGATTACGATACGATTCTGATTAGTGCACGTTGCAGTAAGGAGTTTCATACAAAGAACACTAGACGGCTCGAGTTGATACGGTGACGATCCCTTTCTGAGTTAATATGTGTGTTATGACCTTATATTGACCAGCCAAAAATTATTTTACTGGTCATTGTTGAGCACTTGTTGGTTATTATATTTTCTCACAGAAACACATGTAACCAATAAATTATTATTATTCTACTGCACACCATAAGATAGTGTCGTGTTTTGCTCATATAAGTAGGTAAATGTAAAAGAAAATGTTGCATTCGGAAATGAATAGACAAATATTTCTTTGTGAATAGAGGGTAGTATAGCAACAAAATGCATCACGTGTTTCGATTCAAAAGCCACATTTCGTTCATTTAAGCAAATTAAAATACAAAAGTGTACATCTTTGGAAATGAATAAATTGCAATTTTTGTAAACTAATAGTCCGAAAAGAGGCTTAAATTGCAATCAAAATGCCTCACGTGCGTCCGTGTAGTCTTCATTTTTTTTTATTATACCTAATTATTGAGCCACTGAATTCAGAATATTGTCCTGAGCTAAACGTGGCTAAACTGTTGTTATCACAGTAATATTGCTTTTTATGTCAGTTAGTTAATATTTATATGTGTTCATGGTCACATTAAGTTGTACTAACTTAGCTTTTTATTTTTTTATTCAATTTATTTTACTTTATCAATTCTGGAGAAATTCTTCTGAGATACATTTTAACAAAAATAATGAAAGCCATGTTAGTGGTAGATAGGGATAGTTATTATCTTGTAATTTATTTGCTATACTTTGTGTGTAATCATTGAACATTATTTTCCTATATATACTGAATTATATTTAATGTTCTTTGTCACATCAGAAGAGTTGAATGTAAACAATAAATTGACTATTTTATAAAAGGTTTTCATTTTAATAGCATGCACACAGTCTAATCAAACCTTAATCACAAACAAAAGGTACTAAATAAAATAAATTAAAATTGTTAACCTAATCACTATCACTTTCCGAAAGTTCAGCCTTTTCTTTCGGTACAGGAAGCTTCCTTTTAGTCTTTTTCGTTTTACGATCTATTTTTGTTTTTCGGAAAAGCTCTATAGCCTTTAACTTATTTTCCAATATGTGCTGTTTATCCTTTTCCCTCTGTGGAATGATTTCCTGATATCGTTCACTTTTTTGAACATTGACATTAAATACTTTTTCAGAATCATTTACAACTGTTGATTTAACTACTTGATCAATATTTTTTATTTCATCTACATGTTTTGTTAATTTTGAAGGGCCTGCTTCATTGGAATCTTTTGTTTTAGTTTTCCTTTTCCGTTTAGTTTTTTGTTTATCATTAATTATCTCAGTATTATCATTTTCCTTCATCACAGATCCTTCGGGGCCCATTTTCTGCACTGCAGCTTTTACTCTTTTACTCATTTGATCTTCCAACGATTGGAATTCTAATTTTCTTTTAAAGTAATCGTAAACAGTTTTCTGATTTTTACGATCAAGTAGCCTCTTCAAGACAGGCTTTATTATTTCATCTAATTTGTTCTGTGACCATCCAAATTTTGCTTTTGTGTAATCTCTTAATATTGTTATGTCTAGTTCTCCCCAAGAGAATTTTTCTTCACTTCTTTCAATATTTGGCTCCATGTATGCCTGAACGACCTATAAAAAGCATATCATGAAATCTATTGATGTTTATTATATTTTTGAAGTTCTGATAACATACAAATGACAAATGGCACTTACCCGTACACTAGGAAAATCATCAGTGAGACTAACATTTTTGAGTTTCTTTTTCAGACTGACATTATCAGTTCGTTTTCCCGCCTTTACCCATTTCTTAAACTCCAGTAACCCAGTAACAAGTTCTTGGTATAGGGCCTGTTTAGATTGTTCACTTGATAATTTCTTCTTGTTAAATGGAAATGAAGCTAGAATCTCTAAAGCAGTAACTGGACCAACGCCGGATACTCCTGTCGTATAATCACTTCCAACCAGAAGGGCCAAGAGCACTAACTGCTCTCGACTTAGGTCTATAAAAGGATTAAGTTAATTTAATAAAAAACCAGACACAAAATTACAATGTTAATTTTGTAATGTAACTAAAAACTTACTAAAAGATTTTTCTATTCTCTCGCTCAGAAATTGAAGCACATGCTTCTTTTGATTAAAGAAATTTTTATAAACAGTTTTGCCTCCAAATAACCAAATGTCGCTGTCATCTGTAATAGTGCCGTCTGTTAATTTTGCGTTTTCAAGAAATGCGCATTGGGCTTCTGCCTCCATTGGGGCAACTATGTAAGGGATGCCAAAAACTTGAAGTAATTCTTGAGCTTCTTTGGTCATTTGTTGAGTAATATTTCGACCAATACGATCTAATCGCCCTTTCTCTTGTAGTAGGTCTTCTTCCTCATTCTCAATTTCTGACGCTAATGAGTTAAGTTTTTCAACTGTTATTACTTCCCTATTTGATTTCTCGTTGATTTCTGTAATTTCATTTAAATTAATTTTAGATGGCCGTTCTTTACCTTGATTTTCATTTTGTAATATTTCAGTAGAGGTTTCGGGTGTCTCGTCTATTTGTTTATCGATCGATGTGTTCGTATTGATAGCCATTAATTTATTTTGCAATATTTCAACCGGTTTTGTACCTTTCTGCTCTATTTGTTTACCCTTGGTTAAATTACTCTCCAATCCTATATCTACAGAAGGTTCAGAAATGTTAAGTGATTTTTCGCTTTTTAGGGGACTATTGCAAGAGTTTGAAGTTTTAAGTAAATAAAGTTTCTTATCATTGTTCTCAAATATGTCTGCAAAAATATCATCTTCCACTTCTTTGCCCATATTTAATGTAAGCTCAATAGCAGTTTTCCGTAACTTTTGCTCATTATCAGACACTTCCTCAAAGTCATCCTCACTGGTCGACTCAGTTTCTAGATCTACTTTTGAAATAGGTTGTTCTAATAGTGAATTGTGGTCCTCTGTATCCTCTAAACTTGTTTCAAGTAAAATAATGTCATCAGTGGAATTTTCAACAAACACTACTGACTGTTGAGTATCGTTCATACTAAGATTATCATTTTTGTTTTGCGTAGCTAAATCTTTGATCTTGATATTATCTGTAACATTTTTTTCTACAAGTATGGATTGTGTGTCTGTTGTATCCATTTTATTTACACTTTCCCGATCGATTTCTTCGTCGCTTGAGGTTAGTTCTATATTGTCCTCAATTATTGTTTTTTCTTGGTTAAGTTCTTCAATTATATCATCAATGTTGGTTTCTTTCAACTTATTTTTATCTTTTTGTTTTGAAGTAACAATGTTGTCTATGGCTTTAGGTGTAAAATCACTGTACTGCATAATGTATGCTTTAGCAGATGACATATCTGGCTGCTGAAACCCATCGTCATCTTCATCATCACTATAATCGGAATCTGTTAAAACCGATGTCCACGAATCGTCTGTTTTAGATGTGCACGCACTTGTGTCACTCTCATCAACACATTCTAAAGACATTTTGATAGCTTTTTGTAGATCATCTTCTAGTTCATCTTGATTTGAAGATGTTTTTGCTTGATCTGTAGAAGTTCCTGGCTGTTCTTTGAGTTTTGCAGTTTCTGTTTCTTTTTTCTTGGCAGCCTCTAAAGCCTGCTTGACATTACTGATAAGTAAATACCTTGTTGTATTATTTGACGCAATCCTTCTACCAGGTAGGCTATCAAGTTTTGTATCTATGCCTTCTTCATTAAGTAGTGATTCTAGCTCAGCTAAGGACATTCCACCATCCCCTATTTCTTTTTCTGTTTCTTCCAAGCACTCCTGTAGTTTCCTTCTCTTCAGTAACCTTTGCATCTACCAAAATGGGATAAATCAGAACAAATGGTTGTATTAACAATAAAATGTGAGGGTTTGTAACATTCTGTTAATTTAGGACATTATAAAAAGATATACTTACTTGAAAATCTGAGAAGTTATCACTTTTCTTGGGTAAAGTGTGAATTTTTCCCCAAGAGTTCATCTTTCTAGTTTCTTTTAGCTCTACCAGTAAATCATACTTATCTTTCAAAGGCATATTTTTGAACTTATCTGATTCAAGATCCACTGAATGTAAATCAACAGTGGATGCACTTGAATTCTGTTCGTCATCTGATCTGAAACATTATTTTTGATGCCTCACTTTTTTAATTATTGTTAAGTTCATCTAACTACTTTACTTAAATTCATTTGAGTAGGTACATACTCTGATTCCGATTCAGTATCTCTATCAGGTAACGCAGGTAACTTAAAAAGGTCATCACTATCTTCAACTGGTTTATTTTTCTTTGGTGATATTTGTTTGCCCAACAAGGCACTGATGGCAGTCTTCTTGCCCAGCAAAAGAGCAATTTCCCTTTTTAGTTTTTCTGATTGAGAATTGTATCTTGATTTGTTGTCTTGACGTTTGGCCTCAAATCAAACAAAATTAAAATGTTAAAAATCCCAAACATGCTGTTCAACACTTATACTATGTAGCTGCAATACTGCTGCAGAAATAATCAATAGTTAGATGGTAGGTATGTAGGTTATACTTAGATATGGGCAAAATACAAGATGTATGCTAGATAACGTGCTATACAAAATAAGTCGTTTGGTGCTGATTCAAAGCAGTTCACCGACAATCAAAACGGGTCAGCAATAGTCCAACGTACTTGTATTAGTAGACGTAAGGTGAAGTTATATCATTTACTATTAAGGTGTTTGTGCGCTCATCTGTATTCTGTTAGTAACCGTGATTCTTCAAAGTGGTCGGTATACAAACACATACTCATTTGATTCGAATTTTTACGGAATCCGTGATTTCACTGATGAGTGCACAAACGCTCTTAGATCACAAAAAAACATTAAAAAGTTAATTGCAGTACTATGCAAACATTTACATAAGTAGGTAGTTCAAAGTAGGTATTGTTTGTAAAAAAAATTGCTATGGACACTTACAATGGTTTCCTTTTTCAAATCAGGGAAAGCACCATCAAAAACGAATACAGGTTTGATCCTAAAATACAACAATTTGCAAAGTCGTTGAAACAACCCCATAAGATGTGCATTGGGTAAGGGGGCACCTTTTGCATCTTGGTAGCCTTTCACCATCTGATGCAACCATATTGAAATATCTGTTCCAAAATAAAGCAGAGTTTAGTAAAAAGATGTTAAGCTTTGGATACCTTAGGCTCAAAATTAGAACCTACCCACTGCCAAAACCTTGTTTTCCAAAGTCTCTACTGGGACGGGTTTGCCGGCGGGCTCAATTAGGCGCCACAGCCCAGTGACTCCCATCGCGTGTGATTAAATTCCAGAACTGATTTTTTGTTTAACTAATCTATATAACAGTGTACATAACAAAGGTCGTTTCCCACGAGATCTCCGGTCAATCGTCGGTCTCTTCCTCACACATTGCAACCTTTTCGGTCCGTGAACTCGACTTATTTATCACGCACACAATAACAATACGAAATGATCTCTGCTACTGGCGTATGCATTGATGTGTTCGGATCACTATATACATACAACAATAGGTATCAAATGTTTTACTACACCGAGACGCCCACTCTTTCCCACACTTTATTTTCTCACGCCCCATGCGTAACCCCACATCCTACGACCGGCTGTCTGTCAGTCGGCGTGCCGCAGTCGACCGAACTCGCATTATCCACTCGATTATTCGCGCGCGATTTATCGACAACTCAAGTTGACAACACTCTTGCACATCCCTCGGTGTCTATGGTGTTCGTTGACAGTTCATATTTTTAGCATTTCAGCGTTGTCGTATTTATATTCGAATAAACATTAGTTTAATCACTTTTTCGTATGAAACAATGCATATATTTATCATTGTAAATAACTAGAAAACAATAAATGCTCATAAGTAATTTATCTACAAAAATGCGGTTATGAGACAACTGGATTACTGTCTGAAAATTCTCCCGTCAAACAGGTGTTATTGAATGAATGTGTGCTACAGTTCCCATCGTAATTATTTATTTATGGTGTTGTGAATAATACAAGTGTATCGATCGAAGTAACGAAGGGTATCCAAGAGCAAGGAGCTAGTATAGTTACGTGGAGGCCTGGAACGGGCGAACTCGTCGGGGTGATAAGGAAGACGCCAACGGCCAGCATTCTTGTTTACACTATGTACCCTAGCAGGAAACTCTGCGTTCTCTTCAGATAAGAATGTAGAATTGGCACCATGCCAGAAAGTCATCACATTATGATATTGGAATCGAGGTGAGAGTGCGCCGTGGCGAGCATGCCGCACCAGTACGGCGCGGGCGCGGGTGGCATGGGCGGGGGCCCGCCGTCGCCGCCACCGCAGCACGGCGCGCTGTACCCGCGCTACGCCGCCGCCGCGGGCCCCGGCGCCGGCGCCTACCGCCCCGAGGAGCGCAGGCTCACGCGCGAAGCCATGGAGCGCTACTTGCGCGACCGTTCCGACATGGTAGTAGTCATCCTCCACGCCAAAGTCGCTCAGAAGTCATACGGTAACGAGAAGCGGTTCTTCTGCCCTCCTCCTTGTATATATTTATTCGGCGACGGCTGGCGACTGCGACGCGAGCGCATGCTGCGCGAGGGCGAAACGGAGCAAGCCTCACAGCTATGTGCGTTCATCGGTATAGGCAACTCCGACCAGGACATGCAGCAGCTAGATTTAAACAATGGGAAGCAATACTGTGCTGCCAAAACCTTGTACATATCAGATTCAGACAAGCGTAAACATTTTATGCTCTCCGTCAAAATGTTCTATGGCAACGGTCATGACATTGGTATATTTAATAGTAAAAGAATAAAAGTTATATCTAAGCCTTCTAAAAAGAAACAGTCGTTGAAAAATGCAGATTTATGTATCGCTAGTGGAACTAAGGTAGCTTTATTTAATAGATTGAGGTCACAAACTGTGTCCACGAGGTACCTCCATGTTGAGAATGGCAATTTTCATGCATCGTCCACTCAGTGGGGTGCATTCACTATACACTTGCTAGATGACAATGAGAGTGAGTCGGAGGAGTTTGCAGTGAGGGATGGATATGTCCACTACGGGTCCACTGTGAAGCTCGTATGCTCTGTGACAGGCATGGCTTTACCAAGACTGATAATAAGGAAGGTAAATAATTTTGAATTTTATTTTATCAAATCATTTAATAATATAAAGTAACCATCTTTCTTCTTTTTGCACTACACATGACATTTGACGTGGCTTTAATACATTTCTGTCACACACATTTTGATGTGCATAAATCATGACTAAACAGAGTAAATTACTATCAAATCACTGGTTTATTTTCTATGTGTAAAAACTTAACTAAATAAAAAAGAAAAGGAAACAATTGAGCTGTTTTATCACTTAGTTTAATACATATAAAAGACTTGTTGTAACTATCTAATTGATCTATTAACATAAAGCCTAAACTTTCCACTTGAGCATAGCAGGGGTGGGTAAGCTAGTATTTTATGGAAGACTAGATGATGCCCGCGAATTTGTCCGCATGCATATAGGTTTTTAAAAATCCTGTGGGAACTCTTTGATTTTCCAGGATAAAAAGTAGCCTATATCACTCTCCAGGTCTTTAACTATACCCATGCAAAACATCACGTTGAACCTTTGCTCTGTAGCCCTAAATAAATAAATAAATAAAATAAAATAGCCTTTATTCACTGATACACTAGTTATACATCTTATATTACTAACTAACCGTATTACTAATTTCTTATTTCCTATTATTTAATTATCCTATCCTACATAATTTATTCTAAAAAAAATTAGTAACACCAGCAATTTACAGTTCAGGTTGTCCTCTTTGGACATAGGCCTCCTCTAGACCTCTCCATTTTTTCCTATCTAACGCTAGTCCCCGCCAACCCTTTGGCAGGTCATCCTCCCATCTCCTCTGTGGCCGTCCTCTCGCTCTCTTCCCATCTCTGGGGTACCAGTAAGTGACCTCTTTGGTCCATTTATCCTTTGGGGATCTGATCACTGAGCCAGCCCAACGCCATTTAAGTTTCTTGATTCTTCTTGAGACGTCTGTCACACCTGTGATCTTTCTAATTTTGGTCAGTCTCCATTTGTCTTTCAGTTTGATGTGCAGCATGCTTCTCTCTATCCCTTGTTGGCATACCTTTATTTTCTGATTGTGAGCTTTTGTCAGACCCCACGTTTGACAGCCGTAAGTAAGTATTGGTAGGATGCACATGTTAAATACTTTACGTTTAGTTGGCATTGGGATATCTTTGTTTTTTAGTATTTCTTTCAGCGACCAGTAGCGAGCCCAGGTGTTATTAATTCGTCTTTGCAATTCTTTGTCCATCTGTAAGTTTGGTGCAATTACTTGACCTAGGTAGACGTATTCATTCACATACTCTATGTCCTGGTTATTTATGTTAACTTTTTGTTGATGCCTATTGGTCATAACCTTTGTTTTGGTGGTGTTCATTGTCAAACCTGCTTTTTGACTCTCTGTTGCTAGTTGTTCAAGCATTTCTTGTAGAGTGACTGGGTCCTCGGCAAATAGTACCAGGTCGTCTGCAAACCGCAGGTGTGACAGTTTACATCCATTAATATTTATTCCCCACCCTTCCCAATCTAGATTTCTAAAAATTTCCTCTAACACAGCCAAAAAAAGCTTTGGAGACAGGGGATCATCTTGTCTGACTCCTTTTTGGATCTTAAATTCCTCTCCGAGTTTTTCTAATTGTACTTTTGCAGTACTGTTGCTGTATATATTATTTATAAGTCTGATGTATTTCCTTTCTATTCCCTGGTTGACCAAGGCTTTATATATGTAGTTATGAGAGAGAGAATCAAATGCCTTATTATAATCTACGAAAGAAATATAGTATGGTTTTCCATACTCATTATATTTCTCTACTATTTGTTTCACTACATGCATGTGGTCTGCTGTTGAGAAATCAGCTCTGAAACCCGCCTGTTCTCTTGGTTGTTCTGCATCTAGTTGTTTAGTGAGCCTGCCTAATACAATTTTTGAAAAAACTTTGTATATATTTGTCATAAGACTTATTGGTCTATAGTTGTCTATTTTATCTTTATCCCCCTTTTTGTGAATCAGTATTATGGTTGTCTTTGTCCATTGTTCCGGTATAACCTCGCTGTCTAAGATTTCGTTAAATAGACTAGTTAGTGGTTTTAGTATTGCATCTAGTGACCCCTTTAGTAATTCATTGGTTTTTCTATCTTCGCCCGGGGCTTTATGGTTTTTTTGTGTCATTATGGCTTGTCTTGTTTCACTTTCTAGTATGTAGGGAATTCCTTCCTTGTTTGGGTTTTCGATTACTACTGGTAAATCGGGTGAACTGTATAGGTTTTTGTAGAAATTCGTAGCGATTTTGCTGATCGTTGTTCTTTTCGATGTTGTATATACCTTGTTCCCTTTATTTCTTCCCTTCATTTTCGGTATCCAAGATAAATGATCCTTAAGTTTTTTAAGTGTTCTTTTGATTCCTCCTGTTTTTTCGATCTCCGATTGAATTCGGTTAAAACGTATTTCTTTCTTATGACCTCTTATACTTGATGTGATCTTTTTACTTAGTGCTTCTATCTTTTTAATGTTCTTTTTCCTGTCTACAAGCAATTTTCCTCTTTCTTTTATTAGAGCTCTGTAGCCCTACCTATCCTTAAACATATCCTTCCCCGTGATGCAGGCTATATCTATACCAAATTTCGTCAAAATCGGTTAAACCGATGGGCCATGAAAAGCTAGCAGACAGACAGACACACTTTCGCATTTATAATATTAGTATGGATTGTATAAACACACACCACAAATGCATATTATTGCTTCCACACAAAATCTTGCATGCTGTATTCTACTATGTTGGTCTGTAGTCTTAATTCCCAATGTTTGGTCATAGGTTGACAAGTATTCTGCTATGTTGGTCTGTAGTCTTAATTCCAAATGTTTGGTCATAGGTTGACAAACAAATGGCTCTCCTAGAAGCAGATGACCCTGTCTCCCAGCTCCACAAATGTGCATTCTACATGAAAGACACAGAGCGCATGTACCTGTGTCTCTCACAAGAGAGGATCATACAGTTCCAAGCCACCCCGTGCCCCAAAGAACAGAACAAAGAGATGATCAACGATGGAGCTTGCTGGACGATTATATCTACTGATAAGGCTGAATATCAATTTTACGAAGGAATGGGTCCTGTCAGGTAAGATTATGAACCTAAATATTGGTACAGTTTCCATAAGGTACAAAAATTTGTAGATGTCAGACAAAAGGTTAGATCTGCATGTGCTTATGGTGAATATTGGTAGTTTAAGGTCCAGTTGTGTGACAGGTATTATGTTATGGTTATGGCTAATGTTTAAACAACAGTGATATATGATAGTGAACCTAATAATATGTAGTACAGTTAGAATGATTTGATAAAATACGTTTCTCATGTCATTATTGTAGTAAATAGTTAGGATAAAGTAAGTAGTAGTTAGAATTTTATTGATAAGTAATCATGGACTTACTGTGTACAAAAATAAACCATATATTTATATGAAAACGGAAACAAGCTACATTTGATTAGCAAAAATAATAATCTAAAAATTTAATTTAGCAATCATGCTAAGTACTTCTGAGTCTACTTAAACCTCTATAATATAGATGAAGATATAACATAGTCTTTATTATTTCTTCACATAAATACTAAAGCCGCCGGCCTTATTTAAGAAAATCGGCGGCTTGACCAATAGGGTCTTGGACTGTAGTAATAAAATGATGTGATTTTTTGTATAGTGGTAGTTTATGGGGCTAGAATTCATTATTTATTAAAGAGAGTAATTTAAAAAATCATGATTTTTATTTAATTTTAACATAATTAATTATTAACGTCACGCTATAGCGTACTCGAGTGCTACAAGCGAGCGAGCGAGTAGCGTACAATGCGTACTCGAGAAATATTTTTCAATTTTTTATCATAAAAATAGAGTTATTTCTGCTGGAAAGTATTTTTATGGTAAAAAATTTAATTTGGAAGTATGAAAAAGAAAGTAGCGCGACATCTATGCAAATCCGTCATCTATCTAGATTCTAGACTCTAGCTATAGCTAGCTATAGTATGGCTGCCTATTTTATCCTTAGTTGTACCTATAGGTACATTAAAGTACTGGTTGCTTGCTGTAATGACATCTAATGATGGGAATGAGGGAGGGAAGCTAGGACTACATTGCAATGGGGACGCGGTCAATTACCTACTCAGGAGAATATTCTATCGCGTATTCTTTTAATATAGCTGTGATAGCCTAGTGGTTCGGACGTCCGCCTTCTAATCGGAGGTCGGGGCTTCGATCCCGGGCACGCACCTCTAACTTTTTGGAGTTAAGTGCGTTAAAAACACACAACTCCAAAAAAGTTAATTTAGTAATTGAATATCACTTGCTTTAACGGTGAAGGAAAACATCGTGAGGAAACCTGCATGTCTGAGAGTTCTCCATAATGTTCTCAAAGGTATGTGAAGTCTACCAATCCGCACATGGCCAGCGTGGTTGAGCCGGCGATGGGTTGGTCATGATGATCATAATGATTCTTTTAATACGATTTTCAATTCAAGAAGAATTGCGAGCCAATCCAAAACCAATCCTTTGAAATAAGGCGTCTAGCACTGGAATTCATAGTTAAGACAGGGACTTCTTTAGAGGACGAATCAAACGACATGAGTCGTATTCAACCTTTATGCATGACACAATATGTTGTCTGAATCGTCCTCTAAAGAATCTCCATCTTGATTATGAATTCCGGTGTAAATAATTGAGACAGCTTTTGTCAAAGGATTGGTTAGATCATGTGACGATGGACTAGTAGGTAGTAAATTATAGATAGCTGATTTTTTTTCATGAGCGTAGCTCGCCAGGCGTTGATCTAGCTAGGAAATACAATCGCTTCTAAGACTTATGCGAGACAAAGGTGCCATAGGAATATTTCTCTCTTACATGACTAAGTGAGCCCGGCCTGGTACAAATAAGTTCTACGTCCACTTAGATACGCCCTGGCGTGCTACAGTCCGACGGAATCGATTGGGACTTGTGACAGAAACAGTTGAATAAATCCACAATAATTTGCCTAGATCGCCCGTAACGCCAGTGCCTTTGGTCCACTCTCTGAATCTCAACGGCGGTGGAGACGTGGCAATGCTGGAGCTAGCTGGAGACAACTTCACGCCGTCTCTGCAAGTCTGGTTCGGCGACGTGGAGGCGGAGACTATGTACCGTTGTGCCGAGTCCATGCTCTGCGTCGTCCCGGACATCTCGCAGTTTAGGGGACAGTGGTTGTGGGTGCGGCAACCTACTCAGGTATGTATTTCTTAGACCGCGATTACACCTGTAAGTTTTACTCGCGTAATTAGCTTCGTCATCATCATCATCAATCGATAGACGTCCACTGCTGGACATAGGTCTCTTGTAGAGACTTCCACACGCCACGGTCTTGCGCTGCCTGAATCCAGCGGCTCCCTGCGACTCGTCTGATGTCGTCCGTCCACCTAGTGGGGGGTCTTCCAACATTGCGTCTTCCGGTGCGAGGTCGCCATTCCAGCACCTTGAGCTATGCTATAGCTTGAACTATGTGCCCGGCCCATTGCCACTTCAGCTTCGCAACCTGTTGAGCTATGTCGGTTACTCTTGTTCTCCTACGGATCTCCTCATTTACGTAAGCTACTTACGTGAGTAAAACTTACAGGTGTAAGCTACTTCCGTGAGTAAAATTTACAGGTATAATCGCGGCCTTACGTTATAGTGTTCTAGCCTCTGCTCAGCTTCTATTCAGCGTTAAATTTTGGATACAAATATTTTCTTTTTTTATCAATTTTCTCTCTGATTTTCGAACTCTATTATCGCTAGACTTTGAATCCAAATATTTAAAAGAAATAATATTAGAATCCTTCCTCCAGGTCCCAGTGTCTCTGGTTAGGAACGACGGCATAATCTACGCGACGGGTCTAACCTTCACATACACTCCGGAGCCAGGTCCTCGGCCGACCTGCCCGCCCGTCGATGACGTCATGCGACCAGAACACGCGTGGCACGATGCCCATCGGCTGCCAGATGCTCTGCAATAGTGTGACGATCAGGCCAGTAGACTGCTTTACGACCGAAAAAATTAGTGTGTGTAACTTAAGGTGACTGCTTTTCTAGTGTCGCGTGTATGGTATTCACGACGACACTAGACACTCGGTCCATAGATAGAGTGTTGATGAGTGTACAGTGTATACCACCGCGACACTGAGATGCAGATCTAGCTTCGACATCGCCACGAGCGTGTCCGGCCTACTATCGTCGGCGATAATATGGAGGAGAATAGTCTATAAGAGTTGTATCGAATTTGGTGGCACGGCGAGACTATCGCCGCGATTCTCTCGCATGTGGAGATGGCGCCTTAGTGTTGCTATGGCTGTCATGGCTCAAAATTGCTTGTCTCGTAGATGCTCTCGGCACTGTTGACATTTGTGTCGAGTGTCAGTATCCAAGATTACGCGGTTGAAGTAAAATTAAACGCGTGCAGGTGTCCATTTTTGAAAGTAGGGTTTTATCGTATCATGTAGTAAGTAAAAAGAGAGATTTTAATCTAAGTATGGCGCTAACTACTTGGTACTTCAAAACATATCGATAAAAGATGACGTTCTTAAAACAGCTGTTTTGTTTGGCGGCCACTTTAACTACGGTTTAAGTAATGTTCGCATTACTACCGTCCGATTAAAAAAAAAATCGAAGTTACTCTGAAGTTTATCTATAAAAGGAATAGTCCGTACAAAATGACTTCACTCGCGCTATTTAACACTCTGGGTCAACTGTCATGTGAAAAGAACGGTTCACCTTTAAAATAGTCATTTTGTACGCATAATAAATATAGTCGGATTTTTAATTAAACAACACGTTTTGACATTAGCTAATGTCAAATCGTAAAATAATGATACCATATTTAATATGTTAGTGATGTACCTGTGTGGTTCAGTTGGTTCATGTGAATGAGTCCATGAACCAGTTCCTGCTTCTCTATTTTAGATTGAACTTTCAAAAGAAGAGTAAAGAAGAAGCATTATAAAACTAGTAAATAATTACTAAAATAAAAAAACCGGCCAAGTGCGAGTCAGGCTCGCGCAATGAGGGTTCCGTACTACAGTCGTATTTTTTCGACATTTTGCACGATAATTCAAAAACTATGATGCATAAAAATAAATAAAAATCTGTTTTAGAATGTACAAGTTAAGCCCTTTCGTATGATACCCCACTTGATATAATAATATTACTTTGAAAGTTGAAAATAGCAATATTTGTTCATGAACACATTTTTTTTTTCTTGTGATGTAACCACAAATTCAAGGTTTTTAGATTTTTTCCCCTTTTGTCTGCTATAAGACCTAACTTCCTGCCAAATTTCAAGATTCTAGGTTAACGGGAAGTACCCCGTAGGTTTCTTGACAGACAGACAGACAGACATCCTATAAGGGTTCCGTTTTTCCTTTTGAGGTACGGAACCCTAAAAAAGTACCTAGAGATGGTATAATAGTGCTTTAAAAAAGGGATTTTAGAATATGATTTACGTAAATATGTTTTTATTGAGTAATAAGGTGTTCTTAGATGTTACTAAATAATTTACAGCAAGATAAATTCTCACTCAACTCAACTCAACTCTCAGAAAGACTTACAATGTAGTAACGACACGTTTCTAAAGTTACCCGTAGCTACTGTACCAACTGAATTTGTGGCTTATACCAATATGTTGTTGCCCCCAGCACTATTTATTTTTCATAAAAATCTGGAAACGTCAAAAAATGTTGTTTAATTAAAAATTCGAGTATATAGTCTTTTTTGACAAATAACAACGTTGCTTAGTAACTTATCGACCGATTACAGATAGACTGATGTCATGTTCGTGCTGCGTGCAGAAGGGAAATGATATTTTGTACTAAATTACATATATCCATCTTAGTCCGTGTTTATACTGATAAAACGCGTCACGACACATCTCGCATCAGGCGCTTAGTTTGAACATACTACGCATACTTTGTCGTAACACAATTTAATGTGCTTAAGGCGCAATACATAATGAACTGGTATAGCCATTTAATTGTATTTGAATATTAATCGCGGATGTATCGCATTTAGATGATACGTATCGCGTTGCGTTGGTATAATTGTTGCCTTCATAGCAAATTATAATACATACCTTATAAGTTTTAAAACTTTGTAGTGACATATTCCTAAAGACTAAGTATTTCCCAAGAAAAGTTTGTAAAAAACCGGCCTGTGTGGTTCAGTTGGTTCATGTGAATGAGTCCATGAACCAGTTCCTGCTTCTCTATTTTAGATTGAACTTTCAAAAGAAGAGTAAAGAAGAAGCATTATAAAACTAGTAAATAATTACTAAAATAAAAAAACCGGCCAAGTGCGAGTCAGACTCGCGCACTGAGGGTTCCGTACTACAATCATATTTTATCGACATTTTGCACGATAAATCAAAAACTATTACGCCTTAAAATAAATAAAAATCTGTTTTAGAATGTACAAGTTAAGCCCTTTCGTATGATACCCCACTTGATATAATAATATTACTTTGAAAGTTGAAAATAGCAATATTTGTTCATGAACACATTTTTTTTTTCTTGTGATGTAACCACAAATTCAAGGTTTTTAGATTTTTTCCCCTTTTGTCTGCTATAAGACCTAACTTCCTGCCAAATTTCAAGATTCTAGGTTAACGGGAAGTACCCCGTAGGTTTCTTGACAGACAGACAGACAGACAACAATGTTATCCTATAAGGGTTCCGTTTTTCCTTTTGAGGTACGGAACCCTATAAATAATGTTGTAAATTGTGAAAAGATATCCAACAAATCAGTGGGTAACGGTTCAATTGATATAATGACAAAGTAAAGCGTAAACAGATTTTTAAAACTTCAAAATAGTTAAATAAAATGGCTGTTCATAAGAACATGTTGTTACACAAAGATATAAAAGCCTAATTATAAGTTGCGTGATCATGCGTTAGCCAGCGCTAGTAGAAAATCGTGTCGATTTTGTAAAAATAAAATGTGCCTAATTTAGTTAGTGGATATGGTTGGTTATCGAGATTAAAACACCAAAATGATTTATGTAAGTTTATTGTAGCCTCAAAACAAGCTTGCGCAATATGAATCTGGAGATTTAAAGTATAAGGTGCATCGCTCACTGTAAAGCTGAGGCGTAGTCAAGGCAGCGTCAAGGTGTCGTTGAAACTCAAGACACCTGCAAAAATAAAAGAGTGTGCCGAAGAACTTTTCAACCTGGTTCCTCCTTCACCTTTCTACTATCGTACCGCAAGGCATCGCCAAGGTCTGCACCCGTACGTAGTCGAAATTCCACGGATACGTACGAAGCGATTTGCCTCCTCAGTTCTAATTCGAACCGCTGAGATTTGGAACACCCTTCCAGTATCAGTTTTCCCCTCCAATTATAATATGGGTACATTCAAGACAAGAGTGAATAGGCATCTTCTAGGCAAGCGCGCTCCATCTTGGGCTGCATCATCACTTGCCACCCAGGTCTGATTGCAGCCAAGCGCTAGTCTATAAATTATTTAAAAAAAGCGCGGTTGCAGCAAGAACTAGACTGGGCATCAAAGACTATATATACTGCGTTTCATTAATTCAAAATAATCGGCATCCGAAACAAAACAACAATTATTTTGCAGTTTGTAGAGAGTAATTTCGCACCGCGCGATTTTTACCGCAGGATTCTGTGACGACTGTGTGTGGGAAATGGTATGAATTCGCAAGCACTCAGTTTCCATATGTCACAGAATCGCGTGACAATTATTGTGGAGTGAAATTTTGTTACATTTACTGATTGCATTTGTTTCTAAAGGGTGCATAGAGAATATACGAATAGGAAGGAGAACCTCCCGCGGCGTCACCGCGACTCTTGATGCTGTGAGCGATACGCTTAAAGATGTCGTGCATACGAAGTAAGCTCTAGCTCATTCGCCTACTTTATAAATTTTTGTGACGCGTAGTGTAGGTATAAACTAATGCTGCTTTGACTACCCATTACTAGGGTTCTTCATATATTTTTTATGCTTTGTAAATATACTCTAGATTATTTTTTTTCTTCTTATTATTATAATGAGTTGTTTTAAAATTTAAATGATTGTTTATTTTAATTTTAAAGAAATTATGTGAAATGATTAAAATAAAACTGTTCTAAGAAGGAAATCTATCAAAATGTATGCATATGGAGTATTTC
Source organism: Maniola hyperantus (assembly GCF_902806685.2). NCBI lineage: Eukaryota > Metazoa > Arthropoda > Insecta > Lepidoptera > Nymphalidae > Maniola > Maniola hyperantus. The sequence goes on along the minus strand of NC_048536.1, from coordinate 14,552,505 downwards.
GATAAAACCTTTTTTTTCCAAGGGTCAATCATTTTGCTGACATTTTCTAACTTTGCAGCTATGATAACTGTATGAGAAAATTAGTTTTATGGAAAATGTATACTTCATAAATTTAAAAAGGGAAATAAAAAGTCGGTTTATGAGGATAGTTCCTAAATATGGCATTTAATATGCGCCATTCTCGAAATTAAAAAATGAAATAGAGATCTCTCTGCTCTTGAATATATTTCTTCGGGGCCAAATAGCTGTAAAATCCATGACGAGTCATTGTGTTTATTATATTGCAATTAAGTATATTATGTACCTAGGTTAACGAGCGCGTAACGAAAATGGGACTTTAAGTCTTTATAATAAGGTGTGAGTTTGATTGAATTATCTAAGCGTGTACAAGTAAAAGGCATCTAGAGGATCTGGGAGCTATTATTTCATAAAAAGACAAATTTAAATTATAGATTAAAATGTAAGAGAACGTAATAGTTTTTAGTGAAAAGTAATTTTCTGTTTTCTGAGAATCTACTTAACTTTTAATAAACGCAATCAGAGTGAACTAGAGTGAGGGAACTCTCGGTTTGGTCCTGAATCGATGATATTATGTCAAATATTAGGTTATGGTGACCTGTAATCATAGAAAAATAGGGCTAACTTAAGACTACCTGCGTCAAATATACTAACATTTTGACGCCTGCCAGTGACTCCGAAGCCGCGACGTTTTGTTAGAAGTTCCCTAACTGTCGTGAACTGTGACGCAATGTAGGGGGCGTTGCGTTTATTAAAAGTTAATATTAGGCCTGTTGAAATATGTATCAAAAGAACCTATGATTTGTTTCTTTTCAAGTTTTGATACCTAATTATGTCTGATAACATGGCACGTTTCGTCATTGTATGTATGTACGTTACAAACGATCTAATGAACAATGTAGATAAGTACCTAGATGTATGTAGCTCATACATAACGTACATATGAAATTATATTTATTTTATTGCGAATCTGATTTTTTGTATGGGGGTTTGAAAATTTTTTGCATAGTGTAGGTACTATCCGCCATTTTATTTTTTCAAATCACTTCGCACAATGACACTTGTATATTTGGATTAGTGGCATATAAACGAATAAAAAAATTATGATATAACAAAATGGCGGATCGTCCACTATGACAGCCTCCATAATATAGTGCATAAATTTTGAGAAAGTTCTAGCCATATGTGCTGTGTCAACTGTCATGTCAAAAGTACGGTTCACTAAAATCGTACTTTTGACATGTAATTTGACACATAAAGTTAAAATGGCGCATGAGGAGTCATTTTTTACACATTTTACTTTCTCTACACTTATGCATTATACATAGATTTTCAAACCCCAATGTATTTGGTAAAGATGTGTATTAATGATAGTGTGAATTTGAACATTCCATGTGGAAAGTGTAATAAGTACAAAAAGATAATATTTTTATAAAAAAAACCTAAATTAATATGTAACATTGATTAAAATTGTTTTAATGGAATTGGTAGTAGCAGTATTACAAAGAATTATTATTAAGCTGATCGCATATTACGTGACGACCCAGAAGAGCCGCACGAAGCGCATTTTTAGAGATAGATATTACATCTCCCCAACATTGATAGAATTATTAGCGTCGAAACACTATAACTTTAAAGTAAAATGGATCTAATTGCCTCGTTTTAAAGCTCAAGTTTTGAATTTTTGACCTTAAAAAAGGTAATTTAGGTCCAATTTTCTCTGAAGTGATTGTTTCGACTTTCGACTTTTATCAACGTTGCTGAAATGTAAAATCTCATACTAACTGAAAGTGCGAATGCCGTCAGCTGCACGACTCCATTACATCGGGCTTAAAAATATTATGAAGATCCATAATAAATATAATTTTTCAAGTTATATAAATGGAAATTGGTAATTAGTCCTGGCTTCGGTTAAAAATAAAAAAATACGTGTTTCAGGATTTTCGGAAAAGCGTGTCTGCAGATTTACTGTAGTCTGTCTGATATGAATGACTTGTACTGTGCTGCTGTCATTCGCACTTTCAGTGGGTACTGACATTTGTGGCAATGTGCGATCACATTTAGATGCAATGAATATGCCGTCAATTTGTATGAAAAGAAGCGATTTCTCAGTCGATTTTAACGTTTACATCATCTAGCATTTTACTTTTTGGTATTTAATGGTCATGTTTAAGAATGTATTGTTTGGATTTCATGTAATTACTATGATGTGATATTATGGAGCAGTAATTCTAAAACATGAATATTTTATTAAAACTGAATTTAAATAATTTTACTTCTTTTATTAATACTATTCCCCCACATTCTTACATCGTATTTCAATATTCAGTCTATCTATAATCTGTCGATAAATTACTCAGCTGCACTGTTAATTTATCAAAAATTGTACCTATGGTTCTTTTCGAGAAATAACAACATGGCTAAGTTATTTATCGCCAACTACAGATAGATTGAATATTAAACTAGGAAACTATTAGGCGTTTGTATCTTTTATATTTCATTTTTGAAATATTTTTGTGTTATATTTTAGAACATTCTTGACAGCTTTTAACCCGAAGACAGAGAGGTTTTTACATGATTTACAACAGAATAAAAATTCTCACGATGTTTGAGTAAAAAAGTCGATATGCATCTTTGCACATATTAATTTAAATGGATGCGCATTTTAATTAATGCGATATTTTGAGACGAACGAAAAAATCTTTCCCACGAGATGGCGTAAATGAATTCAAATTGTAAAAACTCATAATATTTTTAACAAGGGTCAAGTGTAGGTAATTAGCTGATTATGAATCAGAGTCGATCAAGGAATCACTGTGGGAATGTCTTCCGACCATCTTCACATGAAGTAAATACCACAGATATTAAAGGAGTTTATTTAATTATGACCTCTAGCTTAAAGACAATAAGAGCTATAGAAGATTCTACTTATGTTACCTTATTTACATTTTTCCCCTTATAGTTCCGCACTGTTGGTTCTGACCACAGATAATAATCACAAGTTTATCGTCACACACTATTGTTCGCTGAGATTCAAGAAATCTGGAATATAATTTATGTAAAGATTAAACTTTAATTTTTGGTGATAAAATGTTAATTCACTTGTTAAGGTCACGGAGATTTAAATAGATTAACCTTTTTGGCATACCTACGTTGTATGTGTTCTTGATGATAGGTAATAGGTACCTATAGTGCGAGCAACAAGTAGTCCAATCTAAAGTTCTCAGCACGAGATGACTACGCATTGTCTATAATCAACCGGGCCTGTGTAATAAAACTTTGTGACCTGTAGTGTGCGTATCGGCATTTTCATTATTTCAGAGAGGACTACGTCTTGTTTTGTGCTATCAATAAGGCTGAGCACGCACTGCGATTAAACGCAAGCGGTTTAGAAATAGCTGAAATCGCCAAACCGCGTACAAACACGCACTGCGGCTGGCGTTTGGCGTTATATTTCTGTATTTATTACCATGAATTTCTGGCGAACAACATGTGTTGTGGCTTTGGTTTTAAAATTACAAAAAAAAAATTACAAAAACAATAAAAACCGAATTTACGCAAACACTAAAAATTTAAAAATAATTTAATTTATTACCGAATATATTATGTATACAAGAGTTAATATAGTTCCATAATAATACTTTTTGGTGCCGGTGCCAATTAGCTTTAGCTGCGCGAATCGTCTAGACTTCATATTTTTATGAGACTACAATGGCACCTCTTTGGCACCGACCCCAAAAATATTATTATGAAACTATAATATTAACTCTTGTATACATAATATATTCGGTAATATATTTTTTTTTTATTACCAACATAAAGAATGTTTAACAAATCCAATTTAGACACAGTAAAAAACCACGAAGGTTTATAAAGTGTATCATTCCGTCTACTTCTTAATACATAATAATAGTGCTTCTATAAACAATTTACATTGTTTATAGAAACACTTATTACATTACATTTACCTACTTTATTTTTAATTTTTAGTGTTTGTGTATTGAAGTCGGTTTTTATTTTTTTGTAAAAAATATTATTTCACAATTTTTAGTGGCCCCATGGTATTAAAATATGCTATGCCTGGTTAAAAATCTACTGTTTACTAAGCTATTACACTGATCGCGAGCAATTTACTCTTATCCGTTGAGGAGTTCCATTATCTATCTTCGAAGATGTTCATCAGATCTTCACCAAATTTAAATGGGACCAACTTTGAAGTGTACCCTTTCAAACAAAAAAAGAATTTTCAAAATCGGTCCAGGCGTCTTCGAGTAATCGGGGAACATACATAAAAAATAAAAAAGATTCCGACGAATTGAGAACCTCCTCCTTTTTTGAAGTCGGTTAAAAACAGAGAACATAAACAACGCCACCGCCACAGGTACCTACTGGGTAGGTACATCCACTAACAGTTCAAAGACATTTGAAAGGATACACGCTAATCAGTAGCAATTATAGACCCTCGCATGCAATCAGTGACGTGTTTTGACGTCATGAAAAACTGAAAAGTACGTAGGTAATTAGAATCAATAGATGCGTGTGAATGGTCTTCACCTAAGTGATTGCACCTAATTAACAATACCACTTAGTCAATGGTCTTCCCATATCCTGTTTTATTCATTCACAACTTCCAAGGACGACTTTTTGTTGTGGGTATGATGATTTCATTTCAAAGTCAAATGGTTTATTGAAAATCACAACCCCTATTATAAATGCGAAAGTGTGCTGTGTGTTTGCTTGTTGGTTTATTGGTTTGTTGCTTTGTCCTACAATCACGTCGCAACAGAGCAACGGATTGACGTGATTTTTGCATGGGTTGGTATAGTCAAAGACCTGGAGAGTGACATAGTTACTTTTTATGCCGGGAAATCAAAGAGTTCCCAAGGGGTTTTTAAAAACCTAAATCCACGCGTACGAAGTCGTAGGCATCAGCTAGTAGTACATAATGAAACAACCCAGTGTTGGCCCTTACATAAAGGCAAACTGAGCGACCGACCGACGCGACGAGCGACGGGCGGGCGGCCTCGAATTCGGGGGGGCGGCATAGCGAGACGCCAGCCAGTTAGGTTAACTCGGGCTAACACGCCTATTATATTTTGTGCTAATAGTGAGTAGGCAGGTAGCACACAAAATTGTGAAAATCTTGTTTTCCAAGTCCAACACCAATATAGGTACCTAGTACCTACCTACCTACCTATTATACTTAGGTAGATATATCGTTATCCTGAATACCTATCTAAGGATTGTTGTTTGTGCAAATAGAAAGAAAATGGTCGCGCTCGCTTCGCTCACAAATCTAGTAGATACCTACCTACATCTTTCTTTTGATAAAATATAAAAATATAGACTTAATTATTATAAAACAAGATGATGCCCGCGACTTCGTATGCGTGGATTTCAGTTTTTGTAAATCCCGTGGGAACTCTTTTATTTGCCGGAATAAAAAGTACTGGCATGTAAGCTAACTATGTATGGTTAAACTGTTGAGCCGTGAAAAGCTAGCAGAGAGACAGACACACTTTCGTATTTATAATATTATATTAAGTACATTATAATATTGTAAAATTAATATTTAAATATAAAATATAAAACATAATATTATAGTATGAATTACCTACTAAGCGAAATTTTTGTTTCAAGGGGCGTCAGTCCAGTACCTAGTTACCTAGGTATTCGCCTACCATTTCTATTGGTACCTACTGAAAATTAAATCTTAGCTTTAGACTTTGGAGTTCTTAAAATTGCCTACTCATTTTCCCACGAGCTTTTTTAATTCATAATAAAAGTGCCGGTACGTACTTAATTGAAACTTCTATTGTGGAGCTACGTTATAAAAAGGTAAGTATTATGAATTATGGCGCTATTGTCATATCTACCTTTTTGTTCTATTTGAGTCAATTTTAACGAATTATCTAATCCCTACTCGCTTACAGTATAGCGCAACTCTGCTCGCGTTGATGTCTAACTAACCGACATTCCGACTTCGGTGAAAATTCTCGTGAAACACACCTATCTCTCAGGGGTCGAAGTAACGCGACACTCCTTGAATATTTGAAGCTCGTAAAGTATCTGAATAACACCTAAGGAGCGGCGATACTGGGTAAGACGCCCGTAAGCCCCGGGCACTAAATCAGGGGTCCGAGTAAAATAGGGTTCGAAAGTGTACCTAGTCCACGCGAACGAAGTAGCGGAAATAAGCTAGTAACATTATAATGTAAAAGGTGAATTAAGTAATCTGCCAACTGACAGATTTATTTAATTGAAACAGAGTAATTGACATTTATCTCGTAATCATTATAGGTAATCAATGACGTTCTCTAGAAACAATGACGCAAACAATTCTGCCTCCCGACTATTCATTACTCCATTACAGAAAAAAGTGCACAGTAAAAAATATGCAATTGTATCTAAGTATCCGGGTGTATAAATAGAATGGAAAATTGGAGCTATTCACACTCGGAAAATCAAAATTGCTAAGCTCTAGAATTTCTGGAAGTTGAAGTTAAATTTGGTGCAGCTTACTATTAGGTATACGAGAATAGACCAAGGGTGACAACCGCGAAAAGATGTCGCGAGGGAGTATGAGTATAGGGACAATCCACTACTTATAACTTATGGTACTACCAACGGCCAACCTCCCAGTTAAATAGGCCAAATCGAGAGAGCCAGAGAGGTACTTGCTCTTGGCGTGTTCTTAGTTTTTGACTGTCTACAGATTCTTATTCTCCTGGGCTGATCCCTATTTTTCTCTCATTTTTGGCATACATTCATATAGACGCAGATCCCTGCATGCACGGTCCGTTCTATTTATCACTTTTTGGTCCACGATCACGGTTCCGAACTGTCCCGTCTCTTGTGTGTTCCCGTAACTTCCCTCTGAGGCGTTGAAAACTTGGTAGTCTACTAGACCGTCTCCTCACGAACAACCCAGTCTAGCTGGATACATCGGACTTGCACACAACGAGCGTTCCGGAAGGAGAAAGTCCGAAATGTTCTCCCGCCGAAAAATAAATAACTCTTGAAAAGTGGAACTCAAAAGCTTCTTCAGCGGCGTTTTGGAAGAAGACCCGGAACAGTGGCTGGTCATTTACCCGCACTAATTAAGTGCAACGATTATATCTAAGTGGGGGCTGTGAGAAAGCCATGTGCACACAATTGAATCATTGTCTATGCTTTTTACATTCGGGCCTGATGTATGGAGGCAAGATATGCAGAGTGTGGGAACAGTTCAGCACTGCTCGTGTTTTCCAACATGTCATCTCCGGTCGTGGGAACTAATAATTTTACTGAGCTACTTATTACGGTACGAGTAAAAATAACGGCAATGCGCAACACACACCTGCACAGTGGAGCTTAGGAGCAGCGTCTTTTTAGTGTTCCGTACCTCTAAAGAAAAACAGGAACCCTTACAGGAACACTTCGTCGTCTGTCTGTCTGTCTGTCAAGAAACCTATATGGCACTTCCCGTCGATCTAGAATCATGAAATTTGGCAGGTAGGTAGGTCTTATAGTACACGTAAGGGGAAAAATCTGAAAACCGTGAATTTGAATTGTAACATCACCAAAAAAAATGTGTTCATGAACAAATAATTAGGATTTTCAACTTTCAAAGTAAGATTACTTTGCCAAGTGGGGTGTCATATAAAAGGGCTTTACCTGCACATTCTAAAACAGATTTTTATATATTTTTATGCATAATTGTTTTTGATTTATCGTGCAAAATTCCCAAAAAAAAATTACTGTAATACGGAACTGTGGTGGCACTCTACTCCGTCAGACCTTGGGGCTTGGCCCTAGAAAGCTGAAATGCGCAGACGTTCCATTTATAATGTAGAAAAGGAATAAGGGATTTTCCAAAGTTCCCACAGGAGCAAAGCCACGAGCGGTTAGTAGAGTAAATATTAAATAGCTTTATTAAAATAATTATAATATTCACGTCCATCATCTTACGCGGATATGGAAGTGATTTTTCCATCAAGATTATCATTAGACGCGATTAAGTCCGTTTCCTTCATAGTTGAATAAGAGATCATTGTTGTACTTATCAGTAATTACTTACTTCTGTTTTGTATTAAGATAACTACTACTATACTAAGTGAAGTCATAGTAACATTGCATCCGTGTTTTTTCGCTATTCATAAATAGAACTGAAAAACCATTGGTGTTTTCCCGCTGTAAAAAAAGATGGGCAGTAAGGATTCAGGGGCGGAAAATCCTGAAAGGCAACTAAAAATCCCATTTATCTTACGTTTATTTCAAATAAATCTCTCCTGAAAATATAAGAAATGGAATGTGAGAAAAAAGGTTTATATGCTTATGGGACAACTTATGTGGAGCTCACACTTTTGGGAAACTCGTTGAACAAGATGATTCATACCTACACTAAGTACATGTCGATCTCCAGGTTTTTAAACCATCTCTAGGTTTATAGATTTCAGCTGTTGCTAAGACAAGAATTTTGATTTTTTTTTTTAATTTTAAGGGTCCTAACCAATTCCATTAATGGCGTAATGGTAAGAGTTTTGTTGTGATAATAATGTTGTGGGCTACAAAGAATAATGTAACAGTTCTTTTAATATTTATTAAGATTATCGCACAATGACGAACAGTCAGGTCAGTGAGAGGAAGAGGCTCGACATGAGACTCAGGCAACGCATATTTCAATATCTACTGAAAATGTGTCGCGTCGGGCGACGCCACCTGTCACCAGCATCAGTACCTCAGAACGCTTATTATAAATGCGAAAGTGTGTTTGTTTGTTGGTTTGATCGTTTATTGGTTTGTTGGTTTGTCCTTCAATCACGTCGCAACGGTGCAACGGATTGACGTGATTTTTTGCGTAAAGACCTGGAGAGTGACATAGGCTTCATCCGCGTGGATAGATTTTATTAAATCCCAAGGAAACTCTTGCATTTTCGGGAATAAAAGTAGCCCTTATACGTATACCGGATGCAAGCATCTCTGTACTTAGAAGGTAGATGATGCCCACGACTTCATTCGCGTGGAATTAGGATTTTGAACCATGTGGAAACTTTGATTTTCCGGAACAATACCTATGTCCGTCGCCGGCATGCAAGCCATCTCTGTACTTAGGTACCAACATTTATCAAAATCGGTTAAACGAATGGGTTGTAGAAAATTAGCAGACAGTTTTGACTGTGGCAAAAGTGACAGCAAAACCTAACGTGTAATGGTCTCCAGATAATTGGCGTGAGCGGCTACCGACGACTGGCGAGTCACAAATAATAGGTGACCGGCCACCCAAAATTGCACATTTAAAATGTGAAATCAGAAACAAAATTGCTCTAAACACTCATATTCTTGATGTTAGATAAATGACTTCCTGCTGCTTACGACAATGGAGGCATCATTATTCTTCGCGATTCAAGAATGGGGCGAGCACTCGTGGGAGTCTCTCACGATTTTATTGCGGATATATATTTTTTGTGTGGTCTAATTAACACTTTTTGTTACAGCTTTTACCTTAATTGTTTCGGATTGGATTGCTAATTTTAAGTTGTCAAAATAAGAAAGAACAATCACTTTGCTAAGGCCGGCCGCCATTCCACCAAAGATGTGCCCAGGATGCCAAGCGACAAATTCGTGAAATAGAATTGCTTCATTTGTAGCAGAGGTTTTTTCATTCGATGCAGTGCGATCTCACCAACAACGATGAAGTCGAGGACAAAAGCAGGCTAACTTGGAAGACATGAGTATAAGGTTATCTTAACTCTATAATAGACAAGAGTTAAACTTTTGACTGCTTGGAAAACGAAGCGATTTTGCTGTAGGGTTTCACGCACACAGGTGAACATTGCTAGGTATATTATAAGAAAAGTTCTTGTAAGTTGTACCTAGCAGTTAAATCACGAGTGGACTTTTGCGCGCCGAAATCTTCAGCGTTTTATCCACACAAGATACGAGTACCAAATACAAATGGTGCATCACTTAATATACTTCAATATGAAGTATTCGGCAAACGATTTTCCGCTAGATATCTTCCTAGCCTTATGGACTACTAGCTGACCCGCCCCGGCTTCACTCGGGTGGAATTTAAAAAATCGAGGTGGGGGTTGAATTTCCATAAATCCTGAAATCCATATTTCTTCATTTGTTACTGAAAACTCAAATACCAATTTTCATGCAAATAATTTGAAAAATTACGGACTTTCATACTAACTTTCATCCCCTATTTAACCGAATGTTAATAATGAATTAATGCTATTAATGAATGTTATTTTTAACCGAAAGCTTAAATATTAATTTTCATTAATGTAACTTCAAAAATGACGGACTTTCATACAAATTTCCATCCTCCATATTTTTGTTGATATTATATATGTCAGTCAGTCAGTCAGTTAGGACTTTGAATTTTATATGTATAGATAGATAATTTGGCTTTGGTTACTTATGAGTTATGGTGCTGTAAGGTGTGCAGCGCTCACGGGCGCAGGGTCTGGCTGGGGGCGCTGAACGCGCGCCGCTAGCGACGCCTCCAAAGAACATGACGTGTCCCTCTCTTTTTTAATTAACCACAAAGTTATGCTTTAATATTCTTGTAAGTTCCTTCCTAAGTAATACTTTCCTTCCTAAGTAATACTTTCTACTCGTCTACCCCGCGGGCTTACGGGAGGCGTACCACAGAACCTAAATAAACGGGCTAATGCTTCTCAACAAGTCAACATTATTTATGGTAATTGCACCATTTGTACCACATTTTCCGATCACTGGTGAAATTATAGAATAGAATAGAATAGAATAGAATGTTTTTTTATTCATGTAAACTTTTTAAAAGTGCTAATAGAATAGCTGAATAGTCAGGTTTAATTTACCACCGGTTCGGAATGCCGTTCCTACCGAGAAGAACCAGCAAGAAACTCGGCGGTTGCTCTTTTTAATTTTTCAATTTACAATGTTATTATACCGTACTATACAAGCCATTGCAGCCCCGTGCATTGCTGGAGCGAGTCAAATCCAAGCTTTTTTATCGTTTACATAGTCTGCGACTGTATAATATGCTTTTTTTAGGAGCATACTTTTAACACATTTTTTAAACTTGTGTAAAGGCAAGTCTAAAATTGCTTGTGGAATTTTATTATAAAATATTACACTCATTCCCACAAATGACTTTCGCACCTTCCAGAGGCGGAGCGCAGGAGTAGCTAGCTTATTTTTGTTTTAGTTTGCCTATCATGGAGATCACTGATTTTTTTGTAACTGTGAATGTTTTGTCGTACAAAAATTATATTATTGTAAATATATTGGGAAGCTACTGTAAGAATACCTATTTCCTTAAATATCTCTCGTAGGGAATCGCGCGGTTTTAAATTATAAATTGCACGTATTGCCCATTTTTGTAAAACGAATATTTTCCCAATATCTGCCGCATTACCCCACAGCAAGACTCCGTAAGACATAATACTGTGGAAATAGGCAAAATACACAATTTTTGCAGTTTCCACGTCAGTTACCTGTCGAATCTTTCTAACAGCATAAGCAGCAGAGCTGAGTTTACCAGCAAGTGTTGATATATGGGCGCGTTGATATAACTAGATAGGTAGCCACAGTTCGCGGCCGAAAGTAATGTACACCGACTTTCAGGAGATAATAAATTTGTAGAGGGCTATCCCTGTCGTTGAGACCGACAAAATATCATATATGTATGAGTGACGGAGACAACGCTCTACAAAGCCGAAATGTCATTCTTAAGGCCGATGTACATTACTTTTGGCGTACTGTACTCGGAACTTCATAGTCGAACTAAAGGTGCTTAACGGAAATGGGATGAAAATTAAAAGCCAAAGATCATTGTGACTCATGTTTACAACCACGCACAAATACAACTTTTATTTTAAGCAAAATACAACAAACATACGAAAAATTGTCTCCATACATGGCATAACATCAATAATTTTAAAAGTTCTTAGTTCATATATATAAATAAATACAATTTGTTTATTCCGCTAAATTTCTAATGATAGCGTTATTATACCTAATTGAAAAAAGGCAAATTCTTAAATTAAGTAAGTACCTAAGTATTCCGTTTAGTTTGTGTCCATTTTGTATGCAAAATTAAACTAAAAGATGTGGTTAGCATTTAAACTGTATACATTTTAAAGTAAAATTCCTTCAGGCGCGACTTGAAAGAAACTCAAATCTTTTTTCAAACGAAAGGAACGTTTTTTTTATTCCAATACAACCCCCGACTGCGATCTCACCTGATGGTAAGTGATGATGCAGTCTAAGATGGAAGCGGAACGTTCGCGTTACTTCCTTTTAATTTTACTTCAGTCGCGCGTAAGGATTTTTATATCAACGAATTGATCAGTAAATATTTCTATTCGCCATTTCACAACAACAGATTAGTGGACAATTAAAAAAAGACAGCCGCGAAACATGCAAAACCCACAAGAAACGTCAAAATTAGGTGAAAATGCGGGATGACAACAGCATATTCGGGCGCGTCGCAAAATACCTATAAGTCGAGATCACAGACGTGTTATCTACTCGGTGATCGAGATGGTCAGATATGTCGCGGGGAACACCCTGCGCACCCGCACATCACCCACGCTTCCCCGCACTTGGTTAGCGCGGGGGCTGAAATGCAATAACCCACCATCAAAAAGTGTAATTTATTACCTATTTTGATTTTTGAATAAGGAATTTGACTTTAGACTTTCTTAGTCATAGCCATCTGCACGCTAAATTTCAGCCCGATCCGTCCATTAGTTTGGGCTGTGCGTTGATAGATCAGTCAGTCAGTCAGTCAGCTTTTTCTTTTATATATTTAGATTCGTTTAATACTAGTTGTTCTACTTACAACGAAATTACTATGTACTACTTAATTTGGACGTTTACGTTTTATTGAAAATTGTGAAAAAACTTTTATTTGTTTTGGACGGATTATTATAATATACATAACATTACAATGTTATAGAGTTTAGGTAATTTTATCTATGAAATATTAAACCCTTTATACTCAGTAATCTCTATCTCTATATATAAAAATGAATCACTGAATGTGTTGCTGATCGCAAATCTCGAGAGCAGCTGAACCGATTTCGCTAATTCTATTTTTTAATATTTCTTGAAGTACGAGGATGGTTCTTACAGAGAGATAAATTTAAAAAATTGCCTGAAAAAGAATCGACTGTTAGGCGGTACGAAGTTCGCCGGGTCAGCTAGTCAATAATAATAATAATAATCATTAATCATATAGATACCTACCTATAAATGATTGTTTCTAAACGGACTGTCTCAAATCAAAACTTAGTAAGTGCCAAATTGTTACATATATGAAATCACACAAATCAGAATATTTTATGTCGATTCAAGCAAATTGAGTGCCCTGCACAATGCACATTATGATAAATATAAAAACTTTAGTATATAAATTTTAATATCCACACAATTACACAATGCGTACACAATTTTTTTAATTCAAGCATCCATATAATATTAAATACATCGCCAAAAAGCGAGACCAACTATTACTATGCATTATAAAAGTCCCTAAATCCTTAAAACGTAATTATTTGGACATAGTCCTGAGGCACTAGTGTAACTTTTCAAGTTTACGTTAACTCTGCGTTAATTTGTCATTTAGTATGGAAGGGAAAGGGATGGAAAATTCTTTGTCTCTTTCGATACTGAAAAGTTACACTAGCCTCTTGGCCCTAATTCTCTGACATTACTACATTTTGTGAGGTCAAATTGGGCACCTCTTCATACGGGAACTGTCGTTTGACGTCACATATTGTGAGCATTTACGAGTGTGATAAGGCAAACAAACTACTGTGTCACGTCGCAACACACTCTGGCCGCTGGCATGACAATAGACCAATCCTAGAACCAATCTAAGAATCAAAGTAGGTACAAGTATAACATTTTGTCACGACGCATTCTAAGTTGGAGTGATGATCGAGCAATCCTATATAGAGCGTTATAGTGCATCAAAGAGCACTACGACTGCACATCTGATTAAGAAACGTATAAATAACGCGTCCAAACTAAAAAAAGGAAATCATGTCCACCATATTGTGACGTCCGAGCTAGAAATATGTTTCGTATCAATATAATATTATCAATGGATTTTGTAAATTGTTACAAAATCCACGGATTTTTTTTACTACAAAGTATTAAATATAAAAGTATTTCTAATTAAGACGTCCCAACACGGCAGAAACAATTTCCATTGTTAGTTTGGAGTTTGGGCACGAACGTCGCTTATCGCATCACGACACAATAATTTGTTTAGGCCTCAAGTGTTCGTAGTAAAAAGAGCCTATGATTACAATTTTCATGCTAAAACATGACACTATCGATAATTCTATTTCACCCGGATTGATCGTTGTTTGTTCATGTTGGTGAGCATAAGAGAAATGTATGAAGTGAGCAAATCGTCCATTTTGTAACCGAGTGACGTTTCGCAGAGCAGCTTGGAGCCGCGCACGAGGTTGCCTATCGTCATGTGGAAGTATGTGTTGCCAGATGACCAGTTTGAAATCCTTGTGAACGGATGCGTGACCAGAATATCCTGAAAATTTTAAAATAGCTTATTAAAATTACAAAATAATTTGGGCTCGAATAAGATTAACTACATAGAAAATCATAAATTGGTAAAAAAAATATCAGAATAATGGGTATGTCATACATACATACCTACCCATTTTAAAAGGATTTTTAAACAGTCTCGAACGTCACTGATTTAGGAATGAATGCAACTGGTCATTCAAAAAAAATCTTTTTATAAAACACCTAAAACTATGTACTATTTATTATTTTTACATATAAATCTGATTTTGAAACAAAATTATGGGTTTTGAGCAAACAATTAAGTTTTTCATCAAATATTACCTTTGACTGTGGGTGAATTAAGCTAACGCCGTGCTTGTTGATGGCGATCAGTAGTAACTCCGGATAGTTAGGCTCCGTGGTTTGCTTCACCTCGAAGAAGGCTGAGCCGAAGGTAGGCCACCGGTATATGACCTTGAGGAAAGTAATCTTGGCATCTTCGGGCGTCATTCCAGCATCCTGGTTGAACGATGCCACTATCGCTCGCTTCCAATCGGCCGAACTTTGCAGCTTGATTAGGTCTGCTGGTACTAACTCACGAATCATTTGGCTGCAATGAAATGTAAGAGTTCTGTTAACTGATAACTTGACAATGGTGCCATCAAAAAAGACGTAAAAGAAGATGCAACGGGGTTTCATCCTTTGTTAAAAAGATGTTTAAGTTAAAATGTTTAGCAACTAAAATAATTATGGAAAGTTACATAAAACGTGACCCACTTCAGATTCCCATCAAAATTGGATCACGGTTGCACTTTTTCAAAGGGTAATTAACTTACGGGATAGCCTGCAGTTCCTGCTTGTTGTCACCGAAGCGTGCCCTATAGGCTAGAGCAGCTAATCGTGCAGCTTCCTCACGCCCGCAGCGGTGGTAGCCACGTAGAAGTTTTGGCAACTCTTGGTGGAAATGGAATATCACGTCCGCGGCTCGGTCTTTACCCGGCACCGTATTTGTCCATAATTTTTTCATAAAGAACACCTGAGACATAAAGTATTTTTTTATCTATTGCATACCTAATCGATTTAAAAAAAGTAGGTACCTAAGCAGCAGAAAACAGAAACATTAACAATTATTATAATAGTTATTGACTCACCTGATACGTGAACTGGGGTGTTATACCATCTCTTGTTGGTCGTGCTTTTTTGATCCAATCTGTTAGGTGGCGCACGAAGTCGAAGAAAAAGTCACCTTCTGGCACCGATATAACTTTATCAGCTATTTTAACAAATAAACTAAAACCTTCACTTGATCTGAGATTCAGTCTTTGTGCAATGTTTTGACAAAAGTCCTTTGCTCTTGTTGAAGAATCGACTTCAAATGCTTCATCTGTATCATCGGGGAAATATACCTTGTGAAATATTTGGGTGGTTTTGTGTTGAATTGCTTCTACTTCTACTTGATGTGGGGGATACTTTCTTTGGCCGTTCCGTAAAGTTTTCTGCAGTCTTTGCAAGGAATCTTGAGCTATTGGATATCTTCTTGTCCTAAGGAATAAAGTTAATTCTCTAAGTAGGCCCTGACTACACGCAAATAGTCCAGTAGCAAGCCACATCAGTTCCCAACCTCTTTCTTCAGACATTCTGTTTCTATTATCAGTCAATTGTTTCATGATTTGGCAATATATTTCGTCTCTTAAAATTTCGTGTTTTAGTGGGCCATCAAAAATGTGATCTGTATATTCATTCCCTATTCGAGGACGTTTTGAAGGAAGATCCCCCATATATTTGACAATAGCTGCGAAAGCAAAACAAGCTTCTTCTGCTAATTCTTCTTTCGCCTGCAATTTCTTTAGTAGAGGTTGCTTGATAGGCTCCCTGGAATGTCGCCATAATTCTTCAGCTCCTCTTTTTGCTGTTGACAATGTCAGGGCTTTAGATGTTGTACGCTTTGGTGGTAATCTAAAGTGATCCAAAGCATATTCTAACAAAGTATGCGGTTTGTCCCTGGTTTCTGTTCCATTAAAAGTGCTAGTAGGTGCACGCCGACCATGTGATGCACCTTCTTGACAGAACAGAGTTAAAATTTCTGCAGGAGGCTTAGTAAGAGCGGGAAGCACGTATACTGTTTCTGCAGGAAAATCTCCTCTTTCCATAGTTCTTTCACAACGACCAATACACCATCCATTATTAAGCACCGATTCTCCTGTACTGTCCTCTTCTAAAATAATCAGATCTCCTTTTTGGAATGTCAGAAAACTAGAACCCTCTCCTGGGGCTTTGTAATCTTGTAAAGCAATAACGAATTTTGATCTTTTCTTAAGACCTTCTAAGAAATAAACAACGAGATCACGAATGTCCTCAGCATTTGGACTTTGGAATGTAAACTCTTCACCGCGAACTGTAGACAAGCTAAAGGTTTGTGTAAACACTTTATTAGTTTTTTGACTTGCAACTGTTGTTATTTCTGGGAACGACAATTCAAGTAAAACTTGTTCCTGATCATCGACAACATAAACTCCAGTCCAGTTGACCGCAATAATTACGTCGTTCTTAGGCAAATTAGGACCTGAATTTCTATAGGCTTCGTAGAACCTTGAAAATAGTAAAGGCCATTTGAATTTTGCGTAGCTAACTACGTCTTCTTTAACTCTATATGCAGGAATTTTTTCTTTGACATAGTAACTCTTTTTATATGCTTGTACTACAAGTGCACCCCATCGATCAACGGCTTTTTCAACCCCTGTCAGGCAGTAATCTGGGATATAATTTGGCAATAATGTGTAAAGGCGTTCTGTGTTCATATCCTGTCCATATTCGATGTAATACTGCTGGGCGGCAATCATTGCTAAGTCTTCTTCCTTATCGCATCTATACTCTCCAAATTTTACACCTCTAACTACTTGTTGATAGATTAGATTGGTTGCCACTTGATCTTCTGTAGGATCATGCCATGGAGCAAATATTTCCTTTCTGAAGAATAGTCTCCACGGGGCATTTCGTTCCTGCGCTCCTTGTTCTTTGGCATATTGTTCACACTGTGATATTGCATCCATTACATGGTCACCTCCACTGCCAAGTGAACTGACTTTATCAAATAATGCTATGTATAAAGAAAAGCCAAACTGGTCACGTAAGGCTATTTTATCTGATAATTGATTGCATAACTCTCTTGCAGTAGTCGCTGAATCCGCTAACAATGTTTTCGTGTTACCGTCCATGAAAGTAATGGGCAACATTATAGGTTTCTTAGATTTTGTTGCTTGAAGCTCTAACCAGGATGGCGGTTGATTTCTTGTCCCATTGTTAAAAGTTCTCTTAAGACGGTCTTCACAATAAGGCGCATAACCAGGAGGGCCTTCTCTTATAAATGCTCTGAGGTAATTTACAAATTTTTCACTAGGAGCAAAACACCCGACACACAATGATAGTAAAATCCAACCACGTGCGTGCGAGGACTTGGATGGGTTATTTGTTAGCTGTTTGCATATCTGGCAGTATATTTCATCTCTCAACTCAGCGCGCAAAATTCCATGTCCAATTATAAAATGCAGTTTCTCTAAATTCGATGTTGGTCGGGATTCAAGCCACGATTGATAACTGTCAGCTGTATATTCCTCATCCTAAAAATAAATAGGCCTTTTAGTAAAAGTATTATTAAAATAGGGTTTTATTAATTGCAAGATCAATACTACATTACCTGTAACTTTCTCCTGACATCTTCCCCGAGTTTGTTTTTCCTCTTCAGTGTTAATGAAACAAGCTTATGTCTGATTGATCTTGGCTTTTGTTTGTTGAGATAAGCTTCAGGGTCAACGCCCATCATTTGCGCTTCCTGGAATTCTTTCGACCTGATAAAGTTTCTGCCTAGTGTTGCAGTTACTTTCGACATCACTGAGGTATTATCTCTGTCCATAGTATGATACCTTGGTTCTGGAAGATCTCCAGTAAAACGTAGAATAGTAATCCATAATGCTTGGGCAGCCTGAAATGTATGCATAGTTATTAGTAGCTATTATTTTAGAAGAACATTAACCAGTTTTTCCACTTATCTACGAATTAGATTTTAAAGTAAACGGTATAACTACAAAGCAATTACCTATTGATGTTTATTTATCATAAAAACAAGTTGTGTAAACATCACGATTCTCAAAGATATTAAAATAGAATATTGATTATCAAATTACTTACTAATTGATCTCCCTGAGTGTGCAAAGGCAACAATGGATGTTTCAGTGGTTTTCTAGAATACTGATGTGTAACGTTGCCTTGGAAATAAGTTGCAGCAAATTTTTGGAACTTGAATTCTGAAAGGTCCTCTTCATCTTCTGATGTTGTTTGCATTGGCGTCACAATCTGTAAAATATTTTAATTGGCAAAATATTATATCATGTGTATAATCGTTTTGCATTATACCCTTTTCAGAAAGGCAATGTCTAAAAAGGCCATAATCTATCTATACGATCGATAGTACACAGTACAATGTACGATGTCTTGTCTTCGAATGGTAATTAAGCTCAATTGATTCAAAAGGCTGCTATTACTTTCACCGCCTATATTGCTTATTGATCATCAGTCTTAAGACCCCTCAAAATTTCATTACAGATTTTTTTTGAATAATTATTTTTTGTCATTTGATCTACATCAATCACTAAACTAAAAAAGCAGTGCTGTATGAAGGAGCTTTGTGAAAAGGATAGCGTTACTATTAGATGCGTTAATATAATTATGTTTAGACACTTTTGGGCAACCGACTTAGCACCATTCGATCTATTTCATGTTTGTTTATCAAAATGATACCTATATAATGATTTACCTCTTGTTGATCAGCTCTTAGTTGTGGTAGATCACTAAACATAGACGTGTCTTTAGGCGCCGGTGCTTCACTGCTGGAATCTGGTAGGAAGTCAAACATCGCTTCCACTAGTTTACTATCATCAACAGGCTCATCCTGTTTTCTCGCTGCTTCTTGTAACAAAGTCCTCTTCGCTTCCAGTTGCCGCTTTTCTTCAAGAGCCAATTCAGCATCGCGGCGCTCCAACTCGTACATGCGTTCCTGTTAAAACAAAATAATCTCGTATTTGTATAGTTCAGTATGTACAGACGTTTTTATTCCTTTTTGATGGCTGGATCATGGCAGTCGATAGTGAAATGAATTTTTCTGTTGCGTTTTACTCTCATAATATTATCCTTGTTTTTACTTGCATACTACTTAGTAGCTAACTAGTTAGCTAGAGTAATCCAATTACAGGATTATCCGTTTAGTGTTATGTTACATTTAGCACATAAATAAGTAGATTATATTAGACAAGTAGTGAAAGTTGTAAGATGACATACATCGGCTATACTTGCCCAGCTATCTAGTTTCCTTTTAAAGTCACAATTATTAAAATAATCATCGAACGGACTAATGGTTTCATAAGTATAATTAGACCACATTTTTGCAAACAAATATACTCGTTAAAAACTGGCACGACCGATCGGCTATAGCGTTAAAATATAAACTAAAATAAGTTGGGTTCGGTTAACTTGATTGCACTGTACCGAGCGTTACCCAACTGCATCCAGGTCGCTAGTAATTGAATAACAACCTACATGGTCGATTAGGATCGACAGAATTACGTAAACTTCGGATGTATCAGGTGTAAGGTTTTAGGTAACCCTGTGTTAACATTTTTAGTACCTATCTAGTTCTGATACGGTTTTGCCCCATTTATTTTTAATTACTACTGTTCTCTATGTATATTATATTACATAAGCAGGATTGTAAGTAGAATTAAAATACTCAATCGAATATTCTTTTAGATGTTTTAGATAGGTAGGTACCTACTTTAAATTGCACTTATAAAAAGATTTTTTTGGGATTGATTAATTAGTCAAATAATATGTTAATACATAAACGTGTTGTTAATACGTTACTTACCTATCTATTTAATATTTACGGTTTAACTCGTCATTACGCTAAGAAGTTATGTTTGAAAAATGTCAGTTTTTATCATAAACTAGCTAACCCGGCGAACTTCGTACCGCCTAACAGGCCATTCTTTAATTTTTAGGGTTCTGTACCTCAAAAGGAAAAACGGAACCCTTATTATAGGATCACTTTAATTTAATTTAATTTAAAACAACTTTATTGTTACTAAAATTACAGAGAGTAAGAATACAGGATACACTTAAAAAACAAAGGGCGACCTTATCACTAAAGTGATCTCTTCCAGGCAACCCATACTTAAGAACTTTGTTGTCTGTCTGTCTGTCTGTCAGGGTTCCGTTTTTCCTTTTGAGGTACGGAACCCTAAAAATTATCTAGATAGTGTTAAGTTTTTATGTAAAATTAATAAAAATAACCTAATGTAAAAATTTATAAAATACCATAGCAGCATACCTTTAAACGCAGTTTATAAACGAAATTTCTCCGCAAATCCAAAAAACCAAACATTCCTATTAAAATTCAAAAGAAATCTAACGAAATAAAATTATTACATACCTCACTACACTGCATAATTTTATGTTTTTGATGTAATCAGTAAAGATCAATGGTAAGATATAATTATTTTGTCTACAATACATTTTCTTTACAACCACCATTAGAATCTAGAATGATAGTGTCTAATCTACACGATCAGCGATAGTAAAGCAATTAAGTAAAATTACATTATTTTGCAATCTTTTTAGAATTCCGCAACCAAATTCCTTGCGTCGCGTAGGTACCTGCCTACTTTATGCTTGAACAAATTAAAATAAGTAATTATAATATTTGTAAGTAAATATAATTGCATGATCGACAGGCAGACAGACAACGAAGTGATCCTATAGTCACTATAGGATCATAGTGTTTTAGTTTTAGTGTTCCAAAAAATATTGTTTTGGACTATATATCGATGCTTCCTTATCCTGATAATGCTTCTTCCGTTTAAAAATTTAATACTTAACTTGCGTCTATTTAACACTCGAACCGTACTTTACCACCTTAGGGGTTGAATTTTCATTTTCATTTCCTTCATTTTCCTTTCTCATGTATGCTGTAGACATCCGCTAAGAAAGGATTTTGCTTTGTATGGCTATCTGCATGCCACAGCTGATCCATCCGGTAGTTTGAGCTGTGCGTTGAGTAACGTAATTTGAAAAAAAACCGGCCAAGTGCGAGTCAGACTCGCGCACTGAGGGTTCCGTACTACAATCGTGTTTTATCGGCATTTTGCACGATAAATAAATCCCTTTCATATAGAATCCCTTTCCCCCACTTGATATAGTTATCTTACTTGAAAATTGAAAATACCAATTATTAGTTCATGACCACAATTCAATTTTTTTTGTGTGATCTAACCCTAAATTAACGGTTTTCAGATTTTTCCCCGAATGTCTGCTATAAGACCTACCTACATCTGCCAAATTTCATGATCCTAGGTTATCGGGAAGTACCCTGTAGGTTTCTTGACAGACCGACCGACAGATAGACAGACAGACATCCGTTCCGTTTTTCCGTTCATTCCGTTTTTCCTTTTGAGGTACGGAACCCTAAAAAAACAGTATTTACCCTGTAGTTCTGTTCCGCGATCTCCTTAGCACGCGTGTTGCCCTGATGCTGCAACCTCTGCTCTTCCTGCCTGCGCAGCCGCAAGGCCTCGTTGTGGGCGATAGCTTCCTGCTTCAGGCGCCGGTAGCGCCGCATGGCAATCAGACGCCGAGCGTGACTCTGGATCTTGACGATGGCCCACATCTTGTGACCATAGGAGCGACGGACAAGGTAACCACGTGCTGCGGCCTGAAGAGGTTTAATCAAAATTATTTTCAGTTCAACATTATCTTGTATCAGTTTGGATTTTTCAAAATGTTGAAGAAAGTATTTAGAGCATTGAAGTTAATCGGTCATAGTGGAACGGATCGCAACCAACTTATTTTTAAATTATACATAATATGCGTATGATGAAGCCATCCGCATTTTGAAGAATTTAATTATATTCAAAATGCCGCTCGTTCTGTAAATGTACGATCACTATAAACCATTTTTTCCTCGCCTTATTTTCAAAACCAGACATCATGTGCCAGACCTGTATTTTTTACCATGATTGTATGATTAGGCAATGATTTGGCCATAGTCCACCACGCTGGCTAAGTGCTGATTGGCAGACTTCACATACATACATACACACGCAGTTTTAGATGCCGTGAAAATCTATTTCTTAAAAAATCCGTTCTCTTATGATATTTTACTGTGTTAAGTAGTAGGTACTCACTTGTAACGAAACAATATGTCCACGTAAGTGTCGGAACCGATGAGCCAGCACTCTCGCGCGAATCAGCGCCTGCAACCTCGCATACCCCACCTTCATCCTGTTGTACCGAATTCTTTGCAGCTTTCCTCGCCAATGCCGCTGAATCAAAACGGCCGCTGCTCTCATTTTCAAAAACCTTCTCCTATACACCCACCCGCGAATGGACCTTTGCAATATCAATATTTTCCTCGTTAGCACTCTGTCTCTTTCTTGCTCAAGGAACAAGTCATGTGCGTCTTTCAGAAAGACTTTGGTATGGCCCAACTGGTAGTCAGATTTGCCCAGAACTGTAGCACAAATCTTCGCGGTCGCAGCCCGGCAGTCTGTTTTATGGGCCGGAGGCACTCCTGATATCAAGAATCTGTATCTTTCAACGAATTCCTTAAAACTGTGCCTGATCGGGTAGCCGGCTCTCCTAATTCTAATGGTTTCCATCATTCCAGAATACCTTAGTTGTCTACAGCAGAGGCCTCGATCAAACATCATTGGCTTCTTATATTCGTTTGGTTTTATACAACGTATGAAGAATGGCTGGCAGGTTCCTAAAGTTCTCATTAACAAATCCAAAGATTTCTTAAATTGGGTTGATAGCGTTGGGGTTCGTTTCCGTGTTTCAGATCCCATGATAATGTCTTCTTGAAATATTTGTTGGAGGAACTTATTTGTTGAAATATGAATCAACTGTAACAAGTCAGCGCTAAAAGTGTCTCGGTTCTTTTCAAGGAACCCCCGAGTATCGTAGAATACTACTCCGGCGAAATGGTTCAAACCGAAGCTTGTATTTATATCAGATTTTGGTTTGAGGTAGTTTCTGTGAAACCCGTGAGTTTTATGTAGTTTAGCTAACATAGTTTGATCTGTGCCTTTCGGAAATTTTGATTCCTCATCTATTAAAGCCATTATGTTCAACTGTTTCAAAGCAATCAAATCTAAGGCGTCTTGGTTGTCGACGAATTCTATATGTTGCCAATTTATGCCCTCGTGATTGTATTCTTCTTGTTCTAGTTTGAAAATATGTCGGACAAAGAATTGTTGAAGATTTTCGTTGGCAAAATTTATACAGAACTGCTCGAAACTGTTATGATCAAAATTTTCGAAACCGAATATATCGAGAACTCCTATAGCTGTGCGCATGGTTGCTTTGGGTCTATAAATAGCTGCATTTATTTTTCGTACGATGGTCACAAATAGACGACCGTAAATTCCTTTGACAAAAGCATCTCTAATATCAACAGACTGCTCTCTACTTAGTGTTGACACAACGGTTTCCCCGTGAGCAAATAATGTTTTTCTTGTTAAGGCTTGGATCAACGTCTGAGTTGGCACTCCTAATAAACTTGCTACTCTTTTAACATTAGCTTGTTCTACAATTTCGGTTGCATCCAAATTGTCTACGACAGTGGCTTCGTATTTGATGTTACCACAATGCAACACTGCGGCTAACAATTTTAATATGTCCCATATTTCGGATTCGGTAAATAGTAAAACTTTCATCGCAGATCGGATGTCCGCAAATTCTGCTGCGTCATCTCTGCCTTCACACGTGAAACTGTTACCCTGAAACGATTTTTTTAAGTTATTTCAAGATTGTTTTCTACAAATATTTAATTGTATTAGTATTGGGTACCTAATTTAACAAAGTAATTAAAGCAATTTCTTTTAAATTTTTTAATACTTTGTAGTTTATCATGGTATGATACAAATACTTACTCCTGATAAATACCGGTATTCTGAAGGTTCCCCTAAGTCAAGCTTCTTCTTCTCTTCTTTAGATAGACCAGCTAATAAGCAATAGAATACATGATAGTTCCTTTCGTCGGTCCCTTGGAAGACTATTCTTGATTTCTCTAATAAGTATTGTTCTATTTTAGCACCCTCTATAACACCATTGCTATTGAAGTGGATGTCTATGTATTTTCCAAACCGGGACGAGTTGTCGTTACGCACGGTTTTTGCATTACCGAAGGCTTCTAGAATTGGATTGGCTTCCAGGATCTGAAAAAGAATTAATACTGGTTAAAAAACTGAAATGTATACGACAAGACGTATTCATATCGTTTTTTTGTGCTTATCGATTGCATTGTAGCATGACTCAAATTACTATTATTGTGTATTTATTCGTAACTTGTGGACCGTTAACAAGTTTATTTAAGCAAAACCAACGCTCAATTGGTTTTTTTGAGAGACTAGTGCGGGAACATGTACAGCAATCATAATTTATACACTTCTGTTAGCCGACAGCTATTACTCATACGTTCATCAATCACTATTCTAGAATCAAGATTATTACAAAAACTGAAAAACAGAAGATATTGCGTCTGCCCAACAAGCCTACGTATCTTATCATAATATCTTGCAAAAATATTTTGTGACACAATAAATTGTAATTCAACTCGCACACTAGGTACTGCGGCCTGAAATTTAACAAACGCTTCTCTTTCTATAGCGTAAACTCTTATCTCTTACATCTCTTTCTCTCTCTCTTTCTCTCTCGCTCTCTTATGAGTTAGGATTTACGCGGGAGTCGTCGAAGGGGAATGTCGCCTAGGTCAGGAATCTCAGGATTCTCAGATCGCGCGTCATAGCGAACCCGGCCTGGTTACACGTTAGCACATTAGCATGCTCCAGATTTTTTTTCTAGGTTTAGATATTACTTTAAATCAATTTCATAGTTTTCACAGGAAACCAATGCCGTCTAACCCTAAGAATATATTGCGTTACGAACCTGTTGTTCAATCCAAGAATGCTTCCCACTGATAGCTGCGAGGTACTGCAGAATCAATTTAGTGGATTCAGTCTTGCCAGCTCCCGATTCACCACTGATGACAATACACTGATCCTGACCATATCGACGCATGTGCGCGTATGCGTTGTCCCCTATAGCGAAGATGTGTGGCGGCAGTTCGCCAATTTTTCTTTCTTTGTATAACTTAATTTGGTCTGCTGTGTAAATTGGTAATATTTGGTATGGATTCACCGCTACCAATATTGAACCCGTATAAGTCTGGAAACAAGAAATATTTTATTCAATCCAAACGGGTAATTGTGATACTTTTAAATATCATAAACTAGTAGAAGTGGATGAATTTGGAAAATTTAAAACAGTTTCGTCAGTTTTTATGATTTTGTCATTTTTTAATGAATGTTTTTAGAAAATGTTGATACTTAGGTGTCAATAAACAATCGAGTATCGAAAATAAATGTTAATAAATTCAATGACCGTCCGACAGGAACCGGAACTAAATCATTGCTTATTAGTTGACAGCATGCCAGTATCGCGGCATCGAATTTGATAGAAAGTGAACATATCCTCATATAAGTTCTACTGCTTATTCAACTGTACGATCACGTTTCGCGACTATTATCTTAACTTCGGTGAAAGTATCGCTTAATTTATTTAATAATATTCAAATATTCATATTGTTTCTCTCGTTACTTGTGTAACTTAAGACGTCATAATTTTAGGTTTGCTTGACAAATGGAAATCTATCCTAATAAAATGTTACAGCAGCTTAAATTGGATGATTTATGATTTATCATCCAATTTAAGCTGCTGTACTCTTTACTCCTGGTACACATAACCAACTAATTACTGACGGAGAGTTTTTCCGCTTCCTTGATGATTCTTTTATAACCTAGCATTTCCCATCTGTGTCCCATCAGTACCTAGTCCTAGTACCTACTAAACTAAAGCAGAAGGAAAACTTACATAGATGAGATTCTCATTGTACCGAATGAGGAGATTCCTAAGGATGCCAGCTTCATGCAAGTCGCCGAGTGAGATCATGTCCTCGACGCCATGCACGGAGGTCGCATGCATGGCCTTGATGCGACGCTCCGGTGGCAGCCATTGCTCCTGGCCGTCGTCGTCGCGCACGCGGATCCGCCGGCCTTCGGCTGCGAGCACGCGCGCGCCGATGGCCACGTCGAACTCGCGCCCGGACACCGGCTCGATCCATATGTAATCACCCTGGAATTGAAACGATATCTTATGAATAATAGTTCCAATAGTGCAGCTCTTCTTCTTCTGCGAAAAGGACAGCTTTTTCCACAGGGATAATTTTATAAAAAGAAGTCATTACCTATTAGTAATCTGAAGCGGTAATATCCTAGTGGTTAAGACCTCAGCCTGCTACAGGTACGAGGTAAAATTTACAGATGCGTGCCTGACGCATTTCTAAAGCTTCACCACTTTTGGGAATAAAGGTGCGTCTTGAGTTATTAAATGCTACTTGATGTAACGGTTAAGAAAATCATCATGAGGAAATCTGCATGCCTGAGAGTTCTCCATTATGTTTTCAAAGATGTGTGAAGCTAGCCGATTCGCACTTGGCAAGCACGGCAGATTATAGCTTAAACCCTTCTCATTCTGAAGGGAGACACGTGCTCTGTAGTGGGGTGATTATTGGGTTGAGATGGTGCAGTGAAGTTTGGTGCCAATTTTAATGCAAACTTGTTCACCTTTACTATGTGGCTCTACTACAAATTATCACCAACATTTACCACCAGGTGAAATCACAGTCAAGAGCTAACTTGTATATGAATAAAAAAAGAAAGTAGTGGGATTCTCAGACTAAGTTCGTAAGTCGGGGCTTATTAATTTTAAATTGATTTAAGCCGCCTGCCTTTCAAGTATGGATTAATATAATTGTAGGTATCTAAGTAACTTAATCATGACGGGCAATCAATTTTTTGAACGGATCACGGATCGTTTCATCTGAAAACAGCAGCTCCATACTGCCCACACATATGGGCACTGGTAATAATCGTATTATAGTTACTAGTTCCTACAATAGTATAATACGCAGTCTAACGTAATGTATCTATTGGATACATTTATTAAAGGTGTATAGCGTGGCAGAAAATGTTGATACTTAGGTGTCAATAAACAATCGAGTATCGAAAATAAATGTTAATAAATTCAATGACCGTCCGACAGGAACCGGAACTAAATCATTGCTTATTAGTTGACAGCATGCCAGTATCGCGGCATCGAATTTGATAGAAAGTGAACATATCCTCATATAAGTTCTACTGCTTATTCAACTGTACGATCACGTTTCGCGACTATTATCTTAACTTCGGTGAAAGTATCGCTTAATTTATTTAATAATATTCAAATATTCATATTGTTTCTCTCGTTACTTGTGTAACTTAAGACGTCATAATTTTAGGTTTGCTTGACAAATGGAAATCTATCCTAATAAAATGTTTTAAATATAAAATTAATGTTTGTGTGTTCGTTACCTATGCACTCGCGCACGAATTGAAACCTTATACAGTGGTTGTTGGTACTTGCATGACGGTTTCTGTCATAGTGCCGTCAACGTATCTATACTAAGTAGGATGATAGAAGGTATATAAAGTGCTAGTCCAATAATGCAACGCATGCCGGGCGTTTAATTGAATTAATTAATCAAATTAATCAGGTACCCTACATTTTGTAAAACACAGGATTAAACCACTAAGAAGCAGGTAGGTAGGTATTTATATAGTTTACAATTTTGATATTTTGGACAGGATAAAAAATATGATGGTAAAAAAAATTAGATGAGTATCTATAATACATATTTCATTTTCTTAGATTAAAAAATATATACAAACGACTTAAACCAGCAATAAACAACTGTTCGAATTAAAGATATTTAACTTTTTGGTAACAATGTAACTTTTTAGGTAATTAGTTAATTAACCTACGCGTTCTATATTTCGTTCTACATACCTCGAAAATGGTTTCTAATTCGAAAGTCATCACGCTTTTACTCTTACTTCACCATTTTAAACGCTAAACAAATCGAATATTTAATTATTTATATCTTTAACGCCACATTTTTAACAACACTACCCATGAGAGAATTCTCATAGTTGTGATATAAATGTCAATAAGTTTATCATGTTCGTCTCGATTCAATCAGTTTGAGTGTGGACAGTTCGCGTTATCTTTATGTTAAAGTTTAATAACTAACTGTGGCCCGCGTCTTCATCCGTGTCCCGCAGGACTTGTCTTTTCCCGTGAATATTAAAAAAAAATCATTTATGCAAACCTTGTCCTGACTATAACGAACACGAAAAAAAAAGAATTATCCAATTTGGTGCAGTCGTTCGGAAGCGTATACGCGTAGGTACATACATTTCGGTGATTCATTTTTGTATAGAGATAAAGCTGTGAAAAGTTAGAGGTGCTGCGCGGGATCGAACTTCGGGCCTACTAATTAGGAGGCCGAAGCTAGGTGCCACTAGCGTGGTGGACTATACTGCTATTATAGGTAGCACGCTATAGCTCCGCATTCTGAGAGGAGACCCGTGCTTAGTATCTAGTTGGGCCGATGATGGTTTAAGATGATGACGATGACCTATTTCAATTTAATAATAATAATAGGTAAGTATATTTATTCAAATATACTTAGAGAAAATATTGAAAAAGCATACATCGTAAATATAGCGGTCAGAAGTGGGTGCTTAAAGATAAAATGTCAAGTGACTGTATATGTGATTGTACTTATTAAATTTTGGATAGGTATTTCATGATACCGGTCTTCCAAAACCTGTCATACCTACCCAGAATATAAGCTTTCTAAATGTGTACATAATATTACGTATGTACCAAGATAGGTACTTAGGTATACATATACATTAAATGTGTTGATTTATCGTAGAAAGTATTTGTATCAGAGTTAATTCAAATGCAAATCAGCACACACTGTCGCTCTACTGTTTGAACTGGTAAAGTACTAATATAATTTTTAATTTTTTTAACTCGCAGTGATTATGTAAACTACCAAATTATAAGTAAACTAAACAAAAATACCTAATTACGAAACTTTGTATACTCGTCTTCTTGGAAAATAGGAAAAGCTAAAACAAGAAATCACTTCTGGGTATTGAAAAATTCATAGGTAGGAAATAATTTTATTACCGATTGCGCGAGCGCGACATCTTCCTCTATGGTACCTATAACATTTTTTTTGTAATTTTCGCGCGTTCCTTTATATAAAAATAAAAATGTAAAGTGTAAACTCATAATTCAAAAATATTCTTTTCTCAACTTTTTGATAAATCTACGCTTTAGTTTGAAATGCTCTTCTTACCGAGAAAAGCAGCAAGAAATTTCATATTATGAATAATGAAAATCCTTGATACATCAAGTAATACATCAACCAGGTTATCATCGATTTAATATCTTCAAATTCACGGTTTCCGGATTTTTCCCTTTAATTGTGCTTTATGGCATTGCTACCTGCCAAATTTCATGATTCTAGGTCAAAGAGAAGTAGCCTATAGATTTCGATCTCCTTAATGGGTCTTGATAGACACGACCATGACACGACAGACGGACAACGAAGGGATTCTAAGAGTTCCTTTTTTCTCTGGAGATACGGAAAAACAGGCAATTTTAGGACTTCTTAAATCTCAATAAAATTGAACTTTTATGTAGGCTCGCTTCGAAACAGGTTTATTGTGAAATTGGGCCGCTCACTCCTAGTTGTACTCCCACGCTCACCAATAGTGCAAGTCCGTGTGTGAGCACTCTCGCTCTCGTTATGGTATTGTCCACATACCTACTAGTTTGACTAGAAACATTAGACATGCTATTGTTTTGTAGATATTATGTTTCTACTGAAAGTGAATCTATACAAATAAATTTAAATTGAATCTGTCTGTGACCCATAGGTAGGTAGGTACTATCAGTAGGTAGGTTATTACAAATGCGATAGTGTGTCTGTCTGCAGTGGCGTAGCTACCTAGGGGCTAAGCGGGGCAGTGCCCCGGGGCCCTAAACCTCAGAGGGCCCTCGAATCCTTACCAGAAAATCTCGATCAAACTAAAGTTTTGAAAATTTCTCCCATTTTCAAAATAAATATGATAATTTGAAAGTTACTAGGGAAATCCCCTAAATTCTTTCTCTGAATGTATTTGTATCTTTAATATTTTTACTTGATA
Source organism: Maniola hyperantus (assembly GCF_902806685.2). Taxonomy (NCBI): domain Eukaryota; kingdom Metazoa; phylum Arthropoda; class Insecta; order Lepidoptera; family Nymphalidae; genus Maniola; species Maniola hyperantus. The sequence continues at coordinate 14,521,762 of NC_048536.1, read as the reverse complement.
AAACCTAACCAGTTTAGATAGCAGTGGGGCCCCATTTTTGATTTGCCCCAGGGCCCTTGGTTACCTAGCTACGCCACTGTCTGTCTGGAACCTTTTCAGGATCGATCCGCTTAACCTATTTTTAAGGGTACTACAGAGATAGCTTACATTCTGGAATAGAATTTATACCGGAAATGAAATACAGTAATAATAGCAGGTACTTATGTATTACAGGCCGAATCTACACTAGGTACACGTCATCAAAAGTATTAAAATTTTTTGTTTGCCTGTTCGTCCGAGCTAATTATATTATCAAAACGGCCGATTTTGTAGACTTTCACTGGCAGGTAATGCTAAGTAGGCTAGCCGCTCTACTTTTATCCTGAGAAAATAAAAGGGTTCTTACTTTTTACGCGTACGAAATCGGGGACAAAAATTAGTTTTAAAAGTACGTAGGTACCTACTTATTTTAAAGGGAAAATTTTGTTCAGTTTCCGTTTGCCTTTTTCGCCATATCGCTTGCCCTTTTCATAATTTCTTTTTTTGAAACGGTGTCAGTAAGGCAAAAGTGAAATTCGCTTGTAGGTGCTTAGCCAGTACGTTTATGAATGAACTCTTATGTAAATACAAGTTTATTTTCTATCAGCTGACCTTGTACTTTCAACCTTGCCCTACTTGAAAACTTACTCTTTCTATTCTAAGGAAAACCATTGCTATAGTCTCGCTACGCTCGGGAGTTACCTTAAAATCCCTCGTTACGCTTGGGATTTTTCCCGGCGCCCGTGACCTAAGACATTACATTATTACCCCCATGTTGAATAATCTACTATTTGGGGTTTTCATTGATTTTCATAAACGTCTAAATAGGTAAGTACCTATTTAGTTTTTATTTTAGCAACGTAGTAATTACGTATTAAATCCATACTTATTCCATACTCCATACTAATATTATAAATGCGAAAGTGTGTCTGTCTGTCTGTCTGTCTGTCTGCTAGCGTTTCACGGTCCATCCGTTCAACCGATTTTGACGAAATTTGGTACAGAGATAGCTTGCATCCCGGGGAAGGACATAGGCTACTTTTCATCCCGGAAAATTAAAGAGTTCCCACGGGATTTTCAAAAACCTAAATCCACGCGGACGAAGTCGCGGGTATCCTCTAGTATTTAAATAAAAATCAAAGTAGTATTTTCAGTAGCTATTCTATTGAGGTTTGGGAATAACGGATAAAGTAACTTTAAGTTTGTTTTCTATTAACTTTAATTGGTAATTTATTTTTTTGAAATTGAAATTGAAATTATTTTATTTGCTAAATATGGGTAGTTTACAAAGGTCTTAATAGTTATAATCTAAATAGTCCCTCAATAATTATAGTTAATCATGAATGTGTTCATTTAAGGTTCTTGTAACCCAACCACGTAGAAATAGCCTTTGCAGAATTAAAAGTACCTACTTACAGCTTTTCTCTATTTTCAAATCGCTTCGTACTGTGTGTCTGTGTGTGAGAAGGTGAACGGCCTGGACAGTGCTAGATTCAGTTGGTCGGAATGTGTTGCCAAACGCACTGATCGGAACCCGCCTGCCGTGTTTCACTTTCCGGTATTTTGGAGGCTACTTCGAATGCATAATGGTTTTGACGGGACAATATGTCGTGTGATCGTCGTGTTATAAAACTTATGAAGCAGGCAATCTATCACTATAAAAACCGGCCAAGTGCGAGTCAGACTCGCGCACCGAGGGTTCCGTATTACAGTCGTATTTTTTCAACATTTTGCACGATAGGTAAATCAAAAACTATTATGCAGGAAAATAAATAAAAATCTGTTTTAGAATGTACATGGAAAGCCCTTTCATATAAAGGTAAGTTTATTCAAAAATCGCTCTCTAAGCCTATTTTATGAATTACTAGCTTATGCTCGCGACTTCATCCGCGTGGACTACACTTTCAAACTCCTATTTTCCCCCCTTGAATTTTCAAAAATCCTTTCTTAGCGGATGCCTACGTCATAATAGCTTGCATGCCAAATTTCAGCCCGATCCATCCAGTAGTTTAAGCTGTGCGTTGACAGATCAGTCAGTCAGTCAACCCTTTTATATATTTAGAGTCAACCATTTTGTGTCTTATCATATTTTAACTCTAGAAAACACCATTACTATAAAATGAAATAGTCGTTGATTTCCTCGGTAAAGGTGGAATTTAACAAGAAAAGCTATATCGAATAGATCGGATATAATTATCATGAGATCACTAGACACAAACATCAACATGAAGGCCTTCACATTTAAAAGTATTTTTAACCGAGATGTGGGTTTGTTTTTTATAAATTTCCATATTAAGTAAATGCAACTTCTGTTTTTGTTAAGCAAATACTAGATAATATTACAGTTATTTGCAGCACCGATGTACCTACCTAGTCGATGAAACCTAACTTATTTAAATTACCACACATAGCACCATCACAATAGATAAAAGTCCCGCAAATTGCTAATGCGCGTGGCCGCCATTTTAGTGACGTCAGCACTAGACTGAAGTTTCGGCAGACGTCAAAATGATTCATTAACATTAATGAGACATTGTTTCAGCGCAATAGCAATTTACGGGACTTATATCGTGAAAAATAGAAACAAAAAAAATCCTAGGTACCTTAGCCAACTTTTTCAACTTATTTTCTTAAACAAATACTTATTTCATAGTGGGAAAATAATGAAAAAATGTTTTTCCTCGACAAATTAGGTAATTTGTCGAGGAAAAACCCGAGTTTTTTTTTATAAAACTAAATACGGTAACGCACTAAAATAAATAAAGCAAAAGCTTTTCTTCAGTGCAACGTTCTTTATGACATGTATTCAAGGCAAGCAAGCACCGAACCTTGAACTCTGATCTTGTGTACCTAGGTGCAAGAATACATTATTCATGTAATTTTCCGGTATCATACAACAATAAAGATATATTAGGTATGTAAGTAAATTTACTTCATGTTATTTACTTTAAATCTTATTATAGGAGACTACATAGACGTACCTATAGCAAAACCGTTACCAGCGCCTAGTAAGTTCTATTACTCACAACCTGGGAAGCTGGAAGAAATCTCTATTTAGAGATAAGCATTTCCAATGTAACTTAATTTATTACTACAATGTAACTGCAATAATTTTGGTACATGAAAAATAAAAAAATAAAAAAAGTACTTTACAAAGATGTTATGTTGATGTTGCTGAGTGCTGACTTGGGATTGATTTTTTTTTTGTTCTTCTTCTGGCTTTACACAGATTAGCCAATGTCAGGTTTGTTATTTATTAAAGTTTAAATTTAAATTAATAAAATCAAAGCACGAAAATTTCACGTCCGCCAAGTACGAAGTTTTTCCCGCCCTTTTTTTTTGGGATTGATAGTTACTGACTAAAGCGTTCTAAAGCTTCCGAAGCCAGCTAATCTAGTGATGACGATAAATGTCTACATTACATCGAGATATCTACTATAGCCTGCCCTATAGGCAGTGACGTGCAGGTCATAGATGCAATGCACTGCTTACCTTAGTCCTAATAGCTCAATGCTTATTTTTAATTATAACTGAATAGGTTCATACATAGGTAAATGCCAACCCCGGCTACCTCTATACCTGTGCACGCCACTGCCTATAGGTATCATAGGTATTTTAAGGTACGAGTAGGTAGGTGCGCGTAGAGATTGTTTACGTCAATTACCCGTTTATAGATGAGTGATGACGTAACAGAACTTAGGAACATCTTCGAATCTTCGACCTTCGAAACATTACTGTATCTACCTAGATTTGTGGATATAACTTCTCTGTCGCCAATAAGTTTGAAACTCAGGTAGGTAGGTACACTACACCTGCTGGAAAGGCAGCTTTAAATTCTAATTAGTTATATGTCTGTCTGTATTTGAATTAACTTGTTGATTTTCTAATAGAAATCTGTCACATAAGAAATTCACGAACGACTTACTCTGGTAACGATCACCATGATGGCGCCGACATGTGGTCACCGGCTCGATCTGAAACAAATAAAAATATCGTGAGTTTCCCAAATAAGATAAAATAATATCATCAAAAATACTATAAATAGTGCGTTTATTTTTAAGATTTAATTTTTTAGCGGTGGTTTAGATGATATTTTCGATCTGTAATTTTTATGTTCTAGAATAAGTTTGGTATTTTTGTTTATTGTATTTTCATTTGAATCTAAAAATAAATAATTAAAGAGATAATAGAACCTACGATCCGATTTAATCCAACTGATCTCAGACGGGTGCGTTTGGAACCCTCGTAGCTATAGTTTTAAGGTTGCGTAATAATTATCACCACTATATCTTACAAATCCAAAAACTGACTATCAAAAAAGTACTTTATTACCTATTTTGAATAAATCATTTGACTCTGACTGATCTAATGTTAGCCGGCGAACAAAATGGGGTAATTGAAAAAATTTGGAAAAAAACCTTTACTGTAAATTGTACCGCTTTGATTGAAATCCCTTAAATTTAGTGCTGAATTTTAGCTCAGTTTTAGGCCGTTTTGCTTGGAAACAAGCTCAGATCTGTATTCAGTGGACGAAAAACATCCGGATTAAAGTTAAAAAAAAAATTTGATCAGAAGTGTAAACACACCATTTTGTTCGCCAGCTCCTCTAATGATTTGTGATAATAGCGTGATGATGGTAGATGATGATGACGCGCTTATTTGATAGGAATAGTTAGATTATGAAAACACTGAAGTTACACTGCCGGCAGGAAATATTGGCCTTTAGAAAGAGATAGCGGTTTGGTAGAGCGTTGTCTCTGTCGTTGAGACCGACAAAACGTCACATAGGTATGAGTGACAGAGAAAATGCTCTATGAAGCCGAAATCTACAATATTTCTTATCGGCTACTTGTAGGTACCTACTCAAATAAAAATAGCATGAAAATCTTCCTGACCTAGATTAAATTGACCTTGTATTTCCAAAAAGGTAAAAATCAAAGACAGAAAAAACTTGCCTAACTACCTACTTTTGATAAAACCAAAAAAGAAGCATCTAAATAAAGGAACTTGAAAATTACCGATATTTAATACACATTAGTAGTGAGAAATAAATAAATTTACAGGGAAATCAAACTAACATTCATATCTTGACTACAGATATGAATCTTTCTACTTTTTCCAAGCCATTCATCACTTGTTCAAAACTATAAAAATTCACCACACGCAGCCATGCATTCATGCTGCGATACCAAGTAGGTAGGTACACCGCATCGTGGCATCATCATCAATAACTAGTCAACTCGTTACTAAGTGAGACGTGCGAGCCTTTATATGGTGATTTTCGAGTTGTATAGATCTAGTCGACGTAGAACATCAGTCAAACGGGTTATGTACAGAGTACAGACCTATGAAGAGGATTAAATGAGGATTATATTAAACAAGTTGTAATTTAATGATTTTAAGCTTATTTCGTCGTTTAAGAGGCCGTACGCTGTAGCGCTCTAATGAGTTTCAGCTCGAGTTTTAAATGTGTGCGTGTACCTCACAATGGCACCGTATTCTGCACTCACACATAGACATGGCATACTCACCTTAGGTCGGACAGGCCTATATTGATACTTTGCGTAGTCGATTCCAAAAAATCTAAGCTCTTATAGAACACAATTTTGGATCTTTAGTATGTTTTTAATTTATTTTTTGTTAGATTTATTTATTTTGTATTAAGATGTGTAATAACTTACACAGTTACTTACACATAGGTAAACACCTATAAGAATGCATATTATAAATGCGAAAGTGTATTCGTTTGTTGGTTTATTGGTTTGCTGGTTTGTCCTTCAATCACAAAACAACAGATTGGCGTAATTTTTTGCATGGATATACCTAGTTAAAGTGACAGTGATCTGGAGAGTAACATAAGTTTTATCTCGGAAAACCAAAAAGTTTGGATGGGATAATTAAAAACGTAAATCCACGCGGATGACGTCGCGGGCATCAAACTGCGATGAACAATGGAAGGAACCCGATTACTAACTAATGTTTATGACATTGGTCAATAGAGTAATCTGGTTATCTCAGGTATACTATTGTTATTTTCATAAAGAAGTACTCTCAGGCACGTAATATTACCGTGTCTTAGGTGTGCAATTGTCTATTGTACAGGTGCTAAGCTTTAGGTAAATAAAATTTGCACGTGCTGAATTCTTGCAGGGACATTTATTGTGTTTGTATTTGCTTCGAACCGACTTTTCAACCGATCGACAATGGCCCGATTACTACCTAAAATATTATATTACAAAAAACTTGATGATTAGGTAGTTACCTACTATTATAAGTAAACTAATATTTGGTCGTATTCAAACTGTGATGTTTTTGTTTTGTTGAAAAAAGAATATAAGTGTTGACCGGCCTAGACTTTTCACGCTTTCTTTAAGCCAATTTTGATGAGTACCTACAGAGATGGAAAATTAGTTGAAGAATGCTATTCTATGATATATAATATATATTCTATGATCGATAGTTTTTGAGAACTGTTGGGGTCCGCTGGTAATAAGGGTTCCGTACCCGAAGGGTGCCAATGGGATCTTATTACTAAGACTCCGCTGTCCTTCCGTCTCACCATCCATCCGTCCGTCCGTCTGTCTATCAGCGGGCTGTATCTCAAGAACCGTAGTAGGTAGAGAGTTAAATTTGCATAGGATGTGTATTTTTATTGCCGCTATAACAACAAATCCATACTGATATTATAAATGCAAAAGTGTGTCTGTCTGTCTGTCTGCTAGCTTTTCACGGCTCAACCGTTCAACCGATTTTGACGAAATTTAGTAGAGATAGCTTACATCCCGGGGAAGGACAAAGGCTACTTTTTATCCCGGAAAAATTGAAGAGTTCCCACAGGATTTTAAAAACCTAAATCCACGCGGACGAAGTCGCGGGCATCATCTAGTACGTAATAAGAATTTTAAAATGCCCGCCTTGAAAAAAAAAGTGTTCTTTCTTATACGATGGTATAGAATTCTTTATGTGTCAGTCCGACTCGCACTTGACCCAAGTGCGCAAGGTCTTGCACATTTTTAGTATTGGGCCCATGTCTCTGACTGATAGTTCTTGAGAGCCATTTAGGTAATCATCAACTCAATAGTGTGAGAAACAATACTACACAATTCAATAGATATAACGTAAATAGTAGGTAAGTAGGTCCATTCCAACCGCGCTGTCGATAGTGAAAATGTTTAGTGCAAAATAAAATCTCGCGCGTAGTGATATGGCATAAACTAGCTTGCACGCACTCGACCAGAAATGTGCCTAAGTATTAGAAGGTAAGTAGAATCGTACGAGCTGCCGATAAAAGGTTTACAGCAAAATAAGCTTCCGCGCGTAGTGACACAGGTATTACTATTGGTTCGAGGTCTCTTTTGTTTTCTACACTGTAAAGCCTTTTTTAGGGTTTCATACCTCGAAAGGAATAACGGAACCCTTATAAGACCATTTTGTTGTCTGTCTGTCTATCTGTCTATCTGTCTGTCGGTCTGTCAAGAAACCTACAGGGTACTTCCCGTTGACCTAGAATCAAGACATTTGGCAGGTAGGTAGGTCTTATAGCAGACATTCGGGGAAAAATCTGAAAACCGTGATTTTTATGGTTACATCACACAAAAAAATTAAATTGTGGTCATGAACTAATAATTAGTAATTTCAATTTTCGAAGTAAGATATCTAAAGGATATAAAAAGACTTCACCTGTGCATTCTAAAATATATTTTTATTTATTTTTATGCATCAAAGCTTTTGAATTATCGTGCAAAATGTGGAAAAAATATCACTTTAGTATGGAACTCTTGGTGCGTGAGTCTGACTCGCACTTGTCCGGTTTTTGATTCTAATTTTCCTTTAGTTGTAAATCGATTGTTATACTATGACATTTCGCTTCGGGAAAACAACTATTAAAATTTTAGCGTGTATATTTTAATAGTTTTAACTATATTTGGGCATAATTTTCGATAAAAATTATATTTTTACTATATAACTAGCTGATGCCCGCGACTTTGTCCACGTGGAATTAAGTGTTTTTAAAATCCCGTGGGAAATCTTTGATTTTCCAGGATAAAAATTAGCCTACGTCACTCTCCAGGTCTTTATCTATACCCAAGCACATGTCACGCCAATCCATTGCACTGTTGCGATGTGATTGAAGGACAAACCAATAAACCAACAAACAAACACACTTTCGCATTAATGATAGGTACAGTGTCCCTGAGAGGTATCGATCGAGCTTTTCGGAAATCTAAAAATGGGGAATCTCAATTTTTAGGTTCTTTTTATTCGGACGTTATTGTATTTCGACACTCGATTTCTAGCAATGTTGGTATGAATAAATGATAATCTCATACTAAGCACACTGAATACGGATTCCTTATTTATAAAGTAAGCACTGCTAACAACTACAATATAAGTCAGGTAAAAATAGAAACAGCATGAATTAATTGAATAACAAATAAAAACCGTATTATATGGATACCAAGTACCAACGTCATATAAACAAAACAGTTAACTTTATGGTTTTGTTAGCAGTAGGTACCTGGATGATAACGCGAACAATAGAATAAGTAAAGTAGTTGCATTGTTGTTTAGTTTTGAATAGAGTAAGCTGCGTAGGCCCTTCGTCACTACAGCGTCATCGGGGAGGCTGGGAAAGGGGGAGGAGCAAGTTTGATACTAAAGTTAAAATCTAGACTAAGTTAGTTATAAACTGCTTATCATTAAAGGAACAGATTACTAGCAAAGGATTACTACACTGATCCTCACAACAATCTGGTAATCTTGGTTCGGAAACATCATTGTGGTTTTGATATACACTCTCAGGTATATCATTGTTTAGATGCAGTTTGCAAATACATAATTGTCATAAATTAAACTGGTACGCACCTCATTTATAGTACCTTTCCGTATATTAAACATAAATTTTACACTTATAATGTACCTTAATTTTATACCTATATAATGTACTTTATAATTAACTAGCTGATGCCCGCTGTGACGTTGTAAATTTTGAACTACTAACTAGCGTCTCGCTTTTAATAAAAATCTATTTTGTTCAAAGTATGTTGGTGCCACCTAGCATCAAGGTGCAGAACTACGCGTGGGTCGATGTTCAGAGTTCATTCGAGCCACAATAGATGGCGTTTGCTTCGTTGTCAATTGTCGTAAAAATAAAACAAAATAATTAAATAAAACCATAATATCATTTGTTTATTGTTAAGTCATTAACAAAACGGTTCTTATAATATATCCTTAGGTTCCACAAATATTCAAAAATGAATTGGCTTTATGATCAAACTAACTGAGAGCGGTCACACTCGGGTTGCGTCTGGCAACACCGATTGGTGAGATTTAGAATTTTTCTGGAGTCAACATGTGAAGACGAATTTTTTCGTTCCAGGAAAATCTCATTCTTTTTCGCCCATGGCTTCGCCTGGGAAAATACAATTGTTATAAATTTAGTCATCCTAACGTATTTCAATATTTCATCAGTTATGGTGAGTGAAAAAGCAAGTAATGTGGATTCGACAAAATGGCGGTTTGGTTAGAGAAAATCCTAATTTCATGATTTCCTTTCAGTTCCAGTTATTTTACTTTCCCAAATAAATGAGGAAAATGGGTTGTGGGAGGATTCCTGAAAACCATTGGTGGCCAGGAGTTCAATAGGTGAGTTGTGTTTGATCGGGAAAATTCCACGTGTCGAAATTTTCACACAGCACAAATTATAACCTTGTTTTTCTTTGTTGCAGGGATTATTTTGCGTTTTCGTTATTTTTCAGTATTTATTTCTTTTCGTTTCTTTTGCGTTTTGCAATTTACGTTTTACGGTTTTGCACATTCACGCTGGCAACTTAATTCCATGGATAAGACTTGGTGAAAATCTTTGTAATGAAACATTTCGGTTGTGAAGAATCAAGTTAAATCGAGTTTTGGGAGCTTGGCCGATGCCGTCCAGCTACCTTGCAGTCTTCGCACCTACAAGTAAGCAAATGTTTGTATCCTGGAACAGTTTAGTGAACCTTCTTAGTGTATGTGTACAGTAAGAACCCTGTCTTTACTACTGAGCTTTTATTTTGAAACAATTTTATGAATTTCACTGTGTCATTGTCTATTCCATGCCAATGGCATCTTAAATTTAAAACATAGATTTTATGTACTATCTACCTAAGGCATTCTAATGTATCTAAATTAAGTCTTGGCATTAAGCTAGAATAACTAAGCATTATTAGCCATCACTATGTATTAAGCGACCCCGGTAAAAGTTACATTAAAAACAATTTTGCCTAACATCTAGCAAATTTCATTTATAACACCTCATATACATTACAAGGGAGTCGACGGCTAGCTTCTATTCTTTACTAGGTAGATAGATCAAGTAAGTAAAATTTTTTTTTTTTTTTTTTCCTCTAATCTTTGTAAGGTGGTAGATTATTCCGTATCCGGGTATATTTCTATTCCGCCCAATTTACCACCCTTACACCGCGACTTCGTCCGCGTGGATTCAGGTTATAAAAAATCCCGGAGGAACTTTTCCGGGATAAAAAGTAGCCTATGTTACTTTCAAGGTCTTTAACTATACCCATGCAAAAATCACATCAATCCGTTGCTCCGTTGCGACGTGATTGAATGACGAACCAACAAAACAACAAACAAACATACTTTCGCATTTCAAATAAGGATAGTTTATAAAAAGTAGCCTATGTCACTCTCCCTCTAACCATACCCAAAAATATCAATCCGTTGCTTCGATGCGACATGATTGAAGGACAAACCAACAAAAAAAAATCAATCAACAAACAAACACACTTTCGCATTTATAATAACGGTAGTGATATATTTTTTATTCTATCTATATATTTTTGTTAAGTGCTTATTTTTATGATATTATTTTTTTATTAAATTATTTATTTTATTATCTCTATATCAATAAAGGTCTGCGTGGAATTTTCTATATGCTTCAAAAAATAATCAAAACTAATTATTAATTTAATTCAAAACTTCACTTGAAAAAATTATGCACTGAATTGAAAACCTCTTTTTGATATAATTAAATTAAATAGAACTTCTAGTATGATATTTTAATATAGTCACACCAAAAAAAAAAACCAAAATAATATATACCAATTGTATCAAAAACTTATCATCTGTTCAGTATTGATCGGATCTATGTTCATCAAACTGAGTCGATCGCGCTATGTATTGTTAAAAACAGTAATTTACACAAGCTTTGCATGTGTGCGTGAGACTGCGCCCGACAACAACACGTCCTCCCTCGAAGAGCGCTGAGCTCGGTATGCCAGTCGTACTGTCTGCTGCACCATTTTATGTGTAAATTTTAAGATACTTTGATAATTTTTTTCGGTCATATAAATAGTTTCTAGAATTCTATTTTTTTACAATTTACGCTAAGTGAATACTGAACTTTCGTGCTATATTTTTTACTATTAGTTAAATTGCGACAATTTAAAGATATCCGGGTTATTCTAACGCTTACATTTTCATAAATCGTGCGTACGGTTTTGATTTTTTTATCTACTAATTTTGTATACAACGTATAACAACTAAATCCAGGATTATAATTTTGAGAGTGTGTTCATAATATTGGTATTTTTTTAAAGTCGCTTTCTACAATTTTTTGTTATTAAATATGTGGCTGAAGTTTCACTCAAAAGCGTGAAATCAGTAAAACGTCTTCTGCAAGAATTAAGATTTGAATTATAATTTTTAATAAAATTAATGTTTTGTTACCGGTAGTCTATTAAGAAGGGATTGATCTATGATATTTTACCTTTTTTTTTATTAGAATCGTTATATCTGAAGCTTCAATAGTTCCCAAAAAATCGAAAATCGGGCATGCGGCCTCTTAACGACATCTTTTAATGTATAAAACGGGTATCGGCAAATAAAAACAAAAATTAATCGTGGTATGTACCCGTTTTATACATTAAATAAGTTGTAATTTAAAAAATTAAAAACATGAGTGCCCTGCCACAAAACTAACCAAAAAGTGAAAAAGTCACATACTCATACACATGCATATACAAAAGTCACACAGCCATAAAGTCGTAAAGCAGTCACAAATGAGTCACAAAGTCACATACACATACAAAAGTCACACAGCCGCCATATTGAACTTTTTCAAAAAATTTATAGCCAGTGTCATTCGGGAGGATGAAAGGATTATAATAATATCCTGTACATCCATATCTGTTCAGGCATTTAGAAATTATGGTGGAGTAAAGAAACTCACATACATATTATAATCTCGTACATACATGATACATGAACCCTGCAAACATTGCTCATTTTTTGAAAACACACCTACGAAAGTATAAGATTCTAGCATCGAAGTATTATGTGATCCATGGACACAGAGAATTCAACCTCAAGAGTACGCATATATCAAGGATCTGCATGAAAATAAAATCGTTAAATGTTGACGGGGGACAGGGGAGAATGCTTTGTTGTGATTGGTGGACTCAAAAGACGATCTTCGGAATGAAGGTACCGAACGGGTGTGAGCCGACTTTGTGCTAGGCAACCGCCTAAGCTTGGCGAACGGGGGTGTCCGGCTATTAAGCGTCTATAGGTGGTGGTCTGAGTCCATGAAGTACGAACATACTCTATGGACACAGATTACTGACTTTTTTACAAATGAAGGTAGGTAGGTACAGTACAGTTTAGTATATTGCACTCTTGCTACACTATTAATTCATAATAATGCATCTACATAATTGTTAGCAAAGGAACCCTGTACTGCGAATTTATTCGTCCGTCACGTAAATAAAATTCCAATAAGAAGTATTTTTTGTGGGAAAAATAAAACAAACCTATTCCAACAAGCAAGAACTCTATTTGAGTGAAACTGAGGCAAATATATTACAAAACCCACGCAAAAAGGGGACAAAAAGGATTGTTTGAAGTTCAGGCTCATAAGCTAATGAAAGTAAGAGGCGCGCACGCATTTGTATAACAAAATGCAGGTGTTACTGCAATTGTTTGGTTCCAAGGAGTCGAAAACACACGCTTCCTTTCAACATAGGAACAATACGCCAGCGATTCCGTTGTTTGTTTTCAAAACAATGAAAAGAATACGTACGAATTTGCACACGCTGCGAGCTAAAGCATTGAATTTCACGGAGGGTCGGTTCCAACTTCCAATATTGCACGGTAATAATAACTAATAAGTTAAACATGTAGTTACGACTACAAGTGTAGTAATCAGCCCTTTGTTGCTTTAGCTTGGGTTTACAGCTTATATAGTAGGTAGTAGGTCTAGGTAGGTAACTACCTACGTTCAAAATAAGACTTTTTCTCAAACATGCTTGGAAATTTGAGCATTATTTTGACAACCTTCTTCGAGATAAATCGAAATTGCTGTACTGGCAAAAGTTGTATAAAAATCAATTTCTCTCGTGGTTTAGCGGCCAAATAAATTACATACAATTTTACTTAGTAAATTCATTTCTGTCGTGGAATTGAAAATGGAACGAACGACTCCGAAACATGGCAACCAAGGAGGTAACATCTACATTCTACATATGTTCGTCCATCAGTGCCTCTTTTGCTGGCCGCTGCAGTAATGTACTATTTGAACCTTTAAGGTATGACTCCCAACCACGCTGCACGCAGCAGCGCTGCCGCAATAGTGCTGTCACCAACTGTCACAGTCCTGTCGCGGCACTACTGATCCCCATACAATCTCTATAAGCTTATATGACATTACATTCCGAGCTAGGCAGCAATGTCGCGGCAGCGCTGCTGCGTGCAGCGTGATTCGGAATCATACCTTTAGTATCGCGATCTACGAGTAGGAGAGTACATTGAGCGTGTATTTCAGTGGATTGGTTATCTCGAAATTAATCTCACTACGTTGGTTTGGTGATATATTATGCTCTAAAATATCCCTTCCATTTACGTTGGAAACAAATTTTTCGTAACCTGATGCAGCTACGAAATAAGATTAATTATTCGACTTTTCCTAACTGGTTATTAATGAAGAATATAGGTATATAATTCGTGGTTCATAACGGAACCACAATCTGGATATAGTGCTAAACATTTTGTGAAGCACAGAGTAACGTTGTGGTAGTACCATAGTTTTACGATCTATCGTAAAACTATGCCTGTTAGGGTACCAGAATAGATAAAAAGGAATCCTCCCTCCGAGTTCCGTCGCGTCTGGCCATCAGTCAACGCTTCTTATTTTAGTAACTTCTAATTTCTAAACTTCTAAACTTCTACAGTTTCAAATAATGTTTGCTCAACTTGCAATTGAAAGAATTTAAAAATATTTTTATCACTACAAAACAAACGGGAAAAGTAATTTTAGTGTTTGAGGCGATTGCCTCAAACACTAAAATTACTATTAATTAATTAAAGGGTGACCGATCAATTCACAAAAAACAAATAACAAAGTTTCATTCCACGAACAAATTCTGGCGAAATTATGAATCATTTTATCATCGATATACAACTTTTGGTTCTACAAATAATTCACTTGATAAAACAAATTACTTTTTGGTGAAATGATCATTAATTGTTATACGTTTTTTGTTAATCATTAACGACTCCTTAGTAATCTTAGGATTACCTATGTGGAACCCTCTTTGCGCGAGTTGACTCGCACTTGACCAGTTTTATTTAATTGGTCGTTGTATGGGGTTCCCCAAACGCCATTGAAGCGTCAACGTCCGCCTCACCCAAATGAATGACCCGCGAATAAAAGACTTCCGATCTAATTAGTTCCGGCCGAGGTCGCCCTACTCAGCACTCGGCACTCAGGAGGGCGATTTCGTAAAACCTGCATCAATCATTATTACAATCTCAATTGTGGTGATTGGCTGAATTTGTGCTATTCTTGTTGCAACAATGCATTGTAGCCAATAGTGAGCGAGGGTCAACCAATCAGAGGTGATTGCGATCGTGACATTGTAGCTGTCATTCTACCGCAATCGCGTAGCAGCACTATAGAAAACGTGCGTGTCACTAAATAATAAAAGCACTCGACATATTCCAGTTATTTTCTTGCTAATGCAATGCAAGCTATTGTTATTAGGGTTCCGTACCTGAAGGGTTCCAATAATACTGATCTTAGGTACTTTAGAACTATACCTAGCTACTTTAAAACTAGGTCACACAGTCGAGAGTACCGACCTCTACCTACTAAACGGATCACATGAACCATAAACATATCGCATTACTGACAAACTACGGGTAACTCAATCATAATATCACATTCAACTTCCATACTTCAAGTTTTACAAGCTATAAGTACTTACATTACAGGTATTTGATTAATACGTAGATACGAGTCTAGGCTCGCCGCACATGAGCCACTCGCGACAACCAAAAAACGCCGCAACCGATCTATTTCTAGTTTTCATACATTGTGGAGTCGCCGCACACGGTTGACGCTGGTGGTCACCACACGCCACAAAAACTAAGGGTTAAAAAAAGTAGCGGCCACCGACCGCAAGTGACTGTCGCGCGCGTCAGCCACCTTTGTAGCCGCTTCGAGCTTCAGGTGACGGCGTTTGTGACTGCGGCGTGTGGCTCGTGTGCGGTGAGACTAATAGGATACATTGGCACATTGCAACGGAACACATACTAGACGCGTTCCATATTTGTCACAGTGTATGTATAGCTCAGAGCTAGTGGAAAAAATGAAGCAGGCGAATAAAATATACTTAGTCGAAAGTTTGTAACTATGTACCTACCTATTAGCTGATGCTCGCGACTTCGTACGCGTGGATTTAGGTTTTTGAAAATCCCGTGGGAACTCTTTGATTTACCGGGATAAAAAGTAGCCTATGTCACTCTCCAGGTCGTAAACTATAGGTACCCATGCAAAAAATCACGTCAATCCGTTGCTCCGTTGCGACGTGATTGAAGGACAAACCAACAAACAAACACATAATATGGGTAGTGATTACCTATTTATTGATTTTAAGTCCATCGTGCAGATATTTTTGAATGCGAAGTCCTGCTGGCTTACATATATCAACGTACAGCCTAAACCGCAGCACCTAGAGACGTGAAATTTTGAGTGTGTGTTCTTTTTAAAGAGTAAACGTATCCACTAAGAAAGGGATTTTTCTAAATTCCACCCCTAAGTGGATTAAATGGGGGTTTGAAATTCATGTAGTTCACGATTTATGTAGTTGTGTAGTTACGAAGTCATAGCTAGTAAGTAGGCTATATTTCATTTCCAAAAAAATTAGAGATCCCTACGAAAATTGTAATAAGCTACCCGTGCGAAGCCGGGGCTGGTTGCAAGTCTAAATATATAGAAGGAAAAGGTGACTGACTGACTGACTGACTGATCTATCAACGCACAGCTCAAA
Source organism: Maniola hyperantus (assembly GCF_902806685.2). NCBI lineage: Eukaryota > Metazoa > Arthropoda > Insecta > Lepidoptera > Nymphalidae > Maniola > Maniola hyperantus. The sequence continues at coordinate 14,505,419 of NC_048536.1, read as the reverse complement.
CTACTGGATGGATCGAGCTGAAATTTGGCATACAGATAGCTATTATGACGTAGGCATCCGCTAAGAAAGGATTTTTGAAAATTCTACCCCTAAGGGGGGTAAATAGGGGTTTGACATTTGTGTAGTCCACGCGGACGAAGTCGCGAATATAAGCTGGTTGTTTTATGTTTATACAAAACAATTTGCAAATCCACCCCAGTCCGAACTAAGCAGCTCTAGTTATACGAACGAGCTTTCATCGAAGTATATCCTCAAAATATCCCAGCAGCTCTTTGCACCAGTGCGTGCCGCTATGTAACGGCGATCAAGACAAGTTGCCGTCGAGACAGGTTGTTTGTAGATTGTACAGCCTCAGTTACTGTTGTTACCTTATCGCAGTTAGAGTAAACAATAGCGTGACTGTAATACGGGCGGATCTTAATGGGATTTAGTGTGCCAAGGTCGTATCTGCCATTCTGGTGGAAAAAGTAATGTTTATTTAGTAGTTCTATTATAAGTAACTAGCTGATGCCCGCGAATTAGGTTTTTTAAAAATCCCGTGGGTACTCTTTGATTTTCCGGGATAAAAAGTAGCCTATGTCACTGTTCAGATCTTTACCTATACCCATACAAAAAATCACGTCAATCCATTACACCGTTGCGACGTGGATTGGTTCTTAGATAGAACAGTAGCAGATTTTGAGGAAATGTCCATTGCTGAACCATGTTCAGCGAGATGTATTTTGTAAAGCTGAAAAATAAGGTCATTCTTCTGCGCTATTGGTAGCAGACGTATTAATTTAGATGTTTTCGGAAAAATGTCACAAAAGATAAAGTAACTTATATATCAAACACTTTCTCATAACAAGCACTTTCTCATAACGAGCTTGACGAGCTATCAGGCCAAGAATACTGGCTGTTTTTCCGCGCTGAACCGCCAGGTTGATGCTTGATCCTTTGAACGAAAAATGGACTAAGTACAATAAAATTACGTAAGTATCTTTATTTCTATCATTGCATCGTTACGCAACTAATATTATGAAATATTCTATAAGCCATTATATTATATTATAGCCATACTATAGCTATTATATTATATTGCATTATTATTACATCTATAAACCCATTTGCTGCAAACCTTATCTACTAGATGACCAGTAGAAAACTATGTGACTCCATATTATATGAATGATAAAATTATATAAACGATATTAAAATAACTGTCTATTATAAGCAAAAGTAGGTAATTCTAATGAATGTGATATTGGTTCATTGGATGAGGTAACTTCTAGCTTAGTAAAGGCATGGTCATATCAAACTCGACGAGAACTTCAGAAGAAGTCAGGAACGCGTGCTTGGTGTACGATTTGAAATACAATCGACGTCGGACGTGTCGCTGCAGAGCGCGACGGCAGCGGTGCTCAACATCGGAAACGTAGCTGCTTTATTACTGTTCCCTCTTATTAGGGCTGTTTTACACCGGAACAATAATATGCGACCATAAGGCACGCTACTATGAATAGACACCTTACTTTTAAGCAACATGCGGCAGTCTATTTTAGACCAAAACAACATGAAGGTACACTGTACAGTGATCATAAAACAAGCAGTGTAATCTGAAGTTGCAGGTCGTAGGCAAGAATTAAATTGTAAGGGTTACCTAATCATGACCTTTATAATTTTAATTAAAACCAGCTGGAATTTGGTTTTGTACAAAGCGTCTCGCTGTCATACCGCATACGCCTCGTGTATTGCAGGTACTTACTACTTGTTTTGCGGTGCTGTATAGAATACTGTATTGGACAACTAGTCAAATCACTCAATGTCGCACTGTGCTTGCTGCTCTGGAGTAAAACGGCCTTTTACTAGAAGCCGCACTGGCCACGTAACCGTTGCGCGTTGTGTGTGTCCAAGCCTTTAAAAATTGCAGCTGTCAATCAAATCAATCTGGATGAGAATAAGCCTCATTAAGTACAGTTGTAACGAAAAAGTAGCCATTACGTATTTAGATTGATAATTATTGTTAATAGATTTATGACGTACTAAAGTTTTAATTATTTTTTTTGTAAGGTGTCTAGACTCTAGTCCACTGGTACGATAAGTATCCAAGAAAGTCCGAAATAGCCATAGTAGGTAGGTAGGTACTAAATTACCGTATCATCTCTGATTCGGTGACATCTGAGTTCAGTATATCATGCCTTCTCATTCTGAGAATTTTGTGGATCTCGATCATTTTTCATTTTAATGGGAGTACCTAGCACATGCAGTACCTAGCACATGCAGTACCTAGCACATGCAGTACCTAGCACATGCAGTATCTAGCACATGCAGTACCTAGCACATGCAGTACCTAGCACATGCAGTACCTAGCACATGCAGTACCTAGCACATGCAGTACCTAGCACATGCAGTACCTAGCACTGAAAAGACATCCATCGGTGATGGAGAATGCAATAAGATTAGTTCATTCGATTTATTAGTTAATTCCTTGCTAGGATAAAAAAATGAACATTGGTTGAATATTTCTCAAATTGATGTACCGTTAATTCCGTTTGCGTTTTCCTTCGCCGGAGGTGGACTTTGTCGTAGGTAGGTATTAGGTACTCATTGTTGACGGTTGTGATCGCTTTTCATTAATCACTTAATGACAATGGTTTTCTTGGAATAATATCTAACGATGGAGGAGAGTCAACCATAAAATAAAGATATTCAGCCCTTCAGCCATTGTTTAACTGTTTAGACAGCAACAACCATTGACTTATATATTACTTCGTATGGACAAGTATGGATTGAACAAACAAAATGGCACCGACTCGTTGGTGCTATAGCACCAATGCAACCTCAGTGACGTCTGGATTTCAAACGGGTCGTTCATTAGTATCTAAGAGGTGGCGCAGATTTATTTGGTTTCTAAACCGTGAAAAATTTTGTTCGCTTGACCATATCTTATCATTTATATCGATGGCAACAACATTATATTTCATCAATAATTCGAACCATCATGCCACCTGTTTCGTCGTCACGGACGAAAGGATGCCCAACTGTTACCGTACCGAGACACGCAATTCGATGAACATTGTACTTATTATGAACTTGACTTTGAATAAACAAAAGAAGCATGTAGCTTTAGTATTGCCCAGTATTTTTCATTATTAGCACATTGATAACTACCTATATCTTAATATCAAGTCTACTTCCTATTATATCGTTAGCTGTACACAATAATAATATATTTGTACATTAATATATACTTTGTTTGCTATAGGTACTTATTCAAAATAATTATATTGAATACAAAATTGAAGTAGGTACAGTACGCGCGGCGAGAGTTTGGCTTTGACCGTTATTGCGCAGAAATCAGAAATTGGGTATCAACGGGCAATTAGTGGGGTGCGGGGCGGGTGTGTAGGCGCACGCGGTGCTCTGATTGGCGCTCCACTGCTCCAGTCGTTCCCTGCCTCTGTTTGTACAATCACGTTCACAAGTGAATTGCTATTTTCGTTAATTGTTTATTATATAAGAATCTGAATAGCACTGCTGCTAAGACTTTTTTTTAATGTTAACTTTTGTATTTAATAATTATTTTAAGTTTTCTTTTGTTTGTATGTACCAATTTTACATGTATCTTGGAATAAATAATTTTATTAAAAAACAATTATTTAGAATTTTCATCGCTGTCTCTGTAAACTTTAAAAGGAAATAAACATTTTATATAAGTAAAATAACTATCAATAGTTTTAATAAATGAAGAAGTTTATCTATTTCGTATTATTTTCTAGCATTATTACCACTGTACATGAATTTTGACCCACTCAAATATCCAACCTGGTACATAAAAAAGGAAAAGTATTGTGTGCGTGACAGTACCCATGCGCAGTAATCCCCTCCACCCGAAGGTCAAAGCCAAACTCTCGCCGCGCGATCTGTACCTACCATATACTATATATCTATTGTACAGAGTGCAAACGATAAATAAATATGCACAGAGAATAATTTTCTCGAAATATGATAGAATAGATTTGTGCTTTTGAATCGTCAAATCTTTCATTCTTACTACTAGTTCGGAATGCCGTCCCTACCGAGAAAAACCAATTAGAAACTCGGCGGTGTTTCTTTTCAAACGTTCAATTAACAATGGTATGATATAGGGTAATAAGAGAATGGTATATATTATATGGTAGGTATAATTTAGTTTTCTATAAAGGCAACTTAAATTTGCATTTACTTAAAGTTAGGTCATTTGACCATACTAGCTAGCAGAAATCAAAACAGTTTCAAGTTTTAAAATATCTAAGTACCTACCTACTTATTAAGAAAATTATCTTCTATGCACACTTATCGTTTTAACCCTGTAGGTATACTATATTGCAAAATACCTATATTATGTATTTCTATATGTTCTAGTTCTAAGTGCCTTATAAGCAAGACTTACGAATAACGGCTACATATAAGTAAGTGGCGACATACCGTTTAACATTCCACGTATTTACAAATAGCGCGCTTGCGTAAACCGCGGAAGTTTCGTCAATACAACCATACTAATATTATAAATGCGAAAGCGTGTTTGTCCGTCTGTCTGTTAGCTTTTCAATGCCATAGCCATCCATTCAACCGATTTTAAAAGACGGACAGACGGAGAGACAGACAGACGAAAGTGATCCTATAAGGGTTCCTTTTTCCTTTTGAGGTACGGAACCCTAAAAACTATTTAAATGCTGTCTTGATTATGTCGCACGTAACGAAATAGGTAACTTTTTACTTTTCGTATTTTATGAATAGCACGATAGTACGAGGTTTACACTTCGCAGGTTCAGCACAATTACTCGAGTCTGGTTCTTTATCTCAATAAACAAGAGCTAGCTAGTTATCTCTATTTGGCATGATTCAGGCTTACGTAAACACTACGACCACGGTAATGCCACGGTATACAGTATTGTAACTCGGCCGTATCTTTGAAATAAATACCTACAGCAGCGCGGTACGTAAACATGCGATAGGGCTGCCCGCCTCCGGCATTTTAATCACATTTGCTTACTTTGTGTTTAAATAATATGTACTTGTCAGATTAAATATGTAGGTACTTGAACTTATTTTTAGTGAAAAAATCGCGCGGTTATTAAAAAACAAAACACCGTCCGTTCGTCACTGCGGCACAATCGCGACTGGCTGCACCGCGAGCGCACCGCGAGATCGAGGCGCGTAGGCATAGCTCGCGTTTCGCCCGTTTGTATGAAGTTGGAATACTGCATAGATAACATTACCGTTCTACCACCGACCGCAAAGCTGAAAATGGTTTGTGTAAAGTGAGCGTCACAAATATGACGGAAATTCTATGCGACACGTTTGAAATTTGCTTGCAGTTACTATTTGTATACTTATACTTAAGTTTTGCTTCAAAATTAAGGTCTGCTTGATTTATCACTTTGGTCGCACCTTTAAGTAAACTACTTATGTTTATGATAAGTTTGGATTTTTGGAATCACGTGTTCACGTACTGGGTACAATAATCGTGCCAACTAAATACATAGGTAGGTCCCACGGTACGGCTATTTTTAAGATTTCGTACCTCAAAAGGAAAAACGGCACCCTTATAGGATCACTTTGTTGTCTGTCTGTCTGTCTGTTTGTTAAGAAACCTATAGGTTATTTCCCGTTGACCTGGCAGGGAGGTAGGTCTTATAGACAGACAGACATGAGGGGAAAAATCTAAAAACCGTGAATTTGTGGTTAAATCACAAGAAAAAAAAATTTTTTCATGAACAAATATTGCTGTTTTTAACTTTCAATGTAAGATTACTATACCAAGTGGGGTATCATATGAAAGAGCTTTACTTGTACATTCTAAAACAGATTTTTGTTTAGTTTTAGGCATAATAATCGTGCATAATGTCGATAAAATACGATTGTTACTACAATTTGTAACCTTCAGTGGGCGAGTCTGACTCGCACTTGGCCGGTTTTTTAAAAGAAAAGACCGTAGACACATTAACTTCGCACAAAAGCTACTTCTGAATAAAAACCACTCACGAGTGGTTCGAAAATAACATCCGAGAAAGTGGTATTTCGTAAATGAGTGGAGACAATTTTGTTTTCAGTTTTGGCTGTGGTCTTGCCGCTTTCAACTATTGGTATAAAACTGATATAGGAAACTCACACGATAATGCTTATCTAACGTTGTTTGTCGCATTAGTTGTGTACCCACACTTCAGTTTCAAGGAAACCTTACATTGGATCAATACTCAGGGATTCCTACAATTTCAAACCGCAAGGCTGACAATGTAACATGACTGACAATGTGAGATTAGTCGTAAATTGCTCAGGTAAATCACATAGTTTTGGGTGGAAATGATCTCATAGTTCTTTATTTTCTTCATATGGGCGTTGCCTGTCCTTTAATTAATATCTTGTATACTCAAAATATACCTACCTAGATTATAGAGATCAACTTTAATAGATGATGTTATTCAAGACTGCCGGTTGATAGCTAATAAATTTTCCACTAGTTAGTCATAAGCTAGACTATTATTTAGCCTTCATCCAGGGCGGCGCAACGCGGCGGCGCAAGACACAAGAGACCTATACTCAACTGTGAGCATCTAAATAGACGATGACGACTGCCCCCAAAACTTGTAATCTACCCTTATCCCAAAATATTAAGCATTGTCTGACTAGCTAGGGGTTTGGTGTAGTCCACACGGATGAAGTCGTGAGCCTACGACTTCGTCCGTGTGGACTACACCAAACCCCTATTTTATCCCCTTACGGGTTGAATTTTTAATTTTCAAGTATCCTTTCTTAGCGGATGTCTACGTCATAATAGCTATCTGCATGCCCAGCCCGATCCATCCAGTAGTTTGAGCTGTGCGCTGATAAATCAGTCAGTCAGTCACCTTTTCCTTTCATATATTTAGATACCGATTTTTATCCGTCAACTACTTGCGAATGACAGATCTTACGACGTCTTAACGCACACTGTCGAATGGTTATAATCCTTCTCTACACCAAAAATCAGGTCGAACATCGAAAATTTGTCATACATATTCTGCGCATACTCATCTTTCGTGGGAGCTAGAATACGAGTATGAAATGTCCTGTGCGCCATTTTTGCCGACATTTGCCGGACCTATAATTTTATTGATTGTTTGCGATAGGAGTAACCACGTTCACCAATAAAAATTCAAGTCATGCGTTACATTGTCGAACGTACAATTAATGCATATTTGACCCCACGACCCTGTTCCAGTGAAAGTCTACTGCGTTCTGATAGAACGAACGATTTTAATAATTCCCATCGCCATTGATCGATTATACGTTCTCTGGTTTTCAATAGGCATTGTTATGCTGGTCGCTATTAAACAGGTTTCGATATTGACGTACAATTATACAAACTATAGGTAAATCCATGAAAATTTTTATTCACATTTATTTTTAATTACGAAAAAGATCATTGTATAATTATGGCGAAACATTTAATTTGAAAATCTATTTAGATAATAATTTTTTATTTCGGTAATTGTATTGATTTGCAATTTTCATATTTAATTATTACTTTCATTGAAATAAAATGAATTGGAAACTTCCCCTATCAGGTATATTATTAAAAATGTCATAGGAAAAGCTGATCGACTGACTGACTGATCTATCAACGCACAGCTCAAACTACTAGACGGATCGGGCTGGAATTTGGCATGCAGATAGCTATAAGGACGCTAACGGGATAAAATAGGTGTTTGAAATTTGTGTAGTCCACGCGGACGAAGTCGTGGGAATAAGCTAGTTAAAAATAAATTTTAGGATATTAGGTTTGAAATGTAAAACATGCCATTTTCTATAACAAAAAATATTTACTTTTCAGGGTTAAAGCAGCTGAAGCGAATTTGAAGTTAAAAATAGGATGAAAACGGCGGGACACGAAATCCCGCAAGCGCGTTGAAGTCTTTTCTATGAAGTAAGAGATAAACCCATTTTTAGAGAATTTATTACGGACAAAAATGTGTTTGCAATAACAAAGTTATGTTTATGATATGATTTTGTTCCGTGTTAATTTCAAAAAGTGCAGTTTTTATAAATTTTTGGTTTTGCGTGTACTGCAGTTAGCGTAAAAAATAATTTTTGAATTGGCACCGCCAAAAATGTGGGGTTTTTCAAAGAAAAAGCTGTTTCAAAAAGAACACTACATAGGACCAAGCTTATTAGTTAGCTTCTTTTTTTGCCCTACGTAGCATTATTTTTATAAATATTAGTTTTTGCAAATTACAACGTTTTTGGCGATAACTCAAAAAACTTTTTTTGCACTAAACAGCTTTTCAGTTGTATGAGTCAGAGTTAAGTAACCCTCAGAACCTTGATACTTAATAGATTGTTTTGATATAGGCTTCAGTAACGAATAAACTCATTCGCCGCCTGTGAATGATACGGATAATGGAGCATGAGTGTTCGTGTTTGCGTTACTGTTTTGCATTTTATCAATCAGGAAACGCGACGAAACAATTACTCAAGCACAGCCGTGTATACCTCATACGGACAAAAATACCTGGCATGTCTATCGATCTAGACTGATTTGGACAAGGAGCATCTTTAACCGTAGTATTAGTGCATTTTTGAGAAAACATTCGGTATATTTGCACTGTGTCAACTGTCATGAAAAAAGTACGATTTTAGTCCTTAATGAATGACAGCTACAATGTCACGATCTCAATCATCACCTCATTGTACACCTACACCTTCGTGTTTTCTTCAATCTACGCGACATTGGCGAAGTGGCTCTACCAAAAGCCACTAAGCAAGAAACAACAACAAGGTGTCAAACTACCGCGGTAGGGCTCCCTGCGCGATTGCGGTAGAATGACAGCTACAATTTTCACGATCGCAATCACCTCTGATTGGTTGACGCTCGCTCACTATTAGCTATAACGCATTGTTGCAACAAGAATCGCACAAATTCAGCCAATCACAACAATTGAGATTGTAATAATGATTGATGCAGGTTTTTGACATGTTTTTCAGGTTTTTCAGACTTTTGACATGACAGTTAACACATACCTAGAGCCTCCTCAAAATGTATGTATGCTAAAGGAAAAACGCTCAGAGTTCATCCTAATATTCTCAAAGGTATTTGAAGTATGTCAATCCGCACTTGGCCAGCGTCTAAACTATGGCCTAAACCCCCTTCCCATCCTAAGATCCGTTCTCAGTAGTGGGTAGTGACGGGTTAAGATGATGAGTTCTTTATATATTTACCCACCATATTATTTTCTGGCATAATATCGTCCGAAAGATCTGTTAGTGATAAAAGATGAAAAAGAGCGAGAGAATCGAAACGTCCAGCAATATTATGCTCGACCATCTTTTGAAAGAATTTGATATTAAAATTATTTTAAAGTAGGTATCTACCTACCTATTGGTATAAATAAAGTAGATATAAAATGACCAATGTTGCGTATGTTTCTTTATTGAATACAATATGTTGCCAACCTTGACAATTGATTGCAAAAATTGACGTTTTACCTTCAATAAACACAATATTGATTATTTTGTATGAATCATTACAACATAATGCGTAAAAAATGACTTCTCACGCGCCATTTTAACTTTGTCTCAAATTTCATGTCAAACAAAAGTACAATTTCAGTCCATATTTTAATGATGAACCGTACTTTTGACATGACAGTTGACCCATAGAGTTAAAATGGCGCGTGAGAAGTCATTTTGTATGGACTATAATATAAATTACTTTTATTTTGAAGTATTAAATGTATTGTGAATAACGTTTATTAGAAAAAGTTGAGAATACTGAATAGCATCGATGTTGAATAGTCATAGAATAGGTAATTATGTTCAATAAATGTTATTATATTTTATTGTCTACTGTTAAGATTGCCTTTATGACGCTGTATTATGCAACTGTTTAATATTCTTTTCGCTAAATCTATTTAAATAATTTCATAACGATATCCAACAATCGACAGAGGGTGTAGGTATGAACCATTTTAAATGTACTTAACTATAGGAACAATATCACTTTCTCCGGCTAGTTAGGTATTTGAAACAAATAACGAATTAATAAGACTAAGTAGGTAAACGTTCCTATATTGTTATTCTGTAAATGCAACTAATGTTTCTACGTATCTAGAATAAGTCAATTAAATTCTAATAAGATTCTTAGACGGGTGAAATTTTAGAACGTGAACAGTTTTACCTTACATGCGTTCTAAACTTTCCATGGCAACGGTAAATTCGTATCCAGTTCATATTATTTCGCTGCCTCGACAAATCTCGCGGTGCACGAGAAATCTCTGTTGACTTACGACTTTATTAGTATCACGCGCATCAGTTATCGGTGTCATAATTCACGGGTAAACACCGCTACGTGGATGGTAGGTACATCGGCAACTCTCTTTTGTATAAAATATATAATGATTTTCCTCTTAAAATGTACCTTCTTAATCGAACCTAACACTACAATATATCGGCTCCGATCACCTGACCGCGTTGTAAACAGCAGCAAGTCATGCAGTCGGTTAACAAAATTTACCGTTAAGATCCGCTGTGTGCACGGTCAAATGCCGGCGCTCGTCCTCGTCATATCACAATCACTTGGTTAAACGGGCACTTAGTTGATCACACACGGTCACCGGTCACAAATCCTCGGACATTTTATCGCGGAAGGTGTCGATATTAGGGCCGCGACGGAGAGCGCATAGAAGCACCAAATGCGACGGACCGTGAATGTTAACCTACCTGTTGTAGCGCTTGCGTGTCGCCCGTCGGCCTACCGGACCGAGTCGACTGCTTTACCGACCGCCCGCTCCGCCATATTTGACACAACCTTAATTTCCCACCTTCAAGACGAGAAAAACTTAAATGAACAAGAAATTATAGCGAATTATAAAGTAAATTCAATTCTTACACGCCTTAACTCCCTCAAATACAACTTTATAAGCAAGTTGAACTACGATATTTGTGCCTTTTGGGGTAGAGACCATGGGTTCGTGGGGCGAGGATGCTAGATCCTTTTTTAAGGACCTTTCATCTCGTCTCGCGGAATCCACGGGGGACCGGAGGGCTGGCAGTTACCTCGGTCAGCATAATATTAGTCTGGTCATTCAACGAGGTAACGCTGCCAGCGTTCTGGGCGCCCTGCCTCGTTGCGGTGGTTTAGATGATATTTTATATCTGTTATTTTTATGTTCTAGAATAAGTTTGGTATTTTTGTTTATTGTATTTTCATTTGAAACTTATAATTAAGGAATATACTACGATAACTGCAGAAAATAAGTAACTAATAAACTCTAAAGCCTTATTCTGCTTTATCGACTTATGCAGCGCCACCTTTTGCTGATGAAGAACATCGTGAAAATAGAAAACAACATTTTACTTTAAAATTTCAGAAAAGTACAGTTAGGTTAGGTTAGAAATAAATAAGAGGTAATAATGCACATATGCCAAAATATGAGGAACATCCACCCAATTTTCATTTCAAAAATCTAATGATACTTACTTTTGATATTTCATGAAGATTGCCAGGGATCTATAGATCCCTTAGACGCCATTCAGATGCCTTACAGCCTTTCGTAGTCCAAGACTTTTCCGTGAGATGGCGTTATCAGTATTAAATAAAGCCTTCTAATCGAGACACCCAGCTACGTCGGTGTTTACATTCTTCGCCTATTTCGAATTCCTTTCAGAGACACGTGCAGCTAACGCATTATTAACGACCCGATAAAAATACTAATCAAATGAATTTCCTTCGCATCTCCACATCCGCGTTTAACTTTAACTGAGGTTAAGTTCATGACGAACAAAACACTCGGGAAATCTGTTCGGAATTCAGATCCGCTTTTAAGGTGACAAATAATTATTTGAATGCTGTTTTTTTCATCCATAAATGGAAAACTACGCAAACTAGACGATATCAGTATGAGTAATTCAAGTAGGTACCTACTTACCAATTTAAAATAATTAGAATAATTATTATGTAGATTATAAGTCTTGTAAAGTTTTCAGAAAAATTAGTATAGGTACCTACCTACCTACACGTATTTTTGCTGGCGTCTACCTATTAGTCACGTTACTAACGATGTCTTGAACTTGACTTTTAATCGATGCTTTTAATCATATTATTTTAATCTATAAGTTACCTCGGTACCTATAAGACTGTCATGTTTTCGCTTTTCACAAAACTTGTACAATATACCTTCAGGTACTAAATTAGCTTGAAAATTAATAAATTATACCTATCTATTCACAACAACTTAATCGAATAAGATTATATTATAGGTATAGGAATTTGTACACAAATGAAGGATTGTTTGTGATTACCTTGTGTAGAGATAATACTGCAATGAATATTTATGGAAGAATCATAATTTACGAGTATAATGCCAATGTCGACACTGTCAACAAACGGATATGTGCAGAGTAATACGACTTTATAACGTGATAGTTTGCTAGATATATTATGTATAGTGGACTCCAGCCTTTTTTAATTCAGGAGAAGGCAGAACTGGCCCATGAGCGGGCGGTGCGAGATGACGTCCCAAGTGCCGTCATGTCATAAAGGGGGTGCCGAAATGGACTCAAACTGCGTTTCGCTGGCAATATTTAAAAATAATTTTAAAAAACCGACTTCAATAACCACAAATACTAAAAAGTAAAAAATAATTTAATTGGCAAGAGACCTGATGGATTGACGCTGGTTCCCTGGGAACGGGGACGGGCGTTAATGTGCGACGCAACGTGCGTTGACACATTGGCCCCGTGTCATATCAGGAAGACAGCATCAAGACCGGGAGCCGCAAGAAATAGCTGAAAAGGCAAGCAGCGCGAGTATGCGCTCTCTTATCGAGAGTTACATTTTTGTTCCGTTTGCCGGGGAGACCCTGGAGCCATGAAGTCTAAGTGCAAAAAAACACGAGACATTTTATCGCGATTAATAGCCTCATCTAGTGACTGAAGGGCTGGCATTTTTTGCGCAACGGCTTGCCATGGCAGCTGGCTCCATTCCACGCGGCATGATTTAAATAAATAAAACGTTTATTTTTCAATCATCTTGTTACACACATACATGGATTTGATCTTGAACAATTTGCGTGCTTGTTGAAATAAGCATATACAATAATATGTACATTAATTAGATAAGGCTAGCTTAAGGTTTTATTGTAATATTTTCACCTATGTTTAAAAAAACTTTAAACCAAATCATCTGTCTGATGTCAAAATATATCATAACATGTTATTCCTTACAATTCCACCAGTTCCTCGTTGCTTCTAAGAATAAGTGCCTACATTATGTTCCGACTGTCACGATTTACGATACCATCTCAAACATCAGATCGGTATCATTAACGCCTTGTGCGATTGATTAATATCATGTGACTGGTTAGTAGTAAATATTTGTAACATGACTAGGACATCGCAATGCGGGACCTGAAATATGATTTGAGCTAATGGGAACTGCTGGTTGGCTGGTTGTCACTCATTCATCATATCGCCTACAATTTGAGTGGAACAGGATTCCGAAAACTATGTTAACTGCCAACATAAGTACTCGCACCTATGTACTATGACGAATCAAAAGATGAAATTCAAATTACAATCACTACCCACATGCATCCATACTTAATTTTATAAACACGAAAGTGTGTCTGTCTGTCAGCTAGCTTTTCACGGTCCAAAAGCTTAACCGATTTTGATGAAATTTGGTACAGAGTTAGCTTACAACCAAGGACATAGGCTACCTTTTATCCCGGAAAATCAAATAGTTCCTACGGGATTCTTAAAGGCCCATTTGTTTAAACGATTTTTAGGGTTCCGTACCTCAAAAGGAAAAAGGAACCCTTATAGCAGGGTTTCTTAAAGTGGGGTCCATGGACCCCTTATCATGTGTACTCGGGGTCCGCAGCAGCTCAGTAAATCCTTGTGTGGTAAACTGCACTGCCTTGCCTCGTCCCGCGCGCTTTCTGAAGCAGGGTTTTCGATGCTAGTTTCGCTGTAGTTTCGGTGCTAACACAAAAAATCGCAATCGATTGCACATCGCCGATGACTTGCGCCTTGCGTTGTCAAAAACTATTCCACAATTTAACGTGCTCATTGAGGCCAAACAACAACATCCTTCTCTCACTAACTTAAGTTAGTGAGTTATCATCTGCGGCGTGAAATCGATTATGATTTTTTTCTTTGTAAGTATGTGTCAGTTATAGTAAATAGAGGAAACTACCAATATAACTGATTTCTAAAATTCACGGTTCGTTTTTTCCTGAAACAGGTTTGACAGGGGTCCATGAAATTTTAAAATTCTGACATTGGTCCTTGGCTGCTAAAAGTTTAAGAAACCCTGCCTTATAGGATCACTTTGTTGTCTGTCTATCAGTCTGTCTATCTGTCCGTCTGTCCGTCGTGTCTGCCAAGAAAACCTATAGGGTACTTCCCGTTGACCTAGAATCATGAAATTTGGTAGGTAGGTAGTTCTTATAGCACAAGGTGAAGGAATAAATCCAAAAACCGTGAATTTGTGGTTATATCATTTATAACGAGTTCATGAACAAATAATTATTATTTTCAACTTTCAACGTGAGATTACTATATATACAAAGGACTAAGGAGGTATCATAATATAAGGACCTGTAGGTAGATTCGTAAACAGATTTTTATTTGTTTTTACCATCGATATGATTTTTAAGCATACTTAATGGTTTTTGATTTTTCGTGCAAATGATAAAATACGAGTGTACTCAGATACTCATGTGATGCTCGGTGCGCGACTCCGACTCGCGCTTGACTGGTTTTTTATGTGACAACGAAAAAAAAATTTAAGGAGCACAAAAATTATACTAAGTAATTTTGGAAAATATTTATTGGTTTATTTCGACAAGTTGCATGCATTACTACTTAACTGCTTTGGTTTTATTGTAGGTACCTATGTGGTACCGGATGACCGCGAATTTTTAGCACCTGTTTGTAAAATACCGAAATAACATACTTGCGAAACAGGATGTAACCAAATGAGGCTGACGTTCTAAAATATTTTCATATATAAATACATACAAAAGCTATGCTGAATTATTGCTGTTTTATACCAAAAACCTGTTTTTTACAACTCAACTCAACTCAACGTCAAACTCATAATTCAGGTCATATGCATTTTAATATTTTACGTAATTTTAAACTATGTCGGCATCGTGAATTGCGCATCTGTTCTCTTTCAGATGATCCAAATATTTCAATTTTTTTTTCTTTATTTTATTAATCTAAGACAAATGACGTCCTAACTTACTGCGATTAGTGACGATGGCTCACTCGAAAGAGTGGCAGTTTAATTAAGTCTTACCGTCCCTAAATACTTAGGTAAGTACATATTATCATTACTAGCTGATACTCGCGACTTCGTTCGCGTGGATGTAGGTTTTTTTAAAACCCGTGGGAACTCTTTGATTTTTCGGGATAAACGTAGCCTGTGTCACTCTCCAGTCTTTAACTAAGTATAATCCATGCAAAAATTCACGTCGATTCGTTGCAGTCCTCACGCCTCCGTATCCCTTCTCCACTCCTGTCTCGCTGGCGAATAAGTTTAGAATATAAATAATAGAATTTTCGAAGGCGTGGGATTTTCGTGAACGAAGTTCAATTAAGTATGTAGTCGTGGTTTGGTACAATGGTAGGTAAATGGTACAATATTAATTCACCGTCAACAGTTCCTAAACACTCATAACTTAGGAGTGCAGTGCCCTGCAGTTTCAAGACTTTATTATTGTTAAAGCTGGTTAACTAATCAATTAAAGTTAATGAAATGGTCGAGAGTTAATTCGAAAAAAGAATAACTTAGAAGCCAAGAATACTTTTCCATGCGGTTTGTCCAGAAATATTTAAAAATCAGTAAAAAAAGTACAAATAGTTTGACGAAATTTTATAAAAGAACTGTGAAAAGTCAGCTGAATCCACAACAAAAAGTTAGTAAAAGAAAAACAAGAGACTTAAATTTCGCCAGACTTGTTGGCTGTAGGTACATCCTTGTATTATTCATTTATGAATACATAATACAAGCGAATAATCGAGTCGATTATTTTTGACAGGCAAGAAAACATAAAAGGCAGATGTTGCCCATGCAATATATGCCTCGATTAGTCACAAAAGTTACGACTGTTATGCAGATTTATGCAATAAATTGTATTGTGCCATGAGGCACCGGGTTGAGGCCACGACTCAAAAGTTACCTTTTTTCAGCTATGGTAGGTACAGGATTATAACTGCCGGTTCACATTGGCCCAGTTGCCAAATCCAGTAAGATTTATTTTTTACTAGCTGCCCTGGCGAACTTCGTTCCGCCTAACAGTCGATTAATTTTTTTTTTAATTTTTCTCTCCGTAACAACCATCCTCGTACTTCAAGGAATATTATAAAAAAAGAATTCGGTTTCGAAATCGGTTCAGCTGTTCTCGAGATTTACGATGACCAACACATTTAGTGATTCATTTTTATATTATAGATTTATTTCATAGTGAATAAACGGCGTGGTCGACTTTAGATGCATAAAGACTAGAAAACTGTAAAGATACTATTGGCTTTTTAAAAAAGATAAATTGTAGAAACTTTTACAACAGCTGTAAGGTATATTTATGTCGAACAATGTCATCCGGTGTCTCTGAAGGATTCTAAAATAAAAAAATCAAATAGAATAGGTAAGTATCTACCAAGTATGTATGTTTCTATTATATTATTATTAAGTACTATGAACTGATTTTTCAATCGCCGAATAAAATTTTTCAAGTTATTTCCATGAAAATTCATGGAAATAATTTGAAAGATGACGGACTTTTATACAAACTTTCATCCCCTATTTAGCCCCCTTGGTAGTAAATTTTTCGCAAATCGTGAAATGCATATTTTTTTTTTTTAACCAATTTTCATCAAAGTAACTTTCAAAATGACGGACTTTCATACAAACTTCCATCCCCTATTTAACCCAAATTTCAAAAAATCGTTTCTTAGTGGATACTTACTCTTTACAAAGAACACATCCTCCAAATTTTATGCCTCTGGACCAGTGATCTAGGCTGTCCGTTATATATAAGTCAGGACAGCCTGGACTTTGAATTTTATGTTAAAGATAATTTGAAAAGAGAAGAATTGCGAAAAGAGTTATCGAGTCAACCCCCCCGAGAGCTGGCAGCTACCTTGGTCAAAGAATTAGTTTGGCCATCCAAAGGGGTAATGCTGCCAGCATCTTGGGTACAATGCCTCGCTGCGGTGGTCTCGATGAGGTTTTAGATTTAATTTAATTTATTTTAGTTTTAATTTAATGTTGTTTTTTTTTAGATTTAAGTTTATTATTTGTTAAAGATTCCCAATACAAAAACTATCAGATCAAAATATTTATTCTTCAGTTAAGTACCTACGTAATACGTATACCTACATAATATTTTTGCGATTGAAAAATCGGCGCTAGTCGCATAAAGTCAATCGAGTAACTTGTTGGTGGTTATAGTTATCTATTAATATTATCTTTTTATAATTATTATTATAGTCACTCTTAGTCATACATCCGCATCGACTGATGCAAAATACCTGTGATATTACCAACAAAGTTGGATATTGGCTGTTAGTTTTTTGGTAATAAATTGTTTGAAAATTATTGTCATTTGCTAGCCGGGTATTTTCTTTTTTTAACGATTTTATTTTAGGAATATAGGTAAATATAAAATACAGATTTTTTGTGTTGGATAGAAATCGTTGGATATATTATGTTTAGGTCTGTATATAAATGACAAAATTTAAATACATCTGCCTATTTGATAAAGATCCTATTAGTAGGTAGGTATAATGTTACGCACTGTATCTAAAGTGGTTCTTGAATCTTGGTAAGAATTCATTTGTTGTAGAGTCACTGTAAATAATTTCTTTCGGGACTCAACTAAGTAGGTACTGTCTGCTGAGCTTCTTTATCTTCTTGGGAATAATGACTGTGAGCAAAAGCACTGTCTTGCAGACTATCACGTTGACTGTTGCTGATCTATTGTGATTGCCACCATATCTATACAGCTCCCGTCCTATACCGATCGCGATTGTCGCCAAGTACAACAGCACCTCCTTAGCCGGATGTTTCTTGTCTACTCCGAGTAGTCACCTTACCTACATGTTTTCCTAGATGAAGATTACGTTTATACATTAGCGCATGGTAGTTACAAATGTCTATACCTACTTACTGTCCCATTGACAAATCAAATCTCATGTAAACACGATTCTCATATAAACACTCTGCCGTATGGATGGCTAAAGTCAAACGAGCAACGGATGAGATTTAACAACTCCGTTTTAATTTGAGTGAGCTCATAATATGAGCCTCAAATTACCTACCTTTTACTTTATCGACGATCCTAAACCAGAAGCTTTAGATAGGTACAGTACGCGGCAGAAAGTAATGTACATGAGCCTTTAGAAGGAGATAGCAGATTTGTAGAGCGTTGTCTCTGTCGTTCAACTTCAAACCGAAAAAACGTCATATAGGTATGAGCGACAGAGACAACGCTCTACAAAGCCGAAATGTCATTCTTGGCCTATGTACATTACTTTCTGCCGCGTACTGTACTGCTGTATTCTGTGTCCAAAGCACTTTACACGCTTGAAAAGCTACTTATATTATTTAAACTAAGTTCCGGCCAGCATGTCACAGTCTCCTAACAGCTTAATAAGTTTCATATCTTCGTCATCTCGCACTACCATAAGGTGCCTACTCGTATGTATCCTACAATATAAGGATCGACTTATATGGAAGGAGGTCACATACGAAAATGGACAGATCCTGTTTTATATTTTAGAAGATATTGCACAATCCACAATGTTTTTACAGAAGCTACTTTTGAATGTATACCTAGTGGTTTAAGAATATCTACATACCCATGTTCACGACAGGTCACGATGGCAATCGAGGTGTCGCCGCGCCGGCTCACTACTGCGTACGGGTTCCCTCTCAGAATGAAAACAATTTAGGCTAAGTATATTCCAAATACGCTGGTCAAAAGCAGATTAACAGACTTCACACACCTTTCAGAACGTTATGGAAAACACTCAGGCACGCAAGTTTCCACACGAAGTTTTTCTTCACCGTTTTAAAGAAATTTATGATATATTTTAATTGTTTAAACGCACATACCTACCTACTCATAACTCCAAAAAATAAGCGTCCGCGGGTTCAAATCGCGGACCCCCCAAATAGAACATTTTGACCATTAGAGGCTATCACCGCTATTTATTAGCAACTAGCTACCCTGGCGAACTTCGTTCCGCCTAACAGTCGATTCAAATTTTTAAGTTTTTTCTCTCCGTAAGAACCATCCTCGTACTTCAAGGAATATTATAAAAAAAGAATTAACGAAATCGGTTCAGCTGTTCTCGAGTATTGCGATGAGCAACACATTTAGTGATTCATTTTTATATTATAGAGATTACTTACGTAATGATAGCCATAGAGAGCGGAGAAGTGTTCAATTTTTTTTTGTAAAATAACTTAGGCATTTAACTATACTTATTATAGATTCTTATAATACTTAGGTATATAGAAGGTATAGAAGTGAAGACAGATTTCAAAAAATTGCGTAGCTTCTAAAATAACCTTGATCATTTGAATCTAGTTCAAACTTATATACCTAAATCATTGCTTAGTAATAGCTGTGGTGGTAGGTAAGTTACCCAATCATTCGATAATCGCTAATATCCAAAATCAAGTCAATAAATTTGAATCAATAAACGAGACAGCACGTCGTCGCTTCTTAGATCCGCTTTAGAGCATTTAAAAATTTAATTAAAAGGTCACTCCATCGGATATCGGTTTAGACTTTCAAGTTTCAATATTTTGTTATGTAACCCAATGTTGATTTTGTACATCCTTGTGTATTTTATACGAGTATTAAAAAACCTTAATCGTCGTTTTTATTTATGATTGGTTTTGATCTTTAAATGATGCCCAATTTACATGTTATTATTTGGTAGGTATTTGTGTTTTCTGGTAAAGCGATTCGTAGACTCATATCTTACGGAAGAGTTCCTATGTTCGAATCCGTAAGATCGGTTTATGAATTTTTCTTTCTGTTTTATCGTAAATCAATCAAGTACTATTAGGTAGTTTTGGATAAGTAATTTTGTTGAATGGCTACCACGAACTTGCTAGTTTGTCACTTTCATAGTGTTCCTAGTAGGCAGTAGTTTCTTCTCAGAAAGAGCGTCAACTTCAAAAATGCATCCTTACTGTTACCACCATATTGTTAGGTACCTATCTAATTGATAATTTTAGTAAAGATTCTATCATCAAAAAAGGATTTTTATGGTTCCGTAACTAAAAAAGGAACAAGGAAACCTTATAGGATCACTTTGTTATCTGTCTGTCTGTCTGTCAAGAAAACTATAGGGTACTTTCCGTTGACCTAGAATCATGAAAGGTAGGTAGGTTTTATAGCACACGTAAGGGGGAAAATGTATTCATGAACAAATAATTAGCATTTTCAACTTTCAAAATAAGATAAATATACCAAGTGGGGTATCATATGAAAGAGCTTTACCTGGACATTCTAAAACAGATTTTTATTTATTTTTATGCATTATTGTTTTTGATTTGTGACGGAACGGTGTACGGAACCCTCGGTGCGCGACTCTGACTAGCACTTTTCCGTTTTTTTTAAGTTTTTTGCTGCCAAGTGACTGTCGTTCATTTTATACTATAGGAATTGGAAACATAACCCGGATCAGAGCGTTAACAGAAGATGCCTCGAGCGCGGAATCGCGCAGCATCCATTATTTATGAGATAGGCGTGCGCGCAAAAACGATACATCCGCGATATTTCGTCCGACCTACCGGCTATGTTCTCAATTCTCATTTAACTGCCATTAGAACTGATATGCTATTTATAAACAATACAATAAAATACTCGTAAAGAACACAGGAAAAATAATAAAATAAAGCAAAAAGGATCTAAGTATAGTTGAAATGGCTATCAGGGAGGGAACACCGCTCACACCCGCACAGCCCCCGCGCTAGCCCGGTGCGGGCGAGCGCGGGTGACGAGCGAGTGTGCGGAGTCTCTCCCCGCCTCATACCTCAATTGCTATCTCGACCTGTCGTGGACTATTGCTATCGCGACATGTTATGCCGCATATTATCTACCTACTTAAATGAAAATCGGTACAGTGGTTTAGGCGTGAAAAGGTAACAAACAGGCAGACAAAAAGAAACAATTTCGCATTTATAATAGGTACTAGCTGATGCCCGCGATTTCATCCGCGTGGATTTAGGTTTATTAAAAATCCCGTGTGAATACTTTGATTTTCCGAAATAAGTAGCCTATGTCACTCTCCAGGTCTTTAACTACACCCATGCAAAAAATCACGTCAATCCGTCGCTCCGTTGCGATGTGATTGAAGGACAAACAAACACTTTTTCGCATTTATAATAAGGGTAGTGATTAGGTAGTACCTAATATGAATCTTATGGTGAGTTGTAGGTAGTCAATATACGACATCAAGTAATTGTATTATTTCAATGTAAAACTTTGTTCGTTCCATAAATCACTTATACTT
Organism: Maniola hyperantus; assembly: GCF_902806685.2. Lineage (NCBI taxonomy): Eukaryota > Metazoa > Arthropoda > Insecta > Lepidoptera > Nymphalidae > Maniola > Maniola hyperantus. Next base: position 14,483,876 of record NC_048536.1, on the reverse strand, counting down.
AATTGCCATAAAACTAGCCACGTGTACCTATTAAACAGGCTGTTACGGTGTTTTCTTTCCTTATTCGCTCTACATTTATACTTAATCATGATCTTCTTCTTCTTCTTCTTCTTCTTCCTTACCTTATCCCACGCTACGTGGGGTCAGCACAACATGTCTTCTTCTCAATACTTAATCATGACCATAGGACTGATATTAAAGATATCTTTAAGACAATCCGGTATTTGACAACAAGTCAAATAAGTATCTTTTTATAATGCACCAAAACACGCGCTTAGTGTGCTAGTTTTTATGAAATACTTTCAAGTGACGTCACAATGATTTGACGTACTTTTTTAGTTTAATCGATAATTTAAAATGGTTATTACACTTAAAACTAACAAGGGACGTGGATTTTACGTTTTTTAGAAGACCCTTTATTTAATAATGACTTTCACTGAGAATTTTTTTCAAATTATTAAATACTAGATGATGCCCGCGACTTCGTTCGCGTAGATTTAGGTTTTCGGAAATCCCGTGGGAACTCGTTGATTTTCCGGGATAAATAGCCTATGTCACTCTCCAGGTCTTTGACTATACCCATACAAAAAATCACGTCAATCCGTTGCACTGTTGCGACGTGATTGAAGGACAAACCAACAAACCAATAAACCAACAAACCAATAAACCAACAAACCAACAAACAAACACACTTTCGCATTTATAATAAGGGTTATTAATAGACAAAACATTGCCGAAAAAGTTTATTTTTGACATAGGCAAATATAAATAGTATTCAGATTTCAGATATCCATACCTATATCTGTACTTCCAGACTAAGTAATATTATAAATTCGGAATTATGTCTGTCTGTCTGTTTACTAACTTTGCCCATTTTGATTAAAGTACAGAAATAGCTTCCATCTCGGAGCCGTACATTAGCTGTTTTTGTCTGTTGTAGTTTCAAATCATCTAGTAATGTCATAAAACCCATATAAGTTGGCGTAAGTAAGTATATGAAATAAGTATTTTTTATTTTCCACGCACAACAGACGGAAACGTTTAAGTGCGGAAACCAGCCCAGAGCGAAGAAGAGAAGTATTTTTTAATTTCTGATTTTTTTCATCATATTTATCGTAACTACCTCTGCTTCCGCAAGTATAGTATTTTTTCCATTGCTAGAATAGAATAGAATATATTTTTATTATTCATTCAAGTAAACTTTTACAAGTGCTTTTGAATCGTCAACTAGTTTAATTTACCACTGGTTCGGTGGAACCAAAAATTTCAACTTTCTAGTTTCTACCTATCACGGCGGTTCCGCACACATCCGATGCGAGTCCGTGAAAATACGTTCCTTTATGTTTTATATGACATAATATTATGTCGTAGATATTTTTTATATCCGTATTTTCACGGATTCGGATCGGATGAGTACGTGATCGCTGTTCACGAGATACAGCCCGCTGACAGACAGACGGACGGACGGACAGCGGAGGCTTAATTATAGGGTCCCGTTGGCACCCTTCGAGTACGGAACCCTAAATATTACCCATCACAAGCATAGTACCTATTATTATATTATCTTACTCGTGTTAGATATTATATACTATATAGTGCATAATAGGTACCTACCTATCATGGAAAATTGGAATGCTGCGTTTATCAGTTATGATGCCTCCCACACCACGTCACAACCACTATACCTAACCATCAATTATTGACAATAATAACTATGATTGGGCATCGTCACCTATTGTGGCATTACGTGAGTTTAATGACCTTGTGCCTAGACTGATCCGGTCCGCATATAAGTTGCATGTGTGATGTATGTGTTACGGTAAAAGTTCTAACTATGGTAAATCCTAGAACTTTCCAGTAAAACCTAAGATTTACTTAGTTTGAATAATGGTACTGAAACTAAGTCCGCACTGTTCTGTGATAATTGATAAGTTTGTACTCTAATTAGCATTCACTCGGCTAGGTTTAGAGACACGCAAAAGTCCAAATAATAACTAAAATAAGTTTGAAATCTTAGTGAAATTTTAGTGACTGGCTTTTTCAGTAAAGACTCGCTCCGTCGTCTCTTCATTCAGCTTAACCTGCTCTTCTTCTTTGAACTTCTGGTTTCACACTTTACAAAAACGCTCTATAGGAAGGCCAGAGAAGACTACTTGGAACCGGGAAGCTCAGATTTCGTAGTGAATTTACTTGGTGAATGCTGGTAAAAATTCGAAAATAACAATTAAGTATGTATCACAAAACAGTTTGGATGTTTACGATTAAGACTTTGTAAATCTTACAGCCGCACTCAGAGTCGTTTAATCGTTACATAAGGCAATAATTAGTATGGATAAAGAATGCCTTAAGTAACGATTAAGCGACTAAGTGCGGCTGTATGATTTTATTGCATAATTCTAGGATTTGCTATAGTTCTGGCTTGTACAGTAGCATATTATGCAGTTTATTTCAAGCCACATGCTAACTTGATTATATTTACTGTTATATCGAGGCCATTTTGGCACTCTGTAGCGCTGTAGTCGCTTGCGAGGGCAGAGAGATCCTCTAGTTATGTTTATAACCCCCGTGTTATGTCCCTAATACAGTGGTGGTCTGGTTTTTTGAGTTCTTTCATATTTAATTTATACTTTTTACACTTATTGTAGCAGGACAGAGTGAGTTTTAAATATTTGGAACAGAAGAAGAAAAATTTTCAAACCAATATGTAGATGCTACTAATAAAAGATATCGATACAGATACAGAATCCGCTTTTACGGTTTTTCTTAGTTTATCTTTGCTGTTTCACAGCAAATTATTATTTGTGTTGAAAATAGTTTTATGAACAGTTGTCACGCCCTTGCCAAAAAATAAAGGCTAAAACTAATAACTTTTATATTGTACGAAAAGGAGTTTAAATAACAGCAAAAAAGCAATTTCGCAAATATTTTCACGTCGTCATCGTCCCGATTGCTTTGTTTTTGAGTGCCAGTTTAGTTTACCCAAACAACTTATGTAGGTAGGTCTAGGTAGCTATTTAGGATTTTCCACGATTGGGATTCCCATCGAAATTACGGAATACCGATTTTATTTATTGCTACAAGTTTACTTAGACTCAAAGAGTTTTAGTACTTACCTACAGTAAATGTGCGTGATTAGCATTTTCTTTTGAGGACAAAAGAGGCAGTGCCATTTGCTATTCTGCCGGCTGGTGTCATTATTCCCGTATCCTTATTTCTTCATAACTATAGCTCTATAGCGGTGATATCCTAGTGGTTAAAACGTCTGTCTGCCTCCCATTAGGGGGTTCAGGGTTCGCTCGCGAGCATGCACCTTTAACTTTTCGGAGTTACTTATTGCGTTTTAAACAATTAAATACGGTACCCGGCAGGAAATATTGTACATCGACCTTTAGAAAGAGATAGCGGTTTCGTAGAGCGTTGTCTCCTTCGTTGAGACCGACAAAACGTCACGTAGGTATGAGTGACAGAGAGAACGCTCTACGAAGCGGAAATCTCTTTCTAATAGTCGCTGTACAATATTTCCTGCCGGCTGCTGTATCTACTTATCATTTGTTTTATAAAGGAACAGCGTGAGAAAACCTGTATGCCTGAGACTTCTCCATAATATTCACAAAGGTGTGAGAAGTCTGCCGATCTGCAGTTGGTCAGCGTGGTAGACTATAGCCAAACACAATGAGACCCGTTCTCAGTAGTGAGCCTGCGATGGGTTGATAATGTTGCTTGATAACTAAGATTCGAACTCAAGACTTTGCTTGTTAAACATTTATATTCACTCAGCTGCGGTATAAGAACTGGGGACCTACGAGTAAATCTGTATAGAGTAGCTCATTTAAATCGTTACAAGATTCGCCATCAACAAACTAAAATGATAAGCCGTTGGCTCACGGATGTTGAAGGTTGTAGCAGGCAATCAAGGCGCGCAATAACGATCGACCGATAAGAGATTGTGACAGCCGTAACGCGTAGAGGACGGCCCGCGACGATTCGCACTTCTAAGCACTACTCCTAAAATATTCCTAGCATTCTTAGGTCTTGCACAGACGACGCTTTTTTGTGCGATATGGCAGATTTCAGACTCAAAGAACACGACGTACATCTACGTTTATTTTGTCAGCAGAATACGGTAGGGACGGACGCATCAATAAAGCTAACTCACTACAGATTTTAAAGACTGCGTCATCTGCAGTAGTGTTGAAAAAAAATAGAACGATATCGATATATCGTTCTACTGTTTTTGTTTTGAACACTTAAGTGCGGTGTACTGTACTGCGGATTTTTGTGTGTCAAACTTTTTGCATGTGCGTCTTATGCATAAGTCTTATGCTTTTCTGCGTAAAATCCTTTGCGTTCTATTTTCTTGGATTAAAATGTGCGCCACAGATAGTATGTTATCTGCGGAGGCCCTTATGGCCATAGCGTCGGGTGACATCGTGATCGTTAACGATAGAAAAAGATTCAAGGCAATAGATATTTTTAGGAGGTCGGATCTCTACTTAAAGTTAAGTAGGTACTTTATAAATGCTGAAATATCATTAGATAAAGATCTTAAACCAATAAAATGTCAATAAAATGTGACTGGTATTAGTACCTACCTACCTATATTATAAAAACTATACCCCTTTATAGACAAGGGAATTTCTTGCAAGGGTGTAGGAGTTAGGACTAGCTTACAAAATAATTATCATAAAGTCAGTACGAGAAAATTACTCTGACTCATGACTAAATAGGTAATATCTATTCCTTCCTTTCTAAGAATTACCAAGCTAATTGTCAAGAATCTTGGCAATGGCAGGTTCTTCTCGATAGGGAAGGGCATTCCGATCAAGCGACAGATTCACTTCACAATTCAAAAGCACTTGTATTAAGTTTATTTTACTAAAAAAGCTTTTGTATTTTATTGTTCTAATGATTGATGAATTTTAGTCAATTCAATCTGTTAGCTCCAGCCTCTACCTGCATAATCAATAAGTTACGAATGTACTTATCTTTTTACTACGTATTTATCTTCAGTCTGTTAATTAAGGTATAGGTATAGAGAGTGCTAGTCTAGAGATAGGTTAAGTTTCTCAGAGAATCAGCCTCGATACCTAGTATTTATTACGTTTTGACGCGGATTTTTTATACCAATTTCCCACGAATAGAATGGTAATTGAGCGATTGTAGAGATAATAAATGAGTAAAACATTAATGGGAGCCTTGTTAACATCAGCGACATTGAATTAGGTAATACAATTTATAACTGAACATAATTTTATAGGTACGCGGTTCCAGATCTATTCTGGTTGCGTAACGCCTAGAAGTTCTGTTGAAGCTTTACTTTCTAGGTTACTTACATCCTGTAAGCCTAAAACCTTCTACCTACAGCTGCTGTTGCGCAGCCTTTCGTCCAGTGTTTAATACGCCCTACCTGATTTATAAAGGTAATTGTTATATTTATTAATTGCTATTATTATTATTTTTGTTAATTTTCTTCAGACATTCAGAGTAGCTACATGGTGGAAGGAGAGGAGAAAGAAAAGAAATTTTCTCACGCACGTTACTTAATAAGGTAAAGGTCACGGTCGCTACGACCGCGGAGTTTTCTCTACGGCTGACGGGCGTTACGAAACGCGGCGGGTCTAGATTCCTAAACTCGAAGGCTGCATCCGGGCCGCAGGGATCAAGTTACGCCGGGGCGTGCGAATGTCAAGGAACCCTATCCGCACTGCGTCACTCTCAGTCACAGCCGACATGTCTGCGCGCGCGCTCCTCTGCGCCAGCCGCCTCGCGCTCGCTTCTACCGCGCTCGTCGCCGTCGCAACTTCCTCTATACTCTTAAGTAAGTGCTGTCGCAGTAGTTGTTTGTATTTTTAACAGAGATGCCCTGCATCGTACTACAGCTCAAATTATGAAATTAACCGGTTCAATTATCATGTTAGATAATTGGTGAGAAGACAAAAAAGATGTACCAGGATATACGATTTTTGTGGTGAATCTATTGAATAATTAAACACACTGTGAAATAAAAATATAAAAATGGATGTCATTTACAGGTGGAAACGACATAACGTGCAGTAAGGACGGGCTCCACGCCGACTTCGATACAGAGTGCCAAGAATACGTTCGCTGCTCGTCAGGGATAGTGAGAGGACGCTACGCGTGTCCCGCGGGGCGCGTATTTAGCGACGTAGCCGGAGCATGCGTCCCACGTCGTAGCTATCCCTGTGCCCAACGCATCTGTGCTGCCGGAGATACTTTGGCCTATGCTACACCTGGAACTGCGTGCCGTCACTACTACCGCTGTGAAAATGGTACCGCTGTCGACCACGCCTGCCCCTCGGGCTCATGGTTCGACTTAGCTAGACAAGCGTGTTCGCGTGGTGCGGGCACCTGCTACGAGCCCGTATGTGCGGGACTACCCGATGGCAAATATCCGGACTCTTCGCACGAGTGCCGACGTACTCTGCAGTGCCGCGGGGCAGAGCTACGCGCCGTAGTGTCGTGCGTCGGAACATGCGTGAGCACGTGCCCGCCACCTCGCTCCACTGCTGTTCCTCTTCCGGCCGGTGACGCCGACTTCTGCTCGGACGAGGCGTGCTCCTCGTTGTGCCAACACACCCCGGACGGAGCTTACGCGGATCGTTCAGCCGGCTGCCGCGAATACTTCGTATGTGAATCACATCGCGTTATCAGACGTGGAGTATGCGAACCGGGCCTGCTATTCTCGGGAAGCGGTTGCGAGTCGGCGGCAGGAACTTACTGTCCGCCGCCCGGACGAAGTCCTTGCTTCAATCGACAAGACGGACTCTACAGAGACTGGCGAGACTGCTCTTCTTGGTTCGAATGTCGTCGGGAGAGAGTGACCGCCCGGGGAGCGTGCGAATTAGGTTTCGTGTTCGACGGCGTCGGCTGCGTTCCTAGGAAGTCTTATTACTGCGAAGGTCCCGACCCTGCCGCAGAATGCGAGGGTATGCCGAGCGGAACTTATCAGGACCTCGAGTCGAATTGCACACGATATTTCCATTGCGAGGGCACTCTGCGCACGAGTCTGGCGTGCCCGGTCGGACAAGTTTTCGATGGTGCAAGGTGTATGCCAGCTTTTCAATATCTTTGCCCGAGTTTGGACCGGGATTCGTGCTACGGGCGGGCTGACGGTCGCTATCGCGCTGTGGACGCGGGCTGTCGCGGGTTCTACGCGTGCATCAATGGAGAGAAAGCAGTTTACGCGTGTCCTTCGGGGCGGGTGTTCGACGGCGAAATGTGCGTCCCGACTCATCCGGCGGTCTGTCCGCGCGAAGACTACACCTGCTCTGGACTCTCGGACGGTTACCATGCGGAGCTCAAGTCGAATTGCCACAGGTACCTGTCCAAAAATATAAATATTACTTACCTTTTTAAAAATAGATTCATTCCGTCGTCGTTTGCTTTAAATAAATAAATAACCTACCTTTTTGTCCAAACATCATCCGACATCATTTATTTTGTGTCTATTTTGGTTTATAAAAAATACCTACTTGATCTTTATTAGCATTTTAATGCAGCGATAACATAAGTGGGCATGTAAGATCAAAGAATGATTTGTTTAATCGAAAAACTGAAACTACTGAACCGATTTTAATAATCCTTTCACCATTAGAAAGCTACTTTATCCAGCAGTGACATAGGCTATAAATAATATTATATGTACCGCGGATGAAGTCGCGGGAAAAGGGTAGTATAAAATATAGTTGTTTTCTACAGGTACTTTTACTGCGAGGGCGGCGACAAACTAGCGACACTATCCTGCCTGGCAGGCAAGATATTCGACGGTCACGCATGTGTGGAACCCCTGCGTCACATATGCGGTGCTCCAAGACGGGCCATCGTAGAACACGGCGGGCGATATTGTGAGAGAGACGGTTTCTTCGTGCAGCAAGGCACTGAGTGCAAGCATTACTACTTCTGCGTATCCGGCGTGAGAACATTCCTTACCTGTCCTCCAAAACAGGTGTTTAACGGCCAAGTGTGCGTGCTCAAAGACCAGTACACATGTCCGGGCTGAATGTGAGCTAACGGACGCTGACTCAAACGCTGAAGCCGGTCGTACCGGCGTAGACAGTGCCCTTAGTACGAATCTCGTGTCCATTTTCACGAGAATGGACTCACCCTTCCTTTTTTAGCCGACTAGGGCAACGCTAAAAGGAAGGGTTATAATTATTTTAGCAGTCTATGTATGTATGATCCACCGTAGCGCCTAAACTACTGAGCCGATTTTGATAAATGAGGTTAAAATCGGTTCGATTTTTAGTCCGGTTGACACAGGCCACATTTTATATGGACAAAATCACAAATTCTCTACTCGTTTTATTCCACAAACTTTTCGCATGATGGCTGTAGAATTCTAAATATTATTTCGAAGTTCTAATTCGATGTCTACGTCGAATTTCGTTTCTGACAACTATAAAAACTCGTACTTAGGGTACTGCACATTGAATTATATATATTATTGTACTGCATGATCCATGAACCGAGAAGGACACTGGGGAGACACGATGTACCTGACTGAAAAGGCTGACCATGTCATTGACATTTGTATAACCTGCTCTATTAATAAACGTGGAATAGTTTTCGTTCGAACGGCTTGACAATAATATTATAGGTACGTATAAGACACCAAGTAAGGAGTTCATAGGGCCCGATATCGATAGACTTTTGGACACAAAATCGATATTCACATAGCTATCAAGGCAGACTTGGTCGCACCATAAGGGTTTGTTTTTTACCATTTTGGTATGGAAGTTGGAACTGTAAAGATATACACTAAGCTTAGAAACCTATAGAGAATTCAGTAAAGTAATTCGAAGCCTGCCAAATCTATGCTGTATTCTACGTTTATTAATAAGACAATTATTTTAGTATTTATTAATTGTAGAATAATATAATAATAATGTAAATAGTTCACTGCCCTCTTTGATATTTATATGCTGCACTTTCATTAAACTACCTCGTTAAATAAAAAACACAAGTTTAATTTATTTATTTTATTGGCATAAAAACTTTAAGCGACCTATGTAGATAACATACAGCTAATAATTACACAGTGACTTTTATCTTACAGTGTTAATTTACAAACACAATTAAGCTCCGTGAATAAAAAAATATTTTATCTTTAACATAAAAGTATTTTTTTAATATATCTTTTATCCGAACCTTAGATAATAACAAAACAGGCAATATATAATAGAATACCTAGAAATATAGTTCATTATTTAGGTACTATGTATTAAATTAATATAGTCCGTCAAATTCATTAAAGAGCAAATTCTGATGGTAAAGGACATTTTTAAACATGGTTTATTTGATGCGAATTTGACGATCTATATAGTACGCGTCAGGTCGGGACGGCAATCGGGGTGGGGACGCCCCGCACACCCGTACAGCCCCGCGCTACCCCGGTGCGGAGCGTCCTCTCGCCTCATACCCCGATTGCCATCTCGACCTGTCGCATACCATACCTACAAGGTTATAATAAAAGTAGCTTACTCAGTATGTATCATGCCATGGTTGATAAAAACCACCAATATGTTTGAAATATAAAAAATAGATGAAAATGAAAATAACTTTTTTTAGACCCAACGTTCTAATTACGTTCGTAGCAAGTAGCAACGTGTGAAATTTTTGGTATTGATGATTGATTATTTTAGAAAATAAATAAGATCAATAACAAAGAATAACCTTTGATACTTAGTGTACCTACTTCACTTGCACTTCAACATAAAGTTTTTCTTTTTAATAATAAGTACCTATCAAATTTTCAGTATTTTGGAAATAACCCTGTAGGTATAACATAACTCAAGAATTAACTTAATTTTAAATAATAATTAATCAAACTGCGATTGAGACTAGCCCAGCCAAGACTGTTAGATTCACAAATCGTATATATCTAAAAATATATGTTTGGCAACGAATTGAAAAGCCTTTAATATTTTATACAGTTACCTATATTCAACAAACGCTATTTTTAATTATTCCAAATTTTTATCTACAAGTAAATTCTGTTCTTTTCTTCGCTAAGACTTCTTATCCATTAAAACGCAGCAGAGCGTAATTCATTAGACCAACCAATCAGATTCTTGATAGAGGAAGTTTTTCAATAATTTGGTTGGCCTGCATAAGTGCCAATCTTCTCCGCTCCGATGGACAGGCAGCCTTAATTTTAATGAAAAATTCGAAAGACAATAAAGCCATGCGCATATCTCAACGGGCAGTTTCGCAAAAAATCGCCGGTTATTTGTGTCATACGAACATATTGAAAAAAAATGTTCGATGCATATGCGATCTGCCGGAATGCACGCAAGTCTTTGCGTGTTGCCAAATCCATTCGACGACGTCCATCGATGTTCTCGATCGGATCCGGATACCGGTCGATAATAGTAATAGAAAGCGTAAAAAATCATTACGCGAGATTCGAGTCCGATCTTACTGAACAAATCTGCTCGTTTGCTCGCTATTTTTTATTAATAAAATAGCGAGCAAACGAGCAAGTTTTTCAGTACTACCTACCAATTTTTGTGTTAAGATTTCTCCAAACAATCATAATATATAGGTTCCTTTTACTCTACAGTGTATCGATGTTCGATATTCTATCAACGTTGACGAGTTTTCAACGTCGTACTAGATCTCATTCTACTACCACCGACGGCATTGATCAACATCGATCGCATGGACGTGGTAACAGACTTTGTTCGTTATAAGTACTACACGTGACGTCAATAAATGTACTTTTATGAAATAATATTTAGGAATGTTTTGAAGCATTACCAATATACACATTTTCAACTTTGTAAACTTGTTACAATAATTTGTAATTTCGCTTTAGACTGTCAGTCGTCCTGCGTGATCCCGCAAATACCAGGGACTAAGAATTCTTTGTCCAGCAAATACCATGATTGAAATTATTATATTGATGACTAAACCTGTGAAGTTCTATCATACTTGTATGAGTCGCTTCATCTATACTAATATTATAAAGAGGTAATGTCGTTAAGTTTGTTTGTAGGGGGTAATCTCTGGAACTATTGAACCGATTTTAAAAATTCTTGCACCAGTAGAAAGCTCAATTATTCCTGAGTGACATAGGCTATACGGGATCTTTAAGAACCTAAATCCTCGCGGGTGAAGCCGCGGGGATCAGCTAGTTCGAAGATCTATACTAATATTATAAAGAGGTAACGTCGTTAATTTTGTTTGTAGGGGGTAATCTCTGGAACTATTGAACCGATTTTAAAAATTCTTGCACCAGTAGAAAGCTAAATTATTCCTGAGTGGCATAGGCTATACGGGATCTTTAAAAACCTAAATCCACGCGGGTGAAGCCGCGGGGATCAGCTAGTTCGAAGATATAATAGTTTTACAGTTCTTACAATTCACGAAGGCGAGTGAACTTTACATGTGGTTACGTCGTATGTACATGGAAATTACGTATGTGTGCGTGCCTGTCGGACCAATTTTAGGATGTCTCTGAACTTTTTCTTACTTACTAATACTACAGTATTTCGATGTTCCATGATGTTCTATCAACGTTGATGAGTTTTCAAAGTTCGTACTAACCCTACAAATCAATCCCTAGCCTTAGGTCCGCCTTAATGTGTGGCAAGACTTTAAAGTAACATTCATTGCGTCAAGTTAGATCGAGCATACAGACAAGTATCCGGGTGTGGTGCTATAGATCTATTTTAGATATATAATTTTTTAGACGACCTTAATCAATCAGTTGGTCCACACCGGACATAAATTTTGTATAAATAGTTTTACTATGATTAAATATATTTTATACACTCATTAGTTACACCAATATTAAGTTCAATATCCAAGCGATTTACATCAGGTAAACTTTAGGTACATAATATATTTTCATATTATATGTAATTTGAAAAAAATTTGCAGACAGGAAATTAAATATTTTTATGTTCACGACATCAAATTGTTTAATTAATAATTAAGACTAAATGAAAAATGCGACAACTTTTAAAGCATAATCATTTGGTTGAATTATGAATATAATATGACGTATAATATAATAAAGGATTTATTAGCAAATATAATCAAATATTACACTATACATATTTAACAGGAATATTAAAACAGATCAACTCCCAAGCTCAGTCGCCCAGTGCAATAATGTCACAAGTACCTACAGTACGCGGCCGAAAGTAATGTACATCGGCCTTAAGAATGACATTTCGCCTTTGTAGAGAGTTGTCTCTCTCACTCATACCTATATGACGTTTTGTCGGTTTGAACGATGGGTTGTATAGAAGCAGGCGTTATTTTGCGGAAGTCCATGATATACAATGAACCATAAGCTTAATTTGCAATTGTGCATTGTAAGGTCTACATCTCCTGAGGATGCTCCAGTGTCAAGGCGAAACGTGCGTCGAGTGTGTTTTGGGATTTGTGTGGTGCTGCGTGGTGGTGGTGCGGGTGCGTATTCCTTGCCTGGTAGCTGCTTTTTCCTGCATGGTTAGCAGTGGGAGGGCGGGCGGTGCATTTCGCATGATGCATGTTACATCATACAGATTCGACCTGTTTCAGCGGATTATAGCAAAATTAAGCTTTTGGTTCATTGAACGATAGGGACAGTGCTCTACAAATCTGATATCTCCTTCTAAAGGTCGATGTACATTACTTTCGGCCGCGAACTGTAACAACACGAGCTCGACGAGTCGCTTTATAAAAATCGCTTTGCAAGGACCATGATCACTGAGTCGATCTAAAACCTTTGCTTGTCATTCTGAACTGGAGTTAGGCGTTAAGAAACCGGATGAATACCTACTACCTATAAGTATAGTACGTGAAAAGTCGAGATGGATATCAGGGTGGGGATGCCCCGCACAGCCTCCGCGCTAACCCGGTGCGGGCGAGCCCGGGTGACGTGCGGTGTGCGGGCCGTCCCCCCACCTCATACCCCGATTACCATCTCAACCTGTCGCGAACTATACATGGACCTCAAAAAAGCCTAGTAGTAGGAGTTCAATTCAAGTTAATATATGGACGGTGAGGAGGAGGCTTATCTAGCTGTCAACATACGTAGTCGATGGACAGCTACGACTTAAGTTACTCTGTGATTGCCCGTTTGAGATTTGCAAGAAATTGTGCATCCTGGAGTCTTGGACATAAGCGAACTGGAGTAGAATGCTTTCTCTGTTGATGCTCTGATTTCACTATGATGGCTAGAACTAACACCGGCGGGTGTTACGAAAACCAAGAGAACCCTAAGCAAATGCTGTGTTCTGAAGAAATTACTCCTTATGGCTTGAACAATTTATTTGTATAGGAGCCCCTTTGTTGCACAGGACTTTATATTTATATTTAAGGACTAGCTTATGCTGCTAGGTGATAACCATTATCAAGAATATCTATTTGTCGCAATTGTATCGCAATTCTTTACCGTTGGCAAACGTATATTGCTGGCGTTTGACACATTTAAAAGGCCGCAACAAATCGATTTATAATCTCAGTATCCTTTATGTTAGAAATAATCTTTAGTGACAAACACATAATCGTTGTAACTAGTTAAACCGTTTGGCTTTGCTTTTTGATTTAGAATAAAACCTTTTTCTATTACTGTCTGAAAAAACAATTATTTTTTTCGAGACACAAAATCCCAATCAGCATCAATCCCAATGATTTTGTTGCTTTGTTGTTGTTCCCAATGCTGCCGCTTGAGTTTACTTTGCGTTTCCGGTTTGCGTTTGCGTGCACGGCCGAGCCACGTCCGAGACACGGACGCATCACGAACATGGCACGGTGAAGCATAAACTGCTTCATATAAAATGTTCGTGATGTGTTGAATCCGTGGCTCGTCCACGCCTCGTACGTGGCACGGCTCGTCTCCGCCACGTTTTGGCATCAATCATACCTTAATATGCACTATTTAAATGATAAAACTCTAGAAGATTCATATTATATAATTTAGATACATACACAGTGAGGCCGATTCTCTTGTACACAATCTCTAAACTAAACTAAATTAACGGGTCTAAACCTGCTGCTATCCTTTTCCGCAAGCAACATTATGACAGGGATAGCAATAGATTTAGACGTGTCATTTTAGTTTAGTTTAGAGATTGTTTACAAGAGAATCAGCCCCATTATAATGGTATTATAATAAGGTTAGTGGTGAAATAATTTTTATACACAATTCTATTTTGTTCTTTGATAAACATTATAATTAAAATAAGCACATCCTTATACGTAAGTAAATAAGTAAGTAGTCTTTTTTTAATATTTTAAAGAGACCATAATATTTTTGGTCTAACATACCTACGTGTCTCGGACACGGGTTAAATAGCATTTTATGAACACACACATTTTATAATAAATTATATTTTCATCCACGCTTTAGCTACCTGTACCCAATTAGTTTATTTTTACATGAATTTTTGAAATGGTTGTACTTACCTTTAAAGTTAAATATTATATTAACAAAGATTTTTTTTCACAGCATCAATTTACAAACTGAAGTGCATTACATAGATAAATCACAAGTAAATAATTATTTATTGGTGGTTTACTTTATAGGTGGTTTACATTAGTGACCTGTTTGCATAAATGTGTGTGGTTGTACCAAGAACCCCCTAAGTTCAGTTGATTATAACAGTTCTATGTAGGTTCGGTTTGAATGAAACTGTCAAACTTCGGTTTTGGTACTACAGGTTTGAAAAATATACCCTCTACAGTCTACACGGATCAAGCAATTACAACCATTTTAACAAGCGAATTTTGCGTCTATCAAAACGAGGTTACTAAGACAATAGTATTTTTTTTTCAATGTACGATTAATATTTACTGTAACAACTACACTAGAAAGTAACACACAACTAGTTTTCAAGACCTCTTTATAAATTATTATCTTGAAAGATTCAGTCTTGCTTTAAGGTGAAAAAAATAACTAAATGTTACCAAAAAACATTCGTTGGACCTTTTAACTTTTACAATATATATGAATGTAAACAGTGACGAATATAATTATGAAAAACATCAACATTACAAGAATTACCTACATGACATTCAATAAGGCGAAAAAATGGTTATATTTTATTCGATTCACATAAAATTTTTCATCGACCACGATCGCCACAATGTATGGCACAAAACAAACCTGCAGAGTAGAGTGACCTAAGCTGAACTCTCACTTACTTTGACATAGCGGCGGCCTTCTCTTATTGACAGGCGTTAGTCTCCTTTTTTTTTAAATAAAAATAGCGAACAAACGAGCAGGTAGGTCACCTGATGTTAAGTGATTACCACCGCCTATGAACATTTGCAATGCAACATCAGAGGAACCGCCAATGCGATGCCGGCCTTTCAGACATTTGTTGTTCAACCCCTTGAATAAGCCCATGTTGTAACTCCTCCGTAATTTCCGTAATATAATTGTTTTCATTATACCCAAGTAAAGCTCCAGGTAAAGCTGAGTTTAAGTGGCTCAACTCTACTCTGTTGGTGTGCTCTGTGCACATAACCTACGTTATAGTATAAAAAATCCTACGTATACGAAACAGGAAACCCGGACGCCGCCGGAAGGGCATTCCACACCATAGCTGTTCGTATCAGAAACGTAGAGGAAAAACGTTTCGTACGTCTTGGATTGGAAATCGACCACATAAGGGTGTTAAGTTTGCCGTAGCTGTATGAATCTGCGAACTATGGTAGCGTGATTGGAACATCATGTTTTCATACAACTTTGTATCCAGCGATATTTTTTGCTGTGATTGTGGCACGTCTGAAAGTACTCCTAAAGTCTAGACACGTAGAACCTCTATGCCACAACGTAGGTCAGCATTGTATTCTCTCAGTACATTAAGTCCAGTAACATATATTATGTTATTTATACCAATAATCTTTTTCCTCCTCAAAAACAGCTCATCCTCTTTATAGACAAATATAAATTTATATCTAAAATTAAACTAGTGACGTTCAATCATCATCAAATAAAAAATGCTTAACACGTTTGGGAAAAGCTTACATGTTAAGAAAAATACTCAAACAAAAGAAAAAATAGGCATATTTGAAATTTTGAAACAGACGCAAAACATTTATTAGTACAACATAGATGCACTTTTTTTACGCTAGATATTAAAGATTTTTGCATACACAATAATAATTTAATGACAATAATTAGTTTCATTTTAGAAATGAAGCAATTCAATAATAACGCTCAAAACATTGAAGAAAAATATTTTTTATATTTTTATTAATTAAAGTTAAAGTAACTTTATGGTTACTTGCACTAAATAAGTGATATAGTAAAATAAATCTTTTAAACTTAAAAATAAATAATGTTTTCGTACATATTATCTATAATGTTATCTTTCCCTTTTTTTCGATTTTTATACACAGAATAAACATTCAGTATAGATTAATCGTTGACGGACAGATTTCGTATTAACACGTAGAGTGGTTAGGGGAATCTCGACTTTGCGTGAATCGTGATAAGGTCGTTAGTCGCAGCTATTGTTCGCTGGTGCCCGGCTTCGGCGCAGGCGCGAGCAGCACACTGATGTCCCAAACCTATTTTTTTTAAATCAATTAGAAGATGCTCGCAACTTCTTGGGGTGTTTCTATATTAAAAAAACCTATTGGGGTCGGATCGGTCGGACAGGAGTGAAGCTTCTACGCTCAAAACAGTTCGCTGGCTTGCGAGAATAGTGACACAACTTAAAACTCTGTCAAATTGAGTTAAGTATAGGTACTAAACGATCAGAAATCTTTGATATTTTATAGTAAACAGAAACGCAACGCCGATTTCGCGCCAACGTTCGTTAAAAAGAAGCGTTCTTACTCATTTGAGACAAAACACTCTAGCGCGAATCACAAATACAGACTCATCTCAGTTGCGCCGATGACATGCACTGTCGATTCCAATAATTGTCATAAAATTTTCAAGAATAGTGACAATTTAGAGATCAGTCGTTGTTTTGGATAAAGGCAAGTATCTTTTTATGGTCTTATTTTTATTTACGCCTGTATTCTTGAATAAATATGGGCAATTGCTTATGATATCATTTTACTGACTTTTTCTTACTTGAGTCTATTTCCACTAAAAATAATTTGATTATTAAAATTTGTAGTCTCAAAAATAACTATTTATGTCTGAAACTACCTTTAGACGACATTTTTTTTTTATTATTTCAATAAAAGTTCTAAAATATTTTTAAGTGTTTCGACACTTCGATAAATTTACCTTTAGTCAGTAAAATCAAACACTTAATAAATCATTTATATATAGTGGTATGTAATAAAATATTTATAAACAAACTTTAAAACGCCATTTTCTAAAATCAATAATTTTGAGTTCCGCCACTATTCACGCAAGCCAGCGAGGTGTTCTGTTTATAGCAGCCGTATTGATCACATACTAAACTATAATACCGAATATGTGCAGCATGTGTATTATGAGACGGCTTTTGTATGTGCAAGCAAGCAATATGTTTATCACACTTGTGCAATAATATTCTACTTTACAGTTTCAAAACGGTGAAATAAGATCCACTTTACAGGCAAATGTATTAAAAAATGACAAATTACCTTAATAACGCGATCCTTGCCCGCGGTACACATGCGGCCCGTAGCCTCGTCCACGAAAAGGGATGCGACCGCGTGTTTCATATCGTGAAACGACGCTAGCGACTCGCGGCTGAAATACCAATCAAAGAATTAAGGGGAAATTTGTATATGAAACCTGAGCGCAAGGTCTACACTAATGTAACTATACTATAGTGTCAATTGTTAGAATTCGATATTATATGTGTATTCATACATTATATCACTCTAGCAATATTCACCAGCAGAATGTGTTTTTTACGAATGAAATAAAACGAATTTTTTATAAATTTTACGTATTATTTTATGGACATCAATCAAAATAAAAAGAATACTGACTTCTGCACTAAATCCGAATTGCGTTTTCCAAAGCCGCAAAACGAAATTCGGATCTGTGCGCAACTCCTCATATAAATAGTAGTACGGCTCCAGAGATCGAGAGAATTCTCGGATTTCGATCGGATTCGGATCAGATGCATTGTGCACTTTAAAAGTGAGTACATACGGTTCATGGCGTAAGGTGTCGTAGCAGGCAGCACAGACCCGCTGCGGGAACTCGAAGCCCATGATGGGCAGAGGGAGCCGGTGCGGTGAGCACGCTCCGCACACCGCGGCGCCGCACCAGCGGCAGTGGTGCTGACGAAGACCTACGACAACAGGGCATTTTTATGAAGGGGATGGTGCCTACTAGTCAAATGACCAACTTTTTATCAAACATCATAATGCGCGCTCAGTACAGGAACTTGTATGAAACACAAAGATGGGACGTCATGAAAATTTTAAGTACTTTTTTAGTTAAATCGGTAATTTTAAATTATTGCAACCTTAAAGCTGACAGTGGACATGGATTTCATGAATTTTCGACATAGGCACCATCCCAATTATTTAAGAGTTTAAAATAATTATTAATTTGCATTTAACGCTTGTTTATTTATTTTTTGTGGAAAGGCCGTTATTTTCTCAAGACTATAAAATACATCTATAAAATGTGGCGCCCTTCATTTCCCGTAAAACCTCCAAAATAAACAAGTTGTTGGGCATTACCGCACTAGTGTGATAATAAAATATTACTGAATGCATGAATCCAGAGAATGATCAACGGTGAGATAATAGTCTACAGTTTTGATAGCAGTTTTGTAAGAGTCGTTTTACGAATAATGACAGTAGTTTTTATAGTTCTCACCAAGCTGCTTCTTCTCCATCATAGCGCGCACGTTCCATATGAACGGCGCGCGACATAGTTGGCACAGATCGGACTCGCGCCAGGCGGGCGTCTCGCGCCTCTGCACGCCCATCTCCCACACGCCTAGCGCGCCGTCCTCGCCGCACGACACCAGTCGCAGACAACCGCCCACGTACCATAGCCCCGTCACCTTATTACTGTGAATAAGGAATACAACTTCAAAAGAAACAATTGACTGGATCACAAAATATTCTGATCGGAAGATAAACTAAGACAAATCTGTGTTTTTAAAACAGAGAAAATTTTTCCTTACCAAACGAAATTTATACTTCTTAAAAATACATATATTTAGAATATACTACTATTATATACAGTATCTGTCACCGGCTGTACTCACGTATTTAGAAGACGTTAGCCCGACTAGTTTCAAACCCATCTGGGGTCCTTTTTCAATTAGAATTTAGAATACATTACTAGGCTGAATAGAAGGAAAATCACCCTACTCACACAGAGAGCTTGATCAATTAATGAAGCAAATTAAACTCACCTATGACCTTGTAGTTCATAAGCGGTTCCTTTTTGCCCGCCGATGTCCCAAACAATGATAGTCTGGTCGAACGAGCCACTGAACAGCAATTGTGGTATGGGGGCCCAATTTAACACTCGTACTGAACTAGAAGTAAAAAATTAGAATACCTATTAATACATTTTTTCTTACCTTTGTGTTTCTAAGGTCTTTTATACGACTTATCCGTCTAAAGCTGCATGCTTCAGCCGTCTATAAATGGAATTGTATAATAACCTGGCACCTAGGAAAAGATTTAAACCAGGAAGACGGATGACCGTGGCTTCGATCACAAACAACCATTTCAAAGTTCTGAATTAAGAGTTCTGCGTTCTTAATTTGTGTTAAGCGCAAACCTGTCATTAAACGAAAGGAAAGTTTTCGCTTCCTTCCAACCGGTTTAGATATCGCCACGTTTTTTAATTAGCTCGTTCAATTAACGATACATCGTTACGTTAGATATCTATACTTAAACGATACGTCCTTTGCATATCATCCATCAGATTCATTAACAGAAAATCTCCAAAATATTCTAAGTTATTATACAGAGAATGTACACGATCAACCCTTCGCCGGTTCACTTCTGAGCACGGGTCTGCTCACAGAATCAGAAGCGTTAGGAAAACATCGCGAAACCTGCACTAAGAGTTCTCCAAAATGTTCTCAAAGGTGTGCGAAGTCTGCCAATCCGCACTTGGCCAGCGTGGCGGATTATGGCCTAAGTATGCAGAATGGTAGGAAATTGAATAATCTTTGCAAAACGCTAAACGCACATGTAAAATTTTGGTTTTTAACGACCAATGAAATGACATCTCAATATTTGTAAATCAAATAAAAATGTCGTAAATCTACATATTACTAAATAAATAAAAACTACTCATAATGAGTTTTTTTATTATTCAGATTTAAGTTAGCCCTTGACTGCAATCTCACCTGGTGGTAAGTGACGATGCAGTCTAAGATGGAAGCGGGCTTACATGTAAGGGGTATGGCAGTTTTTAATAAACCCATGCCCCTTTGATTTCTACACGGCATCGTACTGGAACGCTAAATCGCTTGGCGGCACAGCTTTGCTGGTATGGTGGTAACTAGCCACGGCCATAGCCTCCCACCAGACCAGACCAGAAATTATAAAATTCCAAATCCCTGCTAGGAATCGAACCCGGGACCTCCCACTAATAAGACCACAACACTTACCACTGCGCCAGGGAGGTCGTCAAACTTTCCTACTTCGTTTATGGCAACTAAACTTTCTAAAACTTCCAAACTGTGACCCTCAATTACTTAGAACAGTATATAATTTTGAAATATTCCATTACTGTTTTCGACGACGGGACGCGACGATATTATATTATGTAAAAAGTTTGTAACACATCAAGTATCGGCTTTCATTAGGGAATTTTATCTATGTATCGCGTGAGGTGATACTAAACAAGAGTCACCTTGAATAAAAATGTTCAACTAAGTAATTGTTTTTAAACGTTTTCACAGTACAAATTGCTCTTTAATCGATGCTTTAATTATTAAAACACACACGACTCCTAATACAAAGGAAAATGTTTAAAAAAACAGTCATTCATTATTAGGGTTCCATTCGTCATGAAAAGGAAAAAAAAGGAACCCTTATATTATTATAATCACTTCGTTGTCAGGACAGACAAGACGGACAACGAACGAACGGGCTTTTTCTCAGAGGAGGTACAAGTTGAAATTAATATTTTTTTAAAAATGCTTATAGGCTAAGCTGTGATAGCCTAGCGATAGCGTCCGCCTTCTAATAGGAGGTCGGGGGTTCAATCCCGGGCACGCACCTCTAACTTTTCGGATTTATGTGCGTTTTAAGTAATTAAATATCACTTGCTTTAACACCTGTGCTCTGTAGTGAGCCGGCGATGGGTTGATCATGATAATGATGACTTAGAGGCTTCTAAATTAATGCAATGCCGCATATTTTGACACTTCCAAGTAAATAAAAACTTATAGGGCACTTGCTATTGACCTAGAACCATGAAAGACAAAAAGCAAGGTCTCACAGCACAAGTGAAGGAAAAACTCGGAAAATACTTATTTGTAAATATTCACATTAAAAAACCAGCCACGTGCGAATCAGACTCGCGCACCGAGGGTTCCGTACTCGGGTATTTTTTTGACATCTTGCATGATAAATCAAAAACTATTACGCATAAAAATAAATAAAAATCTGTTTAAGAATAAACAGGTAAAGCCTTTCATATGATACCCCAGTTGGTAGGTATAGTTATCTTACTTTGAAAATTGTTCATGAACACATTTTAAATATTTTTTTACCCTATAGGTTGACAGACAGACAACGAAGTGATCCTATCAGGGTTCATTTTTTTCTTTTGAGGTACAGAACCCTAAAAAACATTTTTTTGTGACTATACAAACTTACATTTCTACGTAGTTGAAGATAAAAGCAACAAAATAATCACACCTCCTCCTCGAAACCTCGGTGCGCAAGTTAGACTCGCAGTTGACCAGTTTTTTATTATAAACAAAATATTTTTGTCATTATAAAAACGTTTCATTTATGGATAAGAATAAAATTATTAAATCAAAGAAAAAAATATTCGCATAGTGCTTATGGAATACAGGCTACTACACTTTGTAAAAACCTCGATTTGATGCGGTGTAGAAACCAAGCCGAGTGCATGCCTAAAAACTGCACTGCTGTTTTAAGTTAGTTAGTTATTTTCATATGACGATACTATCATATGAGATCATAAATCGCAAACGTAATAAATACTTTAATCAAGGCAAATCACAAAACATTATTGAAAACTACTAAAACTACTACAAAAAAATAAAATATATTGTGGTTCAGCAAATTTTTAGTCAAAGAATACATACATTAGATTCATTAGATAATCATTTTGGTCAGTTGTAGAAAAAATTGGTCAAGTGCGAGTCGGATTCGCACTCGAAAGGTTCCATACCATTGTACAAGAAATAACACTTTTTAATATTTATGGTGGCAATTTTTATTATTTGTTGTTATAGCAGCAATGGAAATACAGATTCTGTGATTTTTCCCTTTACGTGTGCTCTAAGACCCACCTACCTGCCAAATTTCATGATTCTAGGTCAACAGGAGGTACCCTATAGGTTTCTTGACAGACAGACAGACGGGACGGACGGAGGGACAGACGGACTTCGGGTACAGAACCCTAAACATAACTTACCCAGTGTGTCCCTTTAGCGTGGTGACTAGCGTAGCGCCGTTATTATCTAACTTTAGCATCGTTATCAGCCCGCTGTAGTCGCCGACGAACGCGTATTTTGACTGTGAATCGAACCTGATTACAGCAGTTCAGGAAATGCTATTACATAAAATGAATTAATACCTACTTAGATAGTAAAAAATATACATTTTAGATTTCCACTTTATTACACTTTATTGTACTGTCGTTAGCTTATGTCGTAACAGTAATATTTAGAGGTGAAGCCATATCATAAACTCATAATATCTAGACATAAACAACAAAAATATGCATAAGTAGTAATATAAATAACATCATATTCTTAACGTAGCAACAATGTAGTTAGCTAAATTTTTGAATTATAACTTTTAAACTTATTTACTCTCACATTTTTTTTTATTAATTACTACTGAGCAATTAAATTACTAATGATTTCATAATATCCATTGTGTAAATATTTGTGAGAAATATTAATAAAAACCTATTCACTATTTTATATTATGCGAAAATTGGCTGAACCAAGATAGGACTACTTTTATGCATGTGGAGAAAGTCGCGGGCATAAGCTAGTTATAAATAAAAAGGATACTGTAAAGCAGTGCACCAGGCCTCGAAGGAATAGCCGCCAATCCTCCTTCCAGTTTCACTGCAGTGGTAAGAAAATAGCTTGTCTCGACTCACTGACAGGACCCACTCACAACTCAGGGAAAACACCACCGCTGTCACTCGGGCAGTGTGCGCCAAGTATTCCCTGGTCTATAGAAAGATACAACAACATAGGTACACAGAATTTGGTAGGAATAGTTTAGCAGGCTACTCCTTAATAAGTGCATGTCAATGACAGAAACACATAAGGAGTTACGAGTACTTATCAGTTCAAAAGTACAAAACAGTATGGAGAGAAAAGTGTAAACAGATGTCTTGCATCTTTTTGTGCCCCTAGTGCAATATGGTCTTGGACTGTTGTACTCGTAATAAAACGACGTGATTTTTTTGTATAGCGGTAGTTTACTGGGCTAGAATTAATTACTAAAGAGAATAATTTTAAAAAATCATGATTTTTAATCATTTTTAAAATAATTAATTATTAACTTCACAAGTCCTCACATGGCTTAAACGACAAACCTTTTTTAATTTTTTAACAAAAAATATTTTTCAGCAGAATGAGTATTTTTAATTTTTATGTTAAAAAATTGAAAATAATTGACGTTTACGGATTGTGAAGTCATTATTCACCTTCTGTACAGAACAACGTTCATGTTAAAAATCATGATTTTTTTTAAACTATTCTCTTTTTATTAATGAGTTCTAATCCCATAAACATTTTATTACAACAGTCCAAGACCCTATTATGGAAATGTACCTCAACAAACACATGCAAAGATGTCATCTTTTAATGGATCATTCTAGAATAAGAAAACCTTTATTTTAAATCAATCACTTTTTTTTTAATTTGTAGTTTGTCATGATAAAAATAGTCAAGTGTTCTTTACTTACCTTTAAAAGTTAAGTAAAGTAATTTTTAAATAGCTGCTTTTGAAATTAAATCAAAATTGAAATATCACCAAATTGGATTATGACCAAAGAATTTAAGTACAGAATTAAATAAAAATTTTTACAAAAAAAATAAAAACCGACTTCGATACACAAACACTAAAAATTGAAAAATAATTTAATTTATTACCGAATATCTTATGTATACAAGAGTTAATATAGTTCCATAATAATACTTTTTGGTGCCGGTGCCAATTAGCTTTAGCTGCGCGAATCGTCTAGACTTCATATTTTTATGAGACTCCACAATGGCACCTCATTGGCACCGACCCCAAAAAATATTATTATGGAACTATATTAACTCTTGTATACATAAGATATTCGGTAATAAATTAAATTATTTTTCAATTTTTAGTGTTTGTGTATCGAAGTCGGTTTTTATTTTTTTTGTAAAATTTTTTTTTTCAAAATTTTTAGTGGCCCCATGGAATTATGCTATGACTGGTTAAAAATCTACTGTTTACTAAGCTTATACACTGATCGCGAGCAATTTACTCTTATCCGTTGAGGAGTTCCAGTATCTATCTTCGAAGATGTTCATCAGATCTTCACCAAATTTAAATGGGACCAACTTTGAAGTATACCCTTTCAAACAAAAAAAAAATTTTCACAATCGGTCCAGGCGTCTTCGAGTAATCGGGGAACATACATAAAAAATAAAAAAAAAAATAAAAAAAAAAAAAAAAAGATTCCGACGAATTGAGAACCTCCTCCTTTTTTTGAAGTCGGTTAAAAAGCAAAAATAGCAATCACTTACAGGGTTTATTCTATTACAGTCTGTGGCAAGTGTGAACTCAGAAATGGTGCCATTTTCTTGCCCTATGAATAGCTGTCTTGTTTCTGGAGTGTAGAACATTGATGTGCATCCGGAGGGCATGTATTGACATATACTTGGCCAGTATTGGCCAGAATCTCTTTTGAGCCATACTCGGACTGTCCTGTGAGCAAAATTTTACTTGTAGTAGGCAAGTATCACCTTATAGTACGAGGCAGAAAATAATGTACATCAGCCTTTAGAATGACGTTTCGGCTTCGTACAGCGTTGTCTCTTACTCATACCTATATGATGTTTTGTCTGTCTCAATGACAGAGACAATGCTCTAGTAAAGGTTGATGTACATAATTTTCTGCTGAGTACTATAACAATGTCCCATGGATGACATAATATATGCTTTCTTTTGAATAGATAAGATAGATATATATTGAATAAGTATATAACAAGTTCTTTTATTTTGCTACTCTTACAAACTTTTTTTTATTGTACGCTGTCTAACAATTTATACATTTGCAACTATGTATGTTAAAGCAAGACTAAAACTTGTGGCCAAAGACTCCTTCTTGGTCAGTTACTTCCTATGCTTGTCCAAATCATGGTACGCTTCCATGTATCTATAGTTTTACTGACTGATAATAAAATTTCTTCAAACTCATTAATTAAACAAACAATTTACTCATCATTGGCATTACTCCTACTTTAACTACTTATTTACATATTTGTATGACGAACAAATTACGGTAAGAGTGTAAAATAATAGGAGAAACGCCGTTATATTTACAGCAGTTTCACAAAGAATGACCTCTACAAATACCGATGAAAAATTATTACAATTGCACCGTAAATGTCTTGTAATACGAGGTGTTAATTGAATTGTTTATTATGCTAAAATAAAACGCTAGTAAAGCACATACTTATCGTCGCAAACACTAATAACTCCGTCTTCGCCAGGGATCACCACCGCCGCGTTCACGTCGTCGGTGCAACCTTCCAATTTATTGAGGAGCGCTGGCTTTTTTGTAGTGGAAAACCTGTCGTTAGGTGTCCTTGGTGCAGGTTTAATTTCAGCAGCCATATTTTACAATTTAAACGGCAAATAAACAATTTATTCGTCACTTCTTTCGGAGAACGAAAAAGAAAACGTCATAATAATTTTGACATTTCTATTTTCAGTGTTGAGTGTTGACAAAAATTAACGGTTCGATTACTCCGATTAGTCGATCCTTTTAATATTTAAAATATATATTAAATGATGTGAAAAAGTGTCTGTTACCTTTTTACGGCCCATCCCTTTAACCGATTTTGGCGGAGATTAGCTGTTTGTGTCCCGACTCCCATAGATGGACATAATATTAAGCTCTTTTATCAAGAAAATTCTCTTGAGACTAAAAAAAATTTAAAACTTAAACTTATTCCTGCAACTTAAAAAAGTATTTTTGTCTGCCGAAGGACATGCTTGAAAGTTCGATACAAAATCGATTATTTAATCATAGCGTTCGAGTTGAACTACCACGACACTACACAATATGGTAATTAGTCAAATGTCAATGTCAAATTCGTGAAACCTTGCATTGCTTGCTTTGGCGTGAAACCTCTGAATGAAACCCATGTGAAACCTTAGAGTTTTTGTTTTGAACAAAATTAAAATTAGAAGTAATTAAAAATTGATATTTATTGGCTAGAATAGTTATTTTCTTTCGTTAGAACATGCCGTCTGTGAAGAAAACAAAAATTAAAAAACCTAAAATGCCGCCACAACCTCAAAACAATTCAGGTTAGTTCTTTTTAGAAATACATTAATTATTTTCTAATATTTGTAAGTTCATGAGCATTCACAATATTTTCCAGATTCAGAAGAGGAGATGAACACGGAAAGTCATAAAAAGTCCCTGGAAAAGTTGAAGAAAATCGACCCAGACTTTTATAACTTCCTTGAAGAAAATGATGAGAATCTTTTAAACTTTGAGGCAGATTCGGAGGACGATGTTTCAGAAAAAGGAGACGATGATGAGGACAAGTTACATGTGCCTGGAGCAATCACAGGCGACAGTGACGAAAGTGATTTTGAAGTTAGTATTTTTTTTTCATACTTGAATAAACTCACACAGCTGACAAACCATGCTTAGTTTATGCTTATTTCTATTTTACCTACAGCCGTAAGAACTGTTTAAGATATCACTATCCTTATTATAAATGCAAAACTTTGTTTGTTGAATTGTCCTCCAATCACACCACAACGGAGCAATGGTTCAGCTTGATTTTTGCTGGAGAATGAGATAAATCAAAGAGTTCCTACAGACTCAAAGACTAAAGACTAGTTCAAAGACCTAAATCCATGTAGATAAAGTTGCAAGCAACAGTTAGTGACAATCTGATGTTGAATCTAGCTATCCAGAGATATATTTTGCTATTATCATGTATAGTTGGATGTTGTTACAAGAGAAAAACTTAAACCAGTTTTTGATATAACTCCGTCTGAACTTTGTGTTGAATATCAGAAACTGACTGTGTTGTGTTGAGTTCTTTTCACATAACAACATCCATTTTTCTTTATTATTTTGGAAAAATCTTGAGTGCTTGTTGTCCCTTTTAGTAACACAATTTGCTGTTTCAGGATGACACTGCAAAACCTGTACAAGGCAGAGTTACTCTCAAGATGGTGTCACAGTGGCAAACAGAGTTGCAAAGCGAGGGGAAGATCAAGCTAGCAACATTAACCACAGTCATAAAGGCATTCAACGCTGCCATGCTGAGAGCTACCAGTGATGATGGTACATCTAAAGGGGAATATAAAGTTGAAGGTATGAAAATTGAAATTTTTTGTCATCAAATTGTCTATTTTTTTTCGTTGTTGTGCCTTATCATGCGATCAGTCGGTGAACTTTTAGCAGATTGGTTGGAAGACAAATTGGTCTGATTGGTTGAGTCTCAGCGAAATTGTCTATTAGAATATTGTCTGTCCCACTCACTCTGTGAACATCAAGGTGGTGCATCCAATCTGGCAAGATTTTGATGTGGGTAGCGTTTAGTATAAAATGTATGAAGCCTTCTGATACACATCCAAATATTTTTGACAGCTTATTTATTATATGTTAATATGTGGTCATCCTATACCAGGAATGTACAAATATGCATTGCGAAGTATGTACATGAACTGTAGAACCCACTGTCAGTGTGTGCTGTTCTAAATGAAGTTTAGCAGTTCTCAAGTGAAAAGTCTCTCTTTCTAATGCTGTTTTTTTAATAACTATTCTCCTATTCATATGTGAATGTTAAAATTCAAATGTTACCAGCTATTACATTAGCTCATTGAACTCTTTTCTATCAGAGCCAAAATGACCATTGTATTAAATACCTTGTCGCAAAGCTTGTCTTACATAAAATCCATTTTAAATGCTCAATCAAAATAACGCTATCAAGCCATAAAATACTTCTAAGAAAATGTCACTTAAAAAGCTCGTTTCATTCAGTCATACTTACATAATAATGGTTTATGCACAGCATCAGACATTCATACCAGATATTTCTTTAAAAATTGAAAAAATTGTATAAATTTTATTGATTTTTTAAAGAAATAGGCATATTAATTAATGTAACAAGTAAAATGTTTTATTGTAGTGAAATAATATGGATTCATAAGGTAAGGTACATACGGTGTATTATTTCTAAGTTTTAAAAAAATTGTTTCGTAAATGCCTAATTAATGTCGAAAATCTATTTTTTAGGCTCATCAATCTTCAATTCAGTAATACAAATGTGTGTACTATACTTGCCCACTGCAATTAAAAAGTACCTAGGCATGGAGCAGTCTGGAAAGGACCCAAAGAAATGCAAACACTATGTCAAGATCAAGGGACCTCTGCTAGCATACTTGAAAGACTTGCTGAAACTACTCGGCAGTGTTACTTCTGAAAACATTTTGACTGTACTTCTCAAACATTTGCATCAGATGTCTGTATACATTGCCTGTTTTACAAGTATATCTAAACAAGCATTGAAGAAACTTATTAGTCTTTGGAGTAATAGTGAAGAAACTGTACGAGTTCTTGCATTTTTGTGCATTTTACGAATAACAAGGAATCAACAAACAGCACTATTAGACTTGGTGTTGAAAGCAATGTACTTGACATATGTTAAGAATTGTAAATTTGTGAGCCCTACCACTTGGCCGGGAATAAACTTCATGAGGCGGTCATTAGTTGAGATGTTTACATTGGACTTAAATGTCTCGTATCAACATGTATTTCTGTATATAAGGCAATTAGCTATACATTTAAGAAACGCGATTGTTGTACAGAAAATTGAGAACCGACAGGCAGTTTACAACTGGCAATTTGTTAACTCTTTACATTTATGGGCAGATTTAATAGCAGCAACGTCGAATAAGGCTCAGTTGCAGCCATTGCTTTACCCTCTGGTAATGGTTATAACTAATACAATAAAGCTGGTGCCAACACATCAGTACTACCCCCTGAGATTCCATTGTGTTGAAATTCTAATGAATCTTTCTAAGGACACCAATACCTTCATTCCAGTGCTGCCATTTCTTGTAGAGGTGAGTATTGAAATAACGATTTTTTGTAACGTAAATCAAATTTCTCGAAAATGTAATGCAATTGCGCGCTCTAGCCCTACTCACAAAAACAAAATCAATATTCAGTGTGTTTATCTGAAGCGAATTTACCGACTGTTAGTAGACAGATAATAGAGCGAGCATTCGCGTGTTTGGTTTAAATCCGCCTTAAATCACAAATACTGATATCATAAAGTGCCTCGATGAAACTATAGTCCACGACAGGTCGAGATGCCAATCGGGGGTATGAGGCGGTTGGACGCCCCGCACACCCGCACGTCACCCGCGCTCGCATGCACCGGCTGCTCGATTGCGGTAGAAAGACAGCTACAATGTCGCGATCGCAATCACCTCTGATTGGTTGTTGCTCGCTCACTATTGGCTACAATGCATTTTGGCAACAAGAATCGCACAAATTCAACCAATCACAACAATTGAGATTGTGAAAAATGATTGATGTATGTTTTACGAAATCGACCCGCGGGTTAGCGCAGAGGCTGTGCGAGGTGTACCCTCCCCGATTGCCATCTGAACTTGACGCGTAGTATAACTCATTGACTGGACTGCGCAATAAAATTATACAGGCGCGTATTGAATTTTTGCCCATATGAGTAAGCGAGACATAGTACAAAATTTAATATTTTACAGGTTTTAACATCATACGACTTTAACAAGAAACACAAGAAAGTCTCAATGAAACCGTTAGACTTCTCGTGTGTGCTGCGGCTAGCCAAGTCGCAGTTGATGGAGAATGGCTTTAAGGACTCCGTAATCGATAGGGTGTATGGCCTGCTTCTAGAATATGCCGCCAACGAGTCGCACTCTATCGCTTTCCCAGATCTTACCTTATTGGCTGTCATTCAGGTATGTTGTACTTTTGTACTAGCATCATCCATGTATTTCCTTACTTTACTAAGAAATTTTCTCTATGTGAAAAGTATAGATCATCATTACTGGTTGAGAGAGCTATTTGACTTCGAAATTATAACAAACTAGATGATGCCCGCAACTTCGTCCGCGTGGAATTAAGTTTTTAAAAATCCCGTGGGAACTCTTCGATTTTCCGGAATAAAATTAGCCTATGTCACTCTCCAGGTATTTATCTATACCCATGCAAAAAATCACGTCAATCCGTTGCACCGTTACGACGTTATTGATGGACAAACCAACAAACAATAAACCAACAAACGAACACACTTTCGCATTTATAATAAGGGTACTGATTGACGTACACATTTTCATCTTTCTAAAATCTAAATAAAAGTATGAAAGACTAAATATATCACGCTCGCTTTCCTACAAAAAATGTGAGGCGCAAAATGAGTTTGATTTAGTGATAGAAATATTTTTTCAGATGAAGCAGTTCCTCAAGTCTTGCTCAGTCTCAAATTACACCAAGAAAATGCGGCAGTTGTTAGAAAAGATAGAGGAAAACTCCAAATTCATTGAGAAGGAAAGAGCTAAAATCAGTTTTGGTCTCAGCGAAGACAAGATGGTTGCTGCGTGGGAGGCGAACATTAGAGCCAAGGGAACACCCTTACTTACATTCTTTGATAGCTGGAATAAAATCAACAAGATCCAAAAACGTAAGAAAATCACCAAGAATGACGAAATAGCGGGGGTATTACCCCTAATTAAGAGACCCAAGATAGCTGACACAGAAGAAAAGATAAAGAAACCTGAAAACAAAGGTCCTTTAGTCCTGTTCCCATCAGATAGTGAAGGTGAAGGGGATCATTTCAAATTGGAGGAAGAAACTGAGGAACCGAAACCGAAAAAAGTGAAAAAGAAGACCAATAAAAAGAAAGGACAGAAAAAGATAGTAGCACCAGAAATGGAGAGTGTACCAGATAAGGCAGATGTTGTACAGGATTTTAGTGTCAGTGATTGGTGAAGAATTGGTTTATTATCTAATAAAAAAATGTAATTACGTATATGTTTATTTCTATTTTTTATCCTGCTTTAATGCTTCTAGAATGGAAACTAGTTTGCTTCCAGAAGGCATCATCATCATCATCAAGACAAAGCTGATAGAGGCAGTCTCGAATTACAAATCAAAAGTCTTAGTTTTACCTAAGAGCGTTTCACTGAGACGGCTCGTGAGGCAAGGTGCGGGTTGCGGGAAGGTGACAGTGACGTTAAGCCTTGATTTTTTCGTCAACTGTTACCCTCCCGCAATGAGCCACACGAGACGTCTCAGTCAAACAGTACGTACACACCCATACCTTTTTTATCATCAGTTTTTTGGGTTCATCACATAAAGGTTTGTCCAAGGTGGGAATCGAACCCGTGGCCCATGATTTCGAACTCAGTTGCGTACCATCAGCCTATCGTTAGTCAATTCCGTCAATGCGGCCGTCAGTCCATATGAATTTTTATTATATCCTATCTAGAATAAATTTCTGTTGTAACCTAGATATAATAAAAATTCATATGGGCAGACTGTGTCAGTGATTGATATCAATCGCCTTTTATCTATTTTTCGGAAAAAACTAGCAACCCAGAAAACGTCAACTTGCTTTGGTTGATTGAAAAATTCAACCCTAGAGGTTGCTAAAAGTGTTATTCGCAACAGACTCCGGCAGAGTGGGTTGGAGCTAAAGTGCAGCTTCATTTTTGATAACAACTCAAAGTTAGCTTTCTGCTTTATTTACTTAGCATGGCAGCGCGGTGTTAGCTGTCTCCTCAGTATTTTCTTTTGATTATACAAATATCACCAGTATGTCGAAGAGCATAAAGTTGAATTTAATTTGTCATCAAAAAGATTGCTGCTCTGCGTGGGCATGCGTCGGTTCTCTTTCCTTAGTGAACAGGTAAAAATCTACTAATCTATACTAATTATTATAAAGAGGTAAACTTTGTAAGTTTGTTTGTAGGGAATAATCTCTGAAACTACTGAACCGATTTTTAAAATTCTTTCACCAGTAGAAAACAATGTATGTTCCTGAGTGACATGCTATATTATTTTGTTGCAAAAAATTAGAGATCTCTACGAAAATTGTTATAATATACCCGCGCGAAGCCGGGGCGGGTCGCCAAAGTAAAAGAGTTCGTTTCTATAAATTCAATAAATTATAATATTAAGAATATTAAATTCTACAATAACAAATAGGTTAAAAAATACACTAATCAGGGGACTCCCTTCAAGAAGTACGTCCAGTGCACTTTTGGCTCCGGAGGCTCATAATTCTCTATAGTGAGGCAGCCGGTAGGCAACGAGGACGGGTGAACTAAATCCGTTAAATAAACCACTACTTTCAATTCCTGAAAGAAAAATTATTATCACAAAAATAGCTAATTAATTTCAGTCTCAGCATCAGACTCTTTTAGCCCACTATTTCATTATTTATCCAACATTGCATCATTATCACAAGAAAACTCCTACTATTATGCTATAAGAAATGTGTGATGACCCTCAGCAATGAGGATACGATGCAGAGAGAGATCTATTTTAAATCACATTGTTCTACATGTATAGTTTGACGATTTCTCGCTATTGGCTAAAAATGTACGGAATTGCGGTTGTAGGAAGAATACAATACATCCTACTCGTACCAAACTCGTGTAGCAATGTGTGAATGTGGTAATCACAACTTTGGTACTGGGAACCAGGGTACCGGCTGACTAAGACTGCTCGTGGGGTAGGGAGCGGGTTGCGGACTGCGACGTTGCATTCCTTGATTTTTGTGTCAATTATTATTATTACCTCCCCCCCGCAAGCCACGCCCTTTTTTGTGGGAAAATCCTTATGGATACCCTCGCGTCCGGGGCGGCACGGAGGTTATGACGCATTCTTATCGACTAAAACACCACGGTGTTCCACGCACATCCTAGTGGCTGGGCTACGGGACCAAGCCCGTTCGCATAACCCAGCCAGAGGCGCCTGCTTAGGACCCTCCTCCAAAACCAATAAAAAATCCTAGTATTCCTCAGACGGTGTGTAGAGAACACACCAGGAACAAAAACGCAACTCACGCCCTACCTCAAGAGACGTCTGAGTGAAACGGAAATCTATAGTTTGTCGCGTGATTAGCGAAAGATCAAGATTTGCGACGATTTTACCTACCTTCTTCGGACTCACTGACTCATAGAGGCTTTTGGTGTAAAACTCTTCTCGATCTATACTTATCTTGAACATTCGAGAATCTACGAATACGTTTTTGAACTTAATAGTAATGGATCCTCCGACTTTTATATCGAAAGGCCCCTGTGGTGTCGGTCGCTTTGCAGTGCCTTTTATGCTGAAACTGTTAAAACATTTCTCCTTTTATAACATGGAAAAAATATTTTCTGAAGCGTTAAGTGGGTAAATCAAATAAAATCGTTTATCGGCTACTATAAATTTAGAGATTCCAATAGGTAGGCATAACTATGTTTAAACTGCCAAATGCGATAAAAAATAGGACAGATCTCGTAAAGCGCTGGGGTCGTGGAGAATTTGTAAGCTGAATCTACGCAGTTAATACCAAAAACAATGAGAGAACTAAATACCGGGTTAGCCAAATACTTACACAAATTCACCAGCCACAGGAGAGTCAAAGGAAACTCTACAGTTTTGAACTCCAAGCTCTGTTGGCTCAAACCACGCCTGGAATTTTCCTTTTTCAAAAGGACCCAAGATATATTCTGGTTCCGTTTTAATTGATGGATGCGATACCTGAATGTAATGTAATCATATTATTAGTAGTAATAGTATAAATAGTTTATAATAAACTTTTTAATTGTTTCACTAGGTTTATTTTTCTTTTAGCAGTTTATTGTATGTTCATTCATTGGTTCCTTCATGATTCCCACATCAAGTTAATGTCGAGTCACAAATGAAGTATTAGGTAGTTAACTACCTACTTCGTAAGTCGAGTGTCGTTGTAGTGCTGCACACAATCTTCATAGTTTAATCTAGTTTAATTTATATGAATAATTATTTTTTTAAATATGAAAGCACACAAGTGTTGGTACTGTAGGTAAGTGCACCTTTATAGTGTCTACCCTGGACTGGCTTATATAACTTTAATGGTTTCTCTCGACTCTCACGCACAAACTATCGTAGGTGCACAAAACAGCCCGAGCGAACAATAACAAAATAATTTATTAACCGTTGCTACAAAATTTGCTCGGACATCAGTATTGTTTTGTACTCTGAGACGCAACGGTACACAGGATCCAAGAACTGTCGTAAACTCAAGCTTTTTCGGCTTAGCGGGCAAGCATTTCATCTTGACATCGTAGAGGTACGTCCCAACCAGTTGGTTGCTCAGTTCGAGGGAATCGTGCTGTTCTCCGACCACCAGTGGTGAATAAACCAGTGCCAGAAAAGCCTGTAATGATAAAGGAGTTTAGGAGTTATTCATAGTGATGACTTTAACGCCTTTCAACCAGGGCGTACAAGAATGCGTAGCGATGTGTGATAGGCAATGAGATCGCTTCCTTTTTATAGCCTAGTACTGGCACAGAGTACATTTGAGTACTGGTTAAAAACGTTTAGTGAGCCAAACCATTATTTATCGGAATACATTATGTAGAAAAATACCTCCGACTTTCTGCTAATCTTGAGGGACTGCGGACACGCGAGTGTGTCGCACTTGATGTTGAACAAGGCCTCCGTAGCAAGAGGGTTGACAATTTTTATTTCACGCTGCACTGACTCTCGGGCCTTCGAGGTGAATATGAGTGTGTCTACTATCTTGCTTGCCGTCACGTGGACTACCATCACATAGTACTGATACTCGCGAGTCACATCGTTTACAAATATCACCTGCGAGAAGATAACCCATTAAGTATTGTTATGGGCATCCTCCTGAGAATGCCCCGGTCACATGAAAGCATAGGATGCAATGTGCATGGAGGTTCTGTGTGATGTGATGAAGCATGGTAGGTATATAGTAGAAGAAGAAGATTTCAACAATAGTACGCGTATATAGCCAGAAGTTTTACACCGCGATTGCAATGTTTTTCGAAACAATATAGGTAGGTACTACCTACCTATATTTTCAGTAAAAGAGAAAGATTTGAAATTTAGGTTATCCTACTTCTATTTTTTTAGACTAAGTAGGTATAGCAAATTAAATTTGTAATTCCCTTCCATTATTTAAAACTAAGCTAAGCTTTTCCATTTTCTTATTGAAAGGGCTCCAGCATTAAAAACCAAACCTAAACTAACTGTACCTTCACTGTAAAAATATCACGACCTCCCTGGCGAGTGGTGAGCGCTGTGGTCTTATGAATAGGATATCTTGGGTTCGATTCCCAGGAACCGCCAAGGTACCGGTTACGATGCCGCATAGAAACCAATTAGGGGCTATGGATTCAATTAAATGCTGTACCCCTTCGACAACCACTTTCATCTTAAGAATACATCGTTACTTACCACGAGGCAAGGTATAGTGTTTGTACTTCGTATATATACAAGAGATACAGCGCATTGTCTCATAACATGATACGTACACGAGTCTGGAGGGGGTAGCGTCAATCCGGATTCTGGCAGTCTGAAGCCAGACGCGATGTGGATTGGACGTGCGCCTACCCTCAATCTGCGTGTAGTAGTGTGTGTCATGGATCAAAAAACTTACTCTTAAGTGCATTTCGCATACTTCATAACAAACAAACTTCCAACGACACGGGACGGTGGCTCCGCCCCACACTTTGATATTTTGAGGGTGATTGATTTCATAGTAGCCCTCAAACTTGTCCGGAACAGTTCTAAGCACTTCAGTTATAACTACATATGATTCTGGAAACTGAACATATTATTATATAATTTTTATGAATTAATGAATTTTCCGCATCTTAAATAGGACCGGCAACCTTTCGGAATTCAGTCCGCTCCCTAACTGTTGAGCTATTGAGGCTCATTGTATGATATGTCTGGTTAAGAACCTATTGTTCACTATGCTATCACACTGATCGCGAGCAATTTACTCTTATCCATTGAAGAGTTCTGTTCTCCATCTCCGAAGATTTTCATCAGATCTTCACCAAACTAAAATGGGACCACCTCTGAATAACTATAACAAAAAAGAATCGGCAAAATCGGTTCATACTTGTAAAATTTTATTCTATTCACATTCTACAAAGTGCTCTTAAGTGTTTCGTAACAAATTTGTTCGGGTGTAGACAAATAATCTCTTAACTAAATTGACAGACCTGTGTAAATCATGCTTTTTAGGGTTCCGTGCTTCAAAAGGAAAAAAGGAACCCTTATAGGATCACTTTGTTGTCTGTCTGGCTGTCCGTCTGTCGTGTCTGTCAAGAAAATCTCTAGGGTACTTCCCGTTGTCCTAGAATCATGAAACTTAACAGGTAGGTAGGTCTTATAGCACAAGTAGAGGAAAAATTCAGAGAACCGTGAATTTGTAGTTACCTCAGTAATGTTGTAAAGTGGCAGATCCACGGTGTGGAACTCCTTAGCGGGCACCGTGATGTTGATTGTGCCGTTAGGGTTGGGGTGCATGGCTTCTCCCACTAGCGAGATGAAGAGGGCGGCCTCCCCCAGCGGTGAGAATAACACTTGACCCTGTACCAAAACTCTTGACATATATTTTTATCCCACTAGCAGTAAACTTGTAGAAGTTCTGGCAAGTCACTTTCACCATGCACTTACTGATTTACACTAAGTAAACACTCGCGCAAGTAATTATTGTACAAATTGAAATTATACAGTTCATTGCAGAAATTGACATGACAGTGGCAGCTAACTTCTGCAAGAAAACTTGCTAGAGAAGGCACTTTGCCTTAGATGTGTAATGTGCGACATGACTACCTCATTGGTCTAGTCCCTAGTGGCTAGCTTATTTAGCTGGCAAGTCAAGGTCATCAAAGTTATTGGTTTTTCTATCAAAACAATCTCAATAGGAGTAACCCTAAGTTGGGCAGATGGCGGTGATGTTGGTGTCCTCCGTAAATGCTAACTCCGTTGAGACTTTGAGGAGCAGAAATTCAGTCGGAAATAACATTAGGTACTAGTGAGAGAAACGTTTCTTTTGTTTTCCCCCACCTATAATATGAATCTCTAGCAATATATTGCTATAATAATTAGTAAGGAAACAGTGGCCATACCTCATGTTTTCCCATAGTTTTTGGTTTAAAATGAATCGGTATATCAAAAGTAGAGTTCGGTTCTACATAGAACTCCTTCAAAGTTTCAAATGGGCCGCCCGATACTTCGGATAAAACGAGCCACATCTCGTCTGAACTGCAGGGAAGAAAAATGTCTATAGTTTCACTCATCTCTAAAAAGCTGGTAAAAGCTATGCTGCTATCGATTGCAATCACCTCTGCTTGGCTGACACTCACACTCTCTCACTATTGCCTAGACAAAGTTAGAGCTATTGGCTAGAAACATGAAGGCAATAAACTAATTGGATGTGTTCCGAATTTCTCGATAGCACAAATAGTTCTCGTATGAAGGTAGCTGCACTGGGTAGGTACAAGCAGAGCTTATACCTAGAGTACAGCTATAACTAATGTATTAAATTGGGATCAGACAAACAAGAAACCCTTAAACGTTATCTATCAAACGCAAAAATCTAATCAAAAATTATAGTCGCAGTAGCTCGAAGCTTTAGAATTAAGTTTACGTAATTAATGATTTAATTAAATTGGTGATAATATAAGCTTAATTAAGCTTATATTATTACTATTAGGTACATCATTCTCTTACAAATCAATCAAATACAAGTGTACTTATTTTTGAATAAATGATTTGACTTTGAATATTTATGAGCTAATTGGGTCTATTTGTGATAAAGATATTTCATTGAACGTAACTTACGGATTTGTAACTACCACATATTGTGTGTCAACATCTCTGACAGGACATTCCATGAATAAAGTTTTTGACTGAACGTTGCCTGTGTCGATACATGTAGCATACAGCGCCAGCTCTAGAGGTGGGTAGTTCTCAATATTGCAACTTGCCTGTAAAATAAAGCCTATAAGTTAACATAGAAGTAAAGGATTTAAAGGTTGAAAAATAACCATCTCGATAGTCTGATGACAGCATGCGGGGAAAACTTGGAAGAGACTCGCCCAGCATCGGAAATATTTGTGTGCACACAAAGGGGCCAACAATTAAAGGCTTA
Organism: Maniola hyperantus; assembly: GCF_902806685.2. Taxonomy (NCBI): domain Eukaryota; kingdom Metazoa; phylum Arthropoda; class Insecta; order Lepidoptera; family Nymphalidae; genus Maniola; species Maniola hyperantus. The sequence goes on along the minus strand of NC_048536.1, from coordinate 14,445,363 downwards.
TAAAGAAAAACAGGAGGAGGAGAGGAGTGTAGATAAGTAAAAAATATGCTTATTGAAATATCAATTACGTGACCCCAGTACCAAATAATGCACGATAGGTGTATTAGGTTGTTCTTAACAATAATAAAACGGAATAAAACCTGAAGCTTCTAGATCCCGATATAAAGTCGGCTTCTTTATAATAGTTAGTTGTTGTCAAGGACATATCAACAAAAACATATCAAGGTATCATATCATATCAGTAGTTTAGCTTACCCAAACTTTAATAAAAGGATTGTGATTGATAGGCCTAAATGTCACAGTAAACGTGACATTCGTGTGAGCTGCGATGTTCCCTTGCATCGGTGATATTTTGAACTCATTCGATAATAGAGGTTGCCACCAGAATCTGTAGAATTATTTATGTCATTGTTGATCGTACAGTTATCGTGCGATTAAAAAAGCCGTTAGGTTTCAAAAACATCAAACGGATGACCCGTGAAAATGTAACAGACAGACGGACAGATGGATGGACCAACAGACAGATTTTCGCATTTATAATATTAGTATGGAGAATTTATGGATGAAAATCAGGACCAAGTTATCAAACATTATGTAGTTGAAAAATTCGGTTGAAAAAAATCCAGCCTAAATTGACAGATCTCAAAGCAATGCTATCCTTTTCGGTTGAGAACATTGTGAAAAGGATAGTATTATCATCATCGTCATCATTATCAATCGATAGACGTCCGCTGCTGGACATGGTCTTCCGCCTGAATTCAGTGGCTACCTGTGCGACTCCTTTGGTTCCACCTGTCCACCTAGTGTGGGGTTTTTTGGCCGACATTTTAGCATCTCGCCGTTGGTATTATAACACTAAGTACTATTTTTAGACATGTCAATTCAGCTTAAGAGATTTTATCGTCGTTAGCACCATTGCGTACCTGGCACCAAAATCTCCCTCATTAAAGAGCATAACCTTCAATATCTTGCATGCGCGTCTGCGTACGCGCCCGAACTGCAAGGAGTTCTGACTAAAGCGCAAACTCATACCAGTCGCGGAACCACTCAATCTTACTAGAGGACGCTCGAATTCAAAGACTTTCATGTTCAGCTGTTAAAACAGACTTTGATTACTTTCTAAAAACTACTTTACTCCTTTCAATTACCTAACTCTTAAAAATCGCATATAGTTTATTTACAGCTCCTTCTAAAGACATTTCTTACCAGACAAGGAAGGGTTTTCTTGACAGGCATGAAAAGTTTAACAAGGATACCAATAATATACAACTCAAATCTGTAACACGATGTTTATTGTAGTGGTGTTGCTAGGCCTGCTTTATGTGAAAAATGGAATTATATCTTAGTTTTCTTCTTCTGCATGTATAAAAGGCGTAACTGACTAACTTACTTACATATGAAAAAACCTACAGCTCAAACCGCTAGGTTTAGAGTCTTGTGATTTTGCAAGGAGGTTTTCTTGATAATGTAGACTCGTATAGTTAGAAAGAATTTTCAGAAATTCCGCGCGAACTAAGCCATGGGCAGATTTCTAGTAGAGTATAATTTAACACTTGGAAGACAACCTGAACATCCAGATTGCTAATCAGGCCCACGGGCTTAAACTGGATCTTTACAGGCACTTTCATATAAGGTTTGATAGTGCATTTGTTGGGTATCACTTTTAGTGATGATAGTGCGTTCTCAGAATCCTTATCGATTTGTTCTTGAATTTTATCCTTCTTGTATTTGTGCAGCACATCTACTCTGTAAGAAATAAATTTGAAAAATTACTAACATAACTAGAACTAAGCAAATAGATAAAATCAACGCACAGCTCAAACTACTGAACGTATCGGGCTGGCTCTGGCATGCTATTTGATTGATAGATAGAAAACTTTACTGCACACAAAACATAAAATAAACAAGACAAAAACAAAGAAACTAAAAACTAAAAACAATTGTATGTAAACACAGCCTTATTGCTATTATGACGTAGACATCCGCTAAGAAAGGATTTTAGAAATTTGTACCCCTAAAAGGGTAAATAGTGGTTTGAAATGTGTATAGTCCACGCGGCCAACGTCGCAGGCATAAGCTAGTTAAAATATAATCTTGAAAAGCCTTCTGCTGCGAATAAACGAAGTCCTCAAACTCCTTGACTCTTTGGCGCAACTTATGTTCACGGGCGGCCATAATCACTTAAACAAGGTATCTCCCCTAATCGTTTAGTCCGATTTTCTTACCTAGATGGACCTTGTTCCTTAGCATGACTGACAACAGTGGTGGCGCTTCCTGGACTTAAACACGCGCTAGTTCCTTCAGATTTCACATCAGCATTATCCTCCACATTCTGATACATAACTTTGAATATAAAGGTGGCTTCGATTGGTACTTTGCTGTGGTTCATTACTTCTATTGGACGCACGACCTTTTCTCCTACTTTCACTGGTCCCAAATTGAAACTCTTTTGACAGCCTTCATATAAGTCAAAGAGCAGAGGAACGCCTAAAAATCAAAATTTTATACCAAATAGTACAATTACTCAATTAGGTATTCATCGAGTTTCCTACACATAATTCTCGCGATCCGTACCTTCTCCTTTAATTGTAATAATTTCTTCGCAAAGTGAATTTACCCAAAACTGTAACTTAAATTCATATTCCTTTACTCGCTTTGGTCGAAAAAAGATTGGAATTTTTAATCTCTTGCTTGCGTCAATAGTACAGTCTTGATTGAAGACCACATATAATTCTGGCAAATTTGAAAAGTTTATTTCCAATCTAGAAAATTGTATGAAATTATTTTTTTGGTGCTCCCGTCGAAAAATAAATTATTTAAGATTTTTAGAAATATGCTTTTTTAAACGCACGTAACGGGAACTTTATCTTCGTTTTCAAATGCTAAGTTTTTCTTGTAAGTGCTGTCTGGTGCATTCACGATACATCTTCCAAAATCGTACTCCTTGCAAGAGAAACTATACTGTGGTTTTTCGATTTCCGCGTGAAGATGTATATTGTATTCTGGGCCATCGGAAATCTGAATAATAAGATTGAGCATTTAAGTAGGTACTCCTACATCTGAAGTGATTAGCGTGTGTATGTTTTGTAGAAGTTAATTATCTTTGCCAGTAAAAGTAGATAACTAACTTCCGTAATGCTGTTTGCCAGTAAAAGTAGACAACTAACTTCCGTAATGCTGTTTGCCAGTAAAAGTAGATAGCTAACTTCCGTAATGCTGTTTGCCAGTAAAAGTAGACAACTTCCGTAATGCTGTTTGCCAGTAAAAGTAGACAACTTCCGTAATGCTGTTTGCCAGTAAAAGTAGACAACTAACTTGCGTAATGCTGTTTGCCAGTAAAAATAGACAACTTCCGTAATGCTGTTTGCCAGTAAAAGTAGACAACTAACTTCCGTAATGCTGTTTGCCAGTAAAAGTAGACAACTAACTTCCGTAATGCTGAGTTTTATGCTATTTACCGATAAAGTTACAGGAAAAGCTTGTACGGGAACTTTTTTCAATGTGAAATGAAGGACACATTCTATTTCGTTAGCGGGGGTGACGTGCCCGCTCTTTGGCTCCACATACAACTGAAGGTATTTCTTCACTTCGCTCGTGTCGTAATGCCAGTCAATGAAGAATGTTGCAGAACCGTCATTCTTTATCACGAAGGGAATTGTCCTCTCATATGTTGACGCTGTCTGTTGTGGAATGCAATTTCAATATAAATTTTAACTATAATTGCATTAAATAAATGTTTGCTCATTTAAACCTACCACGAGAGAGGATTCCGAAGGTTTTTTTAGATGGTGTACCTATTGAAAGGGTGGATCAGTTCAGGTACTTGGGGCATATCCTAACTGAGGACTTGCGTGATAACCGCGATATAGAACGCGAAAGGAGGGCTCTGGCTGTTCGGTGTAATATGCTCGCACGTCGGTTTGCACGGTGCAGTCCTGAGGCGAAGCTGACGCTGTTTAGAGCATATTGTCAATGCTTCTACACGTGTCAGCTTTGGTTCAACGCAACGAAAAGTGCACGTAGCAGCATCAGAGTGCAGTATAATAACGCATACCGCATTCTGATGAAACTGCCTAAATACTGCAGTGCGTCGGGCATGTTTGCTGACGCCAGAGTGCCCGATTATTTCGCGGTTGTTAGATCTCGTGTTGCGGCATTTTGGTCCCGCATCCGCGATTCTCAAAACGAGGTCCTCAGGGTATGCTCTGAGTGCCCTGAGAATCCCATACTGAAGTACTGGCTTGCCGTACATCGTGACAATAACCGTAAATAAAGTACGAACCTCCTATTTGGGGGCAATCTCTAATTTAAATTTAATTTAAATTTTATTATTGTATATTTTGTAACTTTATTATTTTCATTTTATCATTATTATTTTTAACAATTGTACATTTGTATTTGTATTTACTTTTATGTATGTCCAAATGGGTTCAAGTTGCCTAAATAAATGACTATTTTATTTTATATTATAATCATATCTATATTTTATACTACCCTGCCGGTCATAAAAACCTTGGCAATTCCTTGGTCAATGAAATAGATAGCAGGAACGGTTAAGTCATCTTGAATATCCATAATCTTCTTACTTTCAAGAAAACGTTTATTTTCTGGATATAAATCTTATATCCAGAGAATAAACGATTTGTTGAAAGGTTATTGCAATGTAGATTAAATAAAAAGATCAGTTTTGTTACCTGGTCCAAATGAATATTAGTAATTGCATCACTGTTCAATGTGTGGTCGTTCCCAAACAAATAGTAAGTGATTTTAGGCTTTATAGAATGGCTAAGTGCATTCACACATAGAGTGATTAATTTTGTTAAATATGTCACGCTACAAAAGATCTTGAAAGATAATGGGCCATCTTGGATTGGTGTGTAGATGATCCTATAAAAAGCAGATATTTTTCAATCCTAACTGAGAAACTTTGTCATATTTCCTGCTACAAAAACTGCCAAACTTTAAATTTATTCCTCAGTTAAAGATTATTATGCTATTGGAAAAAAATAAAAATTCCGAAGAATTGAGAAACTTTTCCTTTTTTGAAGTCTGTTAAAAATCAGTTAACGACTACTACTAGATAGTACTTAAATAAATTATCACCACTATATCATCATCTTACAAATGCAACAACCGACTATCAAAAAGTGTAATTTATTACCTATTTTGAATATACTTTTTTGACTTTTACTAAATAAAATTCTTCTACAAAAACTTTTTCAATCCTAAGTGAGAAACTTGGTCATATTTCCTACTATAAAAGTGCCAAAATATTAAATTTTTTCCTCAGTTAAAGAATATTTGGCTATTGGAAAATTAGTTTTAAATTATGTTGATGAATGCTAGATAACCTTCTTCTAGAAAATCTTTTTGCCATTCCCTTAAACTACCTACATTCTCCAAAACACAGTAAGAAATTACTTACTTTATAGGCGTATCAGATTTCGGTTTCAGTACACCTTGTTCAGGCTCTACGATGACCGGAGTCTTACCGGATTCGTTACAAATAGAATTTCCTTTAAACTCGAAATTCAAGCATTCGCTCTCATTGTTCCTCAATATGACTTCGTTGTTGGTGGTAAAACCTACCAAAGAGTTCCTTATAATCAGAATAGTGGGAACAAAGTTCACAATCGGCTCCCGTACTATACCGACTGCTAATAAATTCATAACGAGACAATGGTCCGGTATGATAAACTTCCATTGTGATTCGTATACCTGGTTATTAATATTATTATTAGTATTGTCTGTATAACTTGAAAAAAATTACAGAAAACTCTAAGCTCATAATTAGATATAGCCCAAGACATCAACGATTTAGTGGCATTGTGCAGGCCATACGACCGCTAGAACTGACATAATGTGCTAAAATAGTCTCCATTTTACAACACACTTGTTATGTAGCGTTAAAGTTCAATAAATGAACGATATTATTTATATCGTATCTTTACGAAGAAGAAGTGGTGAAATTAAGTACATGCTAATATGATAATAATATTAATAAACCTAGAACTTATTTTAAAACATTATATTTCTAAGAAGAACTGTTATACCCCGGGCGCTGTCGGCGAGAAAGTAAAGACGACTTTAGTAGAGGCACCACCCTCAACGTATCCTTTTAACATGTTGCAATGCATTGGGATGAGCTCGGGCTTGTCGGATAGAACCATCTCGAACATGAACTCGTATCCATCACTTGTAGGATTGATTACATCGAAAGTTCTTTAAAAGAAAACGTAATGGGATTTCAATCAAAAGCGTATCGTACACTACTACAATCGTGAATTAACGATCATTATCACAGGTAAATAGAAAAAACGATTTCCCAAGTAGTGAACCTTTACTAACTTTTTGTAGCATCCGGATCCTAAAACGTTAAATTCCAATACAGTAGTATGTTCAGGTAATGCCATTCCAATTACTTTTCTTCTGCCAGAAGTTAAATAATCACTTTCCTCTACATCGAGATGAACATAAGGTACCAAAGATTTGGCTTTTATTTCACAGGATATATTCTGATCATATGGACCTAGGTTATCTAAAAAAAAGAGGTAATCATGATGCTTTCAATAAAATTAATTATATTGGCCCTATCTATAATATACCCAGCATAAAGTTTATCTTATACATACTCTCTGAATATAGGAGGTCGTAAAACTACTTCTACTAGAAATTACATAATTATGTACCTATGTTACTCCTCAGTTTAACATTGAAAATAAATGCCTCAAGCGGTGCAAATGTAACTTTGAACTTTCGACTTTCGTTGGGTTTTAAACAATCCTTTTCTGGTTCGATTACAAACGGCAAATCTGCTTCGAACCATGTGTCTACACTTTCTCTCCCCGGGCTCCCACTGAACAAGGTTATTTTACTTTGTTCTGAAAATGTGATGTCTGATGTAATTTATATAATTTGAGGTTGATTTTAAAGATCATTGTGAGTAGCCTATAAGCTGTATTTCATACCATGTTCGCATGGGTTTGGAAGCGGCTGTGTATCAATTGTTTTCTTGGTTTCAGTGTCAGTCACACTTTCACCTTCATAACACACAGATTGTTCCTAGAGAACATAAATATAATTATTAGTTTATTCATTAAACATATTATTACTGCTTTTAATTACATCTTAATACTTACGTCTATAGGATCCTTACGATCTGTACTGAACTTATCTATCCGAGCTGGGTATTCGACGTCTATTATAAAGTCCCACATAATTTTCAATGGTACTTTCCCTGTGTTTTCTACTTTGAAACTGAAATCTCTAACCTGAAATCCCATTTTATTTTTTATGAGTCATTTATTAGTAAGTTTAAGGCAGGGCAACTTATAGCTTACTTGATAAATGAAGGTTTCCTTTAAATTCATCTTTTTTTCTAAGTTGCATACATATTTTGAGTATTCGGTCACAGCGGAATAAATCACCACCATGTGAATAATATCGGTAGTTATCTCGGGATTTGCGTTGATTTGCTCATTTATTACTGTCTCGTATCTTTCGTCTACATTAACATCTCTGTGTGAAGCATTTAAGTATTATTGATTTTATTAATGTTAACTTGCATAAAAAAATTAGTATTCGCTTACCTTATTAAAAAATAAATTGGCGTGACTGTATAAAAAATCCTAGATATCTATAAATTAGAATACAAACCTGTTATGATCGAAGACAGTGACTGTTTGCCGATTATCCCAAGTTGTTGCTTTTAAATCTAATGTCATAAAGTCATCACATATTGCCTTCAAGTTTAAATTTAGTAACTCCTGTAACGAAACTTTGTTTCAAGTCTATTTGATCAATGCAAAGAGTTCTTGATAAAGTTTTATTTATTTGAAACTAGATGATGCCCACGACTTTGTCCACGTGTTTAGGTTTTTAAAAATCCCGTAGAAACTTTTTGATTTTCCGGGATAAAAAGTAGCCTATGTCCTTCCCTGGGATGCAAGCTACCATCTATACCAAATTTCGTCAAAATCAGTTAAACGAATGGGCAGTGAAAGGCTAGCAGACAGGCAGTCAGACACACTTGCGTGTTCAGAACATAAGTATGGATATACCTTTTTAATAGCAACTAGCTGTGCACAAAAAAATGTGATTTCTATATCCTTCTCTTCTCCGGGCGAAATGTAACCAACAGATGGTTTAATCAGTAAATGTTGAACAGTTTCCCATTGAAACATATAAACCTTTTCTGAATTATTCACCATTGTCACTGATCTTTTATGCATGACACATAACTCACACCCCCCTGAAATTTATTTAAAAAATATTGTATTACAGTACACGGCTGAAAGTAATGTAAATCGGCCTTTAGAATGACGTTTCGGCTTTGTAGAGCGTTGTCTCTGTCACTCATACTTATATGACTTTTTGTCAGTCTCAACGACAAAGACAGTGCTCTACCTACAAATTTTCTATCTCCTTCTAAAGGTCGATGTACATTACTTTTGGCCGCGTACTGTACTTACCTTGTTCTATATATGGATATATAGAACATATTTTCCGATATTTATCTAAAACATCTTACCAAAATTTAAAATATACTTCAGTACCGAATGCTCCACGGTGCTACCACCGTCGCTTAGTTTAACCGATCCATGTGAAATCCTTTTACTTTTTTTTCCTTCTAAATGTTTTGACTTCTTTTTATCCACAGTTGCGCTTTTGCTTTTTTTTCTACTGTCGACTGTCGAAACTGTTGATACTGTCCTTAATATTTTAAAGACATTGATTAATTAGTTAAATCTGCATTATTTTTTTACTATTTTCTTAAATAAAATATAGGATTTACAACTTTTTACTGTTCAGTTTATTTTAGATACGTTGAAGAGAACCCACCTATTTTTCCATCACTTATTACTTTAACTATAAAAATAAAGTTGGTAGTGTAGTAAGATTACCCCTCTGCAGACTTTTTGTACGCATCTATATCTACATCCATAGAGAGCATATCTAATCCCGTCAGAATAACATCTTCCATGAATGCTTCTGCCTCGCACAACACCTAAAAAACTTACTATGTCACTAATTTACCTACTTTGACATCCAAACTTCTTAACTTTTTAATTATAAAAGTTAAACATGAACGATTTTTAATTACCGAAAAAAACTCGTAAGGATTTTTAGAAATCGTCACTTGCACGTCACAAGATGTTCGCCCTTTCCTTATAGGGTTATAGTTTACATATACTGTCGCTATCTCTCCTGGTTTCACCATAATCTTCATAGTTTTATTAGATTCTTCTGTAAATTTTAATTTTGACTATTCAATTATCTAGCATTTTAATGTAATGATAGATTAAAAATTTCTTAACACAGTTTTCGTTACAAAGTCAATAAACGTTTGGCCTGGGAGCCTGTAGGAAATTGTGAGGTTATTTAAGGAAGCTCAAATTTGCTTGGCCTGATAAATAATTTAGACCTGCCGATTAGTCCGTGGTGGTTCTTGAGAAAAAGTTTTCTTGGATACAGCATAAGAACAAGTTTTTACAAGGAACCCTTAATCTACGGGAGATACAGACAATTGTCATTATTATATATGTTTACACAAGTGTAACTTACCCTTTTTGCCGTGCATTATCATTTGATCACTATCAGGATCAGTAGTTAACCAGAACACAGGCCTTTCTTGACTCGGGGAAAAGAAAACTTTCACTATAACAAGCGCCTGCACTGAACTCACGTTTTTAAAACGTATCTCCTTAACGCTAATAGAACCCAAACATGTTACTGGGAAGCGAAGTACGCCCATTCTCTGATGTTTTATGGGTGGAGAAACCATGCTTATTCTGGGTATTACACCTTCTCCTATCAAGCATATTTTGAAGGATTGCTCTTGATTTTGGAGTGATTTCAAACGTATTTCTAGAACAGCTCTGTATTCCTAAACACAAAAATATAGAAAAAATATATCTACGATAAGTATACGTTTCGATATTATTATGTTCGTTTAATGTGGTATAAATTACCTGAAGAGCTTTTGGAGTGAATACGATTCCAAGATTTTTATGCAAGAGTGGTTCTATATGAGTTTCGTATTTGTCTAGAGAAAATATGTCATGATTTGAATTAGCTTGATAGTGCAATTTCATCGTCAAGGCACTGGCGACCAAACCACTGTTGTACAGGTCAATAACCGCTACGAACTTCGAGTTAACAGTCACAGAGAAAAAGTGAAGCGTCACTGAGTCTTCAACGAATACACAATGGGTGGATGACTACAATATTATTGAGAAAATTATAGATAAATGTTAACTTATTTTACCGCAGATCATTTAATATAATCATAAATACCTCAGGCTTAGCATATTCAGTTAGATTTTTAACAATTAGATGTTCACGGAAAGTGTTTTCAATATTCCAAAAGTCCAAAGTAGGTATAGCTCCAGTTCCAACTAACTTGAGAGGAACTCCTTCTGATTCAGCGGGGCAAGTATCGCTTATTATAAAATGTATAGTTTCCTCAAATCTTCTAGCAGCTGTTGCTAAAAATTGTATTTGTAGTGTTCTGCTTGTCCCAGGTGCAAGAAGATTGTCATCATTCAAAATTAGAAAGTTCCCACATCTTAAAGGAGGATTCTTTAATCTGTATGAAACATAATACATATGTAATTAGTAATAATTAAGTAAAATCGATAAATCATTATGATACTTACTTGTTATCCTTGAGTTTAGTTTGTGGTTGTGGATCATCAGGGTCAATTTGATATTTTGGCGGTAAAACGATGGTGTAAGTAAAAGGACATTTGCTAGTGTTATTCAAAATCACTTCTCTTGTTACCCCGACTCCAACAGGAATTATATGGAAATTCAATTCTCCAAGAGGAAATAGAGTAAAACTAAAATTAAAATTATAAATATCTTACTACCTAGTACTTAATACCTCTAAAGCTATATCTCCACGTGCATTCATGTTTGAAAAAAATGTGAATGTGACTGTAAAAGCAATGAATGAATATGTATCAACATGGGAATCAAACATACGATAAATTTAAAATACTTACGTGTTATAAAAGGATGCTATAGTTACACATACTGGAAACTTAGCAACGACCACTTGATTTTTACTGCCATCCAATAAGGAACAAATATAGGCAGGCACGTTCACCAAATTCATCAAGGTAGTGGGAGTGCATTCAAACTCTGTTGTGATCAATTTTATGGTAGGCGGTAAGATGCCACACTCCGGTATTGCCGAAAATGATCGCAGCAAAGATGGTTCGGGGAAATTCTTTACCTTTTTCAGCCTAAAAATAATTTATAATTAATTTATTACACTAGGAGGGATCAGATTAGGAGGAATATCACATTGATATAGGGCCAACTCAGCGCCAAATATATATTGTAAAAGTTAGTACTTTATTTGATTCCATAACAAGCTAGCCCTTGACAGCGATCTCATCTGGTGGTAAGTGATGATGCAACATTTTTGTTTCAAAAACGTTGCTAGTGCTACTTTTTAATTTTTTTAGACATCCATAGATGTATCAGTATGACGGATTTTGCTGTTTATGCAAACAATATCTATAAAAGAGATAAAGAGGTTAACTAACTTGTAAAAAACATTATATCTTCCTCTATTCAGCATGTACAGTTCTTTAACAACAGTAGAGTTAACCTTGACGTTGCCATAGTTCAAACAATTATCAAAGGGATTCTCGTAAGCACATTCCACCATAACATCGTAGCATTCGGCTGACAAGTATAGCGAGTCGATTACCATTGGATTACCACGACCTTCCGCATCGTATATCTGGTGTTTCACAAAAAATTGGGACAAAGAGTTAAAGAAAGGGAAAGTATAGTTTACAAAACTGAATACATCTCAAAATTAAAATTAATTATTATTAATTAATTTTAAACTAAATAAGGTTCCATTTAGTCCCTAGTTCTTATTAGACACCTTAGTGTCGGGTTTGGATAGTAAGTAAGATAGTTAGGTAAGGTTTGGATAAGTCCAAAACCTTTATTATATCAATAAATGATATTGCACCAATAGCTAGTCTATTTACCTACACGGTGAAAACGCCATATGTGCCGTTAGTCGTCGTACTCGTGTGCTATGAGAACTGACTTCTTTACCTTTTAGATCATCTAAGAAAATATAGATTTGTACCTCTATTATTAGTGGTTTGTTTAAAATTACACCCACTCTACACGCTAAATAGGTTACGAGTACGACTTGATTATCGTTTCGAGGCACGACACCAGTCGTTTCAGCGATTATAAAATCCTCTACAAAATCGTTTGCATTGCGTATTTTCCACTTGATAGGTAGAATAGAATCGTTTTTAACAATAAATCTATCATCTTCTTTGCGATACAGCAAATGTTTCCCATATTCTGAAAAATCGAAATTAGGTAAAGTTTTCAATCATGAATCAATCAGGAATCAGTTTAAATATAAACTTGAATATTCACTAGAGCTTAGAAACATTTTTTTTAATTACCAATCATTTTAGTTAAAGGCAGTATCTCAACTATCGGAACGACTCCACTACATGCTAAGGTGACTGTGACTATTTCCGGATTGTCTTTAACGCAGAACAATAGATTACTCATATGAACCCCGACCTCAGTCGGAGCTGCTGATATGGACATCTTTCCTCTACATCCAGGCTTACAAAGAAAACATTCAGAATTATATAATGTTACGCATGTATAACATGACAGTCTCAATAAGTAATAAGATTTTATAATTAAAAATTTGTATTCTTACTTCAAGCCTCACAAAAGTTTTGTCAATTTGAAACACTAATGTGTCATCCAAAAACTCTATTACAATATCAGTCGTTATTAAGGAAGAATTTCTTAGATCCATTACGTATTTTTCTTCATATATCCTGTAACGTTTAAATTTTCTTACGTTTAATTGTTCTCGTAATTATGATAGTCAAATTGAAAAAAAACCAATCACGTACCTGTAGCTCCCTATAAAAATAGGCCCAAATTCAAAAAACTTTTGATCATCTAAATAGGTAACCTTGTAGACTTTATCTTTCACAGTCCTTCTGGCAAAATTTTCAAATATCTTCTTCGGACGACTATCCAATCTTAAATTCATTAATTCGAAAATAAGTAATTTGTTTTTTTATAGAAATGTAATATTTACACCTTTTATTATTTATTTATATTATTATTATTATTTATTTATTTATTATTTAATTAGAACGGCCATAAAGCCAATTACACTAATTAAACTACGAGTACAAACTAACATAAACATACATACAAAAATTGTTAAAATTATAAATTTTAAAAAGCAAAATTATATACCTCGGTAAACCACATATTCCTGTGACAATAATATCAGTTCGCGAATCGGGCCACCCACTTACTTCAACGAACCTTTTAACATTAAAATTTCCTTCATATTGGGGACTAAAAGCATATTTACATCGAACCAAGTCCCCTGGCTGCAGCACTATACGACCACTGTGCTCTGAAACATTTACCGTTTAGTATTTTAATATAGCATCCAGTCTAATTACTACATTAAACCGCATCCAATTAGAAAATATTCTACCTTAATAGATTTTTTGGCGATAAGAAAGTTAAACAACACAATTAAGAAATAAGTAGAAGTAAATAGTAGATTGTATACAATCTAATTGAAAAAATATTTTAGATAGTAAGATTTTGTAAATACCTAAAAATGATTTTACAGTGCGTAATGGCAGTGGATATGTCACATTTGCTTCACTGGCTTCTGCTGCTATTTTTTCTACTGAGTTAGATGGAATCTCGCTAGTTGACGTTTGTGATGAAGTGACCTGGAAAAAGTGTAGGTAATTTTTCAAGTTGTTCAAATTAATTTTAATTCTCAGAACACCATCTCTTTACTCCTGTAATACACCTAAATTTCTAATTTTATGTGTATTGTTAACCTTAGTGCACCTTTTATTTTGAGATTCAAAAAACAAAAAATAACTTTCGTCAAATCGGTAAATAATATCATAAAACAAATTGGGTACCTTTTTGCCACACGTACAATGCCATTTTGACAAAATATCTAATACGTTCTCTTGATTCGTGTCATCTAACATACTCAAGTCATTCAGCTGATTACATTCACATTTTTTAATCTGTGAAAATAAAATATGACAATATCTAAGACAGAGGATTAAACAATATTCGGCTAGGTATAGGTATAAGCAATATTTATAAATACCGGTGGTTCATCCAAATAACACCATTGTAATGGCTCTTCGTGAGTAATTGTTGGAAACGTTTTAGGAAGTAATACAGTATAAACGTTTTTGTTGGAAGTCTTCTTTAGAATATCAAACTTCTCTTCTTCTTTTAAAGCTTCTCGAACAAGATTAGACTCGGTAAACATTTTCAACAGCTCTTTTTTATATTTTACGTATGGGCAACTAATAATTGTCAACGGAAAGCCTCTTTGTGTAAAACTCGCTTCCGAATTCTAAAAAAAAAAAAACATTTTTATGAAGTTTAGGGCTCAAAATAATAGTAAATAATCTGTTTCTGTAATCTATCGATTCGCCTCAGCAACATTGTCTTTTGACAAAAAATATGGTATTTTTTTTAAATATGGCAAATAACAACGTTGCTAAGTAGCTTATCGACGAGTCTCAGAAAGATTAAATATTTATTAATTTCGGCCGTTAATAAATATAGTCTAAAATTTCACTTGGACTAGACTGACTCATTTAATCTTACTAAGCATCATTTTTATTGCCTGTATCTGCATGTCTGATTTCTTCTTAGACTTCTTTTGGGCTGAATTAATGATATGTCCAGTGAAATCATATAATGGAGTACCCAGTTCGCTCTTTTCTATTATCCAATTATTAGCAATGTTCAGAAGTCTTTCATATGCTTGCTTATAGTCGTTATATTTTGTATTCATCATTACATTTTCACTCCGCGTCGGTTTTCCTATGAGAATAAGAAAAAAATGCAGTGTTCGAAGTTTAACGTAATGACAAAGTTATGTCTTATGTCTCATTTACCTTTCAAATCTTCTTTCTTTATTTTCTTTCTGGATTCATTGTCATCTGTTATGATAGATTTACTGTACGGATCTAATAAAACAAAAAATATGAATTTATATTCATATTTTTTATATTTCAAACATTATGTGCCTATATTATTTACAACAAATTGACAGAACGTATTATATTTTTAATATAATCACCTTTACTATTCTTTTCTTTTACGGAATCCTTAATTTTTGGAAAACTGCAATAAAATATGTCATCAAAAAGTAAGTTGATTGTATTTAGTAGCAATTTTTTAATAACAAATAATGTTTATTTGATAATTTGTCAAATTGTCAAATAGTTAAACAAATCAACTTTTCATAGGAAATCGTACCTACCTATAATGATAAACAAAAATAGACAATTATTATACCTAATGTAATATTTTTAATGTAAATGTGTATCATATGAAATAAATAAATAAAAAAGAACAGTAATTGCAATTCAGCCAATTAAAATTTTCACCGGTAAAAACTAAAAAACGGAACAAGCTATGAATAGCAGCAGAACACTTGGAGAAGACTAAAAGCGATCATGCACTCATCCGATCCGAATCTGTGAAAATACGGATATAAAAATATCTACGTCATAAGATACCATACAAATAGTTCTATGACTACTTACGTAATACGTTCGTATTCTCACGGACTCGGTTCGGATCGAACCGCCCAACCTCTCTCTGCTATATAGTGTGTTATCTATGCGCCCAACTGCGCAACCCTAGCAAAATGTGTTTCATCGTTGGTCAAAATTTTACGCGCAGAAGTAAGTAGGTACCTACTTAGAAAAAAATCGATTTTAGCAGACAGATTGTTAAATGATAAATTATGGAAGACCTGAATAACTATTCCGTCTAAAATTTCGTATGCGCATACCATACGTCGTGCTCATGTCAAAAATAAAAATCCTACATTGCTACAAATTTACCTAAAATTAAACAATTAGTAGAAAAACAGTACCCGACTTTTTCGTAATGTCGTCGACGCCTTTCTTCTAAACCAAATGTGACGTAAATTGCTTTTAATTCTGCACTTGCATTTTCGTACTCCTCACTTTCCATTGTATTTAATGATTGAACAATATTTTGAATTTCCTTCTCATCATAGACTTTGCTAATGTTCCTATAACGTTTTTTTAAATCGTTTTTAAATAATTTATAAGTACTGACTTATACCTATTACGATCAAAGTCAAGTAATTTATTCAAAATAGGTAATAAATTACGTTTTCTGATGATCGGTTGTTGAAATTATATTATCATCTTACAAAGATGTGGTGACAATTTTTACCCGAACTTAAAACTAAAGCTACGATCGTTGTAAATACTAACTCATCAACTAAATCTGCTTCCTTTTGAAGATCTTCATAAGTCCGAGCACATTTATTAAAATCTGAATAGCACAGCAAGAGATGTATATTCCATATTGTATGTTTGCTTTTAATAATAGTTGTCAGAACCGCTTGAGGACTTTTAATAACAATACTTGTCAATGTATCAACTACGAAGCCTTTATCAAACTTAGGCAGTTTGAAATATTCAGTCAAGAGTTCAAGAATTAGATCCTGTGAATTTCACATGTCGCATTTACTACATTCGATTAGACAAAGCTACTTTAATAATAAAAATACTCGATTAAATGATGAGTTTAATGCGTTTGGTCTGTTTTTTTAAATATCACTTCCCTTTAGATAAAACCCCAACTCACTGAAATTAAAATTAAATGTAAATATTTAAATACTACCATTTGGAACATAGTCGCAGAACCAATTGCAGTATATGAAGAAATAGCTGATGAAGGCGGTGATTTTTTCTTTTTTTTGTCACCAACTTTAGAACGAGGTGTTCCTACGTTCATATGATTAGATAAAAATTGTATCTTTTTTAATATTGCATCAAAAGTATCATCCATTTCAGATACAGCTGAAAATTTTCAATATCTGTAAGTGGCTTAGTAGCTAATTTCATCTACTAAAACAACAAAGATAATGATTACTACTACATCTACCCTAATTTTTTTTTTTTTGTTAATTGCTTAACATTAGAGAAGTTGATTAACATGAAACAGATATGTACAGGGCTACTTAATTGTATCTTCTACCTAGCCTGCTCTATTACTGTATTCTTTACTTTAATGTACCTTCATACTCTTTTTCATCAGCATTTTCATTTTCCTTTGTCACATATTTTTGCGCTGTTTCATATAATTCATCCACAATGCTAATAATAGCAGATTTTGCAGCACAATTACAAACACATAAAGCATCTACAATACATGAATCTATACTGACTCTTGGTAAGCCCAGAGCCTTTTCCATCGAACAAGCCATTTCCTGACATTGTATTTCTGAAATGAAACTAACGTAAATAAAAAAATTAAGTACTATGTATAAAATTAGATATACAAAAACCTACCTTCACACGAAGATCCATGCACTAAAATTATCAATCCTTTTGAATGTGTGTCTGTTTCATTATTATCTGTTGATTTGGTATCGAAAACGTGGAGACATTCCAGTAATGGGTCAATTTTAGCTGCTTTCATTTCCACAATAACGTCTGAAATTATAACATAGTTTAGATTTGCCTCTTTGTTTACTTTTAAAATATTTTTTAATTTTATTAATATAATACTAAAACAAGATATTGTTGTATAGAAGCAGGCGTTACTTTGCGGAAGTCCATGATATGCAATGAACCAAAAACTTAATTTGCTGTAATCCGCTGAAACAGATCGAATCTGTATGATGCTTGCGACTGTTTTCGATTTCACCTGTTTCAGCGGATTACAGCAAATTAAGTTTTTGGTTCATTGCATAAAACAAGATAATTCGCTCAAGATGAAATAGTATAATATAAACAGTCTCATAACCTGCAATTATTTCCGTTTCGCTTCTACGTATCTTCGGAGAAACTGTATCTTTTACTTTTGGAACATTTTTGGGGCTCTTTGTTTTCCTGTGCATAACAATAAAATATTATAGTAATGGTTCATAATCACAACTAACATTGTATCTCGATATCAATGGATAAGACAATACTTGACAATAGATGCCGCTCGTGCAACTGCAAGCTTTTGTGCATGTTTTTCTTCCTCCTTATACCTGAAAAATATTTTTGTAGTAGGATTTCGATTTATTTCAGTAAAACGCTCGCAAACGTTATGTTCGCGTTTTGCACAGCTCCTTTTTCGCCATGCAATCTGAAATAAATCTGAAATCGTATATATTCTCATACTTTTTAACTTTTTCGCTGAACTTTTCATAGAAATTAATAATCTCAACTGGCATCCCCGCACCAGGTTTAATAGCGGGGACCAACATTTCATTGGGATTACTGTAATATTTGTCAAGCAATTGATAAATTTCATTCTCTTCTTTCCATTTCCTGCAACCAGACATTTCATTAGTAGCTTAACTCCAAAACTGTAACGCTTATTTTATGAGGGCATTTTATTTTGCGGTCGCGAGAAATGTCTGAAAATTATTTTTTGTGGGAGCCTTCATGCAAAATCTGACATATTTTCTAGATCCATTGGTTTATGTTGTACGTTTATATATTATTCAGTCTGTCCGTTTGTTCTTTTATATGTATAGTAGCAAAAGTTCTTTAAAAAATATTAAATTTTCAGTAGTCGCTTATGTATAAAATATTCTACAATACAATATCTAAATAATAGATAAATAAAGAAATGTTTACTTATCGCTATGTGCTATAATGAGTTCAATAGGAAAAGGACAAGGATTAGTAAGGCCGAAGTAAATCTCGGTAGTTTTTGCCCATGGTAAAGTCGGTGGGAAAGTAACATTTGGTCCAATTATGTGAACATGAGGTACAATGCCTTGTCCAATGACAGGAATAGTCAGCTTATTAGGATTCATGTGGAATTTGAACACCAGAAGACCCTCGTAGAGCATCTGTCAAATAAAACTAGAGCTTAAACTGAAGCAGTTAATAATTTATGGCTTTTGAAAAAAATCTTTGTCATAATATAGGTAAAGCTCATGTTCAAAGACTTAAAATGTTTAAATTGCCGTTTGGTGTTCATAAAATTACAAAAAATCGCTTTGCGCTCCTTTATAAAATAGTGATAGTTTAAGTTAATATTAGCATTAATAGAGTGAATTAGCATTAAGCTTAAGGAATTACATTTTAATATCGGATTAACGTACCCGAGATAAAGATAAATATTATTGCTAACTAACCTCCATTGTTGGTTTAAAAGATATACTTATTAATCCGCCTTCTCCAGGGTCATATTTCCCTGAACTGTTATGTAATATCAAAGCCTGGGTCCCTGGTGTTTTTAGCCTCAAGGTGACAAACCAAATGCAAGTAGGTTTTCCTCTATATGAAGATAAATATAATTGTATTCAATATCAAGCTACGATAAACATCATTACTAATTTAATTGTTGACACTTATCAGCACTTACACGTTTTTAAGAGGAATTGTGCACATAATTTTATCTCCACATCTAACAGAACCAAAATTAATCTCTGATACATTTGAAGCCAAGTAAGGGACTGCACAGAGGGCTTTCATATTAATAGGAATCGATACTCCGTAGGGAACCTTTAGGAAGAGTAGGTACATTTTCAAATACAAATAAAACATGAAATTTACTAGATAAAAACTAGACTTTTGTAAACATTGATCTTGAATAATAACTTTTCTGTTTTAATCAATTTAATCTATTAGTTCACCCCGATGTCGAAAGATTTTCGTTTGTTTTCCAGGATTGTTTACCTCGATATTGAAAGAAGTTTCTACGTTTTGCTCTGGTTCAGTGAAAACCAGAGAGGTTGGTGCAAACGTTACTTCAAGTTTGCCACTTTCTCCAGGATTTAATTTTCCACACAATTTTACCGTTAACCAACTTGGAATTTGAGTTCCTTTAGCAAAGTGTAATTTGGTTACAATTGGCCCATAGTTAATTATTTCAACACTGCATTGTATCTGAAAATATAATCTTGCAGTAAGTTTGACTAATAAACTAAAATTTAAAAGATTTTTAAAGTCAAAAACCGTTGATAAGGACTGCAACTATTTACTTTACCAACTGATATCTCACGTTAGGGTATAGTATATATACCTTATTACATTACAAATTAGGTTATAAAAAGTATCGATCAATACAAAATATGATTTTATTGTTCTTAAAAGAAAAATCATCGCTATAGTATTTTTTCTAATACTGTAAAAAATTACCGTACTGCCAGTGATTACGACACCATAGTCAATGACGTAGGGTATTGTGATAAAGCCTGGTATAGAACCCGATTTGGAAGTCGTTTGATATGAATTTACAATTTCTGGCTGCGAAGTGATGTGGTCTGTAACTAACATCCGTTCTATAGCTAATTCTATATCCATTGTAGATGGATACGCATCCTGAAATATAAAACTATTCATTTTTAATCTTTATACTCGTATTTTACGTTAAAAATACCTATTCATCTATTGTATTCTAACAATCGTAAGGAAAACATATCAGTTCTATGGGCAAAAATCAACAATGTAATAAGTGTGTAATACTATTCTGTTCTTATCAATCCAATATGACAATAATTACTGACTGATTTAAACAAAGTGAGAAGGTATAGTAGTTCAATCACGTAGCAACGGATCAACGTGATTTTTTTCATTGGGTATAGTTAAAGACTTGGAGAGTGACATCATAGAATACTTTTTATTGCGAAAAATCAAAGAATTCCTACGGGTTTTTAAATTCTAAATCCACGCGGACGATGTCCCGGGTATTAGCTAGTCTGTTAATAAACACGTTACCGAGGATGAGCATATATGCCAATCCTGCTGAAAATGTCGGTCTTCAAAGCACTTTTCTGTTATAGGTGTATTTAAATGTTCAGATACAGTGCTAGTAAATATTTCATTGATTGCTTCTAAATATCCTGGTGTCAGAATCGGAATTGCCCTATATCCTAATTTAGGGTCAAGCTGAAAAGAAGTGATTTATGCATATAAAAATTTACTTAGTAGATACTAAAGAGGTCACTACATTTTTAGGGTTCCGTACCTCCAAAAAAAAAGGAACCTTTATATGATCACTTCGTTGTCTGTCGTGTCTGTCAAGAAAGATAACCTGTCGAATTACCATGAAATTTGGCAAGTAGGTAGTATAGCACAAATAAAGGAAAAAACCCGAAAACCGTAAAATTTTAGTTACATCATAAGAAAAAAATTAAAATGTGTTCATGAACAAATATTGGTATTTTCAACTTTCAAAGTAAGATTACTATACCAAATGGAGTATCATATAAAAGGGCTTTACTTGTATATTCTAAAACAGATTTTATATAAAGTTGTAAATAATTTATAAAAGTTTTTGATTGTCGTGCAAAATGTCGAATAAATACGACTGTAGTGCGGAACCCTCGGTGCGCGAGTCTGACTCGCACTTGGCCGGTTTTTTTGTTAACAAACCTGTAATAATACCGGTCTCGGTAAACAAATATAAACTTGAGGTATGACGCCCCACCCAATAACTTCTATGGATACAAAAGGAAGGTGGCCTATTTCCAGTATAAATGTCGTTTGAAAGTGACCCTTTACACCTGGTCGCACTTCAACTTGAAGTGCTGCCTGTTCCTCTGGTTCTAACACTTTTGCCGTAGGTATTAAACCCAGGATAGTTCCATAAAGATCATTTTCAAATGTTGGCTCATTTAAGTATGTTTTATATTCGAAAGAAAGTTGGGCAATATTAGATATCATCAGAACTTCTGTTGCATTTTCGTGAAAAGAACGAATTTTAAAATTAATCTTCTGCGTGTTAAGTGTGTACAATAAGTCTGAACTTTGCCCCGTTATCATTACAGTTTCCGGAGGACCACCTAAGACCTCGCATTCTAATGTGGCACGAACGTTTACATTAATTTTTGATCTAAAAATCACATTCACATATTGAACTTCATTTGGTTTCAAAACTCCACAGTGAGGAACTACTTCTAATACGTCATGTATGGCTATATCGTAACGTTTTCTAAGTTTTACGAATTTATGTATCCATTCGAATTCGTTGTCGTGATCTTTGTCAATCATTGGTGATATTTTCATCATCACTCTGTACTTTTTCACTTCAAAATTATTCTCATCTTCAATCCTTAAGTAATTAGCTATTGATGTGATTGGACTTTCTTTCATGGGAGTCGGATCTCTGTTGTCTCCTGATATTCCAACAGGAGAACCTACTGGTGTTCGACACGCTAAAATTTCACGTAGTTCCGCACCTTCTGTATAACCAGTATAATTATCCAATTTATTAATGCTTACGTATGTTATTTTGTCATTAATAATTAAAATTTTGTCTTACCACTAGCTGGTGTTGTAGCAGTAGAATACTTAAAAAAATCTTTAGAGCTCTCATTATTTTTTAAGACCTCACGCTGTAAGAAGACCTTTTATATTAGGTATATATTGATTTTAGTAAAAATAACAACAAAATTGTTGAAAGAAAATACTTACCTGCGCCATCGGTGATTTTGTTACTATACACTTTCTCCAATTAAATCTAAAGCAAGCCAGAAGAGGTGTGACGTTTTGAATTTTAATCGTATTACTCTCAATACTTCCATTTAAAATGCATGTAAAATCTAGTCTTGGTGTTAGAACAATTATGTTTGGAAAGTTTATTTTTCCTATGAGTTTTATTGCATCCTGAAATAAACAAGGATCATTATAATATAACATTTCGAGTTAACGTACCCATTATCAATAGTTTTAGCAATATTAAAATGCATGCATTTATTACTTTGTTTTTGTGGCCTTTAAATCTTAATCGCATCAAATCACAATATACTCTGGACTTAAGGGTTGTGTGCTTAGTTGTGTCGAATAGTATCTGTATTTTCATTATTTCTTGGTCTTCTAATCGTTCTTCAACAAGATGTGTGAGATTAAATGCCCATTTAATTTTATGTATGTCTTCAAAGAAATGTAAAGGTTCTTTTTTCAGAGGCTCAACTGGTTTTAAAGTTAGATAATCGATGAATACTTTAGAGCGCCGTTGTCCGTTTTCATGAATGATAGTGGGGATATTTAAATCTCTCTCGTTATAGCATACGCATCCACATAGCATTTCGTCAGCATGAGATACTTTATACGAGCTTTGTTTTTGAAGGATCGCAAATGGAGGTTTTACAGATATTTCGAAGTCTAAAGGCAATTTGGAGACATTTTTAATAGTTACCAAATCTGAAAAAAAATAGAGTTATAATCTTGAATTTGGCATTCGAAATTCACAACCAAATAATATAATGTAATTCTTACCTGTTAATTTATAAAATTCCCTATAAGGGCCATAGTCATATTGAAAATTTACGATAGAAGACGATAACTCAATTTTAGGATCAACGAACTCAGCCACTACTTGACATTCCAATAACAATTCTTTCTTGTTAATGCCCTCTACACTTCCTATTAAGTACCACATTTCCTTGACAGTAGCTACTTTGTACGACAAACCAGTTATGTTTAGTTCCATCTTTTCTCCTGCTGACATTTTAAATGTTCTGGGTTCCATATTAAAAAATGCACTGAAAAAAATGGGAAACTTGAGAGAACGAATTGGTTGTTTTTAGGTTTCATAAACCTATGAAGGTATTTAAAAAACGGTAAATCGAAACGATGATAAATTGATAACCAAATTTTTAAGCCTAGAAGAAAATAGAACAACGCCATAATATATTAAATCCATTCCTTCTGTGAGTCAGGTCTATTAAATAAGTTCTGAATTAATGTCCATCACAATTGGAAATGTTTCATGAGCTTTTTAACATAAGTGTGAAACACAAAATTCTGCGTCGCTTACGTGGTATGCTGTTTTGTTTTGGGCGCTTTGTAATGTTCACTCCATTCCAGGATATGCAAACGCGTACCACAATTTTTCATGACGCAATTAAAATTCAGAGGTATTTTCGTAAAATGGCGGCCAAGCATTATTTTATCTCTGTCTTCGCCAACTAAAATGCTGGTCCCTATTCCGGTTGCTGATAGAGGAACTAACTAGAAATAAATAAAGTACTTTTCAATATCTCGTTACTATCTTGCAGCTCATTAAACAATAATCCCTTAAACAATACCTGTTTTATTTATTTTATATTAAAGAGATTAATGCTACTAAGCCAACAAATCTTCCTTACATACGACAGAACTCAAATAAATCCAAATTATTTCTTCAAGATTGAATAAATATGGAAAGTCGAATATATTTATTCCTATATACCTAGTCATTGGTGCGTACATAAAACGCAACGTACAACGTTGTCTACGTAAACGCATATTAGTTTAAGCGGTGCGTTTATGCATACCAAACGACTCGGCAAACTACATAGTATTCTTCTGCGTTATAGGTTCACACATAGTAGAGATCTAAAGATCTTACCCTAAACTATAATTAAAACTCAACTTACAATATCCTTTACTTTCTCCAACTGAATAATAGCTTTATTCGTGTAACTATCGGCATCAATAAGATACAAGCTGACATTCAGTTCAGTTTCTGACTCTGGTTCTAAGTGTCCCTCCATGGGGTTAATGTGCCATCTACCATCACGATTAAGCTGTAGTGCAGAAGTTGAAAATTATAGGCTTATTGGTCTTGGAAACTTAAAAGGTTCCTATTGTAAATAGAGCTTAAGAAAAAACGAAAACGTAATAACCTTCCTCCAGACCAGACCTGAGTCAATTTAGGAATTACAAATATCCAAATTGACTCAGCCGGAAATTCGGATCCTCCCACTTATAGCACCATAGCATTCAGGACAGCGCTAAGGGGGTCGAGCACTATCAGTACCCTTATTATTTAATTTAATTTCTGACGTGATTTTTAGTATGGGTATAGATAAAGACCTGGAGAGTGACATAGGCTACTTTTTATGCCGGAAAATCAAAGAGTTCCCACGGGATTTTTAAAAAACTTAATTCCACGCGGACGAAGTCGTGGCCATCAGCTAGCTTTATAATATAGAGAAACTATTCTTACCAAAGATGCCCGAAAATAGATGTCAACAGGCGAATCATTACAGAGTGTAAGGATTTTGTGTGACTTCGTCAGGAGCTTGACCTGTCCCCAATGAAGAGCGAAAGGCGTGCAAGTCACAATGGGTCTCATTCCGCAGCCTGTGATGTGACATACTTCCACTGGCTTTGACATGCCGAATAAATACATCCTATAATATGTAACACATATTGATTGTAAAAGCAGTGATATCCAGTAAGCAGTGACATGAAGCTCAAGTTTTTTTTACTTGTAAATATGGTATAAATACCTGATGGTATACTCCTCGATGCCAAGCACACTTGTCTTGATCGTTACAGGCAATGTTAATGTACTGTTTGGTTCGATTAACCCTTCTTTAATGCCCACTACGACCTCTAATTTTGACTCCTCCTATAAAAAGTATTAAAAAATTGTAAAAGTATAAAAACGCTTGACCCCTAGCTCTTGCTGGCTTCACCTGTAGTGACGTGCGAAAAAAATTGAGCTAAAAGAAATTACTTCTCGTATCGTAAGGTCGGTTAATTTTCCTACCCCTGCGATCGGTCTACTCGTTCTGGTAGACCTTATTGGTGTATTTGATTGAATTGGCGGGTAATTATGATAGCGCTTGATTTGCGGAAGCAATGAATTTGTCATGATGTGCTGATGACTTCATTCAAATTGTGGTGAATTTTTAGTAGGTACTTAAAAATGCATTGCGAGCGCCGCGTATTAATCTTTAAAGGTGGATTTTCAAGACGATGCAGCGACTCGCTGCGTTCGAATGACATAGTACATTAATCTGCCGCTAGACGCTAGACTCGAAAGTCCAGCTTCAAAATGAAAGAATATTAGCGATTTCCAACATGACTAATATTCCCTCTTTCCCTCCAACCTTGTGCTAGGAGCATAGTTACGACGTGTGCATTTAGGTCTCAACGGTCAAGGATATATGTAATTCATCTACTTACCTCAGGTTCCTCCAGCGTGAAATATCCCCAAAAATCTTTGCAAACCACATTAACCTCTTGCATATAAGGGTAGTCCGTGAAACACGCTCGCAGCATGATATCTGGCGCGGGCGTGATCAGCGGCACCATGGCGTTAAATGTCACCGGCAGAACGATCGGTGGACTGTCAGATTGGTCGATCTCCAGCTCCATGTAGGTTTGGTTTGCCCGTATTAAGTTAGCTGTCAGTGTCACCTTCCAAAACATGATGATTTATAATTAATGAGGCAGCATTTCTTCCCTAATTTATAAAATATATCGTCTATCCAGTTCAATAGACAGGTAAAACGAACGACAGTAGAGGAGATGTACACATATTTGCACATAGATACTGTTCTATCATACCTACATCCCAAATCATTAACTAGATAGACAGTTTGAGCTGTATGTTGATATTATGTCAGTCAGTCAATTTAGCCTTCTATAGTATAGTATGTATCTACTAGCAGATACCCGGTGTGTGCTACTATGATAAAAACCGGCCAAGTGCGTGGCGGGCCACGCGCAGTGTAGGGTTCCGTAGTCACAATCCTCGAAAAACAGATGTAACTCCTTAACCTGTGAACCCTACTTAGCCATGATAGTTTTCCTTTAAAATTGATTATATATACTACTACTGTGAATTTTTTCACGTTCCTATATACTATTAATTGGCTGATAAAGGGGGGAGACACTTGACTCTAATAAAAGTTAACACTTTAAAACATCATATTTTACAAACGGATCTATTAATCAAAAAATGATGTTCCCAGACCCACAGTATTTTAAAAACACCTATTTAACGATACCCCACACTATGGGGTAGACGAGAAAAAAAAGTTCATCCCCACTTTACATGTAGCGGAGCTACCCTAAAAAAAATATTTATCAAAATTTTATTTCACCACTTTGTCGGCGTGATTAATATTTATACTCATGCCAAATGACAGATTTCTAGCACTAATAGTCTCTGAGATTAACCGAGGACGGACGGACAGACAGACGGACGGACATGGCGAAACTATAAGGGTTCCTTGTTTACTACGGAACCCTAAAAAGTGTGCCTAATGCATTGTTTTAGTGTGCTAAACCCCTCTTCTCATTATTGCCTTTCTAATTAAACCAGTTGGATGGTTTTAATATGTATAACGGACATAGGTGGAAACATTTTTTGTGTTATAAATATTAGGATACAGAACCTCTGTATAATCTGACATCTAATATACACTTACACGCAAAGATACCGTCGATTCTCGACCTATGTTAATTTTATAAGGTTCTATGTCAAACTCCCTAGGCCACTGAGGTACTTGCGGTTTAGGTTTATCTGCCACAGCATAATCTTGTAAAATGATGCTGCGCATTTCTGGGCCGTCCGATGATATCGTTACATTCGCATCCACGTTTACTTGGGATTCGTTTATAACCTCTAACTCCATTGTTTTCGGAACTCCTAAAAATGGTTTATATCAAGATTATAAATAGTGAGACGTAACAATATTGGAAAACGATAGTAACATAATTATTTTCGCAGACTACGCAATAAAGCAAAGGAAATTAATTACCAAAAGAACAATTACATTAAAATACAAGTAAGTAAAAGAGCAAAATTACACATATTAGATACAGATATTAACATTCAAAGAAGTTTATATAAATATAACATACCCAAACTGACGTTTCCAAAATTCAAACAAGGTTTACTGAACATCAACGATGGATAAATAACAACACCTCTGAAAAATATACGAAACAATCAACATACCAATCTTAACTCTTAAAAATCTCATTTATCTAAATAACTAAATATAAAAAGAGAAACTGACTGATTAACATAACAACTGCTCAAACCGCTGAGTTTAACCTTAAGATTAAATCCACGCGGAATAAGTCATGGAAAAAATCTAGTCTGACATAATTTTCATCCACTAGCTCTATCAGTAATTTACACTTTCTATATATTACTTCAAATACTGAATTACTTCAAATACAGCTTCAGGACCACATTCGTTTCACGTATAGTAAAATTAAGTTCTTCAAAAAATGGTCCTTGATTAGAGTTGCAGAAAGAAATTCTAAATATCTGCTTTTCGCCGGGACGCATAAAATACGACTCTGGAGTGCAAGAGATAATACTTCCGAACAAGGGAGCTAAATGTTTGTACTCAATAATGCCATTT
The DNA here is from genome assembly GCF_902806685.2 of Maniola hyperantus. Lineage (NCBI taxonomy): Eukaryota > Metazoa > Arthropoda > Insecta > Lepidoptera > Nymphalidae > Maniola > Maniola hyperantus. The sequence continues at coordinate 14,417,186 of NC_048536.1, read as the reverse complement.
ATGTGACCTGTAATAATAGAACATCGACATCCTATAATAATTTGCCACTAATGGCTGAAATTAATAACCAATCTATCTGAAATCTGTCGATAGCGATGTTGTTATTTTTAAAAAAATATGCAAAACATCGTTGCTAGTAACTTATCTACAGATCACAGATAGGATATTATTATTAATTAAGAGTTTAGACCGTTAAAGGCTGTGTTGTGCCGAGGCAACATGCTACAAATCAAACATTAATTTTGCGACCTTAAGCAGTATGCGGCTGTCTATTCTATTTTGAGAAAGCATCGTGTTACTAGAATTGTTAACAGGCCGTCGCACCGTAATATTCCAATATTACGGTATGACAGCTCGCTAACAATGGTTCATTTTAAATTATTGTACCATGCCGTACAGTGGCTTTCCGCAATATCGTACTGTTACTCTAGCGTAAATTAAACTTTAACAATACTTCGATTCAGTCAATAATACAGTTTCAATATTATTGGCAGACACTCTTGCATTCTCAGTTTAAGCAGCAGTATCATAAAGTCGGCTAATAACAAAGACTGCAATTATAGCAATGTATGAAATCGCCAAATTCTAACAAATTGTACAGGATACATTATATATGCCTTTTTGTATCACCTAGGTAGTTGTCATACTATTTATTAAAAGGTGGTGATCTTTTAGAAAGGTCGTATAGCCAACATGGATATCAGTGACGATGATTGATACTTTGTTCTAATTAACTGATTACCTTTGTTCGTAGCTACAATTTCGTAATTATATATATTGTTTATATACACGTTATCCATATCAAGGGTCTCCAAATTAAGATTGATTAACGGCGGTAGCGAGGTACCAACGATTTTCAAAGGCAGACGATCGTTTACCCCATCCACATCTAAATATACAGTTGCTTCAAACTCTCCTATTTCTTTAGGAGCAAATATTATAGTCAACTCTGTCGCTTTATTTGGCCAAAGTGTTCCTTTCTGAAAAATAAATGAACAATAATAATAGCAATAGCACACAATTCAAAATATTTCCCGTTCAGTTATAATGTTTTCGCATTTTTATTACAGTTCTGCATCAGATCATCTCTCTCTATCTCATATCATATGAATGCTGTTTCTCTTAGTTTTCAGGGCACCGTCATGAAATAATCGCATTTTTGTGATTATGTTTGTCTGCTGTATATCACAGCAATTTTCACATATCGCATAGCAACATTAAACTGCTTCTTCACTGAAGCGGTACGAACATTGTATTCAGCAAACCAATCAGATTTCACATGGATGATCTAATCTAATTAACAGGTTATCTCTCGATAGTCTGATTGGTCCGCTCCCTTCAGTGGACAGAGATACCCTTTGAGCTGTATTTAACAATACTTACAATAGGAGTAACTGAAATATGTTTATTTTGGAAAACCAGGCTATCATCTGCTACCAGGGCCTGTATTTCATCGCAAAATATCCTCGTGTAAACCCTCAAATGCTCTTCACTGCTCAGGACGTCGTAATACACTAATTTGTTCGACTTGGCCGATTCAGTTTGTTTCAGATCGTAAAATACTGTTGCCAACTTCACTTTGTCTTCAAAATCTATTATCAACAGTGATTAGAGAATAACAGACTGCAACAGGTGAGGTTGATACGATAAAGAACCCTAACACATTGGTATAACTTGTTGATTGGTCTCTTAATAAAATCATCAATAATTGTGAAAATTGTAGATAGGTATATGTTTTCAAATTCTCTGGCCGAATATACGGTATTCAATGAAAACTGTACATTATACCAATACGGATAATTATCAGCCAATCGAAAGTGCTTGCAAATATGCTTAAATGACAGGTTTTCAGAGACCATTTATTCCATGTGTTCTATTTATTCCCCTTATGGCGCTTATACAAGACTCTACCTCTGGTTTGGAAAGCAGATTCTACAAAAAAGCTGGCAAGAAACTCAGCATTTGCTCTTTTCAATAGACAAAATGTCGAAATGATAGGTATTACATCTAAGCATGTAACAAATCACTACGCTATCCAGTATCCTGCGAGTAGCTAAATGAACAGTCGATTGCTTCCATGCATTTCATTAATTTTCTTTCTCATTAATTCATAAATTGTAGAGTAATCTCTACCAACAAATATGTGATTCGCATTGTGTGTGTTATCACATTGATTGCTTCAAAGTTTGGCAATTTAGCATTTCAATCATATGTACCATGGTAGCATGATACTAAGAAGTGATGTTTATTGAAAGAATACCCGGCTGAGTTTGTTGTGGGCTCTTCTCAGACCTGGGCGCGTTTGGAACCCTCGTAGCTTAAGTTTTAGGTTTGTGTGATAATTAGCACCACTATATCTTACAAATCTAACAACTGACAATCAAAAAGAGTAATTTATAACCTATTTTGAATAAATTATTTGAATTTTGAGTTTTGAATTTTTTTAAGAAATCAGTTCAAACATTCATTCATTCAGTAAGAACGGACTCTTTGAGTGCAATAAATATCGGTGTATTTTGAAAGGAAAGATCTTACCGTAATAAATGCAATCATTTTTCATGCACATATACGTGAGAGTATGGTTAGACTTGTTGGTAATCTTGAACGTCTGTTGTCGCACCATGGTGTTGTAGGTGTCAAGAAATCTCACAACTTGCTTCTCTAACTCTATGCTCACTGTATAAGTGGACCCTGTCAGCTTTATTCGAAAGTTTTCTCCTGTTTGTGTCAAAAGCAGAATGTATTTAGGTGGGAACTATGTTGGGATCAAAACATTACAAACTTATACATTTTTAAAGAACTTTAAATACCTATCCGTAATAAGAGAACAATCCTGGATTAAAAACAGAATCAGCAACAGATTTATTTTGTGATCTTAATGGGTGACTGATAAACTAAAACTATTTAGATAGGTATATCCTACATCCAAAGTATATACTTACCTGTTTCGAAGGTTGCGTTCATTATTCCCTGCTTGTCACCAAGATGCATTGTTTTGAAGCCAACTCTGATATCAATTTTTTGATTAGGATTCAAATATGCTGACTTGGGCTGTACTGAAAAGGGGCTGAAAATAAAACTAGGGTGTTATTATATTTATTTAAATTTGACACTTGTTGTAAGCTCCTGAGGTTACCATATTTTAAATATCTTCACTACCGAAGAACTCAAGAAGGTGGCGGAAAGCGAGTGGATGAGGAAGACGAAAGACCGTATTTGGTATATCGTTGGTTGCCCGTTCTCAAAAAGGCTTAGAGCGCCCTGACCAATAGATGACCAGCACTCAATAGATGAACAAATCTCGGTTTTTATTTAATTATAAGAATGGGACTTTTGCTGTATTTTTCCTCGAAACGGCAACACCATACGCTTATTTCTTTAACAGAGGGTTGCTAAACTAATCACTAATCAGTCACCCTGTTGGACCTCAATGAGTGCACAAGTGAGCCGGACTTTTGAGTTTTTGTACGGAAAACGAGCTAAGGTGAGTCAACCACTTTAGAGAAAAATAATAATTATTAATTAAATCAATTACTTATCCACGTAATGATTTGAAGTAAAACATTACGAAATCAGTTCATACGACATACAGTTGGGAAAAATTATAACAAGTTAAATTCCGCTTATTCGTTCATCTATTGGTCCGACTACCCTATGTCCAGCAGTCGACTCATGTACTCTAATGGATTGGGATGGAATAGGACTTACCATTTAGCATTGAGTGTAAATCCCGCAGGCACCATCCCTACGTTATGTATTGCAAGGAATAACTCATTTTCAATCTTCAGCGGTGTCCTCGGTATATCAATTTGATCAGGAAAATCAAAGACAGGTCTTGGACCCATAGCTAAAATATATAGTACTTAACGATACAGACGTGTTGATTTTCGTCAAACAAGCAGGCCGCACGACAATAATTGACTTGATAAATGGAAAGACAAATGAATAAAATCGCTTTGCTGGTTGGTGGACTTGGTTGCTGACTGTGCATGTGGCGAAAATCAACTCGCGCAAAGCAAGCTTAAACAGATCAATAATCCTATTACTCTGGTATTAGTAATTATTTAGTATATATGTTTTTAAAAATCCCGTGGAAATTCTTTACTCTTCCAGGATAAAAAATATTCAGTCCATGATTAAAACTAGCTCTGTAATCTGTATCAAGTAAATGATACTAGCCACTTTGTCCATGTGGATTTAAAAAAAATTAAATGTCCCGTGGGAACTGATTTTCCGATATCAAAGGTATCATAATATTATGTCCTTGCCTGGAATGCAAGCTCTATCTCAGTATCTAATTTCGTTAAAATTGGTTAAACAGAAGCGCCGTGTTGGGCGTCAAGGTCAACGACGATGAAAAGTTACACTCAAAGCTCACCACCGAAACTACTTACCAATCAGTGGCAGCACATATTGATCAATGTCAGTGTAAAACGTAACTCTATGCGTATAATCCTCGTACTGTACTGGTTGGAAGGTCACAGCAAATGACACACTGATTCCAGGGGCTAAACGAGAGAGCAGCTGGCCACTGACCGGCTTGATAAAGAAGTAGGAAGATTCCTTGTATACCATGTTTAAGAACGCTGGGCTCTGTTGGATAAATATCAATTATTAAATAAAAGAGCCCTCCCTGATGTATATTTTTTCACTGTCCAATGTTACGCGGCGCTTATAGAAAGTAGATTGATTGTCTTTAAGCCCTAATCCACCACCAGTAAATCTTTTCAGCAAAACTTCAACAGGAAATTCTATGACATCATCAAAATTCAGTCAGTGCTCTGATTAGGCGCATACATATGCCTAAACAGTTTATCAAATAGAACATCTTCAAATAAAGCTCAATCGAAGGGACTAAGAAATAAATTCAGCCCGTCGCGTCGTGTCTGTTGATTCGAAAGCGTTAAAGATGCTGAACCGATTTTTAGTTAAGTTGTCAACAAGATAGAGCTTGTTCGGGGTAGGTAGAGCCTTTTAGATATCAAAACTTAAAGCTAGCCAATGGCGGGTGAGTCAATCACATATTCGAACTTTCTAAGGGGAACTATTCCTTTACCGATTATATTATTATCTACAGAATCGGAAAACTGCGAAATTTCTACCTACCGAAACCGGGAAAGGATTCCCTTTTGTAAGAAAACGCTTTTGAAAGTAGAAAAATGAAAATCATAAGGAACATCAGAAAGAACTAGAATTTGATATCAAACCTTGCTTGTATTCTTAACAGAAAATTTAGCAACGAGTTTATCGTTAGGTTTAAAGTTCTGAAATACAATAACTCTTGGTGTGAACGATAAAACTACTTTGCTGGGTTTGCCACTGTGCACGATGTTGTCTACAACAATACTGTTCAAACAGCGTATCCGCTCCATAGTGGTCATCTTCATTTCTCTTTCATACTCTGATGGTATGATCTGAAATAATTGAACATTTCGAATAGAGATTTGATAGAGATTCAAAAAATACACATAATCAACTCAATGCCATGCGTCTTCAAGGTGCGTGTAAATTTACGGACGACGCAATATTTTCCCTCATAGCTTAAAAATGAAATACTCAAGCGAATTGGAGCCTAAGAACTAGGTAGGTACTTCTCTATTGAAGCTCGGATTTCAGCATGTGGCAATTTCCGCGTTCGCCGGGTGCTACGAAGACCAAGAGAACGCTTCGAAGATACTGTGTTTTGAAGAAATCACTTCTTACGGTGGCGGTGGACTACGGTACTCGTACAGTTATTTGTCAGTATAGGGACTTGTAATATTAGGTGTAACAACAGGTGAGTAAAAGAAATCTGAGATGCTATGCTCGGTTCATAAAATTCCGAAAAAATTTAAACAGGAAATTGGGCTAACCTCCTCTGATGGATCTACCAGCTTCTTCGTTGCCAGTAAATGATACAGATCCGCTGTGAAATACCCATTTTGTTTGAATTTATGCAATATCTCCATTACTATAGTATTGTTCAGCAACAAGCAACAATAACAATAAATGACAACAAGTCACTGTCGTTGCTAAGGCAATGTCATTTAATTATCAATTTCAAATGAAGAAAACTTCAGAGACTTCAGAAAAACACTGTAGGTCCAGGGATATAAAGACTTCTTACAACTCGCTTCAGCTTTTTGCTTATGTCGTGGTTGTGGACACGCAAACATGCTTGAAGACTTTGAAAAAGGGATAATCCACGATTCTATCACCCGCAAATCTGCTGTTATCTTAACTGATTTGAGAATCAGACAACAGCAACGTCTTGTTGTAATTTCTCCGATTAATAGGAAACTTTAACGTGTAAATAAAAAGTACCTATACTTTTAGACATTACCTATTTAAATAATGTAATAAGATGTAAAAGAGACGTCGATCTCTAGGACATCACAAATTCGCGAGGTGCTTAGCTGGCACATAGAGTTGAGTGCGGAAATAGCATTGCGTAGTAATTTTAGTAGAAACAGGGCAACGCGGACAGAAATAGAGGCGATGTCGGCGCACGCGTCTTCTCGCTGTCAATTTCCTCCGGATAGGGCGCAAAATTAGCAGGTTTCGGGACGCCTGCTGTAGCAGTGGTCTGTAGTGATCGTGTGTACCGTGTGTGCAACACCTCACGCGAGTGCAGTGTTCATTGTTCAGAATCGATGAATAAGTAGTATCTTTGACTTTAAAGTAGAATGTCGCATACTGTCCAATTTATCTGTTCAAAGTGTTACAATTGTTACGGATAGTTAGTGTTGTGTAAAAAAATTAGGATTTTGGATCAAAGGCAAGTATTTTAACGTCTCTACTTAATTTAACATTATAAATACGTGATATTTTGTAGTGCTGCAATTAATTGGGTGAGAGAGGATTCTCGAGATTTAGTAACATGGTTGCATATGTTGTGGTAAGTATGTAAATGCTTTCGATATTTTGGGATATGAGAGGCGGAATAAATGGGTCGACGAGCGCTCGCGTCGCGGCAACGCCCGCACTCTCCCGGTCGCAGCTGGTAGTTTGCATCGTTGATATTATATTACTAAAATAAATTAGAATACCTACTTACAAAAATCTGTAAAAATCAATACAAAATTCCCTAACCTAAACCGTAAACACTTAGATAATTAAAAAGGCAAACTTCATATCGATTTTTAGGGTTCCGTACCTCAAATGGAAAAATGGAACCCTTATAGGATCACTTTGTTGTCTGTATGTCTGTCTGTCTGTCAAGAAAACTACAGGGTACTTCCCGTTGACCTAGAAACATGAAATTTGGCAGGTAGGTGGGTCTTATAGCTGGCTTTAGGGTAAAAATCTGAAAACCGTGAATTTGTGGTAACATCATCATTAGTATTTTCAATTTTCGAAGTAAGATAACTATATCAAGTGGGGTATCATATGAAAGGGCTTCACTTGTACATTCTAAAACAAATTTTTGTTTATTTTTAGGTATAATAGTCTTTGATTTATCATGCAAAATGTCTATAAAATACGATTGTTATACGGAACCCTCAGTGCGCGAGTCTGACTCGCACTTGGCCGGTTTTTATTTTATTAGATTTCTAGTTTCTTTTATAATGCTCGCCAGACTTGATAGATACATACAATAGACGTGTAGAAACAAAAAATATCGGTTTATTATTATAAAAGTCGGATTTTTTATATATATTTTTTATATTATTGTACTCGTAGTAGACTAGAGATTCCTGTCTATTAGTAGGTACCAATTTCCAACCCAATCTACCCAGCCTGCATGCATCCATTGCCGGATATACCTAGGCCACCGAACATACCGCTTTCCTCATCCACCCGCTTTCTGCTACACTCTTGTCTTGAGTACATCGGTCCAATACTGGTACCGGTATCTCGAGTTAGGTCTGACCGGTATCTCGAGTTAGGTCTGTCCAGTATCGGTACAGTCACGTATACCTAATGTTTTATTGTAGACTAGCTTCTGCCCGCGGTTTCGCCTGCGTGGCCTACAGGAAACAAATGGCATTTTTTTCCAGAAACAAACATTATAACATCAGGACGCGCACTCTGAACAGCACCGAATAACACGTATAACCTTCTAACCCCCATTTCACCCCTTTGGGGGGGGGGGGGGGGGTTTCTCATAGTCGTTTCTCAGCTGACACCTAACCTCAAGAAAAACCTTCTTTCTAAATTTCAAGTTCATTATAATATCAATAATTAAAACTTTCCCATACAAACTTTCATCCCTTATTTTACCACCCTTATGGACAAATTTTCCAAAAATTCTGAAACACGTATTTCTTCATTTGTGACCGAAAACCCAAATACCAATTTTTATGCAAATAACTTGAAAAATTACTGACTTTCATACAAACTTCCATCCCCCATTTAGACCACTTAGGGGTGGAATTTCGAAAAATCCTTTCTTAGTGGATACTTGGATACCTACTCTTTACCCTCCAAATTTCATGTCTTGAGGACCAGCGGTTTAGGCTGTGCGTTGATATATATGTCAGTCAGTCAGTCAGTCAGGACTTTGAATTTTATATAGATATATATACCTAGATTATATAGATAATAATGGTTTTTCCAACGCTGCGCTTTCCGGTGCAGGTCGCCATTTTAGACCCTTGGGACCCTTACGTCTATTAGTTCTCGCAACCTGTTGAGCTACGTCGGTTACTCCCCACTAGGTCGACTGCAGATGACACCAAACGAGTCGCAATAGGCAGCCGCAGGTTCAAAACGTGGCGTGTGTCCCTACAAGAACCCTAAGTTTGGCGGTGGACGTGTATCGTGTGATAATGATGATGATGAATAATAGTTAATAATATAACCCGTGAATATAACTTTTAATCGTGAGTGATTTACATTACACGTATCTCACACCCGGCTTTACTCACGTGTTTAGTCGACGTAAGCCCGACTGATTTCGAAACCATCCGGGGTCCTTTTTCAAAGGGAGTCATAACCTTTGAAAAAGGACCCCGGATGGGTTCAAAACTAGTCGGGCTAACGTCGACTAAACACGGCGTGAGTAAAGCCGGGTGTGAGATACGTATAATAATATAACTGTTAAATCTGCAGATGTTAAAGAACCGTAATAGAGACCCGCGCTCGGCGGTGCCCAGCACGCCGACAATGTCAATCAGGTCAACTCTCCATCGGGCGCCAATCGCTAAACCTGAGCCTGACTACGAGGTGGTGGAGTTCCCTTCAGACCAATACGTCAACGCGAAGATGCAGCCACCGCCACCTCCCCCACCAAGGCCACCTACAGGTAATAAAATGGCATAGTTTTTTTTATGTCTGCAGAGCACAGTCCTTGTAAAGTCCCATCCCCGTATTCGGGAATTCCTTGAAGTTTAATGGTCAAACGGAGTTGTGAGCACTATCCATTGGACTTGGAAAATAACCAAATATTTGTTCTAGCATTGCCGATACTTAATCCTAACTGCCACTCCCCAGGTCACCCACTAGATGCGGATGCGTCGTGTGGACTTTGCGGAGGCGGCGGCGCCCGCGTGCGCTGCACTGAATGTGGTCGGCGGGCTCTGTGCGCCTCCTGCGACGATATGTACCACCGCCACCCCAAGCGAAGACATCATCAACGGCAGGTAAGGTGGAAAGCTTATATCTAAACTTCCCATCCGGCCACATCGCCCGGGAGGGATGTTTGAACATCCTTTCCTTAGTGCGGGTCTACAGTAAATACACGTAAGTATAAAAAAATCCTATACATGCAAAATCTCAAGCTTTAGACCCACCGGTTGGATATGTCAGTCAGTCCCGTTGGCGCTCTTCGTAGATACTTCTACTACTGCAGCAGCTACTGTTTTCTAGATAGGTATAGTTGGTAGATTCCAGTTTACTTTGTTGCTCTTTTGTTTTTCTAACTTTAGAAGAGTAGGTAGCTTAAGAGAGTGAACGAACTGTGGTACTACTTACACATAAAACAAGTCGTGTCCAATAAAGACAAAGTAGCCTTACTAGCGACGTCAAAATTTTGGCTTTAAGCCCGTTCTTGGTTACGGTACGTAAACAAAGTGGCTATACCCCATAGTAAATGACAATAGACAGGCGAGGAGTGCATGGTAGTTGCGTGGTGGAGTTCCCACAAAGCACTGAAATATTAACAAAGAGTTTACATACTATGTAATGTATGTATTTTGTATATCTAGTAAGTAGGTACTGTACTAATTCTGTAATAGCTCGGAGCTAAATTATTTGTTACAATTAATGTAGAATAATAATAACGATCATAACAACACTCTAGGGGTAAGACAGACAAGACTTCGTTAAGTCGGAGTGCTCATATTTCGTTCTGGGCCACATTTTGATCCTCATGCATTTCTAGATGACAGACAGACAAACATAATCGCACATGTACATAAATACTTATAGCACATGGAGACATTTTTCATCCTGCAATATAGAATGCCTAAGCAAAGTATGAAATAAAAATTTTTTTTGTGTCTGAATGTTTTATTTAATTAAATAAATAAATAAATACACCGCGCCCGCTTTATGTTTGTATGGGCATATAAAATATTTTGAATGTTACAGGCATTGCCACACTCGCAACTGCGCGATGAGCGTCCGCCGCTGCCGCCGAAGGTTGCACCGCCCGTTCCGCCGCCACGAAGACATAAAGTATATCCAATCTATACAAAGAACCAAAAGCTTAATTTGCTATAATCCACTAAAACAGAAAAATCTGTATGGTGCAACATGCAGCATCATGCATTCTTCAGCGGATTATAGCAAATTATGCTTTTGGTTTCTTGTATATTATGAACTTCCACAAAGTAACGCCTGCTTCTATACAACATATTATAACCAATAATGCAATGAACCAAAAACTTAATTTGCTGTAATCCGCTGAAACAGGGCGAATCGTGCCTTGCGTATTGCTTGCAGAGTGGCTGCTTTTCCTGCATGGTTAGCAGTGGGAGGGCGGGTGGTGCATTTCGCATTCTGCATGTTGCATCATACAGATTCGGCCTGTTTCAGCGGATTACAGCAAATTAAGTTTTTGGTTAATTGTATATCATGGACTTCCGCAAAGCAACGCCTGCTTCTATATAGGTTAGGTTAGATATAACCAATTTATTATGTCTAAGCAATTTAACTATCCTTTATTTAATAAAATAATGATGATAATTTTTCAGGGTGATTAACATACAATGAATTGTTTAACAGATTGGCGGCGACAGATTAAGTGCAAGTCCTCTCCCAGCTACGTTAGATCAACGCCGCGGTACAATCAACCCAATGGGGATGCCCAAACAAATGGCGACTATAACCAATAGCAACCACTTTGTATCGCAACTACCACAAATGCAGCATTCGCACCCAACAGTTCCGACTATGACATCACACATGGGCAGTGTGCCATACCTGCCAAATGTTGTGCATCACTCAAACGCACCTGTCGCAAGTCATGACCAGTCCAATACTTTAGGACATTTTACGTCCTGGAATCGACCTCGCGGGTCACTGCCTGGCTTCAATGTGTCCCCAAATGTGGTAAGTAAAACTAATATTTTTGAAAGAAGAGTATCAACATCAAGTTAACGCATATATCATGTTTTTCACAAGTGAGTTTCAACTTTCAACACTTATAACTTATAACCATACCATACCATAAAATATGATGATCTTTTTTTTAACAGAAAATATTACAATAAAATCTTAAATAATTTAGTACTTAGTAGAAAATCAATTAATCCTTAGTATAACAGAAAGTTTTAGACGAAAGTAAAAAATCAATGTAGTAATATTTTGCTGATTTTTTCAAATCTTCGCCCATTAGTCCGGTAGATGAAAAAGACGAGTAATGAAGGAAATCAATGATGTATTTAAACTTTTAAACTGGACACTAATTCACAATCCATGATACCAGGTGCAAGCTCCTCCAATAGAAGCTTGGGAAGCGCAAGAGAACCTCTCTGCACAAAGTTGGGGCCGACCATTGCGCCGCGGCACATCGGTTATGGAGCTAGGCGGCGCACCGACAGGATGTCCTGGTTGCGCACACTGTGCGTCCAATCCATGGCGTTATGGAAGCTGCGCTAACTTGGACCATTCGTGGGTTGGTCAGAGCCCCTGGCCGCAGACCTGTTGTGTTCCGCACCCGGCGACCCACAATCCGCGGATGCTACCACATCCACATGCTCATCCACCGCACACTCCACAACCTTATCGGAGAGGTAAGTTGTACAACTATGAAGAAGACTATAATTTGCTTCGGAAAAGTTGGAATCAAAATTCAAGTTCTTAAGAAAAGAAAAACAGATGAGTAACTTTATGAAATTGCAATTTTTAATTCTTGAGAAATGCCTCATAATACCTAACCGTTTGAATATTTTAAACAGCAGACAGTCGAGCAGTATCTCGAGCAGCCTCAAGGGCAGGGTCGCGCGCCGTATCTCCTGCTTTAAGCGTGAGATCTCGCGCTTCCCGACGATCTAAACACCGGACACCATCCCCACCGCCACTACCCTCCAGCGACGCTGACTCTGAGAGCGAAATAGAAAGTGATAGCAAGGAAAGTGAAAGACCACCCATAAAAGTTAAAAATGTACAAGAAACAGATGACGACATCTCTCTGGGCCCTGCCCCACCTCCTCCCAATTCGTCTTGGCAATGCGAGCATTGTACGTTCGTAAATGAACCTGGAGTGAGGGTGTGTGCGGTTTGCTGTCGCACACCTACTGTCAAACCAAAAACAATTTCGACCGACGTAATTAACAATGGCGTAGGAAGACTCAGACTCGCAGAAAAATCTTCTCCTTCCCCTACTAGTCTAATAGATGATCGCAGAAAAAGAAATGGTAAGAAGTCTACTTCTTTTTAAATCGCGCGTCATTTCAAATGTTGAACCAAAGTGAATTCTAGACATATTTTTTCAGATGATAAAGTTAAAGCAGTGAGACCTACTAAGGAGCGTGTTTCCACTGGGTGTGGCCCATCTCCACCACGCGAAGAAAGGCCTGTACTTAAACCACCGAATAGACTGGATACCCCCACTAGAGAACGAAGCAATGAACGAATTGTACAAGCTCGAATTCGTCACGATATAGCTGTGGGACCATCACCGCCCAAGGAACTTCAGAATAAACATCAAGCAATATCAACATCGCAAAGCACAGCAACAGTCCAATCTTTAATTCAAGATCGGGTTGATCTTCGTTCTTCTCCAAAAAGTAGGACTCCCATACGTGAACCCTCAACAAAGCACAGTGTGTCCGTTGGCCCGTCACCACCTCGCGATAGCCCATTGCGAGTAGTGGCGTCTATTCGAAATATCTCGCCAAATTTTCAAAAAAAGTCCGCTGGAAACTCGCCACCTCGAGAACCTGACCGAGCATCATCCAGATCCAGTCGGACAACCACTGGAACTTCACCTCCTCCACAGAGTATTTCTACACAAGTAAGTTTATGTTTTGCTAACACCTTATTCCATTTAAGGGTTGTATGAATATACTCCTAATACGGTGCACCTCCCTTTCAGACTTACGAAGTACCGAATAACTGGGATCGAGCTCAGTCAGTATCACGATCATCGCGGTCACGACATCGGGTGCGAGATGAGAGTCGACGGGAAAGATCACACAGTAGACTTTCTTTGTCTAGTGATACCCGTGTAAGTAGAAGTTAGAACTGTATACCGTGTTATCACAGTTCACTCTGGTGTTATTTTGAGGGTAGTTACTACTTAGAGGTAGAGAAATTTGGTTAAGTGAACCAAGAATTTTAAAAAAAGCACAACTGCGTATTAGCTACAAAATATTTTCGAAAAAAAATTACACACATCTTAAAAATTTAACCTTACTTACTGCATATAATCTTATGAATCTTCATATATTATTCCCCCTCTTTAAGCCCACAAATAAATAAAATTGTAGGAGAGTGAACGTAGCGTCCATACCAGTGGAGGCAGGTGGGAATGGCGCGAACCCCGCGACAGCAGCCCGAGTGGTGAATGGAGCGAGAGCGAACGACGACGAAACTCTACACGGCTCACACGAAGAGCTTCTCACCTTGACCTCCGTCGCAATCGCGCCGTGCGACGCTCCAGCATGTACGGCTCAGAAGTAAGGACATGAAAAAATTACCCAAAAACTGGACAGCTTAAAACACTTAATTTCACATAATGATTCCTGTTTTGCAGGGCCCATCACCCGAACCACTGTCTAACAACCGAGCAATATCCCTCGAAGCACTCGCTGGTGCGGGATCGAGACGAGAGGCTGAAAGAGGTTTAGAACTAGCCCGCTTGATGAGCAACGCTGAAAGACTTGGCTTCAGTGCTGCTGAAGTTCACGCGGCATTGGCACAAAATCCTGTAGCCCCATTGGCATGGCTGAGTGAAAGATGGCCGAGCCTTTGTGCGGGCGTCCGTGCCGCTGCAGCTCGACTCGCGCCAGGTGTAAACGTGACCGAACTTGAAGCTCGTGCTGCCTTGGCCAGACATAGGGGCGCCATGTGGCCCGCTGTCAACGAATGCGTCGAACGATCACGACGGCAGGTAATTAGCTAATTAGGTTTTAAAAAACTGTTGTGCTTTAGTAAATACTCTTAAATGGGGTTATCTTTTCCTTTCATACAATGGTGAAGATATCAGGCTAGGAGGGGTACTTTTTTAACTTTGCTACTGTTAACTTAGGTAAATTAAGTTTGGAGTAAACTTATTTTAAGTAAAACCAATAATTTTAGGCAGAAGTAATCGGTGTTGGTGAAGAGGGTAGATTGCGCGGTCACGTATGGGGTCCACCGACTGGAGTTGACGATGACGCTGTCCCTCCAGCCACTCAAACCAGCCGCTCACACCGCACACGCGGTAATCTAAAGCATCCAACAAAACAATAACATTGCATAATAAAAAGTCGTCATATCATCATAACATTCACGTTTACATTTCAGCCGAAGACAGTTCAGATGAATTAGAAGTAACTACAAACAAATTTCAAGATGATGACTGGATGTATTTGCCCCTAAATGTACAGAACAAAAATGATTATGAATTTGAACGTCCGATTAAAAAAGAACACACAAATGCGACTAATGATAACAGTAACGATATAGCGGAGAAATTAAAATTACTTTTAATCCAAGCCGGAATACCTCAAATCGATGAGAAATTGCTTTTAAAGGGTTTGTTAGGTAACAACCTTATAAAAACAGAGGAAAGTAACGTGTCACAAGATAATAACATTCAAAATAATAAGCATAATTTGGCTGAGTTCATCCAATCTGAAAATGACTTCATTGATGCATATAATGCATTAACGAGATTAAGTCCACTACCAAATTTAAATGAAAAAACTAACATGGCAGCAAAAGACGAATCCAAACAAAATATAATATTTAAAGTACAACTGCCCAGTAGCGAAATTATATCTTACGAATCATCATCTACGATCAACGATTTACAGCACAATAAATCAAAAAAAACAACAGTTAATAAACAGTCTACCAAGAAGGTTACTAATCATGATAATGTAACAAAAATTACAGTTGATACCCTTAGTAATAAAAATGAAGATCTTACAAGTAATGATCATTTTTTTAAAACACGAGCAATTAATTCAGATAAACAGGCTTTAAATTTCACGACTGAAGAAAAAGGTAAATCAACTAATCTTAATGATATAGTTGATAATACACAAAAATTAATCCAACAAATGAAACAAGAAATTCATTCAGATATTCATTCCTTACAAGGTAAAAGTAGTACACAGAGCGAAGCAGGCGATAGTTCCAATGAGTCACACTTATCATCTGAAAAGGAGTCCAGTTATAACAATAGTGAGGACGAATCAGGAGATCTAACATCTGATGAAAAAGAGGATACCTATAATGGTGATAAAAACGTACCTGAACGTATTGAATCAAAAAATACTGAGCAGAACGAAAACCGAGTATCAGTCAATAGAACTAGTTCTGAAGATAATGAGAATTTTGAAGAAGCATTGGACCACGTAGAAAATGAAATTGACGATTTTCAAGAAACAAACATTAAAATATTAAATTCCATTGCCAAAAGTTTACAGCAGGAACATATTTTAACAGTAGAAATTAATGAACCTAGAGAAAGTAATAAGCAAAGTCAAGATGTAAATAACAACTTGTTCGCAGCGGTTGATAGTTTTGAAGAAATTTATCAACAACTCAGTAGTAATACAGAAAAAAATGAACGAAAAAAATCACCAACTTCTACGAAAAATATCTACTCTTTGAACAATAATGTTAAGCCAGCCAAAATCCTGCCCAAGGCAAATCATGCTTCTAATTATATAAAACAAGACTTAAGTATATCACGATTTAGACCTGGATCACCAGTAAAATTATTAATAACAGAAAATGAACATCCACTTCTCACAGCATTTACAGACAATTTTGAAGATTCTTTAGAAGAACAGAGTAAGTTATTAGAAAATCCTGTAAATAGTAATCATGGAAAAGACTTTTCTAGCGAAAAAACTGAATACTTTAATATTAATAATACAACAACAATTAACGCAGTAGAACAAAATAGTACAAACATTACTCTAGGAAGTTTATCTAAAAGCACTGCTTTAGATGAAGAAATTGAAGAAAACACTTTAGAAAACTACTCGAATGATGAAAGAACTGATAAAAAAGAAGACTTTAATGATCAAGAAACCTACCAAGAGGATATTATTCTTACATTAAATAACTTAACAAATAATGATGAACAAGACAATAGTGACCCTATTAAAACACCAATCCAAGAAACTGAACTTACAAATGAAGAAATTAAAGAAAAAGGTACATCTAAAACAAAAACGCCATCATTTATAAGCAAATCAAGTATTCCCAAACTTGTCAAGAATATGCACAGTGGTAAACAGAAAATTGATAAAAATGTTAATAAAGTAATTGCGTCGAAAGTGCCGGTTCGAAGGGGTAGCATCAAACAATATCCTGCCCCAAACCCGCCAAAATCTCGATTTGGACATATACAAAGTGGATTCGTCAAACAACTGCAAACTAGACTTTTCAGTACCAAAGGAACTAAAACAACAACACAGACGCAACTCCCAACAGCTGCAGAGACGTCTCAACAAGAAACAACTACCGATACAAAGACCGTAGAAGTCAAAGCTTCCACTTCAACGATGACTAAGAAAAAGCAGGCACCCCTTCCTCCCATCCAGGCACCAAAAGAATTATCACCACCAAAAACGCATTTAGCAAAAGACAAAAATAAATTCTTCCGTGAAACCTGTCGTACAGAAGATGAGTGGACCGAAAGTGAAGGAGAAGATCAAAATATCGTACTAATAGGTGCTAATAAAGAGGAGCATAATCCAGCGGCGCCATCTCCACCACAGCCTATAACAATGCGCAAGGTGTCCGGTCAACTTATCGATTTAGCGCTAGTTCGATTGCCTGAAGGTTCTCCAGAGGTAAAGAATAATCTTTTATTTTAAAAATAAGCTTGAATCAAATGCACATAAAATGAACCTTCTGTACACTTTCCAGCGACAAGCTCGAATGCTTCTAGCAGAAGGGGCCACGGAGAATTGGGAACAAGCACAGCTTGCAGTAAATCTTATATCGCAAGGAACGGACACACCCGCTGCACTCTTAGCTGCATTAGAATGTGCTGACCTTACTTCCGCTCTTGTCTACTTACACCAAGATTGTGAACTCTGTGCTTCCAAATTCCCTGAACATGAGGTAAACGATTTTATGTGCCTAAAATAAAGATTAAGATAACTTTATACTTTTAACCAACTTCCGAAACGTAATTAGTTAGACGAGTATTTTTCTACTGACATATAATATGTATTGTAGAAAACGGGTAAATGCAACGATTCATTTGGTGATTTTTATCTGCCGATATTTTGACTCCGTCGACAACAAATCGTTCAACCACGAAGTAGGCTTAAAATAATTAATTTTTCAACTGAATATATATATATATATCCTTTTTATTTAAGCCAACCTTAACACTTTGTCCTCTTTAAAGGTGAAAATCAGATGTAGACGTTCGGTAATAAACAACGGGACTTCCCATGACCAATACAATTATAGAATTTTGAACTTGTAGAAGCATGTATAAGTTGATTTTGTTTTCTAATAAGGATATGTTTTGCAGATGGTTTCAATGTTACGCTGCATACACAGATGTTGCCGAGAATGTGCACGTTACTACTTCACAGTGCAGATTACAGAGCGAAGCATCGCCGACTGTGTTTGTCCATATTGCAAGGAGCCTGAGCTTGAAAATCTGCCAGAAGACGACTGGCTGGACTACTTCGCCCATATGGATATATTGTTGAAGACATTATTGGAAACGGAAACTCATGAACTCTTTCAAAGAAAGGTAAGGATTTTAATTCTTTTTAGGTCTTCCTTGTAATTTTTTCTTCAGTATCCCTAAAGTTATGGAACTGAACGGAAAGAACGGCGCGCCCCGATTTTTCAGTAATAATGTCCTTCAAACCTAATTTCGGCAACGTGCGGGATATTATCACACAAACTTGTGCGCAAACTCTAGTGCACTCCCTATTCTCTTAGTTCCATAGTCCGATGGAACGGCTTGTACCTGCGATCAGCTTGAGTTGACATGACTTCCTTCCCAGATCTTCGTTTAGATTAATAAAATTATTTAACATTTTGCTATCCAACTATAACGGTAATGTTGTTATTTTCAGTTACGTGATAGGACGCTTGCGAGAGATCCTAATTTCCGATGGTGTGTGGAATGTTCTTCCGGATTCTTCGTGCATCCAAAACACAAGAAATTACGATGCCCGGAGTGCAAATCAATTACTTGCGCCAGCTGTAGGAGACCTGTATGCAGATTTTTGTTTTTACTGATTTTGCTTCCCTAAAACTTCTATAAGCTCAAGAAAACATTCCATGAGCATATATTATTGGCTTCAGGGAATTTGCAGAAACCTTTAAGAACCCACTTTTTTTTACATGGAAAAAGACAATTGTTTTTGAATTCATTTCAATTAACCAGCTTTAAATGAAAGCTTTATAATATAACTTAACGAGCTTTAGTTGAAAGCTTCATATAAATTAAAATGTTTCAATCTGCGGCTCCATCCTTGTGCCTTTTACCATAAGTATCCTCCAACTGCTTCCACACTTCCTTTGTCTTGCCTTTCCCTTTCTTCAGTTGCAGTGGCAATAGAAAAGGATCAAAGGCAAAATTTTCCTAAGAGCCCTGGGATACCCTATATTCTTTGATTTTCTCCATTAGATTCCGAATGGTGTGGTCGTCATTTATTAAACAGACTTTAACATTACACAGTGGAACAGCAATCACGATGATATGACATGCGAGCAATACTCCCTATGGCTGGAAGACAACGATCCGGAGCGCTCCGTCGCCGCTGTACAACAGCATTTACGAGAGAATGGACTCGACTGCCCGAGATGCCACTTCAAGTATTCCTTATCCAGGTAAATAAATTACTAGAAACTGGAAAGTGTAGTCCGTGCATCAGGGAAAACGAATCCATTGGCCGGTCAATTTATTTTTCAGTTAGGTACATCTGTTGTGATGGGCGTTAATCTTGAATGGAAATTATTGTTCTTAACCAGAGAAACTAATCTTGTTTACCATTTAACGAAATCAAATTACAGTCGCTAATAATTGTGTAAATTGCTATGTAACGTAAACCTTTAACAAATTACACATGCATAAAAAATATTAGAACCTTTAAATATATCTCCAGAATAATAAAATTAGCAGTCCTCAATTGTAATTATTGAGAACATGCCAAAACGAAGGATTTAAGAGTTTTGAGTTTCAGAGATTAAGACGAAATGAAACAGTGAAATAAATGCGGCATCTTATTGCTAAGCAGTGCATATTGTTGCCCATATGGGCGAGACCCAGTACAGCTGCTTCGCTTCTGTCGGATGTCCCCGACACCTCAAACGGTTTTATCTCTTTCAGGGGAGGTTGCATGCACTTCACATGCACGCAATGCAAGTACGAGTTCTGTTACGGGTGCGGCAAGCCCTTCATGATGGGCGCGCGCTGCGGCCTCAGCGAGTACTGCTCCAAGCTGGGCTTGCACGCGCACCATCCACGCAACTGCCTCTTTTACCTGCGGGACAAGGAACCACACGACTTGCAAACACTTTTGCAGGCAAGTAGGCACCGATTTTCTTGGTCATAAAATAGATACATGGAAATATCGTGCATCGTGCGGATAATTGTGCACGAATTGTTCAACTACTTGAATGGTTCAGCGTAAGACTCAATTGCAAAGTCACCGCTTTTATTCACTATACATACATGTATTATACTTAGTGTTGCAGCATCGTATCATCTCCAATTTTCAATGCATAAACTGCCAGATGTTTTATGTTATACTTAAGAGCTCCGGGGCATTGTTGCTCGATACTAGGTCCACATTTCTATTTTTTCAAAACGTATCTACCTAAAAGGATTCCTATCTTTCCCCTCAGATGAACAATGTCACGTATGAAACAGAAGAAGCTGAAGGCGCCACGGGTCGATGTCCAATTCAATTGCAACGTGAGACTCCTACTGGGCTCGTAGACACTGTCTGCGGCAGTGAGGTGCAAAAAAATCAAGCGGGACTTTGCAAGTAGGTATATTTAAAAATACCTATCTACCAACAGTGCTCGTCATGAAAGTTAAAACTACGCAGTAGCACCATCTAAGAGCAGCACCCTTTCAAATAAATAGGCACGGCTTGACAGTTGACACCTTCCGCTTCGGCTTTCGCTTCACAGATGTGTGAAGTGAAGGTAACAGGAGGCGCAAAACCGCTGTTAAGTAGACTTTGGATGGGTTCTTTTTCTATTCTAGTCGACTATAACGTACCTAACTATAGTGAAACACGTGCTTCAAGTACAAATTCGCAGTAGACATATTGTACACAATATAAAACATCGATTTTCAACTTTACCCGTAGTAACTTTTTTTGAAAATTTTATTATTACTTACAACTTTGCAAAAAATACCCCTTAGCTATGAAAATTCCCTTTATTTTCAAATTTCAATTTTTATACATTGGTGTATTGGGAATAGAAGAGTCAGGCGGTGGTCAGTGCGGCGTGTTTTTACAGGAACCATTACTTGGAGTATTTGAGTCGGCTGGTGCGAGGGCGGAGGGTAGACCCGCTCCCGATCTTAGGAGTGGACGACTTAGAGACGCTCGTGCGGCGCGCGGCGTTACGGCTGCCACCGCGCCCCTACGGCACGCTGGAAGGCCTCTTCAAACGGGAGCTGGTCGAGGTGTGTTTACGCGCTCGGTTGTTACAGGGGACACTACGTGGAGTACTTAGCGGGGCTGGCGCGCGCGCTAGACCCCATCCCCATCATGGAGGTGAGCGAGCTGGTGGCCGAGCTGCGCCGCCGCGCGCTGCCGCTGCCCGAGCGCGGCCCGTGGGACACTGACCCTATATACGCGGGGATGTGTGCCGAGGTAAAGTATACGCGCAAAACAAGTAGCCCGATCCAAACACGACTCACGAGGCATATGTAACCACCTGCGCATGGTACATAAACAGATTTCAGCCGGGCTTGTGTATTTAATCCTTAGTCCATGACCTTACGCAAACTGCTATATTGCTCCTTCAGATTGGTCTGCGTGTTTTGCGCTATCATCATATTAAGTATATCATCAAAAATTATTATGGACCGAGTTTTTAAACTAGAGGTGATTTATTATTTTTATAAGGAGAGAAGAACTCGCCCAGCCAAAACTTGTATGCAATGCTAAAAGCAGTGTCAATATTTGACTAGCTATGCCCACGACTTCGTTCGCGTTGGAAGTATCCTATGTTAAAATTAGTTAATTACGCATAATTGAGGTGTAAAGCACGAACAAGCCAAATAAAATTAACATAAACAGACATGTTTTCTCATAAATATTAAGTACTTACCAAAGTGGGTACAAATAGGATATATTAACTGAACAGGCAAAACCATGTAAAATTGATAAGCAATATATTGACAGTCTAGTTAAAAAATTAACATTCATAAATTACTGAATATTAAGTTACATTTTCTTTATTTTTCAGATTGTCAGAGAAAAGATACCTCTTGACTAAGTATTCAATTCCGAGAGCTCCATTATGCCAATTTCTAGACTAATTAATTGTCATAAAATAATTTCTATTTTTGGATGGATTAAGTAAAATAAGTAGCATTTGTGTATTCATTTCTTACCAAGAAATATTATTATTTATTAACTTATTAAACACAAAATATAAATGTATGATGAACGAATTAAACATATTAAAAAATTCAAGATTTTTATTTCACATCCTTAACATAATAACATTAAATTAACAGAACATACATTACATATACTCCTTATCGTCTAGCAAAATGCTCATTCATATGCCGCTGGTCTCGCTGAATATAGTGCCTATTTGAATGGATTCTGCTCTCAAGCGAGTCCGGTAACGCACGAGCTTCGTTTCGGGATGAATGGCGGGGCAAATATTTGTCTGCAGCCTCCTTTTCCGCCAACTGAGCGGCAACGCGTCTTCCTCGCTGTACCTCTCGTTCGGCTCCCGCGGCAGCCATTTCTGCCAACTTTGCATTTCTCTCCTCCTCACTAAGTCCTGGTTTTTTATTTTCTGGTCTATATTCATCTCTGTCTCTCTTTTTACTTTCTAAACTTGTTTCTCTTCTAATAGATTTTTCGTCTTCATTAAGTCTTGGTCTTTTATTTTCTTGTCTGTAGCCTTCCCTTTCTCTATTTCTAACTTCGGAATTTGTGTCTCTTGCAGTTTTTCGACCAGGGCTTGAATAACTGTAAAGTTTCTGTCGCGTTCTTTGTTTTCTATCGGGGCTTGAATCACTATAACGTTTCTGTCGAATCCTTTCATTTTGATCGGGACTTGAATCACTATAATGTTTCTGTCGAGTTCTTTCATTTTGATCAGGGCTTGATTCATTGTAATGTTTCTGTTGTGTTCTTTTTTTTCGATCGGGACTTGATTGATTGTAACTTTTCTGTTGTTTTCTTTCTTTTCGATTAGGACTTGTATCATCTTTATATTTATGTTGCGTTTTTTCCTTTTGGTCAGGGCTTGACTCACTATGTCTTCTCTGTTGTCTCCTTTTTCGATCAGGACTTGATTCACTGTAACGTTTTTTTTGCCTTCTTTCTAAACTATGACTAGAGTAATCTCTTTTGCTCTTTTTAAGAGAAGATCTGTTATCATCACTGTCATACTGATCATTTTTACTGGATTTTTTCGACACAGATTTTTTGCTGCTTTCATGCTTAGATGCTTTCTTTTTTGGTGATTCAGTGTCATTATCATTATCCTGTTTCTTACTGCGCAACTTGGATTCTATTAATTTTTTACTTTTAACTGGTGATTCAGAATCACTACCATGTTTGTGCTTTTTCGATTTGTTTTTCTTTTTCTTTTTCTTGGATTTCTCTTCTTCTGAAGAACTGTCTGATGAGTCATCTGTTGATTCAAGTAATTTTGCAATGTTCATACCTTTCTCACCGCCTAAAGCACTCAGTTTTGCTGCCAACAAATCATCAAGATCTTTCTTTTTCTTCTTTGATTGCTTCTCTGATTTTGCTTGATTTTTCTGCTCCTAAAATTAATTTTCTTATTATTTTAAGATCTTCTTTAACTTAGTGTTAATTCTGTTAAACACAAATCTCTAAAATTACAGGTCAAAAATTAGTGCTATCTTTTTTATTTATTTTTTATTTTATTCTATTTTTTAGACAAGTTGGGCAGTTTAATAACTGCTAAATTCGCGCTAAAAAAACGTTTCACAAACCATCGGACTAGGTACAACATCCATTGTTTTATTATGATAGATATACTACCATCAACTTATACTTTAAGCATCAACTTGCATTAAAAAGTTGTTATCTACCTACTTAGCTAAAGATTAGTACAAAATAGATTGTTCAGTACAGTACATAACATTGCTTAGCAGTACAACTTTGCCCGAATGGTAACTAGAAAAAGCTAAAGTATCTCAACACACCAGACCTGACTGAATTATGAAAAGGAGGATGGGCATTCTGTATGGAGCCTGGCCTGATAACCAATAGAGTGCTTATGTATGTTAGTTTATTGCTTACACCTACAGTTACTGTAATGTTCTAATCGGAGGTTGGGGGTTCGATCCCGGCTATGCACTTTTAACTTTTCGGAGTTATGTGCGTTTTAACTAATTAAATATCACTTGCTTTAACGGTGAAGGAAAACATCGTGAAGTGCCTGAGAGTTTTCCATAATGTTCTCAAAGGTGTGTGAAGTCTACCAATCTGCACGGCCAGCATGGTAGATTATGGCCAAGACCCTCCCACTCTGAGAGGAGACCCGTGCTCTGTGAGCTGGCGATGGTTTGATCATGATGATGATGATGATGATGACTGTAAAGCAATAGTTTATCTCATAGAACCACTGGGTATGAACAGTTAAGGACCTAAAAGTTTTATTTATTTTTTGTGACACTTTTTTTATGAAAATACAATCAATAATGGAGAAGTTCATGCTGTGCTGCGTTTATGGTCAGCCAGGTTGAGTAATTAACCTTAAAGTGATACTTAAGCAGAACCTTTGTGGTGCGGAGCGCGGAGAGACCAAGCTTGATTGCATGCAACGCTAGTTGCAATATTGTTATTCTCAGGTACTTAATGGGCTTACAACAAAAAAGATTCATGACATCAGTGAAACCTTATTTGAGAATAGTATACACACTGGAGTGATTTAAGTACAGTAATATAGGTGGTTTTTTCGATGAACTATTAATAATTATATCTAATACTAAAAAAACTGTATGTTTTTTGTCATAATTGCAGGGCTGATATCTCTTTTCTCCAGTAGTTTATAGTGTTTTGCTCATAATAACAATTGAAACATGTGATATAAGCTTTCACTTCATGGGCAAGTGGTTTCTATTGGATATAATATGCGGCCAACTTGTCCCATCCTCCTTTACATTATAAAATTAAAACAAAAGATGCAACAACTAACCTGCTCCTTTCTTAACAAGTCAGTTAATTTCTTTCTCTGCACAGGATTGTTCAGCAAAGCAGCACGCGCAGCCCTCTCCCTTTCTTTAACCAATAACAAGGGATCTTCTCTAAGCTTCCGAACTAGATCCACTTGTGTATCACCTCCTGAAGTGATCATACTAGAACCAACCACTCTACGTGATACTGCTGGGATTTCATTTTGTTCAGACTTCCCAGCATTGTCATAATTTTTATCTATGGCTTTACCTAGCAGATAATCTTCTTGTTGGACTTTTTTGTCTGGTTTTTGCTGCAAAAATGAATAAAAGTACCTCAAACTACCTCAATGCATGAGTAATGAGTCTTTAATATTGCAAAAAGTGTAATCAAGAAGAGAGTCTCAAAATAGAGCCTTGGGTAACACAAAACACCTGAGCAACTATTATGAGTAAGACAGAAGATACAAAATGTATGAGAATACTACAATTAATGTGACACAAATGTAGTAGTTTTAAGTCTTCACTTTAGACGCATAACATATCCACAATTTTTTTAAATACAATGTCATTGTACAGACTCTAGAACAAGAAAAAAGTATAAACATGATATTTTTACATATAGATTTAAGAAAAAGCTCGAAAGCCATAAGTAAACCAAGTATTATCAAATTATCACATACATCATACATCCACGACAAGCGATTTTCGCTTGCCCCTGCTATCGCATCCGAGTGTTGCCTGGCCAATTTGTTCAACTCCTCGCGATCTCTCTCCTGCGCCCGCTCCCTCTGCAACTCCTGAATGCGCTTCTGCTCCTCGGCCGCAGCTTGTTCCGCTTTCCATACTCTCTCTTGATTTTTCAGCGTACTTGGGTGCCAAGCTTTTTTCGTATTCTACAAAGAAGGATAAGTAGGTACTTATTGTATTTTTAGTCATAATTTGCTATATCACATTATTAAATTAATGCACTCTATTTAGTTATATTTAAAGAAATTAGAGACTAAAATATTACCAAGTCCCCACCACCCATGTCTAAAATTCATCAAAACACAATTTAATTTTGTATTGATCCAAGACCTAAATGCGAACTAAAGTCGTCTTGTTAAATAGATAGATTGTTTTAACTTTTAATAAATTATATTATTATATTTTACAAAAAAAACATTTGTGTAAGCATTGTTTTTATGGTTTTTTCTGTGGGTTTTTTGACAGCAGTCATTTTTACTCATTGTCATGGTCAGTCAAATCAAGTTGTCATTGTCATGATGATGTTGTCATTTGTCAAATATTAATTTATTTTTTTACTGGTTTTACAGCTCTGGATTCTAGCCTTTTTGAGCCTTTAAACAGTGTTACGAGGCCTCAGAATAAATACCTGTAGAAGTAGCCCTATTGTGACTCTTACTGTTAGAGCACAATAGCTACATGCGTTTTAGGTTTAAATGCATGTAAAGCTTAAAGCTTAACTTTTAAGCTCTTTTTAGAACGTGACAAAATGACTATTTTTTGTCACCTTATCACCGGGGGCACCTTTTTTTGTTTGTCAAGATGTAGTTATTTTGTACGTGAGATCTTGACAAACAACGTGAAGTGAGGTTATGTTGACTCAAGTATTCTAAAGTTATGTTTAATTTGTTTGTTGTTTTTTGTTTTGAAGTTGTTGTGCAATAGTGGGTTGCAGTATACTAGGCTACAATAGCCGAAGCGAACGTAAAATAGAAGGAATAACATTTAACAAATAAGTAGGTACCTCTGCTTGAGTGAGAGGGACTGAAAGGGGCCACGCTAGTTGCACACAGTGTGACAAGGCCAAGGAAGGTGGAAGTACTCTCTTGGCACTAGAATGACATTGACATGGGAGTGCTGTTGGTGAACAAAGGCTTAGAATCCTTCAAACAAGAACAAAGGGAACGCTTGACGGCAACGTTAGTTCCAATTTTTGCCACGCGCCAAGATAGCCTTGTCGCACTATATCTCTAGGTATATATCTGTAGAACAAATACCTGATACACAGATATGTCCAGATATGCAACTAGCGTAGATAGAATAATAGGTAGATTTAAGTACTGTGTAACCGCGTATGAGATAGCGATAGCACGACGTAACGATAAATAACACGACAATTATTACCATTGTTTAGTAGTCAATATTTGTATTAACCGATAGTTACATTAGGGCGGCTGGCCGGAGCTGTTTGAGAAGTCAGAATCCGTTTTTGGTTGTGTAAATGGTTTTATTACTGTTTTACAAAATGGTATATATTAAAATTAAAGAGTAGTGTACGTCCATTCGCGTCGATCATCGTACACGAAGGCGCCAATGTGTGCTTCTTCGGCCGGTAGCTCACGTTGCGCTGATGAGGCAGTCAGCCAGCGTAACACGATCAACAATATTTGTATGAAACGTTTTTTATGTGAAAACAAGTAAATAACTCATGA
Source organism: Maniola hyperantus (assembly GCF_902806685.2). NCBI lineage: Eukaryota > Metazoa > Arthropoda > Insecta > Lepidoptera > Nymphalidae > Maniola > Maniola hyperantus. Next base: position 14,389,823 of record NC_048536.1, on the reverse strand, counting down.
GAAATACAATTACGCCACGAATTCTCAAAGTTTGTTTCGCAACTAAAGTTTGCATGCCTTGTATGTAAGTTATATGTATTCTTGAAAAAAACCAGTTACACGATAAGGGACAAAAAATAGGTTAGCTGCGTCTCTGTTTATCACATTAGTAACTTTATCTGTGCTCTCTTTTTAGTGTGAATGAGAAAGCAAACGTTCCTGTATCTACCTTTATTACTCTATCTACGGCAACTAGCGTTGGCCTCCTCAGTCCCTCTCGCTCAAGCAGAGGTACGTGAGAGGAACCTACTTGTGAAATGTTATTCCGTCTATTTTACGTTCGCTTCGGCTATTGTAGCCTAGTATACTGCAACCCACCATTGCACAATAACTTAAAAACAAAAAACAACAAAACGAATCAATTATATTTTATTTGCAATACTTGAGTCAACATAACTTCACTTCACGTTGTTTGCCAAAATCTCACGTACAAAAACATTTTGGCAAACAAAAAAAAGTGGCCACGGTGATAAGGACAAAACATAATCATTTCGTCACGTTCTAATAAGAGCTTAAATCTCTAAATGCATTTAGCTATCACGCTCTAACAAGCAAGTGTCACAATAGGGCTACTTCTAATAGTCCTTGTTCTGAGACCCTGATCTGAGAAGTGATCACAGACAAGAAATTTATACGATAAACTTAGTATCACAGAAGCACATCACCACTAACAACCATTGTGGGTAACATTGGTATAATAGCCTTGGTATTTTATGTTGTTGAAAGCTTGGATGAAGTTTATAAAACCCAATATTTTTTGCGTACCCATAACTAATAGAATTTGTTATGTGTTATTCACTATTAGAGGTGCTAAGAAATAAGGCCGGCAACGCATCGACAGCTGCTCTGGTGCTGCAAAAAGGACATTTAGGTTCATTTTACTACGATGTTATTATTATTTCGACGCTCGAATTCTATCAGCCGCGTCGCGTCTCGGTGAGAAAATCGTTGTAAAATCTCACAAACAACTAAAATGTGACACTTTTTATATCAACGTTGGCAAGATGCAAAATCCATGTAAATTCTCACAACTAAAATGTGATAATTTCTATTAACGTTGGCGAGATGTTCAATCACTTTCTATCAACGTTGGCGAGATGTAAAATCCATGTACAATGTTACAACTAAAATGTGACATTTTTTATAAACAGTTACTAGTAGATACATACCTAACATTGAAAACTCCGCAGCGATTTAAAAGTCAATTCGTGAACGGAAGCTAGTTTTACATAGGGATGGCGATCTGAGATCGATTAATCGAAGAATCGATTTTTCGAGCAGAAAATATCGATTTTTTAAATCGATATGAAGTACTGTGTCGATTCACTGAATCGATATATCACCCTTGAAAATCGACATTCGATTTTTGCTGTTTTGGTATAAACTATACAATTATTTGCATTTAGTTGATTATTTCAATGTAAAATTTTGTATGAACTTTGCCGAAATTCTTTGCATGCCTTGTATGGAAGTTGCATGTATTCTTGAAAAAAACCAGTCACACGATAAGGAACAAAAAATAGGTTAGCTGCGTCTCTGTTTATCACATTAGTAACTTTATCTGTGCTCTCTTTTTAGTGTGAATGAGAAAGCAAACGTTCCTACATCTATCTTTATTACTCTATCTACGACTCTAAGGGAAGGAACAAGGAAGAATAGTTTGACAGAAGTCAGTGTCAAGTGTAACGTTCAAATTAGAAAATTTTGATTTTTCCTTGCTTCAGTACCGTAAAACGGGGTGAATAGGTACGAAATCTAACTTCGCATTGAAATTTACGGATGTTTTGGTACAAATTATGATGCTTTAACTGTTTGTAAGCATCTCCGGTTGTAAGAATTCTAAGGAAACATCCAAAAAATATAAAATAATGATAAATCACTGGTATATTTTAATCAAAATATATGCTGTCCCTATTTATACTTGATCCGGGGTGTAACGGAATGGCAAAGGGGTGAATAGGGAAAAAAGGTTAGGGTTGTCAAACACAAGTTCGTCTATCCTCTAATATTACAAAACTAGCTTATGCTCGCGACTTCGTCCGACACAAATTTCAAACCCCTATTTCAACCCCTTAGGGGTTGAGTTTTCAAAAATCCTTTCTTAGCGGATGCCTATGTCTTAATAGTCATCTTCATACCAAATTTCAGCCCGATCTGTCCAGTAGTTTGAGCTGTACGTTGATAGATCAGTCAGTCAGTCACCTTTTCCTTTTATATATTTAGATTAGGAAAGTGAAGACTTGTTTGTTTGTAATCGATAAACTCTGAAATTACTGGACTGATTTTGAGAATTCTTTCACCATATTCTATAGCTATTTTATTCAGAAGTAACATAGGCTATATGTTATTATACATGGCATAGTAGGTATCAAATCTTTAAAAAAAAGCAACCGCCGAGTTTCTTGCTGGTTGCTGGGATTCCGAATCAGTGGTTTGACGATTCAAAAATAAATAAATAAAAATATTTTTTATTTAATTAAACTGTTACAAGTAGTGTAGTACTACCTATACTTGTAAAAGTTTAATTGAATAAAAAATATTTTTATTTATTTATTTATTTATCAATATTAAACAGTAAAATGCCATTTAACTAAATTTTACTAGTCGACTACACAAGAAAGAAAATTTTTTTTGAACAATTTAATTAAATATTTAAAGTGACAGCCCTGTCCCTATATAAACCTTACTGTTCCTATTTAACCTTGATTCGTTCCAATTCAGTAAGTATAGCGTTCCTATCCACCCCTTTCCCGTACCTATAATCCCCATGGCAAAGCCAAAACCACTTGGTTTCCAATTTTTTCTTTTTTACAGAAAAATATGTAACATTTAGACAAATCTGCTTTTGTGACGCCTCTTAGATAAATGTTTAATGATTTCTAATAGTTTTTGTACTGTTTTATTCTCGTACTGCGTCAAAGTAAACAAAGTTTTGAGACCTACGGCTTAGCGTGTTTTGAACAACGTTTTTGCAATTACGCTTTCGTTATTTTAATGCCAATTTGTCTCTGGTTCAGTATTGCCAAATAAAAGATTAAATATTCTACTATAGGGAAAAACAATGCTACCAAAATTCTAAGCTGATTTGAGTAGGTATTATTTTTACGTTCAAATCTCATTCCCAGTTTTGTCCCTATTCACACTCCGGTTCCTATTCACCCCGTTTTACGGTATATATAATGTACTCTGTGGCAGTGAATGTGCCTGAATTATAAGAGTGCTGCCGGTTAAAGAGTTGACTACTCATAAACTCGCGAGATGGCTGTATGTTTAGTATCCTTTTTTTATAGTTGATCTTATAGTTTGATACGGTAATAAAAATAATTGTTATTTTTTAATTCCCTGATTTTATTGATAAGATATCGTTAATTGCAATATTAATCTTGTTTTTAGTAAAATTGATACAAATTTACATTGTAAACGCAAACTTGAAAAAATGATCGATTTTTTAAGAATCGATTTTGTAGGCCTCAATTTTTTCGTGAATCGATTCATTAGACTACGATTCGAATCGATTTAAAAATCGATCTTTTTCGTAAAGAATCGCCATCCCTAGTTTTACAACAACTTAAATGTGCAATTCTTAGTAATATTTATTTTGAACCCTTTACACGTGTAACAATTATTACCTTGCACTACGCCGAGGTCGGTCGATCACCTACCTACTAGAATCGTCTTCTACAGAACATGTGTTCGTATCCATTGAGGTCGACGACTCTCTTTTACTTATATAATTTTCGTTATTTCGTGTTATAACAATTTTTTCAAAGTATCACATTTTTGTCTAAGTATAAAAAATACTTACCTAGATTTTAGATGGTAACTGATAACGCATTTTAAGCGCATACCTATTAATGTTATTCTAATAGTTTGTTCCACTTTCTTGTAGGTAGGTACCTAATGATAAATATCTTAGCGTCATTTATTTATGTAAACAGACGTTGATTCAGTAAACGTAGCAATAGCAATCTTGTACGTAGTTGTAATATATATGCTTCATTTCCTATAAAAAAAACTTTATGTGTCTGTCTATATGTTACCCATGCCAGAGATAATATTATATTACTTGTTAATATATTATCTCTGCCCATGCGTACGCGCACCTTTCATCCGATTGAGTTGAATCTTTCTAAAGTTGTTGCTGATACTTCCGTGAAGTTTCCTACAATTGTATGCGATGCATGCCGGGTTTTAGATATTATACCTACCTAGGTACATAGGGAAAAGGGTTCCTTTTACTTAGCGGTAGAAGTTTCAATAAAGTAACCAAAGTTTGAATTGAACAATAATTCAGCCTTAATACATCTAGACTGTAGAGTCTAGACGATAAAGTTCTTGTTTGAAGGGTAGCTTTATTTACTCAACGCTTGTTACAGTCTATTCCTGCATTGAATGAACCATACAAATTGGTCCTTCGAGCTGGACATTCCTTTATTATTAGGTGTCTATTAACTATTTGTACCTACCATTGTACCTAAGCACAAGAAAATGCACAATAGTGCAGGAGGTTAATGTGTAATCATGGAAAATTAAAGAGTTCTCACGGGATATTTAAAAATGTAAATCCACGCGGATGAAGTGGTGGGCATCAGCTAGTAGAAACCAAGTAGGTAATAAAAAACATTGCAGTTAAAAATTGCGGATCAACACAAAAGAAACCAAAACGGCCATCGTGTGATATTTGTTTTAAGTATTATGTTAAAAGAGTTAAATAGTAAAAAATCGCTGTAAACTAAATTATTACGGAAGGTTACGCGCATTAGAACGAGCGTTAGGCGGTGCGATGTTAGAGCGCGGTGTTTGTCCGCGCGCTGGCGTGGCGCGGGTCAGTTGCGGTCGCGTTGAGGAAGGTTGAATCGGGCGCGAGCCGCACGCGCCGGTGGCCTCATCACCGCGGTTTCGAACGTTCGCTGACCGCGTGCAACTCGTGTCGGCTCCTCGCCCCGCGCGCCCCACACCGCTCGCCCGCAATCTCCCTTCCCGCCTGCACCCTCTATTCTTTAACCAGTTTGCCACCGAATTAATTTATAACGTAGGCACACGGGTACTCCTCGCACCCTTATCGGGGTACCGGATTCAATAGGTAGGTAGATGTTTTAATAGGTTAGCTCCACGCACTAACCTGCCTCAATTAGAAAATCATGCCGAAATCTGCGTGACAAATTGAGAACCTAAGTACCTACCTACCTAATAATTATTTATTATAACTTATTATTAATAATAGATTATTATTATAATATAGAAATTAATAATAGACTTATTATTAATTTCCAGTTCTGTAAAAAATATGATTTCCTAGGTCTAAAATTACTTGCATGGATACCTGCAGGCTGCAAACAATATTTTGATAAGATTCAACTTAAACAAAATAAGATAGGTACCTATTAGTAATAAAATTATAGTTATGACTGATCGTGTAATTGCCAATTATTAAGTAGGTACCTACTTATAGGAATCTACACGAATAATATTTTTCCGCTGTTGTTCCCTCTAAAAAATATTGTGTATGGTTAGGTTGGTTGGTACAATAGGTATAATATGTATTACGTATAAAGCTCAGGTTTAAAAGCAACCGCGGTGTAAGCTGATAAGCCCGTTTTTCTAACACGAAGGAGCGAAGAGGTGCATAACTAGGTACCTACGTAGTTACCTACCTGCCTAGTGCATACGTCATACATACTTCATAATATTGTACAGGGCTTTTCTATATACAATAGATGGCTAGGTAGGTACTTACTACTTACTACGAATCTGTATACTTACATATTTTGCTATTGTAAGTAGTTGTATTTATATAGTTAGGTTTCTACAAATAAAATATACATATAAGAAGTATTTTATATAGGTAGTACCACAGGTAGTACCTAATATGTAAGTAAGTATATAAAATATACCTACTTACATATTATTATGAATAAGTATACAAGATTACAAGAATAAACGCTATATCCTACGGCTATACCTATCCGATTTTTGACACATTAATATTATGTAGATATAGAGTATAGTTATAGACCTAGGTAGCCTTAGATATAGTCCGTACAAAATGACTTATCATGCGCCATTTTGACTCAATGGCTCAACTGTCATGTCAAAAGTACGGTTCACGGGTTCACCTTTAAAATAAGGACTAGAATTGTACTTTTGACATGAAAGTGGACACAAAAATTTAAAATGGCGGGAGTCATTTTTTACACATTATAGTTAGGTAGCTTTTAAAAATAAACAACATTAAGTACCTACCTAGGTAAAAAAACAATTTCAAATTAGATAAAATAAAAAAAATACTACCCACATAATTAGAAAAATTAACCGTGAAATTACCGTTTCTGATTTAAATTTCTAAAAAAAAATCGGGATATAATCTGAAGCAGTTTTCAAATATAATCAAAGCAATGAAATCGAAGAATAATTAATTGTTGATTTTCAATATGGAGCCATAATAAAACTGCCGAAGCAATTTTATTGCAACTTGTAGGCATATCCTCAAACTGCATGATAAACGGTACTGATAAAATGTTAAGTGAGGTAGGTATCAGATGGTAGAGGTAAAAAAATTGGATGAACACTTATCATTTCCTGATAAGCGGCATTCGTAATAAGTTACAAAATATTTGCAGTTTTGATTAGCAACAAAAGGCTCTTTACAAAACGGTTTTAATTTCTTACTTTTGTAGGTTATATTTTTTCGAAATAAAATATTTACTTACTTACATCTCTATATATAAAAATGAATCGCTAAATCGCAAATCTCGAGCACAGCTGAACCGATTTCGCTAATTCTTTTTTTATAATATTCCTTGAAGTACGAGGATGGTTCTTACGGAGAGAAAAATTAAAAAAAAATCCTGAAAAAGAATCGACTGTTAGGCGGTACGAAGTTCGCCGGGGTAGCTAGTAAGTAGATAATATTTCGAAAAACTTCTTTCTTTTTTTCTAATCCTATACAAATGACAATAGTCAAAAATCTATGTCGACTTCAATTTCGAATGTTTTTTGATGCTACTTGAGCTTCTAGCGCCAACCGGAAAAGTGAAAACTCCTAGTAGCACTTTCATTTCCTATCGATCCAAAGGAATTTCACGTTTAGCGGACGATATCTACAATATTAGACATTCCTACCAACATATAACGTAGTTTTGCATAAAACTTTCAGCACATATCGTAATATGTAATAGTTTATTCAAAACTAGCTGATGCTCGCGTCTTCGTCTACGTGGATTTAGGTTTTTAAAAATCCCGTGATATATTTTCCGGGATAAAGTAGCCTAAGTATGTGACTCTTCAGATCTTTAACTATACCTAACCATACCAAAAAATCACGTCGATCCGTTGCTACTTGCTCCGTTGTGACGTAATTGATGGACAAACCAACAAACAAACACACTCTCGCAATTTATATACCTAGACATATTATTATGTTCAGTAATCTCTTGTTATAATACCACTTAACTTGTTGTCTGTCGATGTCAAGTTCAGCGTTTAATTCGATTTTAGGTGTGATTCGATTAATAATAATTTAGCTACTTTGTAATTTTACTGGGATTTTCTTATGAATGATACCAATGTGGTTCCATATTCCATAGATCACCCCCCTAACATCAAAAATCTGGATGGCTCCACTTCTATAATTCCTTTATCCAGTATCCTTCATTGCGTCCTGAGGATCAATCCTACCAAAGGAAATCTCTTATTCACAAAACGCCGTATTTTGCCTTTTTTCGTCGTGTACCTACCTACAGATAGAGCTATAAGGAAATAAGCTACTTTTTATCCGGAAAGAGTTACCTACCTAAAAACCTAAAACCACGTGGACGAAGTCGCGGACATCAGCTAGTAATTGATAAAAAAATTGGTTTAAAACTATTTTAATAATCGCCTTTTAAGTTATGCATGAAATGAAACTTCGTTACATACCTATTGTCCTAGACAGACAAAATAGAAGAGCGCGGGAGGAGTGAGGAGGTAAGGTGGCCACGCACGCGCACTCGGCCCCAGAGTTCACACGCGCGCCGAAACCGCGGTGGGCCTCCACGTGTTTCCCCTTCCGCGCCGCCGCCGCCCGCGCCCCGCTGCCGCTCCAACCTTCAACAAAGCCGCGCGAGTATCGTATATATACACCTATACTATACATAAATACAAAACGCAGTATACGTAGTACGTACAACATACATTGTAGAAAATTATTATTATTATTTTATGTGCAACTTGCGCATTTACCTGAGTTTTAATTATGTTCTTTATCGTTAAGTATTATGTTACTTACATAAATTATAAATACCTACATTACAATATACCTAGACACAAATGTATTGTTTTTAAATAGCTTAGGTAGATATGGTCGAACAAACATTTAATTTTGTTCCTCTTTTTATTATTAAACTTATTAAAATCCGCATCAAATGATATGAAAGCCAAAAAATAGGTAGGTACCTACCTACCTGCCTATGTATCTAAAAACCAAATTGTATAAATAATTTATACGACATAACTAAGTTTATAGTGTACCTACCATGCCCCGTGGTTCTACCTACTTTGTGAGTTGAGTTGACACACAGAAAGCAAAGTAATATCGTTTAACACGTAGGTATATAAAGCGTATCTTTACACAGTTAATACCGCAGTGTGAGTGAGATGTAGGATAACCAAAATATTTCATAACGAAATTGCCCCTTTGAGCCCAAAGAATTTTAAATAGAAAATAATTGATCCATTGCGTATCAGAACGCTAATGGTAGGGTAAATGCTTCCCTGAACGCTTATGGTAGGGTAAATGGTTCCAGTCCTGTTTATAAAATCGTTTTATAAAACCAAAAAAAAGAATAATATAAGATATAATAATATAAAGATATTTTCGTTTTGGATTAGTGATAATTTTTTTTAAAATAGATATAGCGAGCAAACGAGCAGGCGGGTCACCTGAATATGAAATTTAAATCGTTACAACCTCTTAGCAACCTCAGCAACATCCAGTTAGTTTTTGAATTCTAACACCTGTAAACGTGTTTTGCATCTAAGTATACATGCAGAAAGTAAAAATATTTTAGCGATCTCCTACGCAATCTTACAAAGATAACATATAATATTATAAGATAAGATATTATATGTATATTATACGATGTGTTAATCAATGGATCCCGAATGTATTTAATGCATTTCTAGGGTTCTGTACTTCAAAAGAAAAAACCGACCAAGTGCGTGGCGGTCCACGCGCAGTGTAGGGTTCCGTAGTCACAATTATTATAGTTGACCTAGGTAGTGCTTTTATTTTATTTATGAAAATTGAGGATATTTTGAATTCCATGGTTTTTCACGGTTTACTCGTACAAACGGGCCCACAAAGGACGATGGAAAACAAAGTTTGCTGGGTCAGCTAGTAATACAATAAATCAATCTAAACTAAATAAAACCAGCCAAGTGCGAGTCAGGCTCGCGCAATGAGGGTTCCGTACTACAGTCGTATTTTTTCGACATTTTGCACGATAATTCAAAAAATATGATGCATAAAAATAAATAGATTTTCAAACGTGGTCTAAACCAAAGCTATACTTTCGGAGGTGTTTTTACTATCATTATATTAACCCTTATCAAAATAAAATGGTCAATTGTCTCAAGTATTTAATTTAAACCAAAATTGCCCTTTGCATCATTTCATTTAGATTAATATCTTACGAGATATCACGAAATCAAAATAATGTAGACGGCAGTCCGAGTTACGTCGCGCGTACGTCGCAGTACGTTTTTTCCGACTTTGACTAGATGGCGCCACACGAAGAATGTAATCGTGCAATGCTTTTTTTAAACCCGAGAAAACTGTTTGATTTACTTTTTAGGGTTCCGTACCTCAAAAAGAAAAACGGAACCCTTATAGGATCACTTTGTTGTCTGTCTGTCTGTCGGTCTGTCTATAAACCTACAGGGTACATCCCGTTGACCTAAAAAAAATGTATCACAATTTTATTATACCTACCCATGCCAAATTACAGATTTCTAGCACTAATAGTCTCTGAAATTAACCGAGGACGGACGGACTAGGCGAAACTATAAGGGTTCCTTGTTTACTACGGAACCCTAAAAAGAGCCCAAGTAAACTTTTTTTATTTATATGTTATGTTTTTTAACTTTATTAACCAAAATGTATGTATGAAATGTTTGTTAGACAGTACCTAGTAGGTATGCGAATTGAAAAAAATAATATTATCTTGGGGTGGTCGAAGTCACAGATCCAGTCTCCCAGTTTTCCATGTACGTTGGTGACCCTACACAGAGGAGAGTGGAGGACAAATGCGCTGGCTGTACGTACCAGCGCGCCGCGGATTCCGCATTCAGCCGTGTGGACGGTCAGCGAGCGCGCGTGTACCGGCCCCGAGCGCCACGCGCAACCTACACCAACACTGACGCCATTGAACCGCCAACTATAAATCATCATCATCCAATATGATAGGTAAGTGCTCATGACTCTCTGCTCTATTAACGTCTATGTAAATATAATGGTATATAAATTATTATATTTTTTCTAATAATTATTGTTATAATATTAACCTAGGTACTAAAACAATATTTGTGAGGGCCGTAAATTTTCCTATTTTTTTTCGCTGGTAATCAAGCAAGTTGTAATTTTTCTGTAAGTAAGTAATTAACTGTTTAGATAATAATTTCCTTAATGCCCAGATAGTGATTTTGTTTATTAACACACTGCATAATTAATTCAATATTTATTATTATCACAAACTAAATGTTTTTTATTATAATTTATAAGTAACGCTGAAACTTGAAAGTGAAATATAAATAAGTTGATAGGTATTGTACATACAACGGGCGAGGATATAACGAAAGTGGGGGCAGGGTGAGCGGGCGAGCGCGGGGCGCGGTACAGTGCGGATACGGGGTCGCTGGCCCAAACACGTGGAGGCCCACCGCGGCACTATCTGTTCGAAACCGCGGTGGGCCTCCACGTGCTGGCGGAGGACATTCACTTTGCCTCGTTCCGCGCTCCCCCCTTCCGATCCGCACCCCTATGTGGCCGTTGTATGTGCATCCTGATATTCCTGATCGCCGCATACCATCCACAACAGACATTGTACTGTGGTCGGTCGTCGCGATAATACGTCGCTTCCGAGACCTACCGCTAATTATACCTACCTATTACGATACTCGGTTACGGAAGGGACATGAACTTCTCGTCGACTACGTTTGAACTCGGCCCGTCTTATCCCACAGGTGACGAGGAACGGGAGCACCAGTGCAAGGAATGCGGACTGAGGCTTTCGACTCGGAGCGCGTTGACTGCTCACACGCGCTCGCACCGGGTCGCCGCCGACGCGCACCGCTGCGACGTGTGCCACAAGACGTTCGCGGTGCCGGCGCGCCTGGTGCGCCACTACCGCACGCACACCGGCGAGCGGCCCTTCGAGTGCGAGTACTGCCACAAGATGTTCAGCGTCAAGGAGAACCTGCAGGTGCATCGGCGGATCCACACCAAGGAGCGGCCGTACCGCTGCGGCGTGTGCGGCGCCGCCTTCGAGCACTCCGGCAAACTGCATCGTCACGCTCGGATACACACGGGGGAGCGGCCGCACGCCTGTCCGCACTGCCACAAGACGTTCATCCAGTCGGGACAACTGGTCATCCATCTCCGGACGCACACGGGGGAAAAGCCCTATCGTTGCCCCGCGCCCGGCTGCGGCAAGGGCTTCACTTGCTCGAAGCAACTGAAAGTGCACTCGCGCACGCACACCGGTGAGCGCCCCTACACCTGCGAAATATGCCTCCGAGATTTTGGATACAACCACGTTCTAAAATTGCATCGTTTCCAACATTTCGGCGAACGCTGCTATCGTTGCACGGTGTGCGACGGGACGTTCAACACGAAGAAGCAGATGGAAGCCCACATATACAAGGAGCACGGGGCGGAGACGCCCCGGCCTCCGCCGACCCCGGTGCAGTACACGGTGCCGCTGGTCGTGAGCGGCAACGTCATGTGCGACATCGTCGAGGCGGCGCTGCAGCAGCTGCCGCCCACGCCGCCGAGCTCGCCGCCGTCGCCCCCCTGCGCTGCGCCCTGCCCCTCCGCCTGCCTCCCACCGAATCCCATTCAGACCACGCCGGCGCCTCTCACGCTTCCTTCGCCGACACCGTCCCCGTCGCCACCTGCCATAAATACCTCCATGACTCTGATGACCCTCGCGCCTTCCTCTCTTCCTCCCCGAAAACGCAAGCTCATTCCTCAGATAGAGTCCGTACCAGCAGAACCGATAGTTCGTCACACATCCGTCATACAGTTCGCCCCTGCGGCCGCCGATTCCTCGTAGCAGTTACTTCGTTTATAATCAATTTAGTTCGATAAGGCTTTATTCTAATCGAAGGCTGTAAGATGACTGTATGAGTCTGTAGCGAAATAGTTTAGTGAAGCGTAGAATGGTTATGAATATTATGTTAGCATGTCGAGCTAGCAGATAGGTGAGGTATTTTTTTGTACTGCTGCAATGATTTATTGTTTTAATCTTGAAAAAAGACTTATTAGATGTTTAATGTTTGTGCTGTCAATATTAATAGAAATAAGTTTTGTATTTATGTACTATGTGTTACTATTGTGTAAGTAAAATATGTAAACCGTAAACAACTATTTTATTATTCACTCCCTTTATTCCCTGGCTTTCCTATAGGTACTAAAGTACATCTAAGGTAGGTATATTCAGTATTATATTATTATTAACGGGTTGCTCTGTGCTACAGTGAACAGTAATGTAGTTGTGGCGGTTACCACAATAGAAACTAGATGGCGCTGTTCAATCGATGACGTAGTCCCGAACAAATGTACCGCCGATAGCAATCGCACTAACGGAGTTTTCTGCAATCTGGACTATATATAGAAGTTTCAAGACATAACCGTCGGCTCAGCTGGCGCTACCGAGCACAACCAACCGCTCGGTGGGAGATCTCCCCTTTGGTACGGTCGAGCCTGCACACCGCTCCCGTACATAGTAATACAACATAGTCTATTTGTTTTTAGGGTTCCGTACCTCAAAAGGAACAAGATAAAGTTGAAAACTACAACTCGACTACGATCGTCTTAATAAACGCTGAAATATTTGTAACCGACTTCCAAAAAGGAGGTGGTTCTCAGTTTTATCTCCCGTTTTTTATTTTTTTTCGACTTTTTTTTATGTGTGGTAGGTAGAAAGAATGTCGTGGACGAGCTGGGAGACGAGTTTGGGGTGGAGAGCCTCGTAAATACTATTCTGGAAGAGAAAAAGAAGTGGGTAATAATCGAGAGATATATAGAAACCATAATGGAAAGAAAAGAGAAAGACGAAAGAGAAAGAAGATGAGTCAGACCGCGGCAGTAATGGTAGGCCAACAAGGCGGGAACGTTATTGCTTGAAGAAAGGAGGGGTTTTTAGTCGGTAGGACGTTTTTTCTGTTAGGACTGTTATTCAAGTGCCAAAAGAGCCTTGTCCCACTCTAAAAAAGGCTAGAACCCAGAGCCATAAAACCAGTTAAAATATGTAATCAATGTGGCTAATTCCGTTGTACACAATTTCTAAACTAAACTAAAATGACACGTCTAAATCTATTGCTATACCTTTCATAATGTTGCTTGCGGAAAAGGATAGCACTAGTTTTAGACCTGTTAATTTAGTTTAGTTTAGAGATTGTGTACAAGAAAATCGGCACCATGACAGATCCGCGAATGTAAAAATTTTATGCTAGGCACATAGCTCAGATATGTCCAGATTTGCAACTAGCGTGGCCCCCTAAGTCCCTCTCGCTCAAGCAGATTTTCTTGCTTGTGAAATATCATTCCTTCTACACTTCACGTTGTTTGTCAAATACTCACGTACAAATACATTTTGACAAACAAAAAAAAGGGGCCACGGTAATAAGGACAAAGCATAATCATTTTGTCACGTTCTAACAAGAGCTTAAATGCATTTAGCTTAAATGCAATGCTATCTCGCTCCAACAGTAAGTGTCACAATAGGGCTACTTCTAACAGTCCTTATTCTGAGGCATATAGGCACGAACATAGAGATACGAATCACAGGCATGAATCGAATGCTAGGTCCATAGATTATCTACTATATTACTAGAAAGCTAGGTCCATGATGATATCATCCAAGGACAGATCTTCTCTATGCTGTGGACAAATCAGACTTGTCTATGGCACTAGATATTTAAGTGTTTTCACTTTTAAGAGTTTCGCCCTATTTTAGGGCGAATTGGCTAATACCTTTTTTAGGTGCGGCCGGCCGGCTTAGGGAGTTTTTTATATTGATCTTTTTTTTTATTTAGGGTACTTTAACAAATATTTCATGTCTTTACATGAAATATATGTGACAAATATTTACATGAAATATTTGTTAAAGTACCCTAAATCAGCGTAGGTATTTCAAATATTTTATAAGATAATTTTGTGTGAATTTTTACAAAAACTAGGGTAAAACTAAAATCATTAATGAAAACACAGATTTTAGTCTATGGACGCCGGTAACGTCCTAACTCCTATATGTTATTGTCTGTGCCGGTAATATAATGGCGTCCTTTCTGTAATTCTTCGTTGATTGTTCCCGCTTTCAGCAAAAATTGTATTTTTTATCTCAAATTAAGAAGCTAATCTTAATATCAAAATGGTAAGATTATTATTTTTATTATAGTGCAAGAGTTCCAAAACGGAAATTATTCTATATTTAATTAAACGAAAGCCAAAACATAAATAATATTTTGTTGTTTGATATCTTACTTTCTAGCGTAAATCACAATAATGTTATCTTTGTTTCAGACGATCGGAAAAAATAACAAGATGCAACAGCATCTTAATTATCGTGTAAGAGTGATTTTACAAGATTCCCGTACATTCATTGGGACATTTAAAGCATTTGACAAGCATATGAATTTGATTTTGGGAGATTGCGAAGAATTCAGAAAAATCAAGTCAAAAAACAATAAGACGGCTGACAGAGAAGAGAAGAGAACTCTCGGTTTCGTATTGCTTCGTGGCGAGAATATTGTTTCTCTCACAATTGAAGGACCGCCGCCTCCAGAAGAAGGCTTGCCCCGTGTGCCACTTCCTGGGGCGATGGGAGGTCCGGGTGCCGGCAGAGCGGCAGGTCGCGGCTCTGGTATGGGAGCCCCTCCAGGCCTACATGGGCCAGCTAGGGGCGTCGGAGGGCCCTCTCATCAACATATGGCACCAGGAAGAGGACAGTTGTCTGCTCCTCCACAAATGCGTGGCGGCCCTATGATGGGAGGACCGCCACCAGGAATGATGGGCGCACCTCCAGGAATGGGCAGAGGAGGCCCCGGCGGACGTGGTCCACCGCGTCGATACTAGTTTAGTGATAGTGATCCATACTTGTGGAATAAGTAAAACTTAAAATAGGACATTACATGCTAAGGCCAGAAGCCATGTATAAAGCCTTTTGCTATGTGAAATTCTACAATAATAACTCCTTGTTCTAGGCTGAATGTGACAGGCGTATACCTAAGATCCATTTTGATAAATGATTACAGTAAGTAACTAGGCGTTTTTATTTCTTCTATCTTGAACCAGAGCCCTGATAGTTAAGTTTGTTATGACGCAGACTGGTGTTTGCAAGGTGATGGAGTTTTGGGGATGACAAAAATTGAGAAGTATTGTTGGAACATATTAACCCGCACAATTACTATACATCTTTTAAAACAATTAATAAGGATAGTATTTAAACGAGTAAATATAAATGATTTTAGTGACAATTTTATTTAAAATTTTGCATGTTTTCAAAAATGCTCCTGTTATTATCCTAAAAATTACTAGTGAGTTTTCAGGAGTGAAAAAACTTACTCCATTCTCTAGCATATGGCTTTGAAATGTTTAAACTGCCAAAAAATTACTCCTACTTTTTATATATGATGTTAGAATTCAAGTGACAATATAATAGACATAGACATTACATTCTAGCCTGTTATAGTATATCAATGAGCACTGAGTGCTCAACTGTATAACTTCCTCCATGATGGTGACATGCCCAAAGATCAAATAGAATTTGGATGGTTCTTAGCTTTGTGAAAATCTATCAGCAATTTAAAGATTGTTATGCTGCTGTTTTAGCCCAAATTTGGACTTATTAGTTAAGTCCTGATGAGTAAGATGATTGACAGCATAGATTAATTAATGGTTTCGCTACGCTCTATTGACAGATATAATAGATCAAAGTTATCGGATCGGATAGCGGATTATGTTGGGATTCATATGGGGTAAAATAAAAAAAATCTGTTGTATGAAAGGTTAACAGTTAACATAACTATTAGATTTTTTTAAGTCTTAAAAGCAATGGATCTTTTAAGGTCGATGATTTTTGTCAGTCCTATGTGTGGTGTTAAATAATCATTTTTCATTAAGTCAAATAAATAAATAAAAATATGTATATAGATTTTTAATTTTATACTTGATAGGGGTCATCATTCAATAAATATTAAAAAACAAGCCACAAGAGTAATATTACCACATAATTGTTGTACAACAATTTTATTATTATTCTTAATATTAATATAAAAAATCTGTAGCAAATTTGTGAATTTGCCATTTTAAAATATACAGGTTATTCAGCTTTTCTATGTTATAAGCGCTCTCACATACGAGTCCGAAATAGTGCATAATAAATTTTACCCACACCAATCTGTTGCAAAATAAACCTAATTCTTTCTACAAGCAGCCTAAAGAATCAATCTATGCAGTTTGATGAATTCTAAAAAGTATGAAAGTTCTTCTACCGGGCAGGTTTCCACACTTAAAATTATGAAAGTTCTTCTACCGGGCAGGTTTCCACACTTAAAAGTATGAAAGTTATCTTGTATGGTAATATTACATAGTGCAGCCTTTACTGTCAAATGCTAATGAAGTTTATTTATTACTTAAATCTACTGAATAAATTGTACATTAATTGACTAAAAAAATTTTCAAAAAAAAAAAAACCAACTTCAATAACCACCAACACTAAAAAGTAAAAAATAATTTAATTTATTACCCAATATATTATGTATACAAGAGTTATTGTAGTTCTATAGTAATATTTTTTGGAGCCGGTGCCAATTAGCCGCACGAACCGTCTTATCTACTCTTCATAGTGTTTTGCGACTCCATATTGGCACCAACTCCAAAAAATATTACTATACATAGAACTGAGAACTGAGATTCAAATTGAGAACCTCCTCCTTTTTTCAAGTCGGTTAAAAATATGCTATGCCTGGTTAAAACCCTACTGTTTACAAAGCTATTTTTTTAAAATAGATATAGCGAGCAAACGAGTAGGCGGGTCACCTGATGTTAAGTGATTACCGCCGCCCATGAACATTTGCAGCACCAGAGGAGCCGCCGATGCGTTGCCGGCCTTTTAGGAATTTGTTGGTCCGCCCCTTGAATAACCCCATGTTATAATCTGGTGGGAACACCGCCGATGGGAGTTGGTTCCACAGTTTGCACGTGCGTGGAAAGAAGGATCTGGCGCAGCGGACGGTCGAAGTGCACCAGACACCCAGATGACACTGAGCAATTTACGCTTATTAATTTATTTTTTTTTGGAGTTGAGGAGTTCTGTTCTACATCTCGGAAGATATTCATTAGATCTTTACCAAGTTAAAATGGGACCACCCCTGAAGTATGTCCTACAGAACAAAAAAAGAATTATCAAAATCGGTTCATAATTGACGGAGTAAACGCGTAACAAACATACAAAAAAAAAACATAGTCGAATTGAGAACCTCCTCCTTTTTTTGAAGTCGGTTAAAAATGGTAACATTTGCAGTATAATGCTTAATTGCATATAATGCAAGGGTAAAACATTAGCTACAAGTGATCACAGAAATAAAATTATATCTAGCCACCCTACACCAAAATACATATGTGCTGTGCGGCATACAATTAATTTTTTAATATAGAAATATACCTACATGTGCAAGGCACCTTTGCTTGGAATCTCATACATGGTATAGTCAGGCCGGCTAAGGGCTAATAGCAATAAAACTTTTTAACAATAGTGTTTAATATTTTGAACAGTCATAAATCCTAATATGTGAGAGTAAAATTCAACAAAGGGGCCACTTGTTTTAAAGCTACAGATCTATTATATTCTCGCAAACAATGTTCGTGGTTGTCAAATAAATGTATATTTTAAATACCAGAAACAACCCAAAACACGGGTTAATAAAATAGAGCCAATGCATAAAGATGGTGGTAGAGCAGAGTATTTTTTAATTAGGTACAACTCAGCTTTATGCATGTTAACATATGGTTGCAATTGGAATATTGCAAACAAAACAAGGAGAAGACTCGAAGCATCCCAAAGGAAGCACTGCGTGCAAAGCTCCTCCACCCTTATGCTAACGTAAATAAAGGTTAGTTTGAGTTATTATTTAAAAAAATGCCGCGGCAGCGCCCTGCTATACTCCACTCTGTCGCTGCGCCTTGCTGTTGAGTTTAACAAATCGTTGCTTTTTAAGGACAAAAAATGCGCTTTAAACACTCGACGACGCATGTTGCCGGACGTTCGTAGTGTTTTTGTCTTATTTTGTGAGGTGTATGTCCGGCGCATAATAAAGCTGAATTTGCGCCGCACGACTATCACCAAACCTATAGTCCGCGACAGGTTGAAATGGCAATCGGGGTATGGAAGGGGGGACGCCCCGCACGTTGCCCGCGCTCGCCCGCACCGGGTTAGCGCGGGGCATATCTTCCCCGATTGCTATCTCGACCTGTCGCGTACTATACAGCTTTTACAATTTTTACACCCTGCCTGATGAGATTTTCCGCTGGACTTTTGCCTACTCTAAACTTCTAAAGCCAACAAACAATCTAGTGGCAGTAACCGCACGAGGGATGGCACCGCTTCCCGTCTACACCGCACCTACAGCCCCCGCTCGTGTCCCCTTTCCCCCCCGGTCCCCACCGCCGGCCCTTCGTCACCCAGCATATCTCCGTCTTACAAGCTGAGCATTTAACCCAGTCACAGCCCCATTTCTTTGTAATTATAGCACTACACTCGGGGCACTCGAGAGCCTCGCCGCGAGAAATAAGTGATTTCAGTAAAGCCTGAGTTCCCTCGTCGGATTCGTTTGATTCTGCAGCCAATACAGCCTCGCACAGTTTCGCTTGATATTGTTCACAGGATTGGCCTTCATGAACAGCCTGAAAATAAGTTACACACATTGTTATAGTAACTAATTACATGTGTAAAAAGCAGTCAAGTTCAAGTCAAACTCGCATACCGGCAAAGCTGTGCCGCCAAGCGATTTAGCGTTCCGGTACGATGCCGTGTAGAAACCAAAGGTATGGGTTTTTACTAAAACCCATACCGGGTTTTAGTAAAAACTGCCATGTCCAGGTTAGCCCGCATCCATCTTAGATTGCATCACAATTTTCAAGTGTCAAGGGCTAACTTGTATTCGAATAAAAAAAACGGAACCCTTAAAAGTGCGTAAATTCGGTCGTTTGTCTTCAAAGGTCTTTATGATTGTTGCGAAGTTGCAATTTTCGTGTTCTCCACCCCAAAAGGCACAAATATGAAACATGAACAGCGCCAGACGCCAGTGTATCCACACACGTGGCATCCCACACAAGCGAACTTCCTTGCTTCTACGGGACAAGGGTCATACCGTCTTCATCCAATATGAATCATATTGGATTTTCTTCGTACCCTTATCAATTTTGGTAAGTTTCTTCGAATATGCTGTCATGTGTAAATGGAATCGAACAAATAACATAGATAAAAATACCTACCTGGCAAAGTACACAGTTAGTGTGTTTGCAGACTGGGCAAGGGAATCTCCGAACTTCAGGCTCACAAAACGCCCAGCCCTTGCAATCTCGCGTGCGACAGTGAAATGTGTTCCGAGTCCCGCTCTCCGCTGCGGCCAAGCCTCGCGCCAGCCACCGCTCGTACTCCTCAGTAGAGAGAATGGCTCGAATTTCGCGTTCCTGTAACGCTCCGGGGCACTGGATGGCGGGGCACGCGACGACCGGCTCCTCACAGTGTCGGATCACATCCACGAGACATTCTCTGCAGAATGTGTGGATGCATTCGCGCAGCACGGCGCCGGCGCCCACAGCGCACTGCTCCATACAGACGCCACATTCAAATTCTTCAGTATTCGGAACGAGAGCCTGTTGTTCCAATTTCATTAATTCTGTATAAACGTCACCTGATGGGGCGCTATTTATTTCACTCGGTTCTGTTATAATTTGAGCTTGTGTGACGTGTTTGATCCGCGGTGCGATGTCTTTATTTGTTTCTAAAAATAAGAAAATTGTATCCAATTACTGACATTGCCTTGGTAACCTAGTGGTTACGTCCTAGATGTCCGCCTCCTATTCGGGAGGTTGTGGGTTCGATCCCGGGCCCGGGACCTCTAACTTTTCGGAGTCATGTAGTTTTAAGCTTTGCTTTAACTGTAAAGGAAACATTTTGAGGATTTTGCGGAAACCTGCATGCCTGAGTTCTCCATAATGTTCACAAAGTGTGTAAAGTTGGCCAGCGTGGCGGACTGTAGTCTAAAGCCTTCTCATTCTGAAAGGAGACCCGCGGGGCGATTGTCTAAAACCTGCATCAATCATTATCACAATCTAAATTGTTCTGATTGGCTGAATAGGCTACTTGACAATTTTTTTAAGTTGGTCTTAAATGGTTAATATTTGTCCTATTATATCAAAAAAATTAACACTATATTTTTTTGCGCCCTAAAAACCGTAAAACTTTAATTTAAAAAAATATTTTTCTTAGACAGGTGAAAACACTGTCGGCCATGTTTGGCCGATAGATTATCTGTGCTCTGACGTCATGCATTTGTAAACAACAGTATAACCCAGGGTGATCATAATAATGATGATGACTCAATTGACACGTTAATATAGTTAGTAGTACTTATTTAATCTGTATATAGCTAGATATAATATAAAATCTTACCAGATTCGACTAAACACAAATAAAATGGGGCATTAAGGTCAGGTCCAGCTAGAGTGACGAGTGGTGTGCTATCGTCGGCGCATAGAGTTCTCCCAACAATCCAGCGTTGTAAGCGTATTTCCAGACCCAACGATGTTTCAACGTGCCGTTTAAGTTCTCCAATCCTCGCTTTCCTTGAAATACGCAATGGTATCGGCCCCCTAGCTGCTTCTTTGTCTTCAACCCATACTTCAATTCTGAAATTGAATAACGTCAATTTAAATTATTTTTTAACTTTTTTATTAATGCGCTTTCTTGTCGGTCTGTTTGTTTGTTTGTTCGATACAAATTTTGCAATCGATTTTAAACTAACTTCTGATGAGCTCATTAACTTGCTTGAAATTTTCAACATATGAGTACCTAGGTTGGAACTAGAGGTGTCAAATACAGGTTCATGTGTGTATCACAATATTATCACGTGTTACAGACAAATATTTAATAATTATTAACGTTACATTTATTTTGTTACAAAAAAAAAATTGCTTGAACCGTGAGGCGCAAGCAGAAAATTGGGTGCAATCGATTTTCGACCTTATTGACATACGTCAGAAAACAGCATTTTAGCAATCTATGAATTATACTGAGCAAGAATATGACAAAAAACAACTTTCTCATAACCGTCAATAAGGTCGAGATTTGCTTGCACCGATTTCACAATGAGGCGCAAGCAGATAAATGGGTGCAAGCGATTTCCGACCTTATTGACATAGAGAACAACATTTTAACAATCTATGAATGATACCTACTGAACAAGAATATGACAAAAAACAACTTTCTCATAACCGTCAATAAGGTCGAGAACTAGGGTATAGCTTGTATTTAACTCGATTGATTTAAATTTTAAATTTTACTCTTAATAGGTACCCAATCCATACCTTCGCGACAGGTCGAAATGGCAATCGGGGAGGGAATGCCCCGCACACCCGCACGGCCCCTGTGCTAACCCAGTGCGGGCGAGCGAGGGTGACGTGCGGGTGTGCGGGGTGTCACCCCCGCCTCATACCCCGATTGCCATCTCAACCTGTCGCGGAATACAGTACCTAGTACCTACCTATGTATGTAAAAATAAAAACAAGTAGAACGATAAAGCAATGTCAAGTAGATACCTACAATACAATAGGTAGGTAAGTTTACCTAGTTACCTATAAAAAAATCTTTTTAGTAGGTAACTACTATATTTATTATCATACATTTCTACATATTTATTATCATACGAATTATAAAATGATGATGATGATTTCTAAAAAGAACAATACCACTTCACGTACCTAACCTATTACCTCTAATACTTAAATGTATGATAATACCTACACTTTGAAAAACATTTTCTCATACGATTTATAAAATGACGCAAGTATTTCCAAAAAGAACAAATCTACTATAATAGGTATTATTAACGCGCGACACAAATCTATCACAACACAAAAATGTACCTAATCTACATTATTTTGCCTAATCTACATTACAATTATTCGCATTAAATATTTATCGACACTCAAGTTCACAAATAAATAAAACTGCATTCAAAATTTATTACGAAACAAACAAAATGATAAAAATACTAGCCGCATACTCGTATCATCACAGTCAACATGTAACAGGCCAATACGAAAATTCGATGTAATAATTATTCACCGTCGAATCGCGACGATATTTGTATTCAGCTGTACCTACCTAATATATTTTATTCTAATATCGTCGCTCGGTCGCGCCGCGCGCGGCGTATCAAAGATCGAACGCCTGAGTTATTTTTTAGGAAGGATTTTCTCAAATTTTCACTACTTATTATATATTGTATTCAATTTAGTTTTAATCTAAAAACGAATATCTTGAATACATTTATATATTTAATAAATTTATTAGGTACATTATTTTTTGACACCTCTAGTTGGAACTGAATAGATCGAGTCCCTCAAGTTTTCTTTCGTAATTATATAACTTTAAGCATATTTTTAAACTCGGAAATATAGGCAAATGAATTATGAATAGAATTATAGAAATAACTGGTGCTAAATGTTACAAAGTAATAACATTTAAAAGGTATATCTAGAGGATTTTTTCAGTCACTTAATACCTCCAAAAAATAATTTACTTACGGTATTTCGTCATCTGGCATTTGGCTAGACGTCGATGCGGTTGCCGCTGGCGAGATTTTTATTTCTTCACGAGGTATATGGCTGTAGATTTTTTGTTGATTTTCCTCTTTTACAGCTTTATTTTTATCTGGCACCCTTGAATCATCTTTTACATTTAACGCAGAAGTTTGATACATGTGATCTTTGTCTTTACTTTCTTTATCCGATATATTATCTTGTAAGACTTGTATCTTATTTGGGATGGCCTCCGCAACTATTTGCGATGAAAACGATAGAACAGAGCATGCTAATTTAAGTTTAGCCAGTTTAGCGGCTGCTTCCGCTGCTAATTGTTCGTCTCCTTTTGATATCGCTTGTTCTAGCTGGTTGATCAAATTTCTACGTCTATCATGATGGTCTAAAACTTTGACATTAGACGTAGTAATCCTGACCCCTGATGAAGCACTTTCGCCAATTTTTCCTTTCGGATCTTCGACAATAGCAAATGCGTTTTCACATTTATTAACTTTCGATGCTTCGATAGGACTTGCTTCTGATTTTTGAAGATCTTCATTCAACAGTTTTGGGTTTGATGAACTCGGAGTTTGCACATTGGACACCGTTGACACCATATTTGGTAATATTTTTCGCTGAGTAAGCGAGGTCTCCACTACATTGTTACTTTCTAATTTAGTGGCTTTTGTTGGCAAAACCTTGGCAAAGTTACAATCAGAAACTTTATCGTTCGACGTTTTATATTTAGGACAATACAGCGGGTTTAGTAACGATGATATTTTCAAAGGCGTATGCAAATTTACGTTCTTACTGTTAGTTGAAATAACACCAGTATCTGACTGCTCTTTATTCACAATTTTAGAAGAATATACATTACCTAACTGAATCCGTTCAATTGTATCTTTATTCCCGGAACTAGCTGGCAGTTTTTTAATGAAAATTTGTGAAACATTTATATTTACAGGAATTTCAGTAGGCATTTCTTTTTCTGAATTCTTTAGTGAATCTTTTGTTGAACTTTCTTTTACTTCTTTTAACGGGTCACTTGCTTCTTTGAAATTTATTTGAGCATTATTTTCTGCAATTTCGTTTATTATAACTTTATTATCGTATTTTTTTGTTGAAGATTCGCATTTGTTTATATTTCCTGACTCAGGAGATTTATCCATTTCATTAGTTACTTTAACATCACTGCTTAAAATATTATTATTAGTTTGCTTAATTTTAATATTCGATGAATCAGGTTCAATTTTTTTTGACATTAAAAGTTCTTTACTACTATTGATAGATTCCTTCTCAGGTTGTACTGAAACTTTTGATGTAGACACGTTATTTAAAATTGGTGAAGATGGTTCAAAAGCTGACTTTCTATTCATATGTGCTACGTTACTGGTAACGAATTTATGGACTCTTATATGGGACTCTTTTGAAGATGAAGGCTGTAATAGAAATGTTTCTTTGGCATAATTTCTCAAGTGTTCTGGTCCCCGTTTAGTTTCAAGGGGTTTGGAATCATTAAAACTAACTTTTATAGTTTCATCGACGGTGGATCCTATTCGAAGTGTTGGTGTTTCTGTTGGTTTTCCAATACAATCTCTGTTATCTCTAGAATATTTGTCATTGTGTTTTGGTCTTTTTGGTAAAGAATCTTTCATTTCCTTTAGCATTTCCCTCAGCTTCTGCTTGTCATCGATTTCATACTTTCGACTTGTTTTAAGAGCATTCTGTTCAGTTTGTGTACATGTATTAGAAGCATTCGTTGAAATATTTCTACCAGTCTTGTTAGAGTTTTCTTTAATTATACAATAAATACAACAAGTAACAACAGGTTTATATTTCCTTAAGCAAGTGGTGCACATCCAAGTCTCCTCTACAGAAGCTGATCTATAGCCACTGTCAATAAAATTGTTGTTATTGTGTCCAGCAGCTCGTAGCGCCTTATTCGCTTCTATTATTTCAGTGGCTTGTTTATCCAACTCACTAATGCTTGGTAGTAATTTAATTCGACTCGTGTCTATAGCCGAATTCCTTTTTTTACCGTCAAAGATCTGTTTAAGAAAACTTTTATCTGCTCGCAACTTAATTTCTTTTGTTTCAAGTTTTGAATGTTTCTCAGTTTTATTTGCCGAAGTTACATCATCTTTGCTAAGAACTGAATGTTTATCAACATCAGAAGTAGTGTTCATTTGTATAAATTTATTGATTTCCACGTTTTCTTTGTTTTCTTCCGATATTCTGACAGGGGGTTTTGGTGCAGGTCTCTTTCGTTTATAGTTTCTAGGAAGTGTTGCAGAAGAAGCTATAGTAGGCGGCAGTGGAGCCCGTCGTTTTCCGGGGACGTAGGCCGATCGACGTTGTATGGTTTCACTCGCCGCGCGCCGATCCCTGTCTTGTCTTAGAACAGTATCTTTCTGCAATCTTCGGGCTGACGGGAGACTGAAGGCGTCGTATCCCAATCCTTCCTCCCTGAACAGTCCGTATTTTCGCCGCAAGGTTATGTCACGGTCGTGTTGCCTTCGTAAGTTTCGCTCTTGCAACCTCTTTTTGTAAGTCTCTGTTAAAGGATCTTGAGGGAGCACAAGAGGTGTGTTGGCGTGTTTGTAGTTGAGTGGGGCAAGGAAGTCGAAGCTAGCGACGGTGCGGTCGGACCCCACACTGGAGACGCTCTCGCTTGACGAGGAGCGGTCAGTGCGACGCAACCATGAAAATAGCGTCCAAATCCCTGCGGAGAGTGGGCGAGGGCGCGGCGCCTCTCCCTCCACGTCGCCGTTCATTACCCCTTCACCCCTGAAACACAAATTTATACATCCAAAATTATACTGAATAATTTAACTCGGCAAGTTAAACAAAGAAAGAAAAAAATCTGTTCCATATTACTCGGCAACAACAGACAATTTTATAGATATCTACTATATTACCCTTAGATACCTAATTATACTTTGTTGTTTTTAGTCCAGTTTCCTTTGTTTTAGGTTTATAAATAGGTCAAACCAAAACACGTCTGAGGTCGCGATCATCCAATAAAAATGAAAGCATCTTCTAAAATGTCTGAGAGTAGATATCAAAAAAGATTTTCAATCGTATTATTGAAAGAGTTATAGCTGGTGATCGGAACACAAAATACGAGTCTAGTGATACATAAATATTTATAACACTTACACTGTCGTAACGATGAGTAACTGCAAGAGGCGCAATCCAAAACTAGTTCATTCCAACCCGCATACCTACAGAGTACATGGGCTGAGACATCAACTACGGTCACTTGGTCTTCGCGCAAAACTCCATGTTTAAATGGCGTAGTGAATCGAAGGGAATAGAATAACAGAATTTAAGGCATGTATTGTCACTCGCGCGCCGAACATTCGGCGAGGTCGCCTACAGCGATATACTTATAAACGCTTTACTTGCAGTCTTTGGTCGCGCACGTCTCGAGTGGAGCGGCCGGCGCGCTCCGCCCGCCCATCTAAATTTAGCACAACTTTGCGATACGGTTTTTGCTATTTCTATTCATTCTCTTGCCTGACCTCACTTAAATTAGGATACATCTTGAGCGGCGCCTACATTTACGAATTTAGTAACCACATTGCATTTAAATACGAAAATATTTAGGTTAATACCAAGCATATTCACAATTAACTCGACAATGTCGGTATTGTCTCGACGTCGACTTGCCCTTGTAGGTCGTCTGTTACCAATTGTACAAAATGGTTGACTTCCTTTTATCAGGCGAATACGCACCAGCCAATCAGCAGCAGTAGGTAAATAACAAAACTACTTTAAACAATATAACATTTATTTGTAGAAAATCAGATACAACAATCAACATAGTCAATTTATGGTAGATATCAACACAATTTACTGTAAGTACCTAACTACTTAACTTTTTGCAGTAAACTAATCACAGCGGTAATTCTTTGATCAGATAAGGTATTTTAGACTTTACAGTAGGTACTCAATATAACGATCTGAATTTGAAATTACATTAATTTAAAGTACTTTAGCCTACTAGCTAAAATTTTTCGATAATTTATGAACGACGAAATAGAATTCACTAATTTTAAAATTGTCTAAGGCTATGTTCAGATGGACAAGCACTTGTCGCGAGTTGACTTGACCTTCGTCGACACGCGTGGGACTGTTCAGAAGTCGAGCGAAAATGCGCGCTGTGCCCAAGTTGCAGACTGTTTAGTTGAGCATAGAATATTAACATGAACCGGTGATGCACGTTTTGAAGTTTTTTTTTGTTTATTTTTAGCCGGGGCTTTTTAGTGTTAAAATAGAGAAATAAAGTTTTTTCTTTGAAGCGCGATTTAAAAACGCGCGTCACATTTTTTCATCTGAACATAGACTGACTGTTGCAAACACGACTTCAATTGAGAGCTTGCCTATTTTTTATCTCCACAATAGTTTATTTGACAAAAGCACGCTGATAATAATACATCATCACATCCCATCTGCGATCGTGGTCAAGCGTGCACCTGTAATAAATTTAAAAAAATCTACTAGTTACATCTAAGTACCAGTTCTGATTAACGCACGAACGACTTCGCCTGTGTTTCAACTAAGTAATTTCACCTACATGTGTGTAGCACTATACATTTTTGTCCTGTGTTTTCTTTACTGCAGCGGAGTGCCTCTCGCTGGAGCTGTGTATGACGAGCAGCGCGGCCGCCACGCGCGCCGTCAGCTCCGCCTGGTTGAGCTCGTGCGCCCAAGGCACCCGCCCCCAGTGCGACAACTGCGCCAAATAAATACACCCTGGCTATTTGGACTTTAAACCAGCTTAAGAGTGCGTTTCCACTGATGCGGAGCGGACCATGAATTGGCCTAACACATACTTTCCACGGATGCGGAGTGAAGATTTCGAGCATTGTGATTCACGGTTCACCCAGCTCCGCATCAGTGAAAACGCACCCTTAAGGTGCTTGTCCACTGAAGCGGAACGGACCGGAGACGCATCTGTTTACAGAGTTCATCACCTATTGTGTATCCACTATTGGACAGAGAACACTTTAAACAGCTCTTTCGTTTGCTGAACACGTCTCCGCTCCGCTTCAGTGGAGAAGTACCCTAATCCTTCCACCAATAATTTTATTAACAATACCGATTAACCAATACATATCTGATATTATCTGTTCTGGTCGTCCCGTGCGGGCCTTACACCAAACTTTACTAACTTTGTGAGAGTACCAAAACTACAGCCAATAATAATAATTATTACTAGCTTATGCCCGCGACTTCGTCCGCGTGGAGTACACAAATTTCAAACCTCTATTAAACCCCTTATGGGTTGAATTTTCAAAAATCCTTTCTTAGCAGATGTCTAAGTCATAAAAGCTATCTGCAAGCCAAATTTCAGCCCGATCCGTCCAGTAGTTTGAGCTGTGCGTTGATAGATCAGTCACTTTTCCTTTTATATAATACTAGCTTACGCATGCGACTTCGTCCGCGTGGACTACACAAATTTCAAACCCTTATATCACCCCCTTAGGGGTTGAATTTTCAAAAATCCTTTCTTAGCGGATGCCTACGTTGTACTAGCTATCTGAATGCCAAATTTCAGCCCGATCCGTCCAGTAGTTTGAGCTGTGCGTTGATAGATCAGTCAGTCAGTCAGTCACCTGTTCTTTTTATATATTTAGACTAGCTAATGCCCGCGACTTCGTCCGCGTGGATTTCACATTTTTCAAAATCCCGCGGGAGCTCTTTGATTTGCCGGGATAAAATCCTATGTGTTAATCCAGTTAATAATCTATCTCCATTCTAAATTTAATTCAAATCCGTTCAGCCGTTTTTGAGTGTAACAAACATCCAAACATCTACACTTTCACATTTATAATTTCACTAGCTGCCCTGGCGAACTTCGTACCGCCTAACAATCAATTCAAATTTTTTAAATTTTTCTCTCCGTAAGGACCATCCTCGTACTTCAAGGAATACCTATTATAAAAAAGAATTAGCGAAATCGGTTCAGCTGTTCTCGAGATTTGCGATGACATTTAGTGATTCATTTTTATATTACACATGGGCAACACAAAATTTCGAACCCCAATTTCACCCCCTCCAGAGTTGAATTTTCAAAAATCCTTTCTTAGCGGATGCCTACGTCATAATAGCTATCTGCATGCCAAATTTCAGCACGATCCGTCCAGTAGTTTGAGCTGTGCGTTGATAGATCAGTCAGTCAGTCAGTCAGTCACCTTTTCCTTTTATATATTTAGAAGATTTAGATTACCTGTACCTGCCAGGGGGCTGAAGGTAGGCACCATATTTCAATCAAAGTAGTCAATTAACCAATCCGTTGCATTGCGCGATCGGTATAATATAACGCATAAATAGGTCACTTATAGACGTTTCGTCAATTTCCCAAGTTGTAATAGTTATCGTTAACCTGTTTGGCTCATTCCGCTTATAAAACCAGTCTTCAAAAATATAGAGTGCATAAAATAATTTCAAACTAATTTTTAGGGTTCCGTGGTAACAGACCACTGAGGTTCCTTGTTTTAAGGAACCTCAGTCCGTCTGTCCGTCTGTTTCTGAATGTGTCACAGCCATTCTAAAAATAAACAACAGGAGCTGTAAAGTTGAAATTTAATCCATACTTAATATTATAAATGTGAAAGTGTGCCTGTCTGTCTGTCTGTCTGCTAGCTTTTCACGGCTCAACCGTTCAACCGATTTTGATGAAATTTGGTACAGAGGTAGCTTGCATCCCGGGGAAGGACAATAGGCTATTTTTTATCCCGGAAAATTTAGGAGTTCCCACAGGATTTTTAAAAACCTAAATCCAGGCGGACGAAGTCGCGGGCATCATCTAGTGTTATATAAACCTGTTACTGCTTCACACTTATATTAACGAGCAATTCATTGAAGAGAACACTTTATTAAGCGATTAATTAGGTATCTAGCCTTGACTCTTTTAGAGGCGGCAAATGTAAAACAGCCAAAAGTAAGCTTACTTCCAGACTTGTCAAAATGTCTGCAAACTATATACTGCAAAACGGGGTTTATACGTTTATATAATAATTATATTTATAATCTGGTTACCGTCAAACTAGAGGTGACCTAATTCCAGACCATTGTATGCGGGTAATCGCTACCGATTGTTCCTCTGAGTTACGATAAATCCATACTAATATTATAAATGCGAAAGTGTGTCTGTCTGTCTGCTAGCTTTTCACGGCCCAACAGTTTAACCGATTTTGATGAAATTTGGTACAGTTATCTTATATCTCGAGGAAGGACATAGGCTACTTTTTATCCCGGAAAATTAAAGAGATCCCACAGGATTTTTAAAAAACCTAAATCCACGCGGACGAAGTCGCGGGCATCAGCTAGTACTACATATAAGCCCCGCAAATTGCTGATGCCCGTGGCTGCCATTTTAGCGACGTCAGCACTAGACTGAAGTTTCGAGCTGATGGTATATTTTTACTTAAATATACGTCAAATGAATTTCGATGTTAATGAGACATGGTTTCAGCGCAATAGCAATTTACGGGACTTATAGTTCCGATTCAGAAGGCAGGTATTGTTTTAGAGCACTATCGTAACTCGGAGGAATAATCGGTAGCGAGTACCCGCATGCAATGGTCTTTCATTAAATAGCGACTCTTGCAACAACGCAATAAAATGTAATTCAGCTTGCACAGCACTGCAGTCTAAAAATTAAATAACACCTTTATCTCTCTCATCTATACCATTAATAAGAAAGTAAACGCCTATACTAACTTGATCAAATATTATATGAACACTACTAACACTCAAAAAATGTGAAAAGCGCGATTCAGAACACTACTAGCACCATCTAGTAAGACAAGGCCTACGCGTTAGCCACCATAGGAATATTCCTCGGTTCACATGACCAAGTGAGCCTGGCCTGGTTTAACTGAGGATTTTACGATATTTTTTAAGGTTTGAAATTATTGTAAACATACCTGGAACTCTTCCTCTAGTCTGGCCAACAGGACGGCATCTTTTGGCTCGATGTATCGGTCCACACACGCCAACATGAGTATTGGAGACTTCAGTGCTTCCACGCCAAAGCAAATGGCTAAAACAAATAGAATTGACGACCTCCCTGGCGCAGTGGTGAGCGCTGTGGTCTTAATAGTGGGAGGTCCCGGGTTCGATTCCTGGCAGGGGTTTGGAATTTTATAATTTCTAAATTTCTGGTCTGGTCTGGTGGGAGGCTTCGGCCGTGGCTAGTTACCACCCTACCGGCAAAGCCGTGCCGCCAAGCGATTTAGCGTTCCGGTACGATGCCGTGTAGAAACCATGGGTTTAATAAAAACTGCCATACCCCTTCCAGGTTAGTCCGCTATCATCTTAGACTGCATCATCACTTACCACCAGGTGAGATTGCAGTCAAGGGCTAACTTGTATCTGAATTAAAAAAAAAAAAAAAAAAAAAAAACAATTACTAGCTGATGCCCGCGACTTCGTACGCGTGGATTTAGGTGTTTATAAATCCTGTGGGAACTCTTAAATTTTCCGAAAAGTACTATGTCCTTCCCCGGGATGCAAGCTATCTCTGCACCAAATTTCATCAAAATCGGTTGAACGGTTGGGCCGTGAAAAGCTAGCAGACAGACAGACACATTTTCGCATTTATAATATTAGTATGGATTACTGCTGCTATTGCTTTTGATAATAATAAAAGGCAAAAGAACACCCCCGACAAGCAAACTTAATCATATACTATTGACAAGAACATCGCTAGACATAAATAGAGCGGGACAAGGGCAACGATCTCACAAGGGCCATATTTGGACCTCCAAAGTCGGTCACCCATCCAGTTACCGACTTGCGTCAACGTTGCTCAACAATCGCAATCGATTGATATCCATTGCCTAGGCTACACATCCCTCTAATGTTTACTAACCATTTAAAGCAGCGAAGTCATATGATAGTAAATATCTTGCTAGGATTGCTCTGGTTTCGGTGGTGACTGGTGGAAGCTCCAAATTCTTGGAAACCTCCTGTTTCACTCCAAATCTTTTGCAAAACCATTCCAACACAGGATCCCATTTTTCCTCCTGAAGTGCTCTTAATTTTTCTTGCTATATCAAAACATTATATATTTTGTTACTTAAGGTGATATCAGACGGTTTATTCAAGGGAAGGTGTACTAGAGTGATTGTGTTTATTGTATTTGTCATTTTTTATTAATTTTGCATTCAGAGATTTCATTTCGAGTGAAGGATGCTGAATGAAAGACAGATATGAACAAAAATGAAGCATTTGATAGTCAAACATTCATATTTTACTAGTGTGGTTAATTTTGTAGACAGAATGTAATGTACAGAATCTCTAAAACTATAGTTAACTGACAGATCTAGTGTCATCCTATTTCACAGGGAGCTTCCCCTCATTTCTCATTCTAGAAAAGAAGCTTAGATTTTAATAATAATTTTATTTATTTTATTTTATTTGACTAACCAACAACATTTACACATACACAAGTATTTACATACAAAAAGATTTATAACTAAAGGACACATAGCATAAACACAATATTGTGATAATGGTGCATAATAAGTAATAATAGGTTTTAAAATTATATAGATATGATTATTCATCAATAATGATGATCTCTAAGTAATCCATCTACAACTATGCAAACATTCTTATGTTCTAAATATCAACAATTCTACTAGTTTTATAATCCACTAGCTTAAGCTCGGGACTTCATCCGCATGGACTACACAAATTTCAAACCCCTATTTCACCCCTTTAGGGATTGAATTTTCAAAAATCATTTCTTAGCAGATGCCTATGTCATAATAGCTATCTGTGTGCCAAATTTCAGCCCGATCCATCCAGTAGTTTGACCTGTGCGTTGATAGATCAGTCAGTCAGTCAGTCACCTTTTACTTTTATATATTTAGATATACAGTCACAATTAATTGTTACCCTACACACTAGTGTTTCTCCAGCATAGCTATTCACATACTATAAGAACAGTAGAAAATAGTGGTGGGCTTAGTTTGTTCTTGCTGAAACTGACCGCTGTTACTACAACACTCTTCTAAAATGATTTTAAAAATATGTACTTACTTACTGAAAAGTGCTCACAGCATTTGCAGTTTAATCATTATGCAACAAAACATAAAACTACTACTCACTAACCTCCGAATAAAAGAGCAAGGTGTCTGTAGCAATGAAATCAAGTAAGTAGCTTGCTATGTCGTGAGAGTTGAGTTTGCCTGGGTTGTCCAAAGCTGTGTTACACAATGCTGTCTGAAACAAAAGTAAGCAATCAACTTCTGTTGATTCTAATAAAGATAATATAAGTAAGATTTCATTATAACATATAAAGACATACATATATGAAAGGTTTTTATTTAATAAAGAATATTAGCCACGTTAATCATGACTAATATCTCCCTTTCCCCTTCTACTCAATTTGGATGTTTGTTACTCCTTCATGCCCCAACAACTGAACCAATTTGACTGAAATTTAATATGGAGATAGGTTACCCTGAACATATATAGGCTACTTTTTATTCCGGAAAATTAAAGTTTCCGCGAAATTTTTAAAACTCTATATCCATTAAATAAGAAGTGAGCGATTACCAAATGCATTGTTGGCTGTGATATATATTCACGCTGGGCATCCCACTCAGCGGCTATAGCCCGTGCTAGTGGCTCGGTGTTGACCATCAATACTTGACCGCTGGGAGTCTTCAGTCTACGGTGATCTAAGGTTACCTCCCATTTCTTTTCATTCTGTACAATATCCGTCCGCCGATAAAATCGTATTTGCGTAGCTAAACGATAAAAACATTATCAGTTAATCAATCCCAACAAAAACTAATTTGACAATAAAAAATATATAATTTTTACCATAACGCCGGAATCTAAACCAATTTGAACAATGTTTTGGGAAGTTATTTTTGGTTGATAACCAAGTAAAGTTTAACATTTGGAAGTGTCTAGCCGACCGACCGACGGAAGGCTTATTTATTTTTACTGAGCCGAGTGCCGACCGTCGTAAACTTGTTTATAATTGAGTTTATTTATAATAATAAAAATACGTTCAAAAGTGGTTCAAAAAAATGTTTTTTGACAAAGAGCACCGACCAGAAATAAAAGAGACAAAGAGCACAGAGTACATATATGATCGGGGCACAGACCAGGATCGGGGGTAATGTTTTTTTTAAAACTGGTTTTATCATTTGCGGCTCTGGATGGATGATTTGGTTATTTTGAATCACAGACGAATAACCACAGCACAGACCATTTCTTGTTATTGATCTGTGTCTGAATCTTGAGTTTTTTAACTGATTTTACGGCTCTGGCATGGAGATAGTCTTGTCGTACTGTAAACCCTTGGGCGGGGGCACTACCGTGCCCCTAGATTGTTAGTCTGAGTGATCATTAATATTTTTTTCAGTCTATTGGTCTATATTACTTTACTCTATGTTTTTCATATATTTCTGTTTTTCTGCGGACTTGGTTTTTGTGGAGTGATAGTAAAATAACAATATAATATTTGTTATCGTGCTCAATTTCTATTAAAAACCGTTTATCAGTGACATTTGTGTTCTCCTATTTGTTATAACGATGTCTTCTATGGATTCTATCTTCTAACAGCAAAATCAAGTGTTTCTGTGCCATTTCTAGGACAACCAGTGAAGTGACGCGCCATTGTTGTACACAAGCCAAATACGAGCTAAAAATAACTCTTAGCTTTTACAGCAATTCATAAACAAACCTTCTTTTTCTTATTTGTGATGTACCCGCATCCCATCAGCGCGGAAGAAGAACAGAGGATAAACTTGATACCGAGTGTGAAGCTTCTTCATTCAAAAAGGAAAGGGATATTTATACACCCCTCTGCTATGTACAGAAGTAGTGCACCGTGCACGAATATATGCGCTTCGTTGACAACAAATTGCTTGAGAGGGTAAATACTGGTACCAAACAATTGTAAAGATGAAACTCTTAGAAAGTGGACATCTCGAAGCGCTGAGCAGCGCCCTGTCGATCCTGAACGGAGACAGTGCTGTGCAAGGCCGAGTGGAGAGCTACAGCTGCAAAATGGCAGGCGGCGAGAAAGCTTTCTACAAGCGCTTCACAGCAGATGGAGAAACCACTCACAATCTTCAGGCTTTATCGCCTCCGGAAGGTGTTACTTATAGGTACTTTACCATTTATCTGCCTCTTAATTTTATAGGTGTGTGCTCGGGATTGAACCCCTGACCTCTCGAATAGGAGGACACATAATTAAAAGCTCCCTCATACTTTTAATCTCAAGTTGGATTTCTAGTTAGAAATTTTCTTTATTGTTCTACCTATTATTTAAAAAATTACATTTTTCTCAAATAAAACAGTAAAATATAAATCTAGCCATACCCTTTGTTACATATTACCTTTAAATAATAATCTTTATATTAAAAACTCGTAGTACCTTTGCAAAATTAATTTTCTGTAACATTTTTCTTTTAATTCATGTAATGCAACATAAACACTTCAGAACACTTAATTGGATTCACAATATTAGGAAATAGAATGCCCCCGCTTTGTCAGTGTGTATAATCCTGTGAAAACTGATTTTCGGGGATAGAATAGAATAGATTGTTTTTTTATTCATGTAAACTTTTTAAAAGTGCTTATGAATAGTCAGGTTTAATTTACCACTGGTTCGGAATGCCGTTCCTACCGAGAAGAACCAGCAAGAAACTCGGCGGTTGCTCTTTTTAATTTTTCAATTTACAATGTTATTATACCGTACTATACAAGCCATTGCAGCCCCGTGCATTGCTGGAGCGAGTCAAATTCAAGCTTTTTTATAGTTTACATAGTCTGCGACTGTATAATATGCTTTTTTTAGGAGCATACTTTTAACACATTTTTTAAACTTGTGTAAAGGCAAGTCTAAAATTGCTTGTGGAATTTTATTATAAAATATTACACTCATTCCCACAAATGACTTTCGCACCTTCCAGAGGCGGAGCGCAGGAGTAGCTAGCTTATTTTTGTTTCTAGTTTGCCTATCATGGAGATCACTGATTTTTTTGTAACTGTGAATGTTTTGAACAAACAGTACTATGTAAAAATGAGTACTATGTTTAAGTCAGGATATAAGCTATCTGCATTTCCAGCCACATCTGAAATTGGTTAAGGTATTGTGGCATGAAGGAGTAACAAACATCCGAACTTTCGCCTTCAGAATATTAGTGTGATTAGGATTCTAGATGAAGATTGCAAACTTGGTTGTGACAAAGATGGCCTTCATTTCATTTCATGATAGATTACAATTACTTCCAGCCGAAGCCTGTCAGGCGATGAAGAGGGAGTGCTTTGCGATACAATATCTCGGAAAACTTTATTCTATTTGATTGCCACACTGAACGCTGCTTTTCCAGATTATGATTTTTCAATGGCAAAGGTAATTATCCTCTTATCACTCTGATACAATATGACATTTTTTATTTAACTGTAAATCAATTAATATAAATCTCTGTACTTTAAAAATAATATCAAGCATAATATAAATTTCTATGCCTTGTACAACATCATCTCTATACATAAAAATAAATCGCTAAATGTATTGCTGATCGCAAATCTCGAGAACAGCTAAACCGATTTCGCTTATTCTTTTTTTATAATATTCCTTGAAGTACGAGGATGGTTCTTACACAGAGAAAAAATTAATTAACTGTCAGGCGGTACGAAGTTCGCCGGGACAGGTAGTTCCTAATAAAATGTATATTTTTAATATCTACAGAGCAGTGAGTTTAGTGCAGAACCATCACTGAGTTGGGTGCAAGGTGCGGTGGACGCAGCGCTGTCTGCTGTGGGTGGGATGCGGTGGCGTCAACTCCGACCAGCCTTGTGGGCCGCCATAGAGGAGGAGGTGGCCCTCCCAGAGTGCCGCATATACAGCTACAACCCAGACCTGGCCAGCGATCCCTTTGGGGAGCCAGGCTGCCTCTGGACATTCAATTACTTCTTTTACAACAAGAAGCTGAAACGAATTGTTTTCTTTACATGTAGAGCAATGAGGTAAGCTTGAATGTGTGAATTCTTTCATTAAAGGCAATTTCATTGTATCTAAATCCTTTTCTGCAAAGAGTATTAATAAAGGGACCTGTGCTCTGTAGTGAGCCCGCTATGGGTTGATATGATGATGATGACTGTACCATATGTCTTGAGACTCATAATTTCCTTTCAAGTGTTCAATAAATAACTATTAAATGTCTAGATTATGTAGGTTTGAACTAAAGACAAATCAGCTAAACTCGGCTTGGTACTTTTTACATCATAGGGAGTTTTTCATTGTAGAGTAGTTT
Source organism: Maniola hyperantus (assembly GCF_902806685.2). Taxonomy (NCBI): domain Eukaryota; kingdom Metazoa; phylum Arthropoda; class Insecta; order Lepidoptera; family Nymphalidae; genus Maniola; species Maniola hyperantus. The sequence goes on along the minus strand of NC_048536.1, from coordinate 14,352,419 downwards.
GATTTTGGGAGCATACATTGTACTTTGTATGATAATTATGTATTACGCGAAGCCCTGGCAGTTTAATTAAAGAAGTGAATTTGTTGCAGCCCTGTTTGTGCTGATTCTGGAGTGGACTTTGCTATGGATGAAGATGAGGAGTACAACTAAACATTTTTTATTTCTATATTCTATTAATAATTTATATAATATTTTCTTGTATTTTAGAAATTAAATAACGAACACATAGTTAATTAAAATATACAATATTATAACACAAAAAAAAAGTTTAAAATAGAATTATTAAAAGTAAGGTCAGTTTAGATGATTATGGCGCACTTAATATTATGTTCTATTTGTTTTTGGAGTTTGTGTAGGTACTGGTTACGATAAGTATTCACGTAATTTTTTTCTGTCTAGATTTAAGAGGAGTAGGTACAATTCAACTTTTCTCGCTGTATTCATATATACATAAAGTATATATACTAAAAACAAAATTCAAACTATGTTCTAATTTTATAAATAACCAGGTGCCCTTTTATAGTTTGGATTGGATTGTTTATTTTTAAAATATCTAGGTACTTACATATTAATTTCTTGTCAAATTTAAGAATTTAAAGTAGTTAACACAAAATGTCAATTTTTAATAACTTGTAACTTTTGCAATTTAGTTTAAAAAAAATTGAGTCTTACAAATAGGTACAATGTTAGAAATACATAATTCCATATCATTATAAATTAACCATAAAATAAATTGCTATTCTAGAATTCCGCCTTAACCATTTTCTTTCAATAACTGATATCTTAACTTAGTATTACGATAGAAATAATGTATTTTTAAATTCATATATATACAAATAAACATTGAAGGATCTCTTTGCACAAACATTTTTAGATACTTAAGAAATAAGTGACTAATACAGCTTAAGTTAATTTACCTTTTCTAATTCAGGTGTTATAGCATTGTTTACCATGTAAGTATTTATGTATATATCTATGTAAAAACAACCGCAAAAGTATATTATTGTATAATTACCTTATTTTTTATGTGCTTTTACCAGGGTTGCCATATTATTATTTTAGTATAGAGTATTTCGATATTCCTTTTTTTACATTATATTCATTATTATGTCCTATACAAAAGTGCAATAGTTATGATGTATGTAACTGATGAACAATAAAAGGTTATTACATATGTTTTGTTATAAAAAAAGATTCCGTCGAATTGAGAACCTCCTCCTTTTTTTGAAGTCTGTTAAAAACGATTATCCATTGAATTAATTGGTCAGTTTTATCCACTATCAATTGGTCAATTGGTCATACCTTGGTACCTACATTATATGCATTGGCCACAAAATGACAAACTATTCTAGAGCTAATTTCATATTTATTAAATTTAAAATCGACAGTGTGGCTAATTCCGTTGTACACAATCTCTAAACTAAACTCAAATTGCACCTCTAAATCTATTGCTATCCCTTTCATAATGTTGCTTACGGAAAAGGCTAGCACTATATTTAGACATATTAATTTAGTTTAGTTTAGAGATTGTGTACACAAAAGAATCGGCCTCAGTATGACATCAAAATTAAAATATGTTAAAGTATTTTAGAATAATACAAAGTTATTTAATATTTACTTTGGTACATAAAAACGTAAAGACACTGTTGTATCGTGATAGAGTGGCAACCCTATTTTTTTATAATTCTCTAGCCTTCCGGTTTCATTATTTTACAATAGATAATTGTATTTGATGATTTCTACCGTTTTGCCTCACGAACGGCGAAGTAGAAGTCTATTTATATAACATGCATTTTCTTGAATTTGTAATAAATATCCTTGATGTTGTAGTTGTCTTGTCACACTTGTTTCAGATTACTGTACCTATTTAAAAAATTCCTCATTCTTTATGTAAACAATAACATAATTACTTTTATAAGTGTGAAAGATTTTTCATTTCACAATTATTATAGGTCTAGCAAGTATTTGTGTATTGTAAGTACTTTTCTAATATAATTAAATTACCTCTATTGACTACTGTCTATGATAGTGTAGTAAAATAACTGGTGGTTGTAGGGAGTTGTTGTCACTAAAATCTGTTTCTTACAGGCCTGACCTTTTTTTCAATACAGTATTTTACTCTTTGAAGTGTCTTAATTTGATCCTAAAGTGATAATAAACTACCAAAGAATTGCAAAAATTTTGTTCGATCGATAAGTGCAAAAAAAATGCATTTATATTTTGCATTTCACATTTCGCCGCGAAAACGCTACCCGCCATCTTTTTAGGATCATGAGCTGTCATGACGTCACGCGGATTTGCACGGATTGGTAAGCAAGTGTTTTCAATGAAGTACATTTGAATTTCAATCCATATGACGACGGAATTAACATGGCGGCTACGTTATCATGCGTTTTGGATATTTGTAGAACAGATAAAAAAGTGAAATCTTTAAAATGAATTATAATAAAATTAATTTTATAAACTGAAATTAACATTTTTCGATTGCTTATTTTATTGCTTATACTATCTTGTTTATACATTTTTAGATTTTTTTCTCGCTTGTTGTAAAATACCGTATTGTCTTAGCTTAGCTTTAGTGTTCAATAAAGTTGATTCATTTCATAATTCGTTTTTTGAATAATGCCATACCTATTATCTTAACAAGTATGTAAAAATCAATTTGTCTGTCTATTTGTTCGTGACCTAGGCATTCGCGCATCATTCATCCGATTGAGTTGAAATTTACGGTTTTAAATTTACATTTACAAGTTTACGTTTACAAGGTTTAATACCATCGAAGTACAAATGGCGCGCGAATCGCGTTGTCGTATGCCACGCCGGATATTTAGCTAGTATCATAATTTACAACTTAAAGAAGATTTCTTAGAATTAAAGAGCTTTCAGCTCACTTCATTAATATAATAAATAAAATTACCTATCTGAAAAATGGTATGTGATTGGTGGCTCAAATAAAACAATGTCTTTTTTCAGAAAAATATAATAATTAAACAATCAAAATATAATCTTTATCGAACTATACAACAGTATAAAGGGATTCTTAAAAAGAACTTACTTAAGTAAATAACCAAAATCTTTTCGAAATGTATATACATTACCTACGCGCACCATTTATATATACAATACTACACATGCAAACTCGCACAATAAAATTCAACATGATTTGTGGAAATAAAGATTGTCATAAATTGCTACAAGTAACTGTCCAAACTAACCAAAATAATGGCTAAGTTTATGAACTAATTTGATTTTAATTGAAATATTACATACATAAAAATAACTATTGTAGAAATAAATCAAGAGATTATTATTAATAATGTACAGAATGTAGCCACTGTTTATTTAAATTCCATCTATGTCAATGGCTTCATTCTATCAAATGAAGAAATTTAATTAAAGAAATCCTTTAGCTATACAATAGTAAATTAATAATTGATTATAATATTATGTCGATTTGCAAAATAAAATTTCTCAATAATCTAATTTTTAATTTCATAGTAATTTTGAGTAATTTTTTTTTCATTCAAATTGAAATAATATACTTGGTCAAAAGTTTTATTCTAGACCTTCACATAGGTAATATGTATGTAAGTCAGATAATAAATATGTAACGACTTGAAATTAGCTTTTTGTTTCCATGTTGTTTTGCAGGTACTATAAAGCATAAATATAATTTTATCATCCCATCCACAAAAATATTAAAGACTGATCTTAACATAATAAAATATATAAACTTGGTCCTGTCAAATTACTTGCTCAGTAGACGCTTTATTTATTAATTTATTGCACACACACAAATATTATGCTTAAAAACTAATAAAAAAACTTTTTTCTTTTATACATTTTGCATTTTAGCCCAGAGAAGTTAGACCTACCTATATCTGTCAACTGTAACTTGAAATGTTGCGGTTTTGATGAAAATCAATGAAAATACTTTGCGTAATTATCGATGTGTTTTACATTATTTAATACAAAATCTATTGAAAATATATTGAATCACAATATATTTTAAGCTAAGATGTCACAAAATGGCGGAAATGCATCCCTTTTCTTAGTTTGGACGAAATATTTATATTATTAAGAGCTTCAGAGACGGTCAAGCACGTAGATTTTTGCTTTTTTTGGACCGTTGACAAAGTTTGCTTGATGCTTGAGTCAAGGATTTACGTGTTTGACGTGTGATGTATGCGATTTTATATTTTTGCTTGACGCGACGTTCGGAGTGTTCGATGTATGAAAAAAATACTGTTTGCTTGATCAAGCCAAACAAATCTACGTGCTTGACGTCAAGCCGTTTGACCGTCTCGGAACCTATTTAGATAGTTTAGAAGTTAGGGAGGAGGACGTACAACCACATAAAACTACCACTTTGGCGCTCATTATTTCCTAGACGACAAATAGGTCTATAATAGCTAAAATTGTATTACTTTTTGGAGGGAATTTAGTCAGCTACAACAATTTTGTTGATAAATTACTATTCTGTAAAAGATACTACCTCTGATCCCATGTAATTTTTTTAGCAGCGCTCGCATTGATGAGGACTCTTGTCATTTTATTTAGGATGAATTTTATCTAGGGTTCATATTAAAACCCAGCGTTCCGGATTCGTTTCCCTGGGCTACTATTTCTGTTATACATAATATATTAGAATAGTACAGCTACAATAATTTATATCTTTTTATTAGTATAGAGAGTAAAATGACTGAAGAAGGTTTACGATAGGGAATATGATTGGACACAAACACTTAAATAATGATAAATGACGTCTAAGAACTTGAGGTAGGTAATTTATCAGGACCTTATAATATTGTTGACAGCACTATATGTACAGATTAAATCCTAATTGTACGATTACTTATATAAAATGAACGCTCGCTCCTCCTAGCAAACGGAGCAAACGTTTTCAAGACATGACCATAAAAGATAGCATGGCCAATTCTACAGTACGCAATCTCTAAGCTAAGCTGAACTGACAGATCTAAATCTGGAACTATCCTTTTCTGCAGGGGGCATTATGAAAGAGATAGCAATACAATAATTAAGCCTGCCATTTTGAGATAGTGGCTAATCCGTTTTACACAATCTCGAAACTAAAATGACAGGTCTATTAATGTTTTATTAATGCTTCCGGCGAAAAAGGTTAACGTTAGATTTAGACATGTTAATTTTGTTATGTGTACAACAATTAGCCACATTGTGTACAATAGAATTAGCCTCATTGTGAGGTGTTTAGCCCACTAACTCCAAGTTTGTAACTATAGAATTATAAGAAATGATATCCCTATAAATTTTACAATTAAAAATAATAGTAGTAAGTAAATATGGATTTCTGTGTATCTTAATTATTTGACTACGTATGTAGTTGTAATCAGGATCAGTAAATAAATAAATTGAATAAATCCGTTAGTAGATCTCGTACAAGAACGACCACAGAGAAAGACCAACTAGGATTACATAATATTCTGGAAGACTCGTCTAAGAGCTTCACGCAACATATTTTTCATTCAATATTGAAAAGCGAATAACGTTATCGGCACGCGTGTTGCTACTAGCAACGCATCGGATACACCCAACAAAACCCAGATGATGATGTCAATTGCATCTGGAGACTGTACAGACTGGGTGTAAGTAGACTAACTCGCACCCAGTTTGCGCGCTATATAAATATTTACGTAGTATTAACACACGACGAAAACTTTTACTGGTATGGACGTGACTCGATTTAAGTCTGGTACAGATTAGTTAAAACACAACATGCAATGCAACATCTATAAAAAACGTGTATTTGCCATAATAAATTATGATTATGATTTTAATGTTCGTAACCCATTAAAAATAACTTTTTTTATATTACATGATAGGCTAGCGCTTGACGACAACCAAGCTTTTAAAGAAAGCAATGATGAGGTCTAAGTTGGAGCGCGCGTTATTTAGAAAATGCCTATTCACTCTATTCTTGAGCAGGAAACCCGCTAACTGCGCGCAATCTACGTGCATTCTTAGCATACGCATTGTGACTTCTCTTGATTATTATCGATTTTTTGACGAACACTTAGTATACGCGCAGTAGTCAGTACGCTTTGGGCATTCTTTCACGAAGGCAATGCCGCGGCAAGTACGCTTTGTATTGCCTGTTGTGTTGCAAATAATCTGTACCAGGTTTAAGATAAGTGTTACATTGAGTCAGGGTTTAAGTCTCGTTGTATATGCCCACACTCGCATTGATTGTCACAAGTCATGTGCGAGGGTCGTACGACAGGGTGCGAATGATCCCAAACGATTGGGATAGTAAGCGCTCACTCCGGATCCGAGTTAGTCGTATGTACGCAAAGTAAGCACGGCCTATGGCTAATCGCACTTTGAACGCGTTTTCATACGAGCACGCACAAACAATCCCGACCTCCCAAATAGATACTATGGGAGCGCGCATACGTAAACCCAGTCTGCGCGCTCCCATGGAAGTCATGATTGTTCGTACGAGTCAAATTCGTAAGAAAATGCACCTACAGTGTGTTCGGCCTAAGGATTGAAACACGTCCGGCATAGTACGGTGTTATAAAGATGAAGAGGGGACAAAATCAAAAAGCTCCTCCGAAATAGATCGTATAAACGCCAACAAGCCGTTCAATGCGCTCGTGTGGGCATACGCGGCGCGGAGTGCGGTCGGCGCACTTAGCTGCGCTTGTCGGCGGGCGTGGCGGGCGGCTCTTCAGGCGGCGCGGGCGCGGGAGGTGGCGAGCGCAGCTTGGCTCGCGGCCTCCACGCGTCTAGCAGCGCCTCCACACGCTCGTCCGTGGGGCCCCAGCGGGCAAAGCCGGCCGCGTTCTGCAGCCACACCACCACCGTGCCACCGCCCCAGCGGAAGTACACCTCGTTCCTGCGCACCCACCACGAGTTTAATTCAACTCAGTCATGGGTTGACTCAACCGGGTCAACCCATAAGACCTGCCACATATTTTTCGCAAACTAGCGTCCGCCTGCAGTTCCGCTCGGCGAAAATATAAACCCTTTTTTTCCCTATCCCATAGAAATTCCGAAAAATCCGGTCTTATTCCTCATCTATATTATAAAGGGTCTAGGGAACCTCTGTGCAAAATTTCAGCTTTTTTCGCTCAAGGGTTTAGGCTGGGCGTTAAGTCAGTGAGTCAGACTTTAGTCACACTCACTCAGCAGTAGAAGTCCAATCCAATTCATTAGCCTCTATGCATCCACCACCACACAAATGGATACGAGCCGACAGTCTGGCAGTCGTGAGGTATACAACATAATACCTGTTATAAGCAGTCTGCGGCACGCTTTAGAATTTTTCTAACATTAATGATAATAATTATACAGCTGGCCTAAAACGATAAAATAACGAATTTTGTATTCAATTCTCTTTTATTAGGTGACAGCAAGAATTTCACCATGAATCGATAATATAATCTATCATCTAGGTATTATAATGCATAGTTCAGTCTGGTATTACAACAGAACAAAGAAATACTCACTTGGGAAGGACATGCTGAAAGCCGTGCCGGTACTCGTGTTCGAATGCTGGGATTACAACCTATAAACATAATATTAAGTAATAATGAATCAACTAAAAAAAAATCTCTTTAGAAATATTATATTCAGCGCCATCTATGAAAATTTTCTCGAACGTTGCCTGGAACTATGCATGGTTTTCACCATAGACTAAAATATTAAAGGGGTGGATACAAAAACTACAATATGCCAGTTGGGAATAATAGGACGGTTCCATACCTCAAAGGAAAAATGGCACCCTTATAGGATCACTTCGTAGTCTGTCTATCTGTTGTCTGTCAAGAAACCTATACAGTACTTCCCTTTGACCTCATTGATCATGAAATTTGACAGGTAGGTATGTCTTATAGCGCAAGTTAAGGCTCCCCCACACAGCCACGTTATTATCGGTCGATAATATCGCATGCGTTATTGCGATATCTGTTTTCAGTACATTTTGTTACATACACAACGCGGCTGTGTGGGGGAGCCTTAAAGGGAAAAATTCGAAAACCGTGAATTTGTGGTTACATAAGAAAAAATTCAAATGTGTTCATGAACAAAATTAATTAATTAGTATTTTCAAAGTAAAGGATACATAACTATATCAAATGGGGGTATCATATAAAAGGGCTTTACCTGTACATTCTAAAACAAATTTTTATTTGTTTTTTTATGCATAATACTTTTTGATTTATCATGAAAAATGTCGAAAAAATACTGTTCCCTTAGCCCCGAAATTTACCAATCGAAAAATCTTAAATAATTATGTATATTTTTAACCAACTTCAAAAAAGTAGGAGGTTCTAAATTCGTCGGATTTTTTTTATAGGAAAAATAAAAATAACACTAACTATCATAGTTTTTTCAAGTGAAAACTTCTTTACTAGCGTTAGGAAATAGCAAATACTTAACAGCATGTGGATAACATTATGAAAATCAGTACCCTTATTATAAATGCGAAAGTGTGTTTGTTTGTTGGTTTATTGGTTTGTCCTTCAATCACGTCGCAACGGTGCATCTTCTTCTTCTTCTTCTTCTTCGCTCTGGGCTGGTTTCCGCACTTAAACGTTTCCGTCTGTTGTGCGTGCATTGCCCCTCCCCGCTGAAGTTGCAACGGTGCAACGGATTGACGTGATTTTTTGCATGGGTATAGATAAAGACCTGGAGAGTGACATAGGCTACTTTTTATCCCGGAAAATCAAAGAGTTCCCACAGGATTTTAAAAAAACCTAATTCCTCACGGACGAAGTCGCGGGCATCAGCTAGTACTTTATAAAACAGCAGTGACGTGATAAAGCTTATCTCTTCGCGAACGAATATAATTTTTCATAGAATTTCTGAATAATATATAGTCGACAATTTTAAATCGGAGTCGACCCTAGGAGCCAGGTTGACGGTTTAGATCAACCGCAGATGGCTTGACAACCTTGCAAAAAAAACCAAATTTACCAATCGAAAAATCTTAAATAATTATGTATATTTTTAACCAACTTCAAAAAAGTAGGAGGTTCTAAATTCGTCGGATTTTTTTTATAGGAAAAATAAAAATAACACTAACTATCATAGTTTTTTCAAGTGAAAACTTCTTTACTAGCGTTAGGAAATAGCAAATACTTAACAGCATGTGGATAACATTATGAAAATCAGTACCCTTATTATAAATGCGAAAGTGTGTTTGTTTGTTGGTTTATTGGTTTGTCCTTCAATCACGTCGCAACGGTGCATCTTCTTCTTCTTCTTCTTCGCTCTGGGCTGGTTTCCGCACTTAAACGTTTCCGTCTGTTGTGCGTGCATTGCCCCTCCCCGCTGAAGTTGCAACGGTGCAACGGATTGACGTGATTTTTTGCATGGGTATAGATAAAGACCTGGAGAGTGACATAGGCTACTTTTTATCCCGGAAAATCAGAGTTCCCACAGGATTTTAAAAAAACCTAATTCCTCACGGACGAAGTCGCGGGCATCAGCTAGTACTTTATAAAACAGCAGTGACGTGATAAAGCTTATCTCTTCGCGAACGAATATAATTTTTCATAGAATTTCTGTATAATATATAGTCGACAATTTTAAATCGGAGTCGACCCTAGGAGCCAGGTTGACGGTTTAGATCAACCGCAGATGGCTTGACAACCTTGCAAAAAAAACGCCGCGAATTTAACTGCTTATGCACCTTTATGCTTATGCTTATGACGGTCTTTGTCAGCGATTTAGCTACTCTGTATCATAATGGACGTCATTTTCACGTCAGATTTCAGGATGCGATTATGGAAATAACGTCCAATGGAAACTAAAGGTGGCGGTACCTGTTTTCGCTTGAAGTGGCTGGCCTGCAGCTTGTGAAGCGCGCGCGCGTGGCGATCGGCCCACTCGGGCAGCACCACCACGAAGCTAAGCGGCTCGGCCGAGTCCTGCAACAGGCGCTCCATGTGCCGCAGCGCCGCCTCCAGCAGCTCCTCGCAGTAGGGCGGGTGCGCCACCAGCGACCCCGCCACCGGCCGCAGCTCCAGGAACGGCCTGCCAGGGGAGACGAACGTTATCCGCCGCACGAGACATATACAGTATAACGTGTCTGCGTCGTCGACTCACCCCCGGGAGCCGAAGTAGGAGTCGGTGTCGGCGAAGGCGGAGCAGTACTGGCGGAAGTAGCAGTCGAGCGGGCTCGCGAAGCACTCGAAGCTGACGCCGAAGCAGCGATGCAGGCATTCCAGCACGGGTACGGGCAGCGCCATCTGCGCCAGGTGCGCGTCGGGCGCCTGCGCCGCCGCGTGCGCCGCGCCCACCCACGCCGCGTAACGCCGCAGCACGCACCATACGCGAGACACAAACTGCTCGAACTTCTTGTCGTCGAAGCAGCTGTACCGGTACAGTTGTTCCTGCGACAACACACAGAGATCCGTTCATATCTACACTGTCTGACATGGTCAATATCATTGACAGTGTCTATATCTCTCAATTATTTATGCCCAAAAACATTTATCATCATCATGACCCATCCCAGACGGAAACGTTTAAGTGCGGAAACCAGCCCAGAGTGAAGAAAGAAGAAAGAAAGAAGACCCATCCCATTAATTTGCAATAATAAATGTTAAAAAGTTGTTTCGCGTTGTTCACATATTACGCATCTCGCTCTTGAGTAGTTGATTGCATGCTCTCTTCATTTGACTTGGAGCAACCATGGAGAGCACTGTTCGACTGCCGGTGTCCCCAGTGAGCATTAGCAGCGCAGCACGTCTTCTTTGTGGCTGTGCAGATCATTGGATCTCCTATATTACTTCGACCGTCTCCGATCTTTTGTGGTCCCCAACAGTTCCGTACCACTACTTGTGGCTGCCAGGTACAGGCACTTTCCTGGCTGGAATTTGAGTAGCGTGCTCAGGGTGTACAATGTGTTTCCCTAGGTGGATGCTACATTTATGCATTAGAGCAGGGCAGTAGAAGATTATGTGCATCAGGATCTCGACAGACGTATCCCGACATATTGTAGTGTAGGCTTGGTGTGTCTCCAACCGTAAGCCCGGTGTAACACCAGCTTGCGCCAAAACTGCTAACGTTGCACGTTACATTGTATTAATGCATTCTCGATTATTACACGCTTTACGCTCAACATGATCAGACGTTTTATTTCTATCATCATCACCAACACCAATCACCACATGGCGACCCTGCTCTAAGGACTTGAGAAGAAGAGATGAAGCAACAAAATGGGGAAGAAATATCCCAAGTCAAAAGAAGAAAGAAGAGACCATCATTGTGGCGCAAAATGCCAATGGCGAGGCCAGCGCTAGTCGACTTTACTCGGAATTGGAATTAAGTGATATTTTATTAAAAAATGTCAAGAAAAATCAATTAATATCTTACGAAGAGAAATGAATGCAGGCCATATGAATGTTGTAACGAGGCCCCCGGAGATGGTGACTTCAGCGCATATTTGAGCCCCGCGACGCGACGTTCCGAGAAATTTGGCCGACGTGACCCGACCCAGTGTTTGTGAACAGTGTACCTACGATGTGAATGGAATGTACTGTGACCTTTTTCCGAGAACTGCACCTGTTACTTAAGTGCGAACTTATAAAATTAATATATGGAATTAGAACAATTAGATACTATATTAGTGCAATTAAATCAATTAAGGACTTATTTAGTGAAAATCGGACCTAGTAGAAGAAAAGGGGACTTGTTAGTGAAAAAGTACAGTGAGGCAAATAAATGTTATAATAGTTATTTAGAAGTAATAGGGATAGTACAAGAAAAATTCGATAAAAACGAGTATACACAGGACACTCAAAAATATGTATTAGGAATTAAATATAAGGTAGAGAGTTTATATAGGGATATTTTTAATTTGTGTAATTTACAGGAAACTTCCACAGGCAAGATGGAGAGTAAGGTAAGTTTTGATTTGAAAACCGCGGTAAACTTGTTGCCTATTATGACCGACGATGAAAGTGTTACGCAAAAATTAATAGATGCAATTGAACTTTATAATTCGATGTTAAATACCGAAACTAAATGCTTACTTGTGAATTTTATCTTGAAAACACGCCTTTCGCGTAATGCTAAGCTACGCCTTAATACAAAATACGACGATGTAGAATCTTTATTGCGGGACATGAAATTGCATCTGTTAACTAAAAAATCCGATGTAGCGTTACAAAGTAAACTACAATCGACCGTTCAGGCCAATAAGTCGATTGAAGAATTTGGACAGGAAATTGAAAAATTATTCGTAGAATTAACGATTTCACAGGCTGACGGAGAGCCGTCAAAATACGAAATTTTGCGGCCATTAAATGAAAAAAATGCTATAAAACGGTTTGCAGATGGATTGCGGAGCCAAAAATTAAGCACGATCATAGCCGCACGCAACTATAGCACTCTGAAAGATGCAATAAGAGCAGCGGAGGACGAATCCTTAGTGAATCCTCCTCCTCCTTTCATGACATATCAAAGAGGTCAATTTCGTGGTAGACGTGGTTATAATAACTTTAATAGGGGAAGGCCACAATATTATCCAAGGTCATATTATAATAATTCGTATCATAACAACGATCACTTTCATAATAATTCCCAAAGATATTCCTATTATAATCGTGGTTTTTCATCTGCCAGAAATGCGGTCAGGGGTGCAAACCCAACTCGAGGTCGTGGTGTTACATATCAGTGGCAAAATAACAATAGAAGTTCACGAGGAGCTTTTACAAATAGGAATCAGAGGAAAATAAATTATGCTGCTCCTTCGTCAACTGAAAACAACGAGAGTTCAGAAAAATTTTTTCGTCCCTAAATTCATTTTATCAGGAAATAGCATAAATTGGGTGAATTTTAGGCGTTACGGTCAGACAGTAGACTTATTAGTGGATACTGGAGCATCAATTTGCGCTATTAAGCGTAGTTCATTAAATAAACTTAGAAATCAACCACAATTTTATGCTGATGAGTTTGAGATTCATGGAGTTGGTGGCGGTCTTATGTCAGAAGGTTATGTATTTTTAGATCTCTACAGCTATGGCAAAAAATTCATACAAAAATTTTATGTGTTTCGTAATTTACCATGTAATTCATCTGGAATTTTAGGACAAGACTTTCTGTTAAAATACCGTGGGATTGTGAACTATAAAAATAAGTGTTTAATATTAAGGAATAGATTTAGTACTGTAAGATTAGCGCTTAACTTTGATGACGTGTTAGAAATAGAACCTAGATGTGAAGTTATTAAGTATATTCCTACTAATCTTAATAAAGATTGCGTAATTGTAAGCGATGAAGTGGCTAATGGTGTATTCATAGCGAATTCAATTTGTTCGCCAAAAAATGGGTGTTTACCTGTTAAGATATTAAATACAACAGAAAATAAAGTAGTTTTAAGAAATATTAAGCCTATTGTGCATGATGCAGATGAGTATTATATAAGTAAGTTTAGTTCTAGTTTATTAAGCCCGTCACGCACGCGTGAATTATTTTCTTTATTAAAGTTGGAATCTTATTTGAATAAGGAAGAACAAAGTACAATTGAAAATATTTGTGCTAAGTATAGTGATATTTTTCACTTACCAAATGATAAATTGAGTGTAACGAATATTTACAAGCAAGACATTAAATTGAAAGACAATACTTCAGCGGTTTATAGTAAACCATATAGGTTACCCTTTGCACAAAAACAAGAAATTAAAAAACAGGTTGAAGAGTTACTTAAAAATGATATTATAGAAGAGTCAGTTAGTGATTGGTCAAGTCCATTACTTATAGTTCCAAAAAAGGTAGATAAATCAGGTGAAAGAAAATGGAGAGTTGTTATAGATTATAGAAAGCTTAATGATAATATAAAAGATGACAAATTCCCACTACCCAATATCACAGATATTCTAGATTCGTTATCAGGTTTCATATATTTTTCACATCTTGATTTATCGCAAGGGTATTATCAAATTGAATTAGATCCAGAAAGTAGAAAGTATACTGCTTTTTCGACTGATCAAGGTCAATATCAAATGAAAAGACTGCCTATGGGTCTGAAAATCAGCCCAAGTGCTTTTTCTAGAGCAATGACAGTAGCTATGGCAGGATTGAATTATGAAAAATGTCTGATATACCTAGACGATTTAATAGTTTTAGGTAGAAATTTGGAAGATCATAATAAAAATTTAATTACAATTTTTGAAAGACTTCGAAAAGTTAACCTCAAGTTAAATCCTTCAAAATGTGAATTTTTGAAGAAGGAACTTTTATATTTAGGCCATGTTATTTCAAACAGTGGAATTTTACCAGATCCAGAAAAGGTGAAAGTGGTAAAGAATTATCCGGTTCCAAAATCAACTGATGATGTAAAACGTTTCGTAGCATTCGCTAACTACTATAGAAAATTCGTAAAAAACTTTGCAGATATTGTCTTACCTCTAAATAAACTCGCAAAAAAAGATGCAATTTTTAATTGGTCATCAGAATGTGAAGAAGCTTTTAACACATTAAAAAATATTCTAATTAATCCTCCAGTATTGAGTTATCCAGATTTTTCAGAAAATAATGAATTTGTTTTAGAAACAGACAGTTCAGGTTTTGCAATAGGTAGTGTATTATGCAATAAAAACGGTAAACCAATCGCTTATGCGAGCAGAAATCTAAATAAAGCAGAACTAAATTACCCGATTATAGAAAAAGAACTACTAGCTATAGTATGGTCAGTAAAATATTTTAGGCCTTATTTATATGCTCGTAAATTCAGGATAAAAACAGATCATAAACCATTAATATATTTATTTGGAATGAGAAATCCTACCAGTCGTTTAACAAAATTTAGACTTTGTCTGGAAGAGTATGATTTTGTTGTTGAGTATGTAAAGGGAAAGAGTAATGTAGCTGCAGATGCATTATCTCGTATGATTGTGGAATCTAATGAGTTGAAGAGTATGAATGAGAAGTATGTAAGTGAGAAGAATGTTAATGTGATGACACGTGCTCAGACTAAGAAAGCGAGAGAATGTGAGAATAAAAATATTGTTACAAACAAGGACGTACCGGCATTTAGACAACATGTAGACAACGTAAGGACTGATCAACCTAACGTTGTTGAGATACTAAAAAAGACTACTAATGACACGGAACTGACATTAATCGATAAGAGAAAGTGGTTAGATATTTTAAATAATAAAAGACTAAATAAACGCGTTTCAAGAAATAAAAACTACATGTACGTTAAGGAAAAGTTGACTATATATTCATGTTTGAACCCAAATTCTTTATCAATAAGGACGCGAGACGACTTGTTGAAAGAATTGGAAGATATGTGTGAAGAGATAAATATAAAAGAGCTCGTTATAATTAAAAATGAAGATAACTTGAAAATGATTAAAACAATGTTAAATAAAATAAAAGATGATAAAAGTAAAAATAAAGAAAATCTTAGGTTTTGTGTAATAAATAATGTGGAGAGAATAAGTGATAATGATAAAAAGAAACTTATATTAAATGATTTCCATTTGTTACCTACAAGTGGACATGCAGGAGTAAGGAGAACACTTAACAATATTAAAAAGTATTATTATTGGCCAGGGATGGAAACAGATGTCATCGAGTTTATTAAAAAGTGTATTAAGTGTCAAAAGTGTAAGCATCATAGATATATTCGAGAACCTCTAACTGTAACTACGACAGCATCTTCAGCTTTAGATAAAGTATTTTTAGATATTGTTGGTCCTATAGATAAAGATGATTTTGGATATAAATATATACTAACAATTCAATGCGAATTAACAAAATATTTAGAAGCATACCCATTAGTTACAAAATCAGCTGAAGAGGTTGCTAAAATTTTTGTGGAAAAATTTATTTTATCTTACGGCGTTCCAAGGATTAGGCACGGATAGAGGATCTGAATTTATTAGTTCTATAATGAAAGAAACTTGTACAATTTTAGGTATTGAAAAAATGTTATCGACTGCTTATCATCATGAATCTATTGGTGCGTTAGAGAATACACATAAAGGGTTAGGTAATTTTCTTAGAATACAAACTAACGGTTTTCCAAATTCATGGAGTTCTTGGATTCCCTTTTGGAAATTTTCGTACAACACAACAGTTCATAGTGAAACTAAATATACTCCTTATGAATTAGTATTTGGCCATGCATGTGTATTGCCTAACAATCTGACATCAAAAGTTGAACCTTTATATAACTTTGAAAATTATCCTCTTGAACTTAAATATAGATTACAAAAAGCTCAAAGTGATGCGAGAAATAATTTAATTAAAAGCAAGGAAGCAAGAAAATTTAAATATGATATAAAAATAAATCCAATCCATTACGAAAAGGATGATTTGGTTTTGGTTAAGCAAGAGAATACTAAAAAGCTAGAAAATTTATATAAAGGTCCATACCCAGTGGTAGAAGATGTATCTCCAAATGTTAAGATAATTATAGATAATAAAATTAGATTAGTGCATAAGAATAGAACTATTCCTTTTTATGATTAAGTTCTTTATGTGTAAGATTTCTTTATTTGGTTTTTTTTCTTTCAAAAAAAAAAAAAAAAACGGTAGAGGTGTAGTGTAGGCTTGGTGTGTCTCCAACCGTAAGCCCGGTGTAACACCAGCTTGCGCCAAAACTGCTAACGTTGCACGTTACATTGTATTAATGCATTCTCGATTATTACACGCTTTACGCTCAACATGATCAGACGTTTTATTTCTATCATCATCACCAACACCAATCACCACAATATACTACAGAGAGAGCACACTTACGAGTTTCTGCAGGTAGGTGGCGTTGAGCACCTGCGTGTCGCCCAGGTAGCGCAGCAGCGCCTGGTCGCGGTCTAGGAAGTGCTCGACGAGCGGCGCGCGCGGCGCGGGCAGCGCGAACTGCACGGGGTAGCACCACACCTTACGCAGCGCCGCCTGCTGCAGCGGCGCCGGCAGCTCCTACATCGTTCTCAGATTTTTAAAAACCGGTCAAATGCGAGTCGGGACTTCCGTGCCTTAGAAGTATACTTTTTTATTATTTTGTTGCTTAAATTATCTCCAAATGCAATTTTAAGTTTGTAATCTTAAATTCATATCACTTAAATATTTTTTTGATACATAAGTACTTCTAGACAAAAGTTCCCTTATGAGGTCCCTGGAGCTGTAGAAAAATGAGGAATTGACATTTCATGATACCTCAGAGCCTCATTATTTTGATCTTTCTAAATAAAACACAAAAATGTTTCTACCTATGTCTGTTATAGATGTGGGGATATCAAATGAAAGGTATTCATGTTAAAAATCCATACTAATATTATAAATGCGGAGGTGTGTCTGTCTGTCTGTCTGATAACTTTTCACAAGCCAACAGTTTACTGATTTTGATGAAATTTGGTACAGAGTTAGCTTAGATCCCGGGGACAGACATGGGCTACTTTTTGTTCCAGAAAATCGAAGAATTCCCACAGGATTCATAAGGACCAATCAGTTTAAGTGGAAATTTGGTACATACAGAAGTAGCTTATTATCCTGGAAAAGCCGAGTTTCCACTCGATTTATGGAAAATAAATAATTCACAAAATCATTAAATATTTCAACTCTCATTCTAATTTAAATCCTGTAATTAAAATCCAAACAATCTTTTTTAAAATAAAATCTTGTTCTAGTTACCTGTATACCATTTTCTTTCAACAGTATGCTATGCTTTTCTCTTATTTTGCGAGCGTACTCTGCTGACAAGTGGTATATCTTTAGGCAGATTCCTTCCACAGAAGCCTTGGCAGTTTCAGCCAGGTGTGGCTGACATTGTCTCTGTAGGAAAAAATACAAATTATTGGAATAATAATGGAATATTATTTAGTTATATCTATATTTCGATATCTTGATCTTAATAATATAAATGTGAAAGTTAGGATGTTTGTTATTCCATTCCACCATGACTGAAACGACTTGGCTGAAAGGAATGGAGATAGCAGCTTATAAACTTAATTGAATAACATAGGCTACATTTTATCCCAGAAAATCTAAGGGTTCCCACAGGATTTTAAAAACCTAAATCCACATGGACAAAGTGAGAGGCATCCTCTAGTATTTAATGAAAATATCATCAATTAGGAAGATATTTGACGGCAATGGATCCAGCTGCTAAGAAATTGTAAGTAATTGCAAGTAAAAGTAAAGTAAATAAAGAAGAAAGAAAGAGGAAAAAGTAAACTAATAATATCATACAAATTGCATTACTTAGGTAAAATATTACTAAGATTTACTCTCAAATGTGCCAGTCTGTCTTGAAAATCATCATAAGTAGCTCCCACTGTACGCCGCAACCATTGAAAGGTGTCCTCAGCGTTCCATTTGACTACTTTACGACTCTCTGGTGATGCATTCCTCGATTCAATCATTTTCTTAGCTGCTTCAGCATATCGTGACAACTGCTTCCTAGCATCTCCAGTAAATTTTGGATGAGTTAATTTTATTGGTATATCATTCATTATTTCCTCGTACATGGAGTGAGATATCTCCGGGAAGCAGTGGCTCGGGAGAAGTGGATCGGAGCCTCCTTGGTCGTTCACTTTTCTCTCCATCAACCATCTATTGAAGGAATCCTTGGGAGCATCTATACCTTCTCTCGTGTGACATAGCTCCTGATAACACTGCCTCAATTTATTAGCTAAAGTAAACCGAAAGCCCTCAATCTCAGGATGTGGATGAGGACATATAGTAGGAGGACGCTCATAAATCACGACATTTGTGGGTACTTCAATATCCCACGGGCCCGCAAGGACAAACTTTTTCGGTGGCGGGCCGTTATCTTCGGATGGACGCCGCTTGCTAGCACTCGGAGTTACATTGCCAGCATTTTGGGGTCCAGTGTGGCAAATTCCGAGCGGATCCGTAATGGGATCAAAATCTCTCTTGACCGCTGGTAGTTCCCACATTGACTCGCCGGATATTTTGTTCCAAAAGTACGGCCTGTTTTCTCGCCTCGACCAATATTTCCGCCAGCCCTGCTGCAGCAGGTCGGGGTGTAGTTCGGCAGCGAACTGTGGTGCGAGCGGGGCCGGTGCACCCGGCGTCTGCGGAGTCTCGCCGCTGCCGCCGGGCGACGACTGGATCTCTGGAGAAGAATCGCTGAGCGTCGGCGCTGTTTCCCATGACGAGGATCCAGCGACAACTTTATCCCGAACATCATTCATATTGATGGACTCCTTGTTGCCGACTCTTCGATAGAATCACACGATAACTTAAAAGGAAGCTCAGGAATAAAACTATTCTAGTAGATATCAATGCGTTGAGCGTATTATAAGTTTCCTCTAAGCACAGTAAATTTGTTGATATTCATGATATTGTTACCGCCAAGAAATTTTATAAGGCAGAATTCAACAATGTCACAGAAACACATGACGAATACAGTCAAAAAACATATTTATTAAATATTTTCAATAAGAAATAATAATGAAACTATCAAAATAGCACAAAATACTTAAACAATCGTAAGAATTAATCAGAAATAAATAAGCTGGCGTAGCTCCCCAAGCACCGCCATCCACAGATAAACGAGATAAACCATAAACTACGATCACAGACACAGACTAACTACATTCCACAATGTTTTATAGTGGTCCGTGGTCTTAGACTATGATACAAAGAGAATAAGAACCTTTATCTATTATTATCTATGAATATAACCATTAAATAGTCGTAGCGGGTAACAATTGTAAAAGTGACAAACATTTGCAGGCTCAGACTAAGAATCAAGAGACTTGTCAAACGCGTATACCCGAAAGGGACAAAACAGCAAAATAAATAAAGGAAATAATACTTAAGTATGAAAGGTTATGTTTCATAATTTGCGTTCGCTACAACTTTTACACAGCAATGCAACATAAATGGCTTCTACACACCTTCAATAGGTACTAAATTTAAAACAGAAAACTAAATAAAAACTCGTAATATTCGCAATGAATTACTATCACAGAGGTTTGATGGGCACAAGCTATAACGTGCCCAACAAAAAAAGCTAAACTAACTATGACAAAGACAAAAAACTGTGTCTCTATCACTCTTCAGAGCTTTTCTATACACCTAGCTTGCTCTAACAAGGTATTATTATTTTAATGCCAAGGCTCCTTATCATAGGGGTGCAACTCTACAACATTAAAAAATCGCAAATTGAAAATCGCTTGTGGTGCCATCTAAGCGCGAGCACGGCTAAACAAATAGAGAACAGTTTACAAAAGACGTCAATAGATGGCGGGCACATTGGTGTAATTTTAATGACATTAATAAATTATAACCAAGTTTTCATGTTTTCGTGTGCTGTAGTAAATATTTATATTTCTGTTAAATTTATCTGACCCTGCTTTAATAACAGGACTCTGTAGTCTGTATTTCCTTTCACCACCTCGATAACTATATTCTAAGGATTGATTTAGTGACTCGATTTATGCCTGAACGATTGACCACGGCTACGGATTACGGACTTGTTTTTGCTTTGTGAAATGATTATTCTGTGAATATATTTGTGCAGAAAAATGCCACGGAGATCTCGATGTGTGTCTGGATGTGACTAATTCGGTAAGTATAAAATCAGCTTACTCGTAATCTAACTCAAAATTACTTCAATGAGTCAAACTCTATGCACCATTAAGGCACCATTAGCACATTAGGTATTTTATCATGATGCTAGGTATATAGTTCCTGCGATTTCGTCCGCTCGAAAAAACTATTTTAGAAATCCCGTGAGAAGTCCAATTTTCCGGGATAAATGTGGCCTACAAGTTACAACCGTCTGATGCAAGCTATCTCTGTACCAAACAGATGATGACCACCACTTTGTCTACGTGGATTTAGGGTTTTTGGGAATCCCATGGGAACTGTTTGAGTTTTCCGTGACAAAGGAAGCCTATGTCCTTACCTGGATGCAAGTTATCTCTGTACTAACTTTCATCATAAACGGTTACACAAATTTACTGTAAAAAGCTAGTATACAGACAGGTTGACACACTTTTGCATTTATCATATTGCTATGGATTATTAACTACTAATTCTGTAAATATTTTGTTTTGTAATTAAGTGTACTTACAACATTTGTTTTGAACTTTATTGACTAAGTTATTTTTATATTATAGGTATCAGCTATCAACTAATTAAGTACAATAAGTAAGTATAGACTAATGCATATTTTATGTTATTACTTTTTCAGATGTTTGCATGGCTTTCCAAAACCTGGCTACTCCTCTCCTTGAAACCATTTAAACAATGAAAAGAGATAGTAGGACAACATTTAGAAAGCAAGACTGATAATGAAATAATATATAGTTACGAATTATCAAATTTGCAATCACCAGTTTGAAGATCGTTGAAATACACCAGTTGTGGTAGTAATATGAAAGTTATGAAAAGTAAATAACCAAAAATTTTGGATTTGAGCGTTACCTATTTCACAATCTCGTGGGTCTTGAATTTGGGTATGTATTTTATGTACCTAGTTACGAATTTATGAAAATAAAATATTTTACAAACCCTTAAAACCTTTTTATTTCTATAGTGTTTTATAATTTAGTATCTTAAAGAGTCAGTCTTGTAATATATATTTTTAAACATGTTTTAAACAAACGTTAATGGAATTATTGATGTTTTTTTAAAACATGTTCAAAAATATAAAATATTCTAGTAAAGTACATTTAAATAGCATTTAAATTTTCGCGCTCTCGCACGCCTAGCGCGCTTTTAGTGCCCTCTAGATGTGAGCACACGCGTAACTTTGAAAAAGAAATCTAGAGTCGCACATCTATCTCTAGTATATAGTAGATAATCTATGCTCCTTATTCTTAGTCTGAGTTTGCAGGTGTCAAGTAGAAAGGGTTAAAATCCAGAGCCGAAGAGTATGTAACCACGGCACTACGTTTCCAGAGCCGTACAACCAGGCCTATCAACTGAATATCCTATATGTTAGGTATTGGTCTGTGCGTACAACCAGAAAATAAACACATTTCCGTTCACATTACTGGTCTGTGGTTCACATTGATACTTAGTCTGTGACATTCACTGACCTAGTGATCTGTGTTCACAGACTATTAAAAAAAAATGAGAGAGATATAGGCGTTTTTGGCGGGAAACGCGAAGTGCGCTTTTTAATTGAAAATTGTTAAAAATATAGTTTTTGAGTGTAAATAGTACATTATTTTGTAAATAGTTTTCGTTAAACTGTGGTACAATGCCGCCAGATAGTGACGGCTGTGATTTGGAACCAGCAGCGGGCAAAAAGAGGAAGAAAATGCAAAAGGAGAAACCCTCTGAAAGTGATGGTGCAAAATACAAACCATTTATAAAACCAGGGTATCGCCGGGCGTACGGCGATACTAGTACCAATTCAGAATTCCCTGTATACGTAGAAAGCACAGAAGATATCAAACTAGGAAACAAAAACCCCCTAGTGGTATCCAAATATTTTAAACAAGTAAAAGGTGTAAGTGAAAGTAGGCGCATAAACGCTACTAAAATTATGCTTGTCTTCAAACAAGCGACAGCGGCTAATGACTTTTTGAAGCACGAGTGCCTTTCAGTTTATAAACTTCGAGCGTTCATCCCGGCGTCCTCTGTGGAAAGGGTAGGGGTGGTTAGGTTTATTCCAAAAGAATCTAGCAATCAGGAACTTTTCAATAAACTCTCCTCGGAAAGTGAAGTAATAGGTGTAAAGAGATTTTTGAAAAAAGTGGGAGAGGAGCTAATTCCTCTCTCCACTATCAGTGTAATTTTCAGCGGTACTAGTCTACCGCAGTATATTTATTTGGACAACTGGAGATACAAAGTTTTCACTTATGTTCCTCCTTTGATGCAATGTTTTAAATGTATGAAATTTAACCATTATGGGAAAATTTGTAAAAATCAGCAAATATGCTCACGGTGCGCTGGTGAGCACCATTACAAGGACTGCACGACGGATACACTGAAGTGCAGCAATTGTGGGGGTGCGCATCTTGCAATATCAAAAACGTGTCCTGTAAAGGCAGCGAGAATGGAGAGGAACAAAAAAGAAACCTACTCAAAAGTAGTTCAAATAAGTAGTGCGAGTTTCCCTCCACTCCCAAAGCCTCAGAGCCCTCAGACATATGAAAAAAACCAAACTACATACTCACAGCCTAAGCAAACTACACAGACAAAGACAGAAATTTCACACAATGATATTGTAAATAACTCTAAGCTTTTAGGAGCCATAGTAAACACTTTGGTTACAATAGGGAACTCTAATAATATTAAGACTACTAATCAAATCAAAGAAACATTTTTAGAACATTTAAGTAAAATATAATGGATTCTCACCTAACTATTGTGCAGCATAATATCCAAAGTATTAACAATAAGAAACCCTTGGTTAAAACATTTTTGGAACAACATAATATTGATATTTTGCTATTAAATGAGACCTGGCAAAAAAATACAAGTAATCCTATTAGATTTTCAGGATATAATTTTGTAGGAAAAAATGCAAATAATGAACATGGTGGAGTAGGCATTTTATTAAAAAATACATTAAAATATAAAATATTGCCAACACAATTTTATCAAGATGTCCAGTCCATAGCAATTTCTCTAGAAACTAATATAGGTTCCGTGTCGATTCTATGTGTTTATTGTCCACCTAAAAATAAAAATAACAATTATTGTAGAATTAATAAACTTAAAAATATTATTGCTAGCTTACCAAAACCTTGTATAGTCTCAGGAGATTTTAACGCGCATCATATTGCTTTTGGGTGCAATTGTACAAATTCAAGAGGCAAAACATTGTTTGAAATTTTTGATGAACATGACCTATGCCTGTTAAACACAGGTGTATCTACTACAGTACAAAGACCTAATGCAAATAGCTCTGCTATTGATGTGACAGGGGTGAGTCCCGTATTAGCACCTCTATGTGAATGGTCAGTAGGTGACGATCCTTTGGGTAGTTACCACTATCCAACTTTTACAAAATTAAGCCTAGTTCCATCTAAATATTCTGTCAATGACAAAGTAGAGAAATTTCTATTTCATAAAGCAGATTGGACCAAATATTATGCAAAATCAGAGGAGTACTTTAAAGGTATATCTTTTGATGAAATAGATCCTTCACAGTCGTATGATAAGTTCTGTGAAGTTTTAAATACTCTTAGAAAAGAATTCGTTCCTTATGTAAAAATTGAAGGTCCTAGACTTTTTAAAACTCCTGCTCCTTGGTGGGATGAAAACTGTGAAGTTGCTGTTAAAAATTCGAGAGAAGCTTTACAGTTATATAAAAGAAATGGGTTGATGGAAAATTACATTAATTATAAACAATTGGATGCACAAAAAAAATTAATAATTAAGGATGCTAAGAAAAATAGTTGGTACAAGTTATGTTCAACATTCAATAGATATACTCCTATTACTCGAGTATGGAATTATATGAAAATGTTTAAACGTATTAAAAACCCACCACAGCATAAAAATGATGTATGGATTCCCGATTTTATTTCAAAATATAAACATGATAACAATAACACAACGTTAAATACCTCTGTTTTCGAATTTAATAATGATTCTGACAAGCATATGTTACTTTTAAAGCCTTTCACTTTTGCAGAATTTAATATAGCACTTAAATCAAGAAAAAACTCTACACCCGGCTTAGATAACATTCCATATATAATGATTAAAAAATTGCATAAAGTAGGTCAATTAGCTTTACTTGATATATTTAATAGGCTATGGGATAATCAATGTGTTCCAGAGAGTTGGAAGATCCAATGTATAGTACCGATTTTAAAACCTGATAAATCTTCATCTGATTGTAATTCATACAGACCAATATCACTAACATCATGCATAGGAAAATTATTTGAACAAATGCTGAAACTGAGATTAGATTATTTTACAGAAAAAAATAAATTATTACCAACATTCCAATACGGTTTCCGAAAAGGAAGAAGTGCTAATGAGAGTTTGACATCATTTGTATCGGATTTAAGAAGCTGTAAGTTATCAAAAGATGCTGCAGTATGTGTATTTTTGGATATAGAAGGTGCTTATGACAATGTTGATTTAAACCAGATTATTACTTCTCTTCATGAAATTGGCATTCCTGGAAAAATGTTAAAATGGCTATCAAATTTTTTAAATAACAGAAAGTTTTATGTTAAGTATAATAATATACTTCATGGACCTAACTCAACAAGTAAAGGCCTTATGCAAGGTGCATCATTATCTCCAATTTTATACAATTTATATACCTCTCAAATTGAGAAATATGTAACAACAAAGGATGTAAAAATTTTACAATTTGCAGATGACTTGTTATTATATAGTGTAAATAAAAATGTAGAAATAGCTGTAAATAATGTTAATTCAGCATTGACTCAGGTGCAAAATTATTACCAAAACACTTTAAAATTAAGTATTAATACCTCTAAAAGTTCATGCATGGTATTTGGTGGACCAGTAGATGTAAACATTAAATATAATAACTTAGATGTTCCAATTGTAAGAAATAAGAAGTTCTTAGGAGTAATTTTTGATACAAAACTAAAATTCGATGCTCACATTAACTACATTTGTAAAAATGCATTAAAAAGCATTAATCTTATTAGATGTTTAGCTGGTACATTTTGGGGTTCAGATCCCAAAGTTTTGACTTTGTTGTACAATAGTATGGTTAGAAGTCATTTTGATTATAGTTGTCTTGCGTATATGCAAACTAATCCATCGTTGTTGAAAAAATTGGATGTCATTCAAAATATAGGTTTGAGAATAATAAGTGGAGCAATGCGGTCTACACCTATTAATTCAATGGAAGTAGAAACATGTATCCCTCCTTTGCCGGTGAGACGTGTTTATTTGGCTGAAAAGTTTTGTTTGAAGCTACTATTCGCTAACTCTAACTTGGTAAACAAATTATTACTTCCACAGGATTTATTAAAAGTTACTGAAGCATCAATTGAAACTCTACAACCTACAGCGGAAGCACTTCTTTCCGGTAAAGGACCTACTATGTCAATGATTATGACTTATATGCATAGTATTGCTAGTAAGATAAATGTGAATGACGTTTGGCCTATGTATGATTGCCACTATGATGTAATAAACCTCGAAAATAGAATACACATCACTGATATTAAATCCAATTTAGACTTCCTATTGTTCATTGAAGAAAATTGTAAAAATCATTATAGGATATATTCGGATGGTTCTAAAAATGAGAACTTTGTAAGTTCTGCTTTTTATGATTCACAGTTAAAAAAATGTAGATCATATAAATTAAACTCTGACTGCAGTGTGTTTACTGCTGAATGCGTTGCCCTGTTCAAGGCATTGGAATATATCAAAGAAGAATTAATGTTTAAAATGAATAACTATGTTTTAATAACAGACTCGAAAAGTGTTCTTTTAGCTATAAATAATTTTAATTTTAGTAATTATAAATTAGTTTATATTATTTTCCAAATTAAAAATGTACTACTTAATTTAAAACAAAGGGGAATTAATATAGAATTTGTTTGGGTACCCTCCCACAGAGGTATAACAGGAAATGAAGTGGTTGATTCTGCTACAAGAAAAAGTAATTTTTATGAAGATTGTTCAAGTAGCATCAAGGTGCCATTTACGGATTTATGCAATACAATTAAAATAAGACAAAAGAAATTGTGGAGTGAAGTGTGGGATGTGACTAATAAAAATAAAGGAAAATGGTATGCGGAAATTCAAAAGGAAATACCAATACAACCATGGTATTTCAAAACGAAGTGTGAATCTAGAAAATTTACATCATTAATGAATAGACTGAGATTTGGTCACTGTCTGGTGCCAACACACCTGAATAAAATAAAAATACTAAACAGTAAAAAATGCAACTATTGTGATTATGAGGAGGCTGATGTTAATCATATGATACTCAAATGTCCAGCTTTTGGCATACAAAGACTTATATTAGCCAGTGATCTAAACACTATAAATATGGAACAAAAACAAAAAATTGATTTTCCCCGCCATGTAAAGGACTTGTTGTGTAAAACGTCATATTTTAAGTCTATTTTTAATTATATAAGTAATACTATAAATAAAGTGTAAAAACGTTAGACTAATTAGTTATAAGCAATTTTGTATTTTTAGAATAATATTTAGTTATAAGCAATTTTGTATTTTAGAATTTGTAAATTTTTGAAAGGCCTTAAAGGAGTGTTATCCAGGGCCGTAAAATATATTAAAAAAAAAAAAAAAAAAAAAAAATGATTATTGGTTATTGATTTTTTTGTTTGTTTTTAGTGGTTTTTAAATTTGCCGATAAACTTATCTCTAATATTGTGCGAATATTATAATTTATAAATAAACGTTAATCTCCTGATAATATATTGTCATATTATGGTGATACCTACGTATGTATAACACCATAGGATTTTAGAATTATGAGCAATGAAATACCAATAGAAATCGATATTCAACATAATATTACTAATGAACAAACACATGAAGAGACCGTTCCTCAAACTGAAATAGCTTGTGTTAATGTTTTTGATATAAGTTATGGAATTTTTTATGCTAAATATATGTTACACAATTTGCCCTGTTCAATTAAAAATATGTCTAATAATTGGAAGTGTTCCAAAGAGTGGATTGTAGAAGATAGAATAAATTATGACTATTTTATACAAGAATACGGTGACCTAGATGCACCTGTTGCTGATTGTGATCAAATAAACTTCAATGCTCAATGTAAATGTAATATGAAAGTTAAAGATTATATGAGTTACTTAAGAACCCAATACAAGGAAAAACTTTTGTACCTCAAAGATTGGCACTTGAAAAGACTAACAAATGAACTTTTTTATGATGTTCCAATTTTATTTGCATCAGACTGGCTGAATGAATATGCCTTGGATAACAAAGAGGATGATTTCATGTTTGTTTATATTGGACCCAAAGACACATGGTATGTACTAAATGTATGTGATTTTGAAAACATCTTGTACAGTTTATCACTATTTATATACTAGATGATGCCTGCAATGTTGTCTGTGTGTATGCAAGTTATTAGGGCCGCAGGAGGAGAAATACAGCAGGAGCTCAAAAGTCTACAGTGAATTTTGGTTACAAGCTATCTCTATTCCAAGGTTCTTTAGTCTGGTGAGAGGCAGTGGCTTATTGACTCTATGGGCTAAAGCTATCATCACAGACTGCATCATTACTTAGCACTAGGTGAGATTGCAGTCAAGGGAAGGTTTTAGGAATAAAATAAAAAACGCTCAGTCATTGCATTGTAGTGTGAAGCTATAACAAACTTTCACATTTATTAGGGTTCCGTACCTCAAAAGGGAAAATGGAACCCTTATAGGATCACTTTGTTGTCTGTCTGTCAAGAAACCTACAGGGTACTTCCCTGTAGGTTTCTTGAATCATTCTTGAATTCCCGGCATGAAATTTGGCAGGTAGGTAGGTCTAGCAGACATTCAGGGAAAAATCTAAAAACT
Organism: Maniola hyperantus; assembly: GCF_902806685.2. Classification (NCBI taxonomy): domain Eukaryota; kingdom Metazoa; phylum Arthropoda; class Insecta; order Lepidoptera; family Nymphalidae; genus Maniola; species Maniola hyperantus. The sequence goes on along the minus strand of NC_048536.1, from coordinate 14,323,974 downwards.
GTGAATTTGTAGTTACATCACAAGAAAAAAATTAAAATGTGTTCATGAACAAATACTGCTATTTTCGACTTTCAAAGTAAGATTGTTATACCAAGTGGGGTATCATATGTGTCTAAAATAGTTCTGCAATCTGCATGTCAAAGCAAATGTAGTTTCCCTACCGTAAAAGAGATGTCGTTGATATAAGATTATCTCACGCTAATTTTATTAAATTGAGTAGTGGGTACCGCCAACCGAGCCTAAATAATGTTAGATATTTATGACACAGTGCAATTCCTTGGTCTTTTTGCGAAGATCACCTAAGTAACATGTTTTCCAAATTCATATAAGAGATTATTAGGGTTTAAAGCGATATGTACGTGAAATAGTTATAAATACAATGAGTTTAAACGAGATGTGATACGAAATACTTATTAGCTAAATAATACGTGAATCAAAACTAGTGTTTTTACGAGAAAATAAACGTGTGTGATTACGAATCGATATTTCATTTTTAAACATGGTGCCGAAACCTCGGGAATATTAAGAAACTATCATTAAATGTTATGAAGAATGTTATTGTGTTACGCAGAATATTGTTCAAATGTAAGGTGAGATAGAAATACTGTGTTATGGAAACAAGAAGACTAGCAATTTTACAAGGTTTGATGAACTTTAAAAACAGTGAGTGAACATTTTTATAACCTTTGACACCTAACATTTTAAAACTTGAAACGAGAACTTTTGAATAACTTTGGACTTTTTTGGACATTTTATGAAGTTTGAAAATTAACGTTTTGCACTTTTACGTAAAGATTTTGTCAAGATTATTACAAATAGTCCGGTCAAAGTAGACAATTAAGTGTGAAGATTAATACCTATAGGCTGGTCAAAATAGATAATCAAGATTGACTTTTTGCACTTTTTATGAACTCTTAAAACCAACTTTGGAACCTTTTAGGATATTATTCTTGAACTGTGAAGATGAACTTTTTGCACTTTTTGTGAACTTTTGAAACTTTATTTGGATGGTTATTTTACTTTGAAGGTTAACTTTTGAACTTTTATGTGAACATTTTAACAAGATTGTTACAAACATTTAGTGAACTTTTTTTTGGAAGATTTCTTTATTTTTTAACATATATAACTATACTTTTTGGAAATAAACATGGAGTTAATAAGCCTAATAAAAGGTCAACAAGAATTGTTTGAGCAGTTGAGAAAGGCTGAGCGCAACCTTAGGAAAGCCAACCAAGAGATGCGGTCAAAATATAGTTATTTGACTGCTAGAATGGAAGCATTGGATAAATTAGAAGATGCATTTAGTCAAAATCACTTGGAAATTGTTGCAAAAGCTACATCAGAGCAGACACTACAGTTACCATATTTTAAGGATGATTTGCAGGACAATTTTCAGGAATTTTTCTTACAATATAAATCTCTTCTAAAGGAGTATATTGCATTTATAAATCCAACCACCATGACTACAAAGGCAACTACGAGCACGAGTGCAGTGACAAATGTAAACAGCTTAGAAGTTAAATTGCCTAGAATTGAACTTCCTAAATTCTCTGGCAAATATACCGAGTGGCAATCCTTTTTTGACATGTTTGTCTCACTTATACACGAGAATAGCACACTTGCGCCAGTACAAAAATTACACTACTTAAAATCAAACTTATCAGGAGAACCAGAAATGTTATTGAGAAATTTTCCTACAACAGATGCTAATTACACGGAAGCCTGGGAACAATTAACTAAACGCTACAACAATGAGAGATATAACTGTAATTCAATTATGAAGACTTTATTTGGACAGAAAACTGTACAGAATGAATCTGCAAGTGCCCTTAAACTTTTACTAGATACTACAACTTCTTGTTTGAAAGCACTAAATAATCTTAACATTAAGACAGATCAGTGGGATGCTATAATTCTTCATTTAGTAGTTACAAAATTGGATCATGAGTCTCATCGACAATGGGAACAAGAAGTAAGTAAGACATCAGACGAGCTACCTACATGGTCACAGTTAGAAGCATTTTTAGAAACGAGATTCAGAAGTTTGGAAATGATTGATAGTAAACATACGAGCACTACAAAACCAACACAAAGGAAGAACATACAGCAAGAAGTAAATACTAAGGCATTTCATTCTGCAGTCGAAGAGAAAGTGAGCACTACTGAGCAGACCTGCGCGATGTGTGATGGTTCACATTTCATTTATTACTGTGCTGAATTCAAAACGTTACCTGTGATTGAGAGACAGAAGTTAGTAGAAACGAAGAAGCTATGCTTCAACTGCATGGCGCCTACACATCCTGTAATTAGGTGCCACCAGAGAACTTCTTGTCGCCGGTGCGGCCGAAAGCACCATACACTGCTCCATTTTGAGAAAGAGGATAAGCAAGCGTTTGATACTGCGAGACCAACTGAGAAACAGGCAGAACAATCTACTAGTGATGAGACAACGGTGGTAGCTAATTTTTCTAGAGGTGAATTGAGGACTTATCATGTGTTGTTAGCTACTGCTATTGTGAAAACTGCGCCTACAACTGGGTCGCATGCTCTTAGAGCGTTGATAGATCAGGGCTCTCAAGCCTCTTTTGTTAGTGAAGATACTGTGCAATTACTAGGTCTTAAGCGTACTAATGTGAATGGTAAGGTGTTTAGTTTGGGAGATGGTCAGCTGAGTATTAAACATGCAGTTAGTATTAAAGTCGAATCGCGTTATGAACCTGGAAAAAATATAACTGTTAATGCTTACGTTATAAAATCACTTACCTCTTTGTTACCGTCGCATGAAGTACATATCCCCGATTGGCTGGAGCTGAAAAACTTATCTCTCGCTGATCCTGGATTCGCGTCGCCTGGAAGAGTTGATGTACTACTTGGTGCTGACGTATATGGAGAAATAATGCTGAGTGGTATTAAGAAGAGCCCGTATGGAAATCTTATAGCACAAAACACTATATTTGGCTGGATTGTGTCTGGAAAAGTGTCACCAGATTTACATAGTGAAACCATTACTAGTTTACATGTTCAGGTAGAGGAAGACAAGTTACTTAGAAATAGGGAAATAGAGAACGAGATTAACACTACTGAGAGAAAAACAACTAGAGAAGAGAAACTTTATGAAGAGAAACACGAGAAAACTACAATACGAGAACGAGAAGATGGAAACGTCATATTGAGTTTACCGTTTAAAACTACTGAGCTGCAATGTCAATATGGAAAATCATGTGACATTGATACGAGAAAAGAATATTTGTTAGAGAGAAATCTGAGAAATAATACTACACTCGCTAACGAACATAACATGTTGGAGAATCACGAACATTGGAAGATTGAAACTGGTTGGGTATTCAAACGAGAGATTGATAACATAGAAGACGCACACAAAGATGATAGAGTGAAAATTCCTACTGACGAGTTGTATCAAACCGTACAGCATTACACTAATCAAGATCAAAAACACAATTACAGTGAGGACATACTTTCATTGGAGATCAAAGATTGTGTTACAAAACAGAGCGCTTTATCTATTCTTCGTCCCCTTTTTAAAGAAAATGGAACTTTAAGAGTTGGTAAATGTCAGAGTGAAGGTGAAGAAAGCTACGATGTAAATAATACAAATATTTCTTCAGCTAAGGGTCATCTTAGCCAGCTAACCATTCTTAGTACTCACACAAATACACCAAATGATGGTCCTCAAAAAGGAACGAGTTTCAAGAGATACAAATACTGGACATCGAGAGTACGTAAGAAAGAAGCAGGTGTTCGAGGAGGTAACGTTCAGGCGAGAAGAGTCGTCGGGGATTGTACATTAGGGCGTGCTTAATCGCGATACGTTTGTTAGTGCAGAACCATAACCCAGATGACCCTCTCCCATTAGCACCTGGTAATTTTAGTATAAGTGATTAGATATTAATGTCGCGTACTATACTTGGATCAGTATGTAACTTTACATAGAGGAAAATTAATTAATTTGTTAAATTATTTTGCCTCAAATATTAACAGAGTTTGTGAACAACTTAAATCACATAATTTACTTGTAAAATGGAGTTTAGGCAAAATTGTAATCAATCGTATTTTTACCTGACGATGTGATGCGAGCCGTTAATGTACATGTGAAAGAAGTTTTTTCAGAACGCGCAATCACTAAATTTTGTCTTTACTAACTAAATCTTAGTAGCTCAACACACATTGTCACGGTGGGCGGTTGTGCCAAACGATTTTAGTTAATTAGGTATACATTATTTTGCTTTACGTTTAATTTTTATTTTGAGAATGTAATTCTGTCTTCTGCATTACTATAGATTACTAAAGAAAACGTTATTATGTATTCTCTACTAGATTGTTGTTTTAATACGAGTTGAGTTACGAGTAGGTACTTCTTACATGAATTTTTGTTTAATTTTGCACTGTATAACTTACTAGAATTTGTTAGATTTACTTTACAATAAGTTTGGTTTTTTTTTGACTCTTATACAACATGTACGTGTCGTTGTATCACGGTGGGCGGCTTAATGCTGTATAGTGTACAATTGTATGTTCTAATTACGAGTTTTTTTTTTATTTTTGTTATATTCTAGAACTATTTTTTTGGACTTGTTTTTTGATAACGTTGAAGAACGAAGTCCTTGATGGGCGGAATGTCTAAAATAGTTCTGCAATCTGCATGTCAAAGCAAATGTAGTTTCCCTACCGTAAAAGAGATGTCGTTGATATAAGATTATCTCACGCTAATTTTATTAAATTGAGTAGTGGGTACCGCCAACCGAGCCTAAATAATGTTAGATATTTATGACACAGTGCAATTCCTTGGTCTTTTTGCGAAGATCACCTAAGTAACATGTTTTCCAAATTCATATAAGAGATTATTAGGGTTTAAAGCGATATGTACGTGAAATAGTTATAAATACAATGAGTTTAAACGAGATGTGATACGAAATACTTATTAGCTAAATAATACGTGAATCAAAACTAGTGTTTTTACGAGAAAATAAACGTGTGTGATTACGAATCGATATTTCATTTTTAAACAATATGAAAGGGCTTTACCTGTACATTCTAAAACAGATTTTTATGCATAAAAGTTTTTGATTCATCGTGCAAAATGTCGATAAAATACGATTGTAGTACGGAACCCTCAGTGCGCGAGTCTGACTCGTACTCTCACGTCTGGTTTTATCAGTATAAGATTAATAGCACTTGGAGTTTGGACCGAATTTTGTTACCCTTAAAAACACTCATATAAAATAAAATTCTTGTTTACAATTAACATTTTATTATATACTTTCAGGACACCTTTACATGCTGATGTTTATTCATCATACAGCTGGTCGGTCAATGTTATCGGCAGGAAGAAATGGATAATGCTTCCACCAGGAGAAGAAGTTAAATTAAGAGATGCTTTTGGAAACCTACCATTGTTGTTTGATCCAAAAATACACAAAAATGTTAAATATTTTGAAATCATCCAAGAAAGAGGAGATGGAATTTTTGTTCCGTCAGGATGGCATCATCAAGTTTTCAATGTGCTAGACACTATTTCTATAAATCATAATTTTATTAATGCATGTAATGTTGAATTTGTGTGGCGAGCATTGCAAGAAAATTTAGTTTCTGTAGAAAAAGAAATAAAGGAATTTCAAGGAACACCAGATTTTACACCACAGTGCCAACTGATACTAAAATCAGTGTTTGGTATGGATTTTGCATCATTCATAAAATTCATTGTACACATAGCTCAAAAAAGAATAAATCATCTTGATGGGAAACTTTGTAAACTATTTAACACTTACAGCTTACAGAAGAATCATGTGATTTTTGATCTGTACATCATATTAAAAATTATTAATTTCGTGGAAAACCAGCCTTTAAAATCGAGTGTAATATTACAGTCGCTAGTTCCTCAACTATTACATATAAAAAATTCAATTAATAAAGTGTTATAGTAATAATTCTATTAATACATCATTAGATATCCTATTCAATAATATTACAAAATAGCACCCAGATACAAAAATCAATTCAAAAATATTTAAACAAAATTAATTATAGATTTGACTGTGCTTTGGCATATACAACATTCTTTTTAATAAAATCTTTGATTTCAGACTTGTTATATCCTAATTCCTGCAGTATTTGAAGAGTATGTTGTCCTATTTCTGGTGGCTTCTGTTTCCCACTAGATACTCCAGGTGTGGAAGAGAGCCGAGGTGCAGGTTCAGGCACTGTAAGATTTTCATGGTCTTTATAGAAAGACTTACGTGATGAGTTACATTCATGGCTGTCAACTGATTTTATGTCAAGCACAGGAGTGACACATCCATCCAAGTTCTTAAAAATTTCACACCACTCCTGCTGAGTTTTAGTAAAAAAGATTTCTTCAAATTTCTTTTTGCATTCCATATCAGTTTGTGAATGTGTCTCTTCAGGCAACCCTAATCCTTTCAACAAGTTGGAGTAGAATTGAGGTTCCAGAGCTCCAACGGCCATAAACTTATTGTCCTTAGTTTTGTAAGTAGCATAACATGGAAGTCCACCATCCAAAGCGTTTGTCCCAGGTTCCCCACTCCATATTGGTAGCTTTTGTGATTTATATAACCAAGTTCCTAAATAAGCGGCACCTTCTGTCATACTTGCATCAATGATTTGTCCTCTACCAGATTTCATCCTTTCAAACAAAGCTAATACAATGCCAAGAGCACACAAAAGGCTGCCACCAGCAAAATCGGCAATGATGTTGAGGGGTGGCCTTGGTGGCTGTTGATTTTTACTAAGCATGGATAGTATACCCGACATAGCTACATAATTTATGTCATGGCCTGCTTTATATTTATATTCACCATGTTGTCCATAGCCTGTTAATCTTGCATATATAAGTTTACCATTTTCTTTCATAAGTGGTGTAGGACCCAGGCCCAATTTTTCTAATATACCTGGTCTGAAAGTATCCAATAAGACATCCGATTCAGCACATAACTTTTTGAATATCTCAACACCCTCTTTACATTTTAAATTTATTGAAAGTACCCTTTTTCCATTTGACAAAACATCTAGAGGTGATGATTCAATCTGTGAAACAATATAATATGTAAGTGTAGCAGAAAATAATGATTAAGATATTATATTTTTTGCTTTATGATAATACTAAAAATATAGATAAGTAATAATACTTACCTTTTGAACGACGGTAACAGATGCGCCAAAATCGGCTAATATCGCTCCACAGAACGGGCCTGGAGCTAATCCTAGCATTTCTACAACTTTTATACCTCGTAAAGCCATTTCATCTGAACTTGGAAAAAATCTTCCTCTCAAAAGTTATTATTTTTATTGATTTTCATCACAAATCTACAAGACCAAGTAGGTACCATGCGCAAAGATAAACTGATTAGTGTTACCTTTGAGATAATCTTACGCTTACGTCTATCTTATGAAAATTAATAAGGTATTTATTCCACAGAGTACATTGAATCTACCTACTTATTCGTTGAACAAAAGTATTTGAAGTTTTACAAGTTTACTTGTACCGTGGTCGTACAGCTGTAGGTAACTAACAAACTACCTACATTTACGACCGTATCGTATGCATTATAATTTATAATACGATTGACCTATTCGACATTTGAACTGAACTCTTGAATTTGGTTCAGTTTCCCTGACTTCAGAGCAGAGCTTATTTTATTTACGTCGTCTACGAAATGAAATAGTTTTGTAATGCCGGCACGACATTCGGCCGGCAGTCACACGAGTAGATGTGACACAGTCGTCCAACTTTTCGACCAACCTTCCACATGTGGAGAGATAGTTCGTCTATGTTTGACGATGTTGGATCGTGTTAGCGTGTGTTAGCGCGTGATCGCTCCGACGATGGCGGAGGGTAATAGGCAGTAATAGGTAATAGGGTAATAATTCAATGTACTCTTTGGTAATAATTATTCATCCAAGGACGGAGTACAGTCTCAGACTAAGAATAAGGAGACTTTTCAAACGCGTACCTATACCCGAAAGGGACAAACAAATATAGGTACTTACGTATGAAAGGTTGTTCTCCAGCAGCGCCCCCCTGTCAATGTCATTTAAGTGCCAAGAGAACCTTGTCGCACTTAATCCCATACCTAATCTACTAAAAACTACAACTCAGAGCCGTAAAGCCACTGACCCCGTCAAAAAAAGGTAAATGATCTATGGTACAGATGGTAGTTACACGAATCCGCCTGCCGATTCAGAACCCTTCGATAACATACCGTGTCGATACGATTTGGTATCGATCTCGAATCGATTTTTTTATGGGGATGCTGACGGCCATAGTTAGTAGTTGTGTAGATTGAGTAAATTACTCTATCTACGTTACGGTATTACTGGTCTGTGGTTACTGTTATTGGCATTATTGGGTCTGTGCAACAAAGTACTCTGTGGGTCTGTGGTTTTGACTGACGCGTTCTACCATTTCGCTTTCAGTTTTTCTAATTTTGTGAAAATTGATTTCTCTAATTCTCTTTGTAGTTTGTACCTACCATACCTGTGATCACATTTGTTTTTTAAACAGATGATAAGGTCCATATATTCAAGAAAAGAATAAAAATGTCAGTAGCTTTCGCACCTCGGGGCAACCGGCCTCCATTAAGTCCAGCTCAAATACAAAAGATGTTGGACGAGAATGCTCATTTGATTCAAACAATACAAGAATACCAAGCTAAAGGCCAGCTGATGGAGTGTCATCAGTACCAACAAGTGCTACACAGAAATTTAGTATACCTGGCATCAGTTGCGGACGCTAATCAAAATATTCAGTTGTTACTTCCAGTAAGTATTTACCTATATTATTTTTCACTGCCACGATATTTTTATATTTAATCATGCTCTTGCGTCGCGAATTTAAAAGTTATTCCTACGACCTACGATGCAAGAGCGACCTTGCGCAGGTGTTGTTACACGCGCTTGTATATTGTGTACGGATATAGCACTCACACTAATGCAAGTGGAGAACACGGGCTGCGGCGCGGCGCGCGGGCTGGTGTGCTCGGCTCCATCGCGTCGCACGCCCAACTGAGGCTTAAAAATTGCTATTGCAACGCGTCTTGCGGTTAACTTGAAGAATGACTATTTAATTGGCGCGGACTATACTGTAATGATCAACAAACATTATTTTAGTTTTTATTGATTCTTTGGATTAAGTATTTATGGTTATTTCAATAAATGAATAAATAAAAAAAATTTTTTTAGCCTCCACATCAATTGGCTGCAGGCAATGTGCAACAAGGCCCTTTGAACCCACCCAGTACTGGAGCTGAAGGCCCAGGCTCTCCACAGCAACCATACCGTCCACCCACAGGCCCACAGTCTTCTACTCCCACTAGGCCCACACAGTCATACGGCCAAAGACCTTACCCACAAAATCAATATCAAGGACAGTACCAAGGAGCACCTGGTGGTTACCCTCCACAAAGTGGCTACGGGCCTCCAGGGCAAGGCTATGGACCCCCGAACCCCACACAACAACCACAAGGATATCCGCCAAACTCTACATATGGCCCCCCTATCACCACAGCTCCTAGTAATTATCCTCCATCTACACACCCAGGACCTGGATACCCACCCTCTTCCAATCAGCAGCCTTATGCTCCACCACCCGGAAGCCCAGCTGCTGTAGGCGCTCCTTATCCTGTCAGGGGCTCTAGTCAACCAGCTTATACTGGAAACTCAGGATATCCACCTCCACAGTCAGGTCCAAACTATCCCAATGTTGGTGTCAGCTCCTACAACTCTACTACATCACAACCCCAACCTTATCAGTCACAGCCATTCCCTAACACCACACCTACATCTGCATACAGCTCCACACCAGTGTCTCAGCCGAACCGCTCCCCCCAACCTCCACCTAGCAGTTATACATCCCAAATTCCTACCAGTACAGGATATGGGTCTCCTTCGGCACAATCTCCAACATATAATTCTAGTTCTCATGGGAACAATGGCCCACCATCCTCAGGGGCATCTGGAGCTCCACCACAAAGTGCACCCCCTGGACAGCAGTATCCTCCTTCAGGTCAACCATCTCCGTATCCACCTGCAACACAACCTCCTTACTCCAATCCCTCATCCCAGCCAGGAAGCCCTGCCCCCTCAGTGTCTACTGCACCTCCTCCTCAGTCATCTTATCCACAAAACCCACAGAGTTACCCCCCTGCCGGAGGGGCATATCCGCCTCAAGCTTACCAACAAGGCTACCCTCCTGCTCAGTATCCACCATCTCCATATCCTTATGCTCGTGCGCCTGCACCGGGAGCTCCGCCGCCTGGGGCTCCACAGCCTTATCCTGGTTATGGTTTCCAACCCCCAAACCAACAGTAGGCAACTTCATATTTTTAATGAGTGCATCCCTAACATTAATTAACTCAGTGTAAATTAGTTTTATTGAACTATCTTTTTATTTATATCTGAGAAGCTGGTGAACAAACTAGACTTGTCATAATAAATCAGGAGGGAAAAAATTAGCATCATTAATTTATACTGATCAATTCTATCCGTTTAAAAGAATTTTTTCATATTCATTTTCTATAGATTAGAACTAGTTTTGATAACTCTTATACTTTATAGATGTGTTTGTTTGTGTGTGATTGAGAACTCAAAACTAACATTAAGAAACTGTTAATATCAGTTGAGTTATATTCTTAATATTAAATTAAGTTTGTCTGTCTTTTTCTTATTACATTGCAAAAAGTGTGAATACACTAAGTCTATGTTTATGTACATTCTTTCAGGTTACAAAAAGCAGATCTTATAATGTCGGTCTTTTAGCTAAATAGCGATCTCTTCCAGGCAACCTTAACCCTAGGGAGAAAATGAACAAATTGACAAACACTGTCAATTTATATAGCAAAATAAACTAAACCATATACAGTACGCGGCAGAAAGTAATGTACATCGGCTTTTAGAATGACATTTCGGTTTTGTAGAGCGTTGTCTCTGTCACTCATATCTATGAGGTTTTGTCGGTCTCAACCACGGAACAGAAAATCCGTGGTCTCAACGACAGAGATACCGCTCTACAAATCTGCTATCTCCTTCTAAAGGTCGATGTACATTACTGTCGGCCGCGTACTGTACAGTACGATCACTCAAACTTAAATGCCTCTCCGTGAAGTTGCGAGACGTGCGCTGTTTTCCTCCCCACTATCCCCACACCACACACATTTTGGGTGTCCGGGGATACCCAAAATGTGTGTGGTGCGCAAACTTCAGGGGCGCATTTACGTTTGAATCGTACTGTAATATAATATACTGTAAGCTTTAAATATATTTTATAATATTCAATCTAATCAATAAATCAGAGTCAGAGTGGACAAGTCTATTTTTGTTTGCTAGGCAGGTACTATATTTGTAAATAGGAGTTATATTGACGTGAAACTAAAATGAAATATGTAATACAAATAAATGGCTTTTTGAATAGTTTGTAGGGTACAATTATGAACAAAAGTATACCACTTAAGGTATTAATGAGATTAAAGAATAGATTAATTATGATAATTATTGTTTTTAAGTCCATGGGATTTGCAGTTTTAAGTATTTAGTGACATTAAATAAATTTAAAATACCTGTTGTTTTATTTTTATTAATTCATTCATTTTTCTAATGCATATTGCATAAAACAGATTATAATATTATGGTAGAAGAAGATATAAAAAGTCACAGCTCTATAAAATATATATTACTAGCTGATGCCCACGACTTCGTACGCGTGGATTTAGGTTTTTAAAAATCCTGTGGGAACTTCAATTTTCCGGGACGAATAGCCTATGTCCTTCCCCGGGATGCAAACTATCTCGGTACCAAATTTCGTCAAAATCGGTTGAATGGTTGAGCCGTGAAAAGCTAGTAGACACACTCGCATTTATAATATTAGTATGGATTTCATTCTGCTCATTCATTAAATCAGTCGCTTACAATGGAATAAGATTGTCATTGGTATGTGATAAAAATCACTAACTTGCTACTAATTTCATCTAAAATGCTGGACCAATTTTGATGCAGTTTTTCCATTCTATAGGTATGACCTCAAAGTAGCAAGTACCTATTTTACTGGAAAGTTATTTACCATTTTCTAAAACATTGCTGCATCACTGCTATCAGTGGGTTTATCTAAATATATAAAAGGTAAAGGTGACTGACTGATCTATCAACGCCAAGCTAAAACTACTGGACGGATCGGGCTGAAATTTTGCTATAATGACGTAGGCATCCGCTAAGAAAGGATTTCTGAAAATTCAACCCAGCACGGCTAGCATGGGCCGAAGATAAAAATTATATCCCCCGATTTTATCCACTGCACAGGAGATAACATTAACTTCTCCACCCCTCAGAGCACGGCAACAGGGGAGAGGAGAAGTTTATCCCCGTTTGACATTTCACGGGGACTCGGGGGACTATTTATCCACCGTCTATAGCATGGGGCCAAATAAAAGAAGATAAACTGTCCTTTTTTGACATTTGAGAGGGATAATTTTATCATCGAGATTAGAGGTGGGTATAAGCTCATAGAACTTTAACTCAATTATTAAAAGATCAAAAAACATGTCTCGCGCTTTTTTTATTAGTTTGAAATAGAGAATTTAGAACGAAAATAACATGAGCACGTAATTAGTGATGGAAGTAATCCCTTTGAATTTCCCGACGCTGAGTTCCAACACTTGTTTCGGATGGACAAATATTATGTGCTGTACTTATGCGAGCAGCTTAATGAAGCACTAAAGCCGATTAATTCGGTGGATGGATTCATAAAAGTAAGTAAGTACTTACCTATTACCTAAAACCATCTTGTGCAAACGAATAGGTACCTAATTTAGGTTACCTACTTAGGTAGGTAGTAGGTACCTACAAATAGGTATTCGCGGCTATTCCCTATTTATTCTACGTCCTCACATCTATAAGACTCTTGGCAGATGGTAGTTACCAGTGAGATACAAGTCAAGGTCATGGGATGACTATTGCCCGCGACTTCATCTGTGTGGATTTAGGTTTTGAAAATCCTGTGAGAACTATTTGATTTTCCAGAATAAAAAGTAGCCGGTGTCCATCCTCGGGATGTAAGCTAACTCTGTAGGTACTAAATTTCATCTAAATCGGTTAGACTGTTGGGCTGTGAAAAGCTAGCAGACAGACAGGCAGACACACTTTCGCATTTATAATATTAGTATGGATTATTGGAAATATAAAATAACACAATGACTCATTATAATAAAATCATTTATTTGAACAAAATAGGCAGGAGTCTAATTTAACAAAACAATTCTTAAATTAAAATACACACCTATATCATAGTTAAATACATAATGATACACAAACACAATAACACTTTACAAATTATAATGGTTCATCATAAGTGTTTTGTAAGAGTAAATATGTTAGCCTATTATACTTTATAGACCATTTCAGTATATCCTCTTACTCTTAATTTATTATTATTGAAAATCATTAATGTATAAATTGTATATTTCAGAATTCCAATGGAACAACCAAAGGACAGACTAGAAAATGTAACAAATAAAGAAGTCTCACATATCTATGGATCAAACCAGACTGCTAACTGTTGCCCGACAATAAAAGGGAAAAAGGGATGGAATAATAAATACATATTTGCATTAAAATATATTTCTTTAAGTACCTATTACCTAAAACCACCTTGTGCAAACCCATCCTTATATCTACTACTACTACTACTAGGGTTCTGTAGGGTACCAATGGGACCGTATTACAGTCTCAGCTCTCCATCTGTCTGTCTCCTGAAACGTAACAGGTTAAAGTTGAAATTTTGTACTTATTTCTATTGCTGCTATAACAAAAAATAAGTTTCTTCAAAAAATAATTTTGCTTTAAGTACTCTGTGTGATTGAGTAACAAACACAAACTTTTAGGCATAATATTAGGAATACCAATTAAAACAATGTTTATTTGGGTGAACACAAATCTCTGATGTTAACTTAACAGATCTAAAAGTAGTGCTATTATCCTTAAGAAAAGGAAGTAACAAGTTTAATGTTCAATCAAACCACACTGCCATAGAATAACTTCCTATATTCATAACTATTTACAAATTACAAAAATGTACATATCCTCTACTTACTTTTTATTTATTTATTGGCATTTATAGGAAAACCACTCGGGGCTATTGGTTTTATAAAGTACCCACTGTGTACAAAGTGGGTTAAACGACAGTCTCACCATAGTCCACCACCGACACTTCAAAGATTTCCTGCCATAAGATAAAAAACATTGGCTTGACATGCTTATAAAGAAATTAGGTTAGTTTAATAGCTCAAACCATACCAGCTTAACCAATTTTAAGTGATATTGAACTCTTCTCAGTGCAGTGTGCTGAACTGTTAGTTTTATCATCATCTCAAACAATAATGAAAATATTTTATGTTGATAAGATGTGTACCTAACTTACCTATTCCAATAGGTAGGTACCTAAAGTTATTTTGAGTTTGTTATACAAGACACACATTTAATAGAACTAAATTAATACACGCATCTCTCTGGCTGGCCCATTATGGAGTCTTCAGGTCCAATTCCTGTTGAGCATTTATGCCCAACAGTGATAATTAATATTGAACACTTATGTGCTCATATATGTGACCGACGGCACTATTGAGACATTTCCCGGTGGTCCTACATCCCGAGCTGCCTCATCATACTTGTCAGTCAGTGGCCAGTGCCCTTCTTCAAGTACATATTTCCATGTCTGCAAATAAAACAACAATTGATGCATTTCTTTGTCGCTAACAATATCAATATATTATCACTTCAATTTTGTGTACTGACTAACACAAATTGTCTTAGTGATACTTACTGTGATAGCTAGGAATTTCAACTATTCGATTATTTTTTAATTTGGATAATTCAAAAGTGGAGTTAGGTTAGGTAAACAGTAAACACAAACAATAACAATACTTACGTGCATAATCTTCTGTGAATGTTTTTTAAACTATTTTACGGCTCCGGCTTCTAGCTCTTTTAAAATAAAAAGCAGCCACAGACGAGTTACGAGTAACGAAAACGAGCAAAATCAAAAGCACAGATAAAAAATAATAACACTTTGACATTAACCGAGGACTAGTCTTTTCCCGCCTTATCACCGGGGATAATTATATCCAACCCTGTGCCCATGCTCGGAGAGTGGAAATAACTATCGGAGGGGATAAAATTTTTATCCTTTCCTCGGGGAGAAAATTTCCCGGCCCATGCTAGGCCTGCAGGGGGTAAATTCGGGATTCGGTCTAGTCCACGCGGACGAAGTCGCGGCCATAAGCTAGTTGATATATATAAATCAAACGAAAACAATTTTGGTATTATCTACGATAATTTTATTCAGTTTTAAATTGTGACAAACAACATAAATGTAGTTACACAAAACAATAATAGGCTACTTGACAATTTTTTTAAGTTGGTCTTAAATGGTTAATATTTGTCCTATTATATCAAAAAAATTAACACTATATTTTTTTGCGCCCTAAAAACCGTAAAACTTTAATTTAAAAAAATATTTTTCTTAGACAGGTGAAAACACTGTCGGCCATGTTTGGCCGATAGATTATCTGTGCTCTGACGTCATGCATTTGTAAACAACAGTATAACCACTGTGGTTATACTGTTGTTTACAAATGCATGACGTCAGAGCACAGATAATCTATCGGCCAAACATGGCCGACAGTGTTTTCACCTATCTAAGAAAAATATTTTTTTAAATTAAAGTTTTACGGTTTTTAGGGCGCAAAAAAATATAGTGTTAATTTTTTTGATATAATAGGACAAATATTAACCATTTAAGACCAACTTAAAAAAATTGTCAAGTAGCCTATTTATTCTTGCACTTTTTGTTTACACCTACCTATCTACACTCCTATAGACAATATAATTTAAAAACAGGAAATATTCCATTTAAGACTCCTCGAAGGTTATTGTAGGTGTATCAAAAATATGTATTGATTCATCATAATATTCCAAAGGTAAATCACCAACTAACGGGTGTGTAGGGAAAGGAGGTGGACTTTTTAACTTTCTTAATGGCAATACTGTGTCAAATAAATAACACATAGCACCTGTCTCTCCAGGTATTCCTACTCCCAATGTCCAAAGGATGTTATACTTTGTATTGATGCGAAGAATTTTTATACCCCTTAAAGTTCGCCACCTGAAAATGAGATAAAAATAATGTAATTTTAATAAATGATAAGAGAAAATAGCTTATGGATGTCTTTAAATGGAAGGTGTGTAGATCATCCTGAATTTGTATTCATTTATCATCAATCCATCGCTGGCTCACTACTGAGCATGGGTCTCATCTCAAAATCATTAACCTACACATTTTGAATATCCATAGGTAACCTTTTTTTTCTAGCTATAGAAAGATATTGTTGTATTCACCTGTTCCCCATGTGACCTGGCATTTTTGTGCCAGGCCAGACTCTTGCTTTTTCACCTCCTGCACCAATGTTGCCTGGTCTTCTATGAGTCTTAGTTACACCATGAGAAGCTGGCATTCCTTTGAAACCCCATCGTTTCATTACTCCTTGAAATCCACGATCCATTCTAAAATAATATATTTTATCTCTTGAAATCTTGGTAACTAATAATAATATGACTTGGCAATTTCATCCAATACTAATCATACTAATATTATAAATGCGAAAGTGTGTCTGTCTGCTAACTTTTCACAGTCCAATAGTTTAACCGATTTTGGCAAAATTTAGTATTGAGTTAGCTTACATCGGGGGGAACAACATAGGCTACTTTATATCCCAGAAATCAAAGATTTCCCACTGCATTTTTAAAAAACTTAAATCCACATGAACAAAGTCGCGGGCATCATCTAGTTATGAATAAATGAGGTATAACAGCGACAGGTCGAAATGGCAATCAAGGAGGGAACGCCTCGCTCACCTGCGCAGGCCTCCCCCCGCCTCATACCCCGATTACCATCTCAACCTGTCGTGGACTTATATATTGGATTTTGTACTAACGTTTTGGCTCTGACATCAATAAAATCACCAACTCTAAAATGTGTAGCAAACAATGGTGTTCCTGTGGGCATTTTTGCATTCGGCGAAATTATGAAGCGGCGTAGGTGTCTCTTCGGCAACATACCAACACTGCTGAAAAGTCCACAATAGTCCTTTGTAACTGTGCTTGGGTCAACAGTCTCTGAACCAATCAATAGACAACCCAGTTTCCGCTTTTCTCTCCAACTGTCTAGTTTAGTTGTTTTCATTGGTTTAAATTCTTCTGGTGGTACATATTTGATGACATGATTGTCCACAACCTAATAAGAAAGAACAATTTATATTAAGTTTTATTCATCCTTGATCAGGTTTTAGTAAAAGTAAGATTGACTCATCAATACCCATCCCCACTCCTTGGATCTGGAAAGCAGAGTTTTCCTTTGTAATATAGACAAGAAATAAGGCCAGATTTTTTGAAATATTAATGGGATATCTGAGTGAAAATATAAATTCTCTTTATTCCCATAAAGAGAATTTATATTTTCACTCAGATGAGATGATCAGAGTCTCAAGCTGCAGGTAATCGCTAGTTACGATTCACCGCTTAAGTTCTAACACTATGTAAGCCTAAATTAAACAACTCTACAGGAGAGTGAAAAAAACTCCCTACATCCAGAGGTCCATTGTTGAAATTACTTGTGTGGAGTTAAAACTTAAGCGATGAAATACAAGTCAAGTTAATATAACTAAGTTTTAGTGCATATTCGTTCAATAAGATAAGTAGGTACCTGTAATAATGTTGTCTGGAACTTTTTGCCATCTTTAGACCATAATGGATAGTTTCCTATTTTACGTGCTATGAGACCCGATCTTCGAGTCCCAGTATCCCACTGGGCCACTTCTTGCGTCTCAATTTTCGCCAACGGCGATTCCAAAGCAGTTTGCAAATTTAATTTATCTTGTCTAACTTCCTCTATAAAATCTCTGTTTTCTTGTGTGAGCAAATCTTCGCTCATCTGTAAGTAATTATGTTAATTTTTATTGTTAAATTCTAAGAAAATATACCGACATAGCTAGGTATGTATATCAAAAGTTAATCAAATAATTTAAGTGAAAATATAAAATAACATACAACTCGCTCTTTCGGCGAATACCAATACGGAGGACGATATTTAGGTTGAAAATGACAAGATCTGGTCGTCACGCAATCAATCCTGAAAGAATTATGAACATTTGAAACACAGTTAACACGAAAATTGGAGGAGAAAAAATAAGTTTAAGAATTTAGGGTTAGGAAATGAATCGGACCTCATTTTGTTTAGAGCAGTGCAAATCAATTTCAAATTTGACCTAGACATTATTTTAAATTAAATTAATCTAGAAAACCATGAAATTGAAATAAATTGTAATTATTAGATAGGTAAATAAATATCAATTCAAATTCCAAAACCAATATAATACTCTTTGTCCAGTTAAAAGCTCTTTTTTTTTTTTTTTTTTTTTTTTTTAATTTATTTTACGGCCCTGGATAACAGTCCTTTAAGGCCTTAAAAGCTCTTTGTCCAAAACGATCCAAAGAGCATAGACCAACCAACAAAGAGCAAGAGTATACTATAGATATGCTATAGACAAAGAGAAGATAATGCCCCAGAATAAGCTGAAGTTGTGGCTAAAGTACAAGACCTTGTCTATGTCTATGATGTAGTGTACCAAAGAGTATAATTTAATATAGTAGATAATCTATGGTATAATTACCTGTGATAATTACTACGTTTCGAGTATGTACCGTTCGTTGTTGTCTGTGGTTATTTGTTTTAATTTTTTTGTAAACAATTTGGACTATTTTAGGAACTTTAAATCCTTTCAATTTAGGATCAGGATTCCCTGTGTGATGAATACAGTTCCTTTTATTTGAGCTCATAGCTGGATAAAACAAGAATAACATGTCTATACATTCATATACTTTTGTTTTTCTGTTATCTTTATTATTTCACAAGTGTTTAGGTTATGAATATGAAATAAAAGTTTTCGGTCCTGGATTAAGACCTGAAAAAATTGTTATGCCGGCGAGATATTTTTTCGTTAATTTTACGTCCATTGATGAAAGCACGTAAGTTAAAAAAATTATTAAAATAAAATAAATATTTCCATTAATAATAACCTGCTTGCAAGGTGGCTACATTATTATGAAACACTGTTACAGATATTCTCGTGAACTAGCTTCAAATTTTGCTGTAGAAATTAATGGAAAGTCTTTTAATAAAGACCACTGCCGCCTGTGGACTAACACTTTAGACCGCACAGATGGGAGTTTCATTGTTCGATACAAACTATATGAAACATGTAATGAATTATCCATAAGCATTTATTATAAACACAAGCATATTCGGGATTCTCCTTTTAAATTTACAGGTAATTAATATAAACACTTAATTGTAGTCAATTTGTACACTTCACAGTGCCAATTTTTATAGATATTATTTTCTACAGGTCTCATCCAGCCTGATCAATGTGATTGTCCAGAGAAAAATTTACAATCTTGGATAGAGCAGTATCAATGTCCATCATCCTATACTAAAATTGATGATGATCTTAAGCCATTTAAACAGCTAGATATGAAAGATCAAGTATCCAAAATTATTGAGAAGTACCATAAACCAGAAAGCACAAGTTTTTGCCATTATGTTATTAAAGATAACCAGATATACAGAGATTGTTATGGCAAGCATATTGGGTTCAATATGTTTGCAGATAATATTCTGTTATCACTCACAAGGAAGGTTGTAATGCCTGATATGGAAATGGTGATAAATTTAGGCGACTGGCCCTTGTTGTTTAAGGGAATGGAGCCATTACCTATCTTTTCATGGTGTGGTAGCACTGAAACAATAGATATTGTCATGCCTACTTATGATATCACTGAATCTGCATTGGAAAACATGGGGAGGTAAGTATTTAAGCAAAGAATGTGGCTAATTCTATTGTAAAGTCTCTAAACTAAAATGAATTCAAACAGTTTAAATATTATGCTATCACCTTCATAATGCTCTCTGCGGTAAAGGATAGCACTAGATTTATAGTACGTGACAGGTCAAAACGGCCATCGGAGAGGGAACACCCCACACACCCGCACGTCACCTGCGCTCGCCCGCACAGTGCTGTCTGGGTTTGTGGAGCATTCCCTACCCGAATAGCCATCTTGACCTGTCACATACTATAGACCTGTCAATTTAGGTTAGAGATTGTGAACAACAGACTTAGCCACAGTGTTGAATTGCTTATACAATATTCTTGCTTAGCAATAAATAAATAATTAATAGAAGCAGAAGTTTAATTATGTCCATAGTATTTTAAAAAAACTGTTTCAGAGTTACATTAGATACCCTATCAGTTCAAGGCAACATAGAACGTAAATGGGAAGATAGAGAACCTCGTGCATTTTGGCGCGGGCGCGACTCGCGTGCAGAGAGGCTCAAACTTATTGACATAGCACGTGCCCAACCAGATCTCTTCAATGCTTCTCTTACAAATTTTTTCTTCTTCCGTGATAAAGAAGCTCAGTATGGGCCAAAGTTACCACATATATCTTTTTTTAAATTCTTTGATGTAAGTTTAAAGTATAGTTTCTTATGACCCTACCAAGTTAAATTTATTTGTCTACTATAGTTATTTGTTTTTAGTATAAATATCAAATAAGTGTAGATGGAACAGTTGCAGCATACAGATTACCATATCTCCTGGCTGGAGGCGGATTAGTCTTAAAACAAGATTCACCATACTACGAGCATTTCTATGGACAACTACAGCCCTATAAACACTATGTGCCAGTGAAAAGAGACCTCTCCGACTTGACTGATCAAGTTAATTGGGCAATAAAGCATGATGAAGAGGCACATAATATTGCAAGAAATGCAAGGCAGTTTGCTAATGATAATTTATTGCCACAACATATTATCTGTTACCATGCTGTACTGTTTTCAGTAAGTATAACTATTGTAATAGAAATTCAGTGTTCTGAAATATTACAAGTTGCAGTGTTGATCAAATTGTTGAATCTTCAGTCAATATACACCCGTATGGACATAGGCCTCTCCATCATGCTGTGGGGCAGCCTATGCTCCATTTGCCAAGCTGTGATCTCCACTCGACTTCAACTCCAACATCCATCAGCCCTCAAAAGCATGTAACCAGACCACTTCCTCTTCACTAGCCTTGAGAGCTGTCATTAGTCATGATCTTAGTTCTTTGGCGAATTACTTCATATCTCTCAAAAAAACTTCAAGCCTAGCTCTTTCTGTAGTATGTTGAGCAGCTTGACGTTGGTGACCTAGCCTCACTGTCAGGCTCCACGTTTCAGCACCATAGGCACATTCAGCAACTTGCTATAAATTATTACTTAACTAGCTTATGCCCGCGACTTCGTCCGCGTGGAGTATACAAAATTTAAACCCCTATTTTACACCCTTAGGGTTGATCTTTAACAATGAGATTTTAACATAATATGAGCTTAATAAAATATGGCATTAAAAATGCAACCCCTATGGGGGTGAAATAGGGATTTGAAGTTTGTATGAAAGTCTGTCAGTTTTGAAGTAAGAAAAATTTAGCCCATAAGTAGAAAATTAAGGGGTTTGAAATTTGTATGAAAGTTTGTCAGTTTTAAAATTTAAATCAAGATATTGAGTATGTAAATGTAAGTAGGTATATATTATAGAAAACAGATTACGTAGGCATCCGCGTAAAAATAATTTTGGAAAACTAAACCCCTCAGAGGTTAAAACAGTGTCAATTTTCAAACCCCTATTTTAACCCCCGAGGGGTTTAGCTTTCCAAAATCCTTTCTAAGCGGATGCCTACGTCATCTGTTTTCTATAATATATACTTACATTTATATACCCGATATCTTGATTCAAATTTTAAAACTGACAGACTTTCATACAAATTTCAAACCCCTTAATTTTCTACTTAGGGGCTAAATTTTTCAAAAACCATGATACACGTTTTCTATGTTTATAACAATTTGTGTAAATACAAAATTTCACGATTCTTACTTCAAAACTAACTGACTTTCATACAAACTTCAAACCCCTATTTCACCCCCTAAGGGGTTGAATTTTCAAAAATCCTTTCTTAGCGGATGCCTACGTCATAATAGCTATCTGCATGCCAAATTTCAGCCCGATCCGTCCAGTAGTTTGAGCTGTGCGTTGATAGATCAGTCAGTCAGTCAGTCAGTCAGTCACCTTTTCCTTTTATATATATAGATTACTAGTGGTTATGACATCTGCCTTCTATTTAGTCGGTTGGGGACATGGGCATGCACCTTTAACTTTTCGGAGCTATGTGCATTTTAAGAAATTAAATATCACTCGCTTTAACAGTGAAGGAAAACATCGTGAGGACATCTGCATGCCTGGGAGTTCTCTCCATGTTCCCAAAGGTGTGTGAAGTCTGCCAATCCACAATGGGTCAGCGTTCTCACTCTGAGAGGAAACTCGTGCGGTGATTGCGGTAGAATGACAGCTACAATGGCACGATCGCGATCACCTCTGATTGGTTGACGCTCGGTCACTATTGGCTTCAATGCATTGTTGCAACAAGAATCGCACAAATTCAGCCAATCACAACAATTGAGATTGTAATAATGATTGATGCAGGTTTTAGGCAATCGCCCCTCTGTTCTCAGTACCGGGCTGGCAATGGCAAAGATCACAACTACTAAGATTAAGTCATGAACCCTAATTCTTCAGCAAAGCATGAACCACTTTAGTTTTTCACGTTCCAGTTGAAACAACTTACATATTATTTTATCTGTTAATTCTTATTAACTTAACTCATTTTAAGGAATGGAGTAAAAGAATATCTGGAGAAGTCAGCGTACATGAAAGTATGACGCACGTGCCGCAAGCTAAATTTGCGTGCCGCTGCGATAACAGTCAAGAAAGTACTAGTCACGAGGAGTTGTAATTATGAATAAGGAACAAACTCAACATTCTGAATGTCTATGAATCTCGACGATTCTCGATTTTCTTTGAGTGTTTGTATCTCAACTAAAGGATGTATTCTTGTGTTCAGTATATTATATAACTAGCTTTACTATATAACTAATATGGGAACAATTAGTTTTAATATAAAAAACCTAATTTGTACAAAGATAGATGTTATTTGTTAGTAATTAATATACAGAAAAAACACAAATTAGTTTTATTTCATCTGTATTTTTTTTTACACATAATATTACACATTAGAGCTACTATGTTATTTAAAATAAAATAATAATAATCTATAACTTTTTATAAAATAATACATTCTTTTTTAATTTCTACATCAACAAGTAAATAACATATATTTGAGACTGAGTGGAATGCTTATTTGTAACTTAATAATATTTGGTTATTGATGTTTAACTGTGATAATCATTCATTAAAGAAAATGAAGAGAAATACATAACAAAATAGTATAACAGAATAATACTCATAAAAAACGTAGTACAGTGGAAACTCGATTAACCGGACTAATTGTTGTCGTTAGGGATTCGGATAATCGAATGTATGAAGAAAAGCGGAATTTGTGCATATTATGTAGTTCACTATAATAGTATTTTCAATTTTCAAAGTAAGATAACTATACCAAGTAGGATATCATAATATGAAAGGGCTTTGCCTGTACATTCTAAAACAGATTTTTATGCATAATAGTTTTTGATTTATCGTACAAAATGGCGGAAAAATACCCGAGTATGGAACCCTAGGTGCGCGAGTCTGACTCGCACTTGGCCGAACAATTTTCGGTAGTCCGGATAATCGCGAATCCGTATAACCAAGGGCCGGATAATCGAGTTTCTACTGTATTTGAAAAAAAATAGCCATAAAGAAAAAAATTGATTCTGCAATATTTAGATGTCTAAAATGCTATACCACCCAGTAAAGTTCCATATCTTTTCTATGTTCTCTCATTGTGGCCGCTAGAACAAGCAGGATAGCCTCTAGATCTGCCTCCTCAGCATGTCAGAACTTGTCGGTTGGCATTCCGTTCACAGAGTATGGCCATTCCAATGCCATAAATTGTTCCACATCTCCAGAGGAAAAAAGGAACTTAAAGGATCACTTTGTCGTTTGCCTGTCTGTCAAGGTAATCAAAACCAATAAGGTACGTACGTTGAACTAGAATCTTGGGCAGGTAGCAATGTCTTTATCGCCCAAGTAAAGAGAACAATTCAAAAACCGTGAATTTGTAGTTACATAACCATAAAAACACAAAATGTGTTATTTCTAGCAAGTTGGTACGGAACCCTTCGCTTGCGAGTCTGACTCGCTTGACCTGGTTTTTTAATGAAATGTAAGTACGACAGGTACTGCTGCAGGGAGAGTGTTAGCGGTACATGGCCAGATCGGGGCTGCGGTAGAAGCACATGTAGGCGTCGGCCAGCAGGCGCTTGGCGGGCGCGGGTAGGTGGCGGTCCAGCGGCGCCGCGTCGTGCAGCGCGCGCCCGCCCTCCTCGCTGAGCCACGCGCCGAGCTCGGCGATCTCCACGATCTCCGGGATGTTGTACCCGTTGCGCTCCCCTGAAACATTACAGGTCTCACCACAAAAACTCAAGGTTGTAACTAACGTTAAACATTTGCGTATGTATGCACTAAACGGGTTTAACGTCTATAACCAGGTCTATAAAATTTGTGAGATAGGCTTGGGCTTGGGGTTTAGGTTAGAGCGTGCTTGCCTAGAAGATGTCCATACACTCTTGCCTTGAAGGTATTCAAATTATACTTAGCACGGACACTAGAAGAGCATTCCACACCTTAGTTTTTGTGGGCAGCCTGTCTCAGTCGGAACTCGAGCGGGCGGACGACATCACTCACCTTTCCTATCGGCCATGGAGTCGAAGAAGCACCATGGCGCGTCGGTGCCGGCGCCCGTCTTGACGAAGGCGACGTAGTGGCTGGTCTCGATGCACAGCACCGCGAACAGCTCCATGTAGACTCGCGGCACGGGGCACGACTCTAGTATGTTGGCGTATTCTTCGCACACTGATAGCGGTGTGGCCTGAAAATAAAATAAAATGTTGATTGTTCGCGGTGGAATAAGTAAAGATTGGTTTAGAAAGAGATGGATATCTTCCAATATTTTATTGACTAAATTAAAATTGAAATCCAAGGATTTTCACAATTACCTTCGAATGGATAAAGAAGCCTCTATTACCTTGTGGTGCGGCCTCGTGGCGTGCGCGAGGCGCAGACACGCGGCGCACAGCGCGCCGGCGTCGAGTGCGCCATTAGCCGCACACGCGCCGCACTCCCAGCGCGCGAGCCCGCCGCACACCGTGCACTGCCGCGGCACTGTAATGATGACACGTCTTATTACGGCTATGTACTGAAAAATGCTAGCGTAGCTTCCAAGGCGAGTGAGTCTCACACCCTGTGTGCCACCACCTTTGCGGTGTGCCTGGTGGACGTGTGACTAACGCGCCTTGGAAGTTACGCTAGCATTTTTCAGTACACACTGAAAAAGCACGAGTTGCATAACACTAATAAATGTTGTGTGTACTTATAAACCATGGTCAGTAGACTCCATCTTTTGCTATAAACTCCAAATCGAGACTCTCATGTCTTATGTCAAAAACACGAGCGGGAGCGAGCTCGACGCTCCGTAAAATTTAGCGCACCGTGGTTTTGACTATGCCATTACATCTCAAATGAGCGATGTGCGTATTGAGGCGAAACATCATAAAGGACGTTATGCGCTCGAATTCTGGAGAGTAAAATGGGAGAAAATCGTCACCGTCACTGGCGCCGGGGAGAGAATTTCTCACTAGTAGCCCTTGATTGCGATCTCTCTGGTGATTATTGATGGTGTAGTCTATAAAATGGAAAGGTGATTGACTGACTGACTGATCTATTATAATGGATAAGGAAGATTTCATACGATTTATGACATTTGTTAAGTATAAAATGTATATCGCGATACCCGAGTTCGATCCCGACGAAATCATATTAGACTCTAATTAATATTTTGTAATTTGTTCTATAAAATAGTGAAGTTTGAAGGTCACGGTCGGCATTACGATTGACGACATTACCGATCAGCTGTACAACGCAACAAGACGTTCTGTGTACCTACGGAAATAATGCGTGTGTGACGCAATAATTGTGTTAGTTTTGGATATTTTACGATTTATAGAAATCTTTATTAATTTGCGATTAGCAAATAATGTATCTGCATCAAATTCCAGAAGGGGTGAGTTGCACAGTTATTAATATCAGGTTAGGCATCACTTTAGCCTTTATAGTGGTTTTTTAAATGTTGATTTCTCGATTGTCGTAGCCTCACGGGAATGCCCTTCTTGGACCCTGACCTTTACAAACCCTGAATACAGCTAGCCGAGGTCTGGTTTTGGCAGAGTTCCGGTACAAAATTAGTAAAAACTCTCCTGGCGCCTAAAATCTAGGATAAGACTTAGCCTAAGTGCATGTTTGTATAATAAATAATTAGTTTAAACAGTTTTGTGTAGCATTATTGAAGCGAACCCGTAACACTATCAACACACAGCTCAAACTATTGGACGGATCAGCCTGAAATTTGGCATGGATTTTTCAAAATTTAACCCCTAAGGGGGTAAAATAGGGGTTCGAAATTTGTGTAGTCCACGCAGACGAAGTTGCAGGCATAAGCTAGTTGTTTTATAAAACTCTTATCGATTTCTACGTAGTATACCTATTATCAGAACGCTGAACCGCTCAGAGGCACATCTTTGCAGCTAGGTAAGGTGCTAACTACCGCAGCTGAAGCCCGCAGGACCACATCACTCACCACTGCATCACAGAGGTCATGTTTGGGAAAGTTTTGTAATTATAGGTACATAAATTCACTTACATCCTTCAATGAGATCGGTAACATCCAATAGCGGTGATGGTTGCACTCGCTGGTACAGTTTGTATTGCTTTCCAAAACGAGGCATTTGAATAATAAATGCAGCAGGTACCTGAAACATTCAGAAATAAGTCTCAGGTTTTTCTGTGTTTTAATTTATAATTCTTTGTGTACAATAAATATTTCTCTTGGAAAGGCCTATGTCCAGCAGTGGACGTAAACAGGAATAAATATTTGTTTATCCTTATTTCGCATAGAGACAGATCAACATGATGTTTTGCAAACTTGAAAAAATTATGGTAAAACAGCTTAAAAGTAGCCATTTATGTTACACCCTGTAACGTATGGCTACTTTTTAGCTTTGATAAAAGGGTTCCTAAGAGGTTAAAATAACGCGAACAAATTATTGGCCAAAAGCTAATAGTACTGTACAAAAAATTTAAAAATACCTCACTAAGTTTGACTCCTGATGTAGCGAAGGATTGCTCTAAGAGTTGTTGAACACTAGGCAAGGAGATGTGTTCATCTTTTTCCACAAACAGCTGATAGCAATAGGCTTCTTGGCCCGAGGATAGTTTCAAAAAAGGCTCCGCTCGTAGGAGTTGTGCTACTAGACCGTTTAAAAATTCCTCTGGATCCTGTAACCCAAAAACGATGCTAAAATTAAATCAAACCCAGTTTCCAAAGTTCTTGTGCAAAAAAAAGTGTTCTGCACAGCTTATTTGGAAAATTTGACACCTGTTTAGTGTTAATCCACTATTTATAATTAGTGGGTATTTTTTAAATAAAATAGCGAACCAACGAGCAGGCGGGTCACCTGATGTTCGCCGTCCAAAAACGTTTGCAGCACCAGAGGAACCACCAATGCGTTACAGCTTTCAAGAATTTTTCGAATGATGCAGCAGCGGTGGTCTCCATGTTAACGGACTCAATGATCACAAGTATTAGTGACTAACTAGTGTTCCACCATTCGCGCAGCTTCATGACGCGGACGGCGCGCACGTGGCCGTGCTTGCGCAGCGGGTTTACTATCTTCACAGAAGACGCGCTGTATCCGTGTAGCGACATGAGCCGTGAAAATAATATGGCAAATACCGTGACTTTGATATATTGTGTGCGATCAAGTGCGGACGTATTTTGTGTATGTTTGTGAAATACTCGCCTTTTCCTCGGACGTGAGGCCGGGCACGTCAGACAGGCGCTCGAGCAATGTACGCAGCTTCATGACGCGGTCGGCGCGCACGTAGCCGTGCTTGCGCAGCGGGTTCACCACCTCCTCGCGCAGCACGCGCTGCACTTCCGTGTAGTGCGGCGAGTCCTGTGGCAAAACCAAGATTACATTTAACACTTGTTGAGGACTTTTATTTATTTTATCAGCAATTGGTAGGATTTTTTTTACTATGTCATGTGTTATATGAAGAATCATGACAATAAAAAACTCGTTTTTAGCTGGCGTGACTTATAGCGCTATAGGTAGGTTTTTATTGGCACGAGTTACTCAGCAATCACCTCCGGCTCGGGCGGGCGGTAGAGCAGCGCGTCGAACACGCTGGTGAAGGTGAACATCGCGAAGAGCGTGGCGTCCAGGTAGCACGAGTTGTGGTGGCCCTGGATGCCGCGGCTCTTGCCGGCCAGCGAGCCCAGCGCGCCCAGCGGCGGCACCACGCCGCGCACCACCGGGCACTCGGGCTGCAAATACACACGGATTTCACACAACCAGGTACAACGCACGGTTATTGTTACTCCTCCCTCCCCTCTCCTTTACGCTCACTCCGCCCGCCAATTTATCGTCATCCGCAATGTAATGACACGGCTACTGGCACTGCTGCGCTGGCGTTACTTACGTATAGCGTTGTCCTTGTCCCTCTCGATTGACTTAGCTCAGGCTCATGCCCGCGACTTCGTACACGTGGGTTTAGGTTTTTACGCGGATTCCGGGATAAAAAGTAGCCTATATCACTCTATACCTATGCAAAAATCACGTCGATTCGTTGCGACGTGATTGAAGGGCAAACCAATAAACAAACACACTTTCGCATTTATAATAATGAAGTAGTGATTCAGTTCACTTGTGCTACTACCAGCTAGTACCACTCAGCTCGAGTTCCGTGCATGTCGTAGTACCTGGTCATGGTGCTCGTTGTGGTGCGGCTCCGGCGGCGGCGTGTCGCGGAAGCGCGCGTCGCGGCGACACAGCGGCAGCGGCACGAAGAGCGCTCGCCCCGCCCCGCACGTAAACAGCCGCTGTCCGCGGTGGCTCCCGTCGCCCAGCCCGCACACGCTCTGCTCGAGCTCCACGCCTGCTGTCGCTATGTCTGGTGAACAATATGAGTGAATGTGGCGTTGGAAGACCCCCTACTAGATGGACAGACAACATCAGAGTCGCAAGGAGCCACTAGATTCAGGCGGCGGCGCAAGACCGTGGTGGCCCCTACAAGAGACCTATGTTCAGCAGTGGGCATCTATCTGTTGATAATGATGATGATGATGATGATAATGATGAACAAGAAACTGATTTAAATGAGTTGCAATAAACAATAATAACGTCCTCCCGACCGAATTTCGGCCACGGCGACCAGTAGAGATTAGATTAATGCGCGGGAGATATTATAGTGCACAAGTGTGTGCGCAAACAGGTGCACTGTCTAGTCCCTCACTCTCATAGCCCGATGAGACGGAAATACGACACGACCGGAAAGAGATTAGGAGCTTACGCGCTCTCAGAGGCATGGGGTGACACGCCGCCAACTTCCTAACTCCGGACTAGTTCCTACTGAGAATTTCTTAACAGAAATATCCAATATCTAACTATTTTTGGCCCGACCCGGGAATCGAACCCCAGGACCTCGTAATCCGCAGTCGAAAATGCTAACCACTAGATCAACGAGGCAGTCAACAAGGTGCATTGTATAACTCACCATCAATCAGGCCTATCCACCTAACAACACCATAGTAATGCTGATCGACGTCTGTCGCGACTTCCACGAGCGATCCTACACCGATATCGTCTTGCAGACTTTGCGGCGACTGGTTTGCCTTGGCTTGCACCGCGCGAGGGGATCCTAGCGATGGTGAATCGTAAAACTCGTCTTGAGCCTCACCACTGCACACATCTGCAAATAAATGTTTAATTATCTATGTTTTGTAATCGTATATGCTGTCTATTACTCCTACACTACATACTTTGCTCATATTGAAGCACACATAGCGGTATTTCATCGATAGAGAGTTCGCGGAGATAATACCCGCGAGACATGTCGCTGTAAACTACGCTATAACGGCCGATCACCTCCCGCTACCGTACGCCTAAATTTAGAAAATAGGAAAGTTAAAATAGAACGCACAAACGTATGCAGTCTGTGCTCTTTATTAAAATTATTTGTGTGTGCTTGTTAAAATGTGACTGTTTATAGATCATTAGTGATAGTTATTTAATATGTATGACAACAATAACTGTACAAATAGAAAAATGGTAAACAATGTGTTTTCTAATACTTTCTGTTCTTTTTCACTCATTCTGTTCACACATTGTATGTGACATCAAAGAGTCAACATAGAGGGCATGTGACATCTCATAACATACATTATTATTCTTATCATCAGGATTATAGCCATTTTATTGTATATTCAATATTCATATATAGGTATACAACTATACATTATACAAATTGTATCCTCTACCCTTAGCTTACCTGCAAGAGATTGCTATTTTAGCAATAGCTACAAATTAAATATAATACCACTATAATACATACCCACTAAAAGGCCAGTTTCAATTTTTTTAGGTTCATGAACCATCTTAGTAGTTTGGAGAAACTCTTCAGAAGTGATATTTGTGCCAGATGTAGTTGGCTTATTTCTTCGTCTTTCTAAGTGGTTGATTAGGTTTATAGACTTGATCCGTTCATGGTTGGACCTCTGCATAGTTCGTTTTGGACTATGAGGCTGTGACCCATACTCAGGATGTTCTGGCGCCTTAGGTGCTGGTGGCCAACTTCCTCCAATTAAATTAAATAAGTCCAGCTATGAAAAAAAATAGACAACAGATTTGGAAGCTCCTTTTTTGAAGTTGGTTTAGAAGCTCAGAAGCAACAAAATGAGGTTGACATGACCATACTATATTCCTTGAAGTTCCTTTAAATTAATAAGTACTTCATTTTACCTCATTGTCATTAAATTTTATGTATTACTAGCTGAGGCCCACAACTTCATCCACGTGGAATTAGGTTTTTAAAAATCTCGTGGGAACTCTTTGATTTTCCGTGATAAAAAGTAGCCAATGTCACTCTCCACATCTTTATCTATACCCATGCAAAAAATCACGTCAAGCTGTTGCGACGTGATTGAAGGACAAACTAACGAACAAACACACTTTCACATTTATAATAAGGGTACTGATATGAGGATTATTGTGATGTAACTACAAATCCACGGTTTTCGGATTTTTCCCCTAACGTGTGCTATAAGACCTACCTACCTGCCAAATTTCATGATTCGAGGTCAACGGGAACTACCCTATAGGTTTCTTGACAGACATGACAGACACCAAGTGATCCTAAAAGGGTTCCTTCTTTCCTTTTGAGGTACGGAACCCTAAAAAGCACACCTATATGAAACTATATAATTCTAAAAGTTTCCTATAACATTATTTTAATACTTAATAGGTTATTTTAATTAGTAAAATAACAAATCATAATCCATTTTGATAAGAACTAGACAATGTTATTAAGAGGTGAACGTTAAATTAATTATAAAAATTAGCCCAAATGAAGACACCCACTAGCCCTCTATCCCAGTCAGTAACAAATTATACCATACCTTAATATCATTACAAGCTAATTAGGTATGTATATTAATTTCATTCTGATGTAATAAGAACAGGTCCAGTAGATAAAAACCATTTTCAGATGATAATTGGTGAGGGGTAATTATTGTATGACAAACAAAATCTTTTATTCAAAGTGATTAAAATATTAATGCTGCACACTTTTTAAATATCAATATGTAGTTCGATATAACAACTAAAACTGATGTGAAATAAGACAACTATTTACAGCAACTTAAAATAAAAGCTCCCAACACACCCTGCTCTGTCATCTTCCCCTTTGATTTAGGTTTTTGAAAATCTGATGGGAACTTTTTGGTTTACTGGGGTGAAAAGTAGCCATGTACTTCACTGTGATGCAAGCTATCTCTAAACCAAACGTCAAAAACTTTTATACAGATGAGTTGTGATAAGCTAGCAGACAGACAATCTTTCTCATTTATAATATTAGTAATTGCATTTGATGACTGAAAAACCGATAAAACAATAAAAAAAATACAATATTGATTATATTTTCTAGGCCTAATATATATTTATCTGTGATTATAATATTTGCCTATAAGCAAATAGTTATTAATACAGTGGTTTCATTTTTGCAAAGAAAATGGTTTTTATCTAGGCTCTTGGTCACACAAAACTTTTGATACAGTATGCATAACAAGTAAGAAGTATGTATGCATAGTATAATATGCAAGATAAGAACCGCATTGTTAAAAGTAGCAGAAGTTTTTGTGACAAAACATGCAATAATAATGTAATTATAAACATATTTTATAATTTATTATAAGTATTGATGAGTAGTGCATTTAACCATTCCTGTGTAGTTAGTAACTTATTTATTAAGATTGAAACACAAACAAAATAACTGATAGAAAACCTGTCCATCCCTGCTGCTCGTATTTTCCTGGTCCTCGTGAATATCATCATTCATCCTTCTGCCTGATATATATAGGTACCTTTACTTTGGAAATATTCTAAATCTACATAATAGTTACCTTCACTATTTCTTTTGATTTTATGTAATGTTTTGTTTCTACTCATGAGGTGTTGTACTAATGGAATGACTTTTAGTTGAAGGCTTAGAATACTCACGAAGTAAACTATTCTTCTATTTTAAACAAAAGTCATTCATTTTAAATGATAATTACCACAATCGGAGACTATTAACCACTGATGTAGAATGCTTGTTAGCGAATTCCACTAAGTTTTAAATCGTAGGATAGTTAATTATAATATAGTAAGGAATACAGCTAAATAATAGGGTTTATTCATAGTCTTAGATTACATTTTAGTTAGGTATTTTGTTTTCAATTTTCGTTTTGTTTAGACTTTCCATATGTAAAAAGTACTCTGTGGTTTAGACCATTAGACACATCTTGATTCTTAGATGAATGATGAATGTATACTATCTCTATGTCTTGATTAAAATCTTTTATTTCTGGTCGGTGATTAAAATTAATCACCACAGACTAATAACATATAGGATATTAATCACACACATCACATCACAGACCAAAAACACATAATTTTTATTTGTAAAAAAGCACATAAGTAGTGATTATATACTCTTTGGTATCCTCTATTAATCTGTGCCAATAACATAGACACCGTATTACCGTAGATAGAGTAATAAAGGTAGATACAGGAACATTTGCTTTCTCATTCACACTAAAAAGAGAGCACAGATAAAGTTACTAATGTGATAAACAGAGACGCAGCTAACCTATTTTGTGTAGGAACACAAAATAGGTTAGCTGCGTCTCTGTTATATAAGGGTGTTATATAAGATAAGGGTATCGTGTAACTGGTTTTTTTCAAGAATACATACAACTTACATACAAGGCATGCAACTTTAGTTGCGAAACAAACTTTGAGAATTCGTGGCGTAATTGTATTTCTCATGAGTTATTTACTTGTTTCCACATAAAAAACGTATAATACAAATATTGTTGATCGGTTAATACAAATATTGACTACTAAACAATGGTAATAATTGTTGTGTTATTCATCGTTACGTCGTGCTATCGCTATCTCATACGCGGTTTCACAGTACTTAAATCTACCTATTATTCTATCTACGCATATCACAGACCACTCACAGACCAGTAATTCCTGTGCACTGAAGCTGTAATTTTACCGTACCACAGAACACTTTGTAAATTATCATTGATGACATATGAAACAATAGTGAATAATAGTACAGGGGCAAGTAAATGTATTCTGTGATACTGGGAATCTCTGCCATAATCGAGCTCAATCAGCTTATATAGCCACCAGTGACCCAGAGCCATAAAGCCCGTTAAGCCGTAAAAAATAGATTTGCCATGGCCAAAGATTTGCATCAGGGGCCCAACACAGACTACAAAGTACAGATAAATTTGACCTTCACTAGTTCACCATCACAGAGTACTTTTTACATATTTTACCATTCACATTTCACAGTTCACCATACCTTCAAAAACTTTGCTGTGTTTTGAAATGATTTAATATCTGAATGAAAATTAAACTTCCCAAAGAATTGAAATACTAATACTGAAAATTAAATATGAATTAAATACCTACAATAAATTAGAATTCATAATATATAAGCAATTCCTATACTTTAAAACAGGTAAAAACCCATGGTAAACCATTAACCATAGCATATCATAATAATGAAATACTTAATACTATAATAATCAAGCATTGTATATAAATAATTTTTAATTATTATGTACCTACTATAAACTTAAGATCCTTGTGCATTTACAGCTGTTGCACAAGTTTTAAGCGTAATTACTCACATTTCTTGAAGTATAAGTTTAAGTTACTCCTATACTCATATGTTATTTTAACTATTTCAAGGCTTTTCCTGATAACATGATCCGTCAAGGCAGTATTGATGACATCAATGCGCAGCAGTTCCTAAAATTAAACAGTTATGAAGACACAGTGAGACAGCTGGACATATATTATGCCATAGGTTTGGTATATTTTTCTTAACATGTAGATATTTTATATTAATAACTAACTCCACCATCCATGCTTGAGCTTTGTGCCTAACTGCTAAGTGTGGAGCAAGTACAAATCTTAAAGTGCAGACACACTTCTGTGTTGTGTGCACACAACAGGTGGTCAGACTCATCATATGAAACAATACTGTTTGCTGTGGTGCTCTGTCGCGTTTTGCTCAAAGTGAGGTCTGATTGGGCGGTTGTGCCAGATTGTGCCAGCAACACACCCACAATGGTGCCACAACCTTTAAGCGAGTTCAATTACCTCTGTAAAGTATAATGCATCCAAACTAAGTAAGTATACCTAATGTATGTCAGGTGCCTACTGTGAGGGGGCTCACTGTGGGTCAGTGTGAACGGTATGTTGAACTTTATTTATTTATTTATTAGACAACTAAAAACTAGAATAGAGCTTCTTATTCTTATTAGAGCTAATCGTAATCAATTATGTATCATTTTCATTCTTTTGGTTCTAGTGAAAAGACAACTACTAAGATTTCAAAGTCCGATAACTGGGTTGTTCCCAGTTTTGTCGTCTGATCTGCACATTGGCAGTGTACGAGACAGTATTTACTGTGCTGCAGCGGTATGGGGCTTGTATCAAGCTTACAGGTATGTAAAATCTATGTTATATAGATTGTAATAACTAGCTTATACCCGCAACTTTGTCTGTGTGGACTACACAAATTTCAAACCCCTGTTTTACCCCTTCGAGGGTTGAATTTTCTAAAATCCTTTCTTAACGGATGTCTATGTCATAATAGCTATCTTCATGCTAAATTTCAGCCTGATCCGTCCAGTAATTTGAGCTGTACATTGATAGATTAGGCAGTCAGTCAGCTTTTCCTTTTATTTATTATATAGAAGTAGATTACTTGCCTACTATTACTAGATGTAGTGCAACTTAGTCTGCCTGGGCTTATATTTTTACCTACCTTTTGGCACCTATTTTCAATAAAAAGCTTTGATTTGAAAACTCCTGTTTTCGATTTTCCTACTCCTCTTCGTTTTTCTGGGATAAGAGGAACCTACCTATTCTATTTCTATACCAGGTTTTTCAAAAATCCCATGGTACTTTGATTTTCCAGGACAAAACGTAGCCTATGTAGATGTAAGCTGTCTCTATATCAATTTTCGTCAAAGTCTGTTTAACGGATGGGCTGTGAAAAGCTAGCAGACAGACACACATTCCCATTTATAATATTAGTATGAATAGTATTTATTATTATTTGCACTAGCGAATGTGTTGTGTGAATGGTGAGAATTCACTGTGTCCCAAAAGTTAGATAAGTATTTAAAGGGCCCAGTACACAACGGCGTATGTTGGGCCATGCTTTGCAATGCACAAATGTAGGCCACGTTCACTTGGTGTTCACACATTGGCGCATGGCTCATTGTGGCCTGGCGAGGCACTTGCGATGGACGTGGAAGTAATTACGGCTGCGGCTATTTATTTATATACTGCTTAATGCAGTGCATTATTTGAGTCCCAAATTACAGACTCTGATTGATAAAAATTTAAAAACTGAAAAGTTTCTTCATTGCTCCAGGCAACCGACATTTTGGGCGATCAAAAATAGGTATATATAATAGGTAGTAACTAGCACGCAACAAAAAAGTGTACTATCCCGATCAGCGGTCGGAGGCGAACTAAGCAATCAGCAATGGGCGATTGTGTGAACACCATACGGCCATGCTACGCCACGATTCCTTTGAAGTGTGCCCAAAAAACCGACAACTTCCCGATTGCGCGCCAACATTGACAAATGTCCGCCAACATGTACCATAACCCCCTGTACACAATGACGATTGCCTGTAGTGGGCCAACATACGCCAATGTGTACTGGCTGCTTAAGAAGTGATATTTTTCATTTCCAGACGAATAGATGATGACAGAGGCAAGTCACATGAACTTGGTCAGAGTACAGTAAAATGTATGCGTGGCATACTCGAGTGTTGGATCAAGCAGGCATCTACAGTAGAGGCATTCAAGACTAGGCAGAGTGCCGCCCATGCGTTGCATGTGAAGTTTCACCTCACCACGGGTGAACCAGTGTTGAGTGATGAACAGTATCACCACCTTCAGATAGATGTGATATCACTTTACCTGTTGTTTCTAGTTCAGATGATCACGTCTGGTCTTCAGATTATTTACACTCAGGTTTGAATTCTATTTTTATTTAAATGGCTTTAGGTACTCTAGTCGTTTTGGATCTTCTTTTTTCCTAAGGCCCTGTATTCACCAAAGTGGAGATAGGCGGAGATGTTTAGCAGACCAAGCTGTGATTATAGATGATGCGATAATTTTTTCACTTCATCTATCAATAATCTAATTGGTCTGTTATAGATATCTCTGCTCTGCTTTGCTTAGGTGGATATGGACTTAAGAATAATAGAAAAACACCACATCACAGACTGAAATATTTCACCAGAAAGATGCAATTTAATGAAGGAGACATGTCAACATTCTTAAAAGATCACTAAGTAGCCACCACCACATTTTAGGGCTGCTGGAAGAAATCTCTCCAGTTAAGGTATCCTTTATGCTTGTCTTTTCATTGTATTTAATAACTAGCTTATTTCCGCGACTTCGTCCGCGTGGACTACACAAATTTCAAATCCCTATTTCACCCTCTTAGGGGTTCAAATTTTCAAAACTTAGCGGATGCCTATGTCACAATAGCTATCTGCATGCCAAATTTCAGCCCGATCCGTCCAGTAGCTTGAGCTGTGCGTTGATAGATCAGTCAGTCAGCAGTCAGTCACCTTTTCCTTTTATATATTTAGATAAAGATAATTATGTTTAAGTGTTATGTGAATAAATAAATTTTTTTTTAATGTTTATTTTGTAGGATGAAGTTGCGTTTGTACAAAATTTAGTTTACTATGTAGAGAGAGCATACCGGACACCTGATTATGGGATGTGGGAGAGAGGCTCTAAGTACAACGACGGAAAACCAGAGATCCATGCTTCATCTATAGGTATAATATTATTATCGAATTTATCTAAAATATGCATATTATACAAGTATATGTATACTGCATATTATGCAAATAGAATATAAGCAAATGCTCTCAAATAGTTCTAAAATATCTACGACGCTGTATCTCTATACATTTAAGAATAAACTGATTGACGTGATTTTTGCATGATTATCTATAGTAATTAATGGTCTGGCATTAGCTTCTTTATAATATCCTGAAAAATAAAAAAATCTCACACGATTTTGAAAAATATAAGTCCACACGGACGAAATCAGATTTATCTGTCCTTATCTCACAATGTTCCACTTACTTCGGTCGTCCGTCAGCCATCACCACTCACGCATATCCTTTTCCACACAATCTATCCATCTTTTCTTTGGTCTTCCACTCCTCTTTCGTCCTTCCACAAGCATATTATGTGGGCATCAGCTAGTAAATCACACTAATATTATAAAGGCAAAGTTTGTATGTATGTGTGTGTGTGTATGTTTGTTACTCTTTCACGCAAAAACTGCTGAACGGATTTGGCTGGATATATATTATACCTTGGATTAACACATAGGCTACTTTATATCCCGTACATCCACGCGGACGAAATCGCGGGCATTTTTTTTATTTTTTATTTTATTAGACTAAGCAGCTTTCGCTGATGCGTCTATATCAAAAGTGCTTCGAGTTTACCAAATATTTGTCAAATCTATTCTTGAACTGGTTAACAGAACTTGACATAACCACATCCTTAGGCAATTTATTCCATTTGTGAACAACTCTGTTGGTCAGAAAGTGTTTTAATGGATTTATCTAGTAATAAAATATTTGTAGGCATGGCTAAAGCGGCCCTGGAAGCTATAAACGGGTGCAACCTGTTTGGAGACAAGGGCGCGTCGTGGAGCGTCGTGTATGTAGACATCGACGCTCACAACCGAAACAGAAGCATCTTCGAGACGATGTTGCCGAGGGAGTCTAGTTCTAAGGTATATACTCGTATTCTATTCACCTTTATTGTTGTACTTGTTAAAGGGTTACTGGTAAGTTGCAATACATTAATGTCCTTTAAGTGTTTGATCACAACCTATCAAATGACCGGCGCTAGTATCATTGGGCAAATGTGGATCATTTTTAGTAGTATACATACTACTAAAAATGATGATGAACATATTGCATGCTAATAGGCAGAATTTGGCTGTACCTTTTTGTTTTTGTAATATCTCCACTGTCTAACCATATTCGCAATAAAGAAATTTGAATTGAATTGAATAGTATGTAGTTCCATCTTTTCACCCATCAGTCTGTGTGCGTCCACTGCTGGACAAAGGGCTTTTGGAGAGCGCGCCACCACACACGGTCTTCCGCTTTCGTTAAGGTCGTCGGTCCAGCGGCTGGAGATGGTCCCACACTCCGCTTACTGGTTCGCAGGCTCCACTGCACGTTTGCCCCAAAGGCCACCGATTTTGCGACATTAATTATTTGACATTAGTTGTTTTATGTTGTTTTAGATATAAAACAAAAATTGCGTACTAACAATATTTTTTGATCATTAATTTCTCTAAATTGGCACTTAACCTTGACGCAATTTGTTATTTAATAGTAGATTGTACAACACAGGCATAAAATGGGTTTTATATGCCCGTTATGGATTCTTGCTTACTTATATAAATACTTTATGCACAAGAGCATGAAAAGCAGTTTTAGTCATCTTACTGATAGCATAAAGAAGAACTTTAGGAGCATGAGCAGTGAAAAGGATATTTTGTATTCTAGTCTAGTAACATATCACGTAATACAGCCAAGTCTTGTCAATAGCACGTGATTTTCGTGTGCAATTGAGGGCTGCACAAAACCTAACACATTTGTAGGGAGTCGACGCCGCACTTCTGCCAACTATATCGTTCCCGGCGTTCGCTACTCACGAGGAGCTACTGGTGCAGTTGACTAAGAACAATATCCTCAACCGACTGCAAGGCAAATATGGGTTCAAACGATTCAGTCGGGACGGCTACAAATGTGTGCTAGAAGACCCTAATAGGAGGTATTATACTTATTTAAATGTCCTAGTGTTTATCATTGCTTTTACATTCTTAACATTACTGATGTACTTAGATCATTTTTTGTTTTACATTCATATATTTTACTAGAAAAAATAAGCACTTGTACTTACATAAGTAAACAAAACGAGAATTACCTCCTGTCTTTTTTAAAATCAGTTTCCTCCAGTCCTTACATCCCTAAATTAAATATAATGTTGTTTTGTCAGTAATGATAATGAAATATATTCGTTTAACTGAGCTTTAACATCTATTTTCTAGATGATTTAACACAGTGGGGCCGATTCTCTTGTACACAATCTCTAAACTAAACTAAATTAACAGGTCTAAATCTAGTGCTATCCTTTTCCGCAAGCAACATTATGAAAGGGATAGCAATAGATTTAGACGTGCCATTTAAGAGATAGTTTAGAGATTGTGTACAAAGGAATTAGCCCCATTGTCTCGGAAGCATTTTATTTGGTGGCTATATAGACCTTTGGAATGATAAATATACCCACTGACGTCCATAGACAGACTTCCTTCGGTGGTGTTTCCACTAAATTTAAACATAGGGTTATTCAACGGGCGGGATGCATCGAACGAACAGTCGTTATGCACCCACCCTTCCGCTAAACATCTTCATTCGATCCTGTCAAGCTGTAATGAAGTACAAATTAAATTCCAACCTCTACAGTCTTATGCGGCTGCCGGCTCGTCCGATGCCAAAAGATCATAAAGTTCCGAATTCTCTATAAGAATCCTACCTCCAGCTGTGGTCGTATATTGGTTGAGACCGTGAGGCGACCGACCGATGAAATAAACTAAATATTCCAGGTATTACAATGAAGGCGAGTTGAAGGAGTTCGACGGCATCGAGTCGGAGTGGCCGCTGTTCTACGTGCTGATGATCATCGACGGCGTGTTCCGCACGCTGCCCGACCAAGTTGAGGAGTACCAGAAGCTGCTCAAGTCCAGGATCTATATGGACGAGTATGGAGGTAAGCTCACAATGAAGACGAGTGAAGGAGTTCGACGGTATCGAGCGGAGTGGCCGCTGTTCTACGTTCTGATGATCATCGATGGCGTGTTCCGCACGCTGCCCGACTAAGTTGAGGAGTACCAGAAGCTGCTCAAGTCCAGGATTTGTATGGATGAGTATGGAGGTAAGCTCAGAATAAAGGCGGGTGAAGGAGTTCGACGGCATCGCTCATGATCATCGAAAGTGTATTCCGCACGTTCTTTTTCCGGGATCTGACAACACTGCGCTTTCTGGTGCGAGGTTTCTACGTCAGCGCCTTGGGCCCCAATGTCTTTTTCGAACTATGGTTCTGAAACACGTCTAAAAAATCGAAGTACTTATGTAAAAATATATCTGGCAATTGAAGTATACAATATTTCAGATCCGGTAATCCCCTGGTACTACTATGTTCCACGCGAAGGGATCGAGACCGAACGGAACGAGCCGTATTCCGTACGCAGAATTCCAGCCAGTAAGTATTTCTATTTAATATTGTAATTATTTTAAACGTAATTTATTTCAGGAAAAACGAAAGGTCATAATGCAGTCAATAATTTGTGAACTCATGACTTTGACAACATAAAAGTTTATACTTACTTTTTAAGTTGTTGGCGAAATGTTTATTTTGGAAAAAAACAGTTTTTTTGTTATTTATTACCTATCTTTAATATCTATCGTTTTAATTTAATTTTTAACCTATTTGTGCAATTGTAGCTATAAAAATCCAAAAAGTAATAAAATGGGTATGATGTTCATAAATTTGGCTCAATTTTTAGTCTTCTCAATCTACGTAAGTAATTTATAAATAGTGATATGTAGTTTTAATTTAGAAAAGAAATATAATCTGTATACCAAGAACAATAATTGTAATTTGCAACAATTGATCTTGTAAAAAAGCACGTATACTATGATTGCAGACCATCATGGAGAAGGCGATAATAAAGGTAACACTATTGGTATTGAGAATGGACTGCTGTGCTAATTTTCTGTGCCTTTCTAGCATAATAACCTGATCGTTTTCTCTTGCTATCTAGAAGTGAACTTTTTTGAGCTTTTTTTTGTTAACAAAACAACTATTTTATTAGTCTCAGTGTAGTCGTAGCTGATTCATAATATTCATATTCGACTTTTCAACCGGTAGGTATGATTTATTTTAACAAGCGCAATAACGCCACGCCCGTACCCGGTGCGTACAGTACGCGACAAAAAGTAATGTACATCAGCCTTTAGAATGACATTGCGGCTTTGTAGAGTGTTGTCACTGTCACTCATACCTATGTGACGTTTTATCGGTCTCAACGACAGAGACAATGCTCTACAAATCCGCTATCTTCTTCTAAAAGTCGATGTACATTACTTTCTGCCGCGTATTGTACGCAAATGTCCTAGCCGCGATACGGGCCTGGGCTTCCTTGGTACCTTCGACCATAAAATTGCATTACCAATTTCTACCATTAATTTGTGAATATTTTTTGCACATCGCTTATAAGACCTAGTACCAACAGTCTACACCATACATTTATAAAACTCTGAGGCATAATGTAATTTTGACATACTGAAAGCAGTTTTATAGTCGACTATACATTCATTTTGTTTTTGTTACATTATTTTAAAGCTATACTTATTAATAAACTATACCCGTTCTTGCTTATAATCTTTAAATAGGATCAATAGTTGTCCCACAGCTATCAGCTATCAGCCTCTATAAGTAAAAATTAAAAGCTTTAGGTGGCGGTTTATAAAAACTATATTGCCATTTCATAGTCCATTAAAAAAGGCCATTTCCTACGAAAAAATTAAGCTAGCAAGATTTTTTCTAAAATGAAAAAAATTAAGTATAGTACGCGACAGGTTGAGATGGCAATCGGCGAGGGGACGCCCCGCACACCCGCATTGTCCCCGAGCTAACCCGTTGCGAGCGAGTGGATGACGTTTTTTTTAATTTATCGAGAAACAAGTTAGCCTTTGACTGCAAACCCTGGTGGTAAGTGATGATGCCATCTAAGATGGAAGCGGGCTAACCTGGAAGGGGTATGGCAGTTTGTATTAAGCCCATACCCCTTTGGTCAACACGGCGTCGTATCGGAACGCTAAACCGCTTGGCGGCACGGCTTTGCCGGTAGGGTGGTAACTAGTCACAGCCAACTGTTGCTGTTGCTGTCTCAACATGTCGCGGAATATAGTACTATGTAACATTGTTCTTAGGCGACACAACCCAAAATAGTGCTTGATACCGAAAGCCGATCGCCACGTCTTTATCGCG
Source organism: Maniola hyperantus (assembly GCF_902806685.2). Classification (NCBI taxonomy): domain Eukaryota; kingdom Metazoa; phylum Arthropoda; class Insecta; order Lepidoptera; family Nymphalidae; genus Maniola; species Maniola hyperantus. The sequence goes on along the minus strand of NC_048536.1, from coordinate 14,281,005 downwards.
ACTCTATACTTTCAATGTAAAAATATGTTCTACAGAGTATAAGAGTAAAGTTCAATTTTCAATGCTGTACTAGCTTATTGATAAGCAACAATATTCAGATACGGGCGGGTTGTTCCTCTGGGCGCAGTCACTATTCGTGCTGGCGCAGCTGTTGACGGGCGGACTCCTTCATGTCAACGAGCTGGATCCAATCCGGCGCTATCTCCCCTCCTACAACCGGCCTAGACGCGCTGGACGATACTCGGCTTTCCAGGTAGGTCTAGTTACTAAGGGTAACTAATACTGTTGTTTATACTACTGATGATATATTGAAGGAAACTTACAATTCGATGATCGGAGTCGGGATTGCTTCCCTAACAAACCACGGCCGATGTAACTCAGCCTAAAGTGAAGCATAACTATTAAATAAATCCTGCTGTGTTCTCGATGGTGACTACAATTCAAGTTTTCTTAAAGTGTGGGTAATTTCAACGACATGCTATTTCGAATCATAAAAATCATCCATCATCCATTGTAAATGGACAGAATTAACTCCTATTGAGGATGAATAAACACAAACTCATAATGTGGCTAATTTTGTTGAACACAATCTCTAAACTAAACTAAAATGACACGTCTAAATCTATTGCTATCCTGCTAATCTGTTGCTTGCGGAAAAGGACAGCGCTAGATTTAGACCTGTTAATTTAGTTTAGATTAGAGATCGTGTACAAGAGAATCAGCCCCATTGTTACTTATTCCATGCCTCTCTTCAGCCCTTAATTTTAAAAAATTAATTGTTCTGTTTTCATGCAGGCCAAACAGACATTAGTAAGTATCAGGCTACATGAAGCATGTATTGTTACGGCTAAATTCATATACCTATTGTAGACCCACATAAAATATATATGTATCTCAATAGGTCTTTTTACTCAGATAATATTAGAGTACCTAATGTTGCAATAGGCATAGTATTTGCGCAAGATTCTAATATATTACGCACAGTTGTTATTATCAACATTCTAGTCTAATATATTTTACTGTGAAGAAGTATAAAGGAACACTGTTATTTATATACACGGCAGTAAATTGATGTGGCTTTAGCGCTTTTTTCTGTGTTTATTTAATAAGTTCACTTTATTTGCGTGCGTATTATAAGTCCCGCAAATTGCTAATGCGCGTGGTCGCCATTTTAGTGACGTCAGCACTAGACTGAAGTAGTATCATAACTCTATGAGCTGATGATATATTTTTATTTCGGCTGACGTCAAAATGTCGTCATTTCGATGTTAATGAGACAAGGTTCCAGCACAATAGCAATTTGCGAGACTTAAATCAAGCGTGATATTTTAATGTTGATAACCAGGTATATACCATGATACCACGATTAATTTGATGGTTTTATTTGTCGACATTTATAGCTTAAAATCATTACTTCAACAGTGTGCTATGTATTCATATTTCATAGCGTCAAAGTTCTTTGCGATCTCACCTGGTTGTAAGTGAGGTGGATGTGGGCTATTTGTGGGCTATTCAGGTTGAATATGACACGTGTTGTCTGAATTTTCCCCTAAAGAAGCCCTTATCCTTGACTATGAATTCCAGTGTTAGTGTCCACTAGAAATTAATCTTGCAGCTGTCATAATAGTCATTTCTGCAAGTTTAGCAACTAAACTTGGAAATAATTACTTTCTGCGAGTATATATACATTATACCTACATAGTGCAAGTAACTTGTCAGAGCCGACTTCTGTGAGTTTTATTGCTAGTGGACTCTTGGCCTTATGTAAAGCGTACGATGTATAACATGCAGGGAATAGCAACGGATCTGGTGGTGCAAGTCGTCCTGATAGCCGAGTCGATGCGTCTGCAAGCCATGATGGGCACATACGGCATCCAAACGCAAACGCCCCACGAAGTCGAGCCTGTACAGGTTAGTATCCTCAACTCACAGTAATACAATAACCAGCAAATATTGTGAGATTTCACTCGCCATTGTCATGTCAAAAGTACGGTTCACCTTTGGTTGCGCCAAAAAGCTTAACTTAGGAAATTCTCTTTAATAAACTGCTCAAATTTCCAAAAACCCTTTTCCTAGTACTTTACCATTCCATATTTACGCATCCTTTTCACCAATATCGGCAACTTCGCATCGCAATCTACCAAACCAATTATCTATGAACTGCAAACAGTGAATGCCGATTCCTTTCTCATCCAGAAAATCCCTTTGAGCAGTTCATCTCTAGATATACAGTCCACAACCCCAGTCGCATTGTCGCGAAGTCCTGTATCTGAAAGGGGATACGGGCTTCGACTCCCGCGCTGTCAACCTTTTAAAATAAACACCAAAACCGTACTTTTGACATGACAGTTATGAACATAGAGATAAAATGACGAGTGAGATCTCAAAATGTCATTCATTATAGTCGATTTTTATCCTGCTCCAATTGTTTGCTGGTCACTTTTTTAGCCCTAAAGATATATCCTTTTCACAATTTTGCAGGAGAGATTTCAAAGTTTCATAAATTGTTAAATTTTTTAGGGTTCCTACCTCAAAAGGAAAAAAGGAATCCTTATAGGATCACTTCGTTGTCTGTCTGTCGTGTCTCTCAAGAAATCCTATAGCGATCCTATACTTCCCGTTGATCTAGAATCATGAAATTTGGCAGGTAGGTATTAGGCAGGTCTTATAGCACAAGTAAAGGAAAAACTACGAAAACCGTGAATTTGTGGATACATCACAAAAAAATAATACTAAAATGTGTTCATGAAAAAATAATTTAGTATTTTCAATTTTCAAGTGGGGTATCACATGAAAGGGCTCCATTGTAAAACAGATTTTTATTTATTTTAATGCATAATAGTTTTTATCGTGCAAAAATACCCGAGTATGGAACCTCGGTGCGCCGGCTGACTGGTTTGGCCGGTTTTTACATATGAATCATATTTCCAAAAAGCTTTAGTAAGTGCGTAGCTTTCTTAATTGGGAATATGTTGTTGTATATAGACGTGTGTTTACATTTTTAGATCTATTTTATATTTGTAGATATGCAGTTCCACACAGCTAGTCCATGTATACAGAGAGCTGGGCGTGTGCGAGAAGCTTAAACTGACCGGAAGACCCATAAGACCTGTCGGTTCTCTCGGTACGAGTAAGGTACAATCAGCTACAGCCAGGCCTAGCATGACAGCTGCGAGATTACACACTTGACACTTTTGAATCGAGAAATCCGGTTCTATTATAGCCCTTGGGATTGGATTTTGGAGATACTTAAAATGAAAAGTATTGCGTTTTAAGGGAGACCTTAAATTTTGATTTTCATGTTTTTGACATTTTGACTACAGCTTATTGTGGCAAAAACGATAACGTTAGAAATGGCCTAGCAATTAAATTATTATTCGGTAATTTTCGCATTCTATTTTATCAAATATCCATGTGAAATATTCCTTGGCACTCATGCTAGGCGGCAGCATCTTGTTTGGAAATTACCAAAATGGTAATTTCCAAACAATTTTGATTGACAAAACAAATAGTCCAATCTGAAATTACAACATAACGGTCTGTGCAAGTCATAGACTAAGAGCGGTTACGCACTAATCCGATCCGAGTCCGTGAAAATACGGATATAAAAAACTCGGACTGAACTCTGATATTGCTTACGCACTAATCCAATCTCTGATCCAAATCCAAGCTATTCAATGGACATCCTTTGACATATCTACGTCATATTTCGTCCGATTTGAATCCGAAGCTCATCCGAGATATTCTCACGGATGATGGAGAGATCTCGGATGACGGAAGTGCAATGCGTCATCGCTCTAAGGATTAAATTCAAGCCCGGCTCCGATCTGTTTTTGTAGATGGCGTCTCGTGTTCAGATTGTACTGCTTGTTTTGCGCGCAGTATATCTTATATGAAATCTCTATATTTTTTTTTGCAGATATACAGAGTGTGTGGTATGACGGTGTTGTGTTATCCGTTGATATTCGAGGTGTCGGAGTTTTACTTGTACAGAGACATGGCGCTGCTGATCGATGATATTAAGACTGAGTTGCAGTTTGTCGGCAAGTAAGTGGCTGAAGGTGCCAATAATTCATTTGTTAATCCGGAAAGTTTCATTCTACTCTTGAATTCTTCGGAGGTCTCAAAAGGTCTCAGACATCTAAACAGAGCAATCCTGCGGGGTGTCATCCCGTGGCGGGATTATACCGATTGGTAGAAGTCCGCAGAACAAACTTTTTTTTTAAAATAGAGATAGCGAGCAAACGAGCAGGCAGGTCACCTGGTTTAAGCGATTACCGCCGCCCATGAACATTTGCAGCACCAGAGGAACCGCCGATGCGTTGCCGGCCTTTTAGGCATTTGTTGGTCCGCTCCTTGAATAACCCCATGTTGTAATCTAGTGGGAACACCACCGATGGGAGTTGGTTCCACAGTTTGCATGTGCGTGGAAAGAAGGATCTGGCACAGCGGACGGTCGAAGTGCACCAGACACCCAGGTGGTGAGGGTGAAATTCCTTACGGTGGCGCGCGGTGCGGTTGTAGAAAAATGAGGGTGGAATGAGGTCAAAAATTTTAGTAGTGTATCAAGCAGATTTGTCTGTAAACATCTCATCTCACAGAACCGTAAACCTAATTTAAAAGATGAGGCGTGTTCCGATTGGGCGATTGTGGTGCAGGTACTGGCGCCTGTCGGGGCGGCCGACGGTGTGCCTGCTGGTGCGCGAGGAGCACATGCGCGACCCGCACTTCAAGCAGATGCTGGACCTGTTCGCGATGCTCAAGAAGGGCCACTGCGACGGCGTCAAGGTGCGCCTCGGCCGACTGCAGAACCTCATCTCCAGCTCCTGTATTGGTGAGCTAATATTTGTGGAGCCAAATATCTTAATATATATTATTCTTCTGTAGGTGAGTTTGTCACCCAACCCGTCCTAAACGGTTGGACCGATTTGGATGAAATTTTGTGTTTATATTTCCAATGGGTTCCTGGTATTAGTATAAAAAATATGTCTTTCTTATCACTTATTCCCATTTCTTATCCCTTTAGAGTTAGAAACGTGCATTCGCAGAGTACCTTCTATTTAATGCTATTACGAACTGGAGAAGCTGTGATAGCCTAGTGGATAGGATGTCCGCCTCCTAATCGGAGGTCGGGGGTTCGATCCCGGGCACACAGCCACACACCTCTAACTTTTCGGAATTATGTGCGTTTTAAGTAATTAAATATCACTTGCTTTAACGGTGAAGGAAAACATCGTGAGGAAACCTATATGCCTGAGAGTTCTCCATAATGTTCTTAAAGGTGTGTAAAATCTGCGGCAGACTATGGCCAAAACCCCTCTCACTCTGAGAGGAGCCCCGTGCTCTGTCGCTGAGCCGGCGATGGGTTGATCATGATGATGACGATGATTACGAACTGGCGGTGTTCTTAGATGACTTGGCTGACAGCAACCACATCCTACAGTACAAATGGGCGTGTACGTAACTCTGCAACTCGTGCAGTGGCGATGCGTAGACGACTCGCTAGTCGGCGAGTCGACAGTGCAAATATCGTGTCTGCGACCATTATACCTTTTGCAACATGCTTAACATTGCTTTTCAGAGCATCTTGACTTCATGAGTCAGGGTGAGTTCCCGTCCGAGATGTTCACGCAGTTCAAGCAACTACAGCACGACTACATCGGCTACCAGTCCCTCACCGACGTGCCTCGAACGCTCACGTACAGGGAAGAGACCATCGACTATGAGACTTATAAAAACAGATCTACACCTGATGTGGTGTCGGCTTTGCGGACAACCAGTAATATATTCGCGCAGTGTCAGCTGTGGGGGATATTGATGCAGCGGGAAGGCCCTATGTATGAGGTGATTTATCTTTGTCATTCTACTCGCGAAGGCTGCGCCGGCTGGTGCAGTATCATGTTTGACCGCACCATGCTAACAGGTCTGATTGCAGCCAAGTGCTAGCCTATAAATTAAATAAAAGACTAGCGCTGAAGGGGCATCGCATTCTAGCGAGGTGCACAGATAATGTGCCCGTATGATAATTAATATAATCATCCTTAAGATCCTTGTATGTTTTTTAATATGTTTACTTTGTGTTCTGTGTAATCACTACCCATATTATAAATGCGAAAGTGTGTTTGTTTGTTGGTCTATTGGTTTTATCCTTTAATTACATCTTAACGGAGCAACGGATCGACGTGATTTTTTGCATGGGTTGAAGACTTGGAGAGTGACATAGACTACTTTATATTTATTAAATTTATTTTAAAATCAATGAGTTCCTGTGGGATTTTAAAAACCTAAATCCACGCGGACGAAGTCGCAGACGTCAGCTATTAAAGTATAATTAAAAAAAATAGAAATCAATAATAATTATTACAGGCAAAACGCATAACTGAGTTGGTTACTGCGGTGCAGTAGGAGTGTGATGACGTGACGCGAGAGCGCTTCGTCAACTTGTGACAACTGTTACCCCTCGGCACCGCTCCACTACCGCAGGAACCTACTCAGTTATGTGCTATAATATTAATTATGTTTCTCTTGTGTGGCAGGTGAACGGCACGAGCGCGCTGGACGCGCTGAAGGGTCTGTACGGCAGCGCGGGCGTGCTGCGGCACTGGCGCGCCGTGCGCTACTGCTCGTCGCTGCTCAGCCACACCGTGGACTCCATCAGCCCCTTCATCACCACCGTGCTCGTCAGCGGCAAGCAGGTACAAATATAGTTTGCGCAAGGTCGATATTCCTTCACCGTTGCCGGTGACACAAAAACACCGTGACGAAACCTGCATCCCTGAGAGTTCTCCAAAATGTTCTCAAAGGTGTGTCAAGACCAATCCGCACATGGCCAGCGTGGTAGACTATGGCCAAAACCCTTCTCACTCTGAGAGGAGACCGGTGCTCTGTAGTGAGCCGGCGATGGGTTGATCATGATGATGATGAAGGTCGATATGGCAATCGGGGTTATGAGGTGAGTTAAGGAGGGTGCTGTGCGGTCCAGCGGGGCGTCCCCACCCCGATTGCTATGCCGTCCTGTCGCGATGTATAGTTGCGTCAAATCGCGAAGTGCCGGCATCTCGGCATTGAACTATAACATTATGTATGAAATGAAATAAAGACTTTTGTAATGTTGAGCGCATTCACCTAGGGAAACACATCGTATACCCTGAGGATGCTACTTCTACTCCAGTCAAAAAAGTGCTGCTGTATCTGGCGGCCACAGGATTTGATGAGGAAATCTGAAGTGGAGACAATACACAATGTATCGGAGACGATCGAAGTGATACAGGGTATTCAAGAACCTACATGACCCCAAAGTATAAGAAGAAGAAGAATGTTGAGCGCTCCAAGGTTGCATCATCTGCCTACCTTTGATTACAGCCTAATACTACTCTATAGATTAAAAAAAAGTGTACTGAGCCCTCATATACTTAGTCTTACATTTTAAACATTGGTGGTCTCCACTGTGTCATCACTTATTGAGTTACTAGCCGATGCCCGCGACTTCGTAGCCATGAATTTAGGTTTAAAAAATCCCGTGTGAACTCTTTGATTTTCCGGAATAAAAAGTTACCTATGTTACTCTCCAGGTCTTAAACTTTACCCATGCAAAAAATCACGTCAATTCGTTGCAAGTTGCGACGTGATTGAAGGACAAACCAACAAACAAATCTGTTAATCTGTCAAGTTACTCTGTACGTTATTAAGTCTGTCTGTTAGTAAATTAATCTATACTTTAATCTGTTAGTCTGTAAGTTAGTGCATGTTAGTTAATAAGCAAAGTTTCACCTGTAATTGACGACCATACTGTTTATTGTATGTATTTAAATGTGCGGTCTTTTATGTATGGAAGTTGTCGGTGATAAATAAATTAAAAAAAAAAAAAAAAACAAACACTTTCACAATTATAATATGGGTACTGATTGTTGTTTGTAGCTGACAGTGGGCGTGATCGGGCGCAAGGAGACGGTGTTCGACAAGCCTATGACTCCCGGCGAGATACAATCAGTCATGTACTCCACCATACAGCCTTACGACATCATTGGTGCCGTGTTGCAACAGGTACGTTTCCGAACCATATATTAAACGCCATAAGGCTCAATTTTAATTGCAGATGAAATTTGATTCAGTTTAGTTGAATATCTTGACTAGGAACACATGAATATGGTGAAGGCAAAATGTTACCACAGTTTTTTATTGCAGGTGCGCTGAGTAAGTGTAAACAAAGTGTACAGTACGCGGCCGAAAGTGATGAACATCGGCCTTTAGAATGACATTTCAGCTTTGTACAGCGTTGTCTCTATCACTCATATATGACGTTTTGTCGGTCTCAACGACCGAGACAGTGCTTTACAAATCTGCTATCTCCTTCTAAAGATCGATGTTCATCACCTTTGGCCGCGTGCTGTACTTTTGTGCAAAGAAAGACTAAAGCCTGAACATAAATAAGATTTTTTCCAGGAAGTCGTGCTTTACTGTGGTCGTCTAATCGGAACAAACCCTGACATGTTCCGGGGTATCCTCAAAATTCGCGTAGGATGGGTCCTGGAGGCCATCCGTATCTACTTAGAACTTTTTCCCGAAGAGAAGAGAGCTGACGCCACATTGGAGAGCTTGTCTCCGTATAAGCTCCGCACGTTACTTCAAAAAGTCCTTACCGTATCTGATTGGGCGGATGAAAAAGGGTATGTACTATAATATCTGAATCTAGATTTGCCCGGGTTCCGTACGGATGTCATATAAACACACTAATCAAAATACTATCTCATGGTGAAAACTTGAATAAAATTAATTCAGTGCCTTTTTTGCATTTGCGATTTTAGATGCACAGAAAATGAAATACAAAACTAGAATCCTGAAGTAGTATCTGCAACAGGATAAAGATAAATATTCAGACCAGTCAATTTTTCATTACTAGTTGAGGTTTTTTTTTTTAGATTAACGCCTTTAGAAAGGCGAAGATTGGAGGGCTGCTTGTGTCGTGTGCCAAAACATTTTTATGTGCAAATTTGGGATATTCTCTTGAGAACGCCAAAAGGAATTATTGTTGAGGTATGGAGTTTTCGTGGAATGTATTGCCCTTTTTTTAGATTTGAAAATGGGTGTGTTTTGTACATCTTTTTTTTACAATTTAACTTCAGACTAAAATGGACCTACAGGTCCTTGATTTAAATATGCGCATTCAGTACATACTAGTCTTTTTTTTAAAGGTTTCCGCTTGGAGCGCTGGTTGTAATTAAATTTTTTTAATAAACGAACTTGAGCTTTCAATCAAGGCAGATAAAATCAATTTTACTTTGCTGTTGTTTCAACGCTCGAAGTCTATTGGCAGCAAAACAAGCTAACTGGATATTTCGCACATACCTATTTGACACATTCCTTTTGTTGCTAACGTTTATGACGAAACGACTCAGACGATAACGGCCGTACTGTAGCGCCGATGCCTTGCCGCGAAGCGCGACTTCCATATTGTCTTCGTTTCATGTCATGTTTTTTTGCTCTCACCTAAATGTAAGGCCTGAATAGATGGGGCGTGTTCTGTGCAGCCTAAGCGGCAAGACATCGTTCATACTGTAATTGATGGCACTCAGGACCCCAGTGGGCATCAGGCTAACTTCACGCTTGTTTGTGATACAGGGTCACGCAATCCCCGCGCAGCCGACACTAGTAAACATGTCGCGCTCGGAAATATCGTTCGCCCTGCTAGTGGAGGAGGCGCTAGTGCGCGTGCCGTCCGCCGAGCGGCGCCAGCTGTGCGTGGAGCTGCTGTGCGTGCTGGCCACCATCCTGCGCCGCAACCCGGAGCTGTACCTGCAGCAGCCGCTCAACCTCGACCGCTTGCTGGACGACGCGGAGCTCACATACGCTAAGGTTAGTGTGTTGCATCACATCACCTGCTAGTCAGGAAGCGTTAGTGCGTGTTGTTCTTATTATGCGTACAAAATGACTTCTCAAGTGTCAATTCTCAATTGTCATGCCAAAAGTACGATTTTAGTTCTTATTTTAAAGGTGAATCGTACTTTTGCCTTGACAGTTGACCCATAAAGTTAAAATGGAGAAGTAATTTTGTACGGACACATTTTAAGCTATGGGTCGTGGATACAGGACAGACAGGACAGCGGCGTAGCGTCGGAGGGCACGCTGAGCGCGGCGGCGGCGGGCGTGGCGCTGGGCTACCTGGCGCGCGCCGTCGTCAACAGCGTGCTGCAGGCCGCGGCCGCGCCGCACGCCGAGGACGCGTCGCACTCGCACGACGCTTGTCAAGTCTCTTAAGCTGCGTTCACACGAACACGATCACACTTCGGTGCCATTGAATGTCTACTAGAAATCCCCAATCCGAGTGCACCCAAAATCTATGGTTATTTAAATCTTGAAAATGAACAGATTTCTATATTATGATTAAGTTCGGACGTGTGTAATTACACATTGTACATTAATTTTATATACTCATACGTGTGCGTCTTTGTCGTACAATCACACAGAATATGTACTACGTCTTATTGGCACAGAAAGTTCACTCCACAAAGACGTTTAAATAAAAGCGACTCTGTTACGACGCAATAAAGTGCAATTAATTTATTAAGACGCAATAAGGATATCTTGGATAAAAAGACCTACACAATTTTAAGATGCAATTTTTAGAAATGTAATATTTCTATTTATAAAAAGGAATAAAAAATATTGTTTATTCAATATTTTAGGCATAAGCAATGTTTAACGAGTTACCTATACCTATTATATTTGAAAAACAAATAATTATGACTTTACAAAGGGCATTCATTAGACCTAGTTGGCATACAAGTCCGCCATTTTGAAAAACCTTGTTTCGAATTTATGCCAAGTTCCATACAAAAATGTTTGAGCCCTTTTAAACTAAATGGTTTTGCAACCCTGTCTAGAATATAATGAAAAAAACATGTTACAAATAATGATATTGTAGTGATATTTAAATTGATTATAACATACAATCAATGCCATGAAATACCTATATTTTTTAGTGTAGTATTATATTATAATTTGTGTTATATACTTTACATTATTAGATTATAATTGTTAGTAAAGATTTTATAAACGAAAAGAGAAAAATATTTATTACTAGTAATTATTGAAAGGCTGTTCCTTTATTATAAGATCACAGAATTACTTCAAATTATATGAATGTTCAAATTAAACAAAACATTTGTTTTATTCTATGGCTTATTCGCATGATCAATATAAATTTTACAAAAAATCACTATGTATGTATGTATGTGCATTTTATTACAAATATTATGATATTCATGTCACAAGCAACTCGATTAATTCCCAAACATAAATTTTATACACAATCACACTCATTTCACTACTTAAATAAATAAACTGGCAGTCGCTATATACTATAGTCCATTGTATACTTTATTATTTGGTGACTGTTGTAATATTTTTTTCAATGCTGGAACAAAAAAAAACAGTTTTTAGAGATATAGATAAATACTCATGTAGAAACTACTTTCATAATTATTTATTGGTTGATTTATGCAAAAGTCAAAAATAAGTACAGTAGGGGTGAAAATAATATACAGTGTGACAAGGCTATCTTGGCGTGTGGCGAAAATCGGAACTAACGCTGCCATCAAGTGTCCCCTTTGTTCTTGTTTGAATTTTTGTCTTTATTCTCTAACAGCGCCCCCCTGTCAATGTCATTCAAGTGCCAAAAGAGCCTTGTCGCACTGTACATCGACCTTTAGAAGGAGATAGCGGATTTGTAGAGCATTGTCTCTGTCGTTGAGACCGACAAAACGTCATAAAGGTATGAGTGACAGAGACAACGCTCTACAAAGCCGAAATGTCATTGTCATGCACTTTACTTTCTGCCTCATACTGTAGGTTTTTAACGTGGGTACCGTGGGAACTTTGACTAATGATTTTCACACACACTTTCGCACTTATTATTATAGTAATACATAGTATAGTATGATTGCGGAACCGGCAGGGATTAAACCTGCATTCCGCTATCACGGCCTTGAAGTGCCTTTAGGCTGACGCGGCTCTAGTTCCAATTTTGCCCACCTGTACAGATAAGTTGGTGGCACATGTTTATTGACGATTTTTATTTGTTATTTATTTAGATACAAGTTAGCCCTTGACTGCAATCTCATCTGGTGGTAAGTGATGATGCAGTCTAAGATGGAAGCGGGTTAACCTGGAAGGGTATGGCAGTATTAAACACACACCCCTAATTTAATTTTAAAGGGCCATAGAGATGAGCCTTTAAAAGTAGTTCAAAAATAGTCCTTCCTTACCTTCTTTCTCATCATCGCTGAAGTCTTTCTTGGGGAACTCAATGTCAAAAGTGACATAGAGGTTTCCGTGCAGGTTGTTGTTCTCAAAGTTGGGCATGCCCTCGCCCTTCTTGCGCACGCGCGCGCCCGCCCACGTCACCTTGTCGCGAGAGACCGACACCTTGTGTCCGTCCAAATGAACCAGTTCCAGGGTGAACCCAGCCAATGCATCCTGCGGACATTTTTTTCATGTTGACAATTTTAAGGGTTCCGTGCCCGAAGGGCGTGGACGGGACTCTTTTACTAAGACACCACTGTCCGTCCGTCCGTCTGTCTATCTGTCTGTCAACATACAGTATCTCGTGAACCGCGATAAAGGTAGATAGTTTAGTTAGAAATTTTCACAGAATGTTGACCTAGAATCATGAAATTTAGCAGGTAGGTAGGTCTTATAGCAGACGTTAAATCTGAAAACCGTAAATTTGTGGTTACATCATACAAAAAAAATTGTAATTAGTATTTTCAACTTTCGAAGTGAGTGACTATATCAAGTGGGGTATCATATGAAAGGTCTTCCCTTGTACATTCTAAAACAGATTTTTATTTATTTTTATGCATCATAGTTTTTGGATTATCGTGCAAAATGTCGAAAAAATACGACTGTAGTACGGATCCCTCATTGCGCGAGCCTGACTCGCACTTGGCCGGTTTTTTTATCATGACTAGAGTTTTCATATGATAAGAACTAACCTGTAATGAAATTGTAACATTTGTGTATAAATCATCTCCTCGTCGTGTGTATTGTGGGTGTCTCTCAGTTTTGAACACAAACACCAAGTCGCCCGGGTCTCCGTCCATATGGGGTTCACCTTCCCCTCTTAATCTAGACTTATGGTTGTCTGGAGCACCAACTTCAACCTAGAATAATTTGTGTCTGTTTATTGCCTCTTAATTACTGAACTGAGCTTGATAGAATTTGACACGCCCATAGGGATAGCTTGAATTCTCCGTTATTTAAAATGTTTGAAAAATCTCAAGCCCCTAAAAGTATAATTTAAAATAGATAACTTCCAAAAGAACAAAGTAAAAAATTGTCTCTTTATAATTTTTATAACTGTATCTATGAAGGAAGATTTCAGCATTAACAAAGTACAGTAACGACAATTTTATGAGTTATGACCATCATAAATAATTAAGATAAAATTATATCACAAGTCGCAAAAGCTGTATTTTAAAAACAATTTTGATAAAACTTGTCTTGGTATGAACTATAACCATTTTTGTTAACAATTATGATACTTACTTGATATCTGCATTTCTTTTTGAATGTATATACATTTCAACACTGGAATTTAATTTTGTGTCCAGTGGATTATTAACATATACATGGCTGTGAGACATACAAGAACAGACAGATCAACGAGATGATGAAACTAAGTATTTACATTTCTGTGTAATACATCCATACTTCCTTACTAATATTATAAATGCAAAAGTGTGTCTGTCTGCTAGCTTTTCACTGCCCAACCGTTCAACCACTTTTGATGAAATTTGGTACAGAGGTAGCTTACATCCTAGGGATAGACATAGGCTACTTTTTATGTCAGAAAAAAGATTCCAAAGAATTTAAAAAACCTGAATCTTCGCAGAAGAAGTTGCGGACATCATATAGTACCTCATATTATTTGTTGACATTTCGACCCAATTGGTCACAGGTATGACGGGAAGGGATGGGATGGGTTATCTACATTATAATATGTAGTTAAACCATGAAATAAGCTTTTTATCATTAATACATACCTCTATCTCAAGCAGCCTTTCTTCATTGACTAGTTTAACATTAGGGCACTCGTCACACACAGTTTGCTGCATCATCTGGAAGCGGCCGGGCCCCAGGTTCCTGGTCACCATCTCTTGCCTGCAGTTGCATTTGCGAGTGCCTGGTGCTGGTTTGATGACTGGTTTGTTGCGTGTTATCTAGTAAATTCATATTTAAATCTATTAAAACATACATATTATATTCCGTTTTTTATAGATATGAAGATATTTTAAGAGTATTTAGTAGTCACCACATAGTATTATCATAATCATAGGTCTCTTCAGAATAAGAAGGGGTTGGCCAAGTAGGGATTGGCAGAAATCACACACCTTTGAAAACATTATGGAGAACTCTCAGGAGTGCAGGTTTCCTCACAATGTTTTCTTTCACCATTAAAGCAAACAAATAATATTAATTACTTAAAATGCACATAGCTCCAAAAAGTAAAAGGTGCATGTCTGGAATTTAACTCTGGACCTCCCAACTAGATGACTGACATCTTAACCACTAGGTTCTCTCCACTTTCTTAGTACATACTACATAGTATAAAATCAGTCTATTACAGATTTTAATCAAATTTTCACCATAATTATGTGCATTTTATTAAGATCACAAAAAGTATAAAGAGATGGACAACAATCCGAAAGTTTGTGGGTGGTTCTTATTCTCTATGGCTCTTTAAGTACTGGGTTCAATCAATTTGAAAAAGTCAAGATGGTATTCCTTGGAATCCAATGTTATTTTGTATAAAAATATTTTAGCAATGTTGGTATAATGCCTGTCGGTGGCACTTGTGGTTTTGCTATAATATTTTTTTGTTGATTTCCATATTTTTAAAGCTTGTCATAATTTTCCTTAAGTTTATGTGTGTCATCAGTTATCACTGTCATCTTGTCTTTTATATGATAACGGGGCCTATTTATGAAAAACTTGAAAATAGAAGGAACTAATTTTATCAATTGAACTCACTTCAATAAAGTTTCCATTATACAGTTCTTCTAAAGAGACAGTGATTTCCATAACGATATCCGCCCCTCGTGGGGTCTCGTGATGTTGCGGCTCGCCACCAAACTGGAAGCCAAAGTCACCGAAGAAACTCGCGAAAGGATCATTATTGTTCATCATGCCATCTTTCTTAAGACATTCTTCGCCGCACCTGTCGTAGAGTTCTCTCTTCTCGGAGTCCGCCAGAGCTTCGTACGCCGCGCCGAGGTCTTGGAACTTTTGAGATGCATCTGGATCATCTTGATTCTTGTCCGGATGCAATTCCTTTGCTAACTTTCTGTAAGCTTTCTTGATTTCATTCGTGCTAGCTGAACGTGACACACCAAGAATTTGATAATAATCCCGACCAGCGAGAACTAATAGTACTGAAGAGCAAAAGAACGCTAAACACACATACGCCGAATCGATTAACATTTTGAATTACTTTTCCTAGGAACCATAGGAACTATTTATCTATGAATTATTAAATTCACGCTTTGAGTATCAAAAATCCGCGATACATTTACATGATTCCCATTCGAGTTTTTCTCTTTTGACATTACGTGTTTTGACAATTCTAAAAAGACAATTCGTCCAGCTTTCATTGGTTGCAGTTTTCATGCGTTACATAAGGTTACATTTCTGATTACAATTTTTAATATTCAAGACTTTAAAGTTAATACTATAAGACATATTTTATTCTATCAATATTTTGGTATAAAACGACCAATCAAATGTAGCCTCGTGCTCGTATATAATCAATGTTGTCACACGTCATTTCAACAGGCAAGATTGCCACTTGATTGCCAGGTGCCAGCACAGAGTACTCAGAACATTGATAAGATTCACCTTAAGATTCACAGATCTGTCGTAAGATTTGTAATTGGCATTATGGTGCCAGAGCCACAGGCCAGAGCAGTCCACGAGCAGTCAGACCGTAGACCACCCGTAGACAGAGTAATAAACTTTATTAAAAGAAATTAATATTAAAAGAAAAACCTACTATAACTTTTCATCGTATAGATAGAGTAATAAAGGTAGATTGAAGTACTGTGTAACCGCGGAAGAGATAGCGATAGCACGACGTAACGATGAATAACACGACAATGATTACCATTGTTTAGTAGTCAATATTTGTATTAACCGATCAACAATACCTATTTGTATTAAACGTTTTTTATGTGAAAACAAGTAAATAACTAATGAGAAATACAATTACGCCACGAATTCTCAAAGTTTGTTTTGCAACTAAAGTTGCATTCCTTGTATGTATTCTTGAAAAAAACCAGTTACACGATAAGGGACAAAAAATAGGTTAGTTGCGTCTCTGTTTATCACATTAGTAACTTTATCTGTGCTCTCTTTTTAGGGTGAATGAGAAAGCAAACGTTCCTGTATCTACCTTTGTTACTCTATCTACGACACAGACCCAGTTTTTTTTCTGGTCGGTGCAGACAGTAATCCGGAGAGTGTCCGGTATTTCCAAATTCTTTGGTCCGGACATTAACAAAGAGAAAGAGTAAATAATCACTACGTTTTAGGCACACATGGGCACAAAGGGCACACATGACACGACACAGATAAAGAGTACTTTTACATACGGGTTTTAGGTAAACAACAAATGATTTATTAACTTAATAAATCAATGGTAAACAATTACAAAATTTTCTGGTCGGTGATACAAAATATTAATATGCACATTTTTAACTGGTTTGAGGCTCAAACTTAATTTTTAATCGAGTGGCTAGTTAGCATTATTTCAAGTAAAAATAAATGTTATTATGGATATAAAGAAATCAGTCAAAAATCGCAAGACTAGAAGTGTATCTAACGAGGTCAGTGAACTTTCTGAATCCGAAAAATGTTTCTTAAAAAGTTCAATCAACAAAAGGGAAGTGGTGAGTAGTTCTATTTGTTATACCTATGCAATTTGTCAAGAAAATGTAACGAATGTATATTTCCGCAAACCCCTCAATTTTTTTATAGCGAACAAAAGTTAAGTTTCATAAAATTACCGTTAGTTTTGAGTCTCTCTCATAGATTAATATGTATGTCTCTCTCTGTTTTTATTCTAGGGAGATGGGGCTCCTGCCGAAAATGAAATTGAGACAACCCATACCGCGACGACATCTACAATGGAAGATGTTGAAGATGAAGAGAAACCAATCCAGAGTTTATATCTACATATCAAAATAGATCTAGTTTTTATTGCATTACTACTAGTGGCGCTTGGTACAAGACTCTACAATTTACAAAACCCCAAATATATTGTGTTAGTATTCAGTTAAACTTCTTGTAGTTTCAGATGTTTTGTGGTAAGACTGTTTTGTTAACTAACCAAGTTTATTGTATATTTCTGTATATTATTTTATAGGTTTGATGAATTACACTACGGAAGATATGTGACGCTATACACAAAAGGAGTTTTCTTCTTCGATGCTCATCCTCCCTTAGGCAAGCAGTTGCTTTACTTGGCAGGAAATGTAGCAGGATATGATGGCAACTTTACATTTGACAGGTATTTACAGCGTCACATCATCTGGGCAAAGTCCACAAATCATTTGTCGGGTAGTTAAAAATGCTTTTGTAACATTTCCAAAAGAGTTCTTAGGGTGAGATCTATGTATAGAGCGCACTCTGACTTTGCTCAGACTTAAGACATGGTTAAAACTAGACAGCGTTATAGTATAGCTGGCATAAATCTGTCTCGTTTTAACAGTGACTTAAGTCTAAGCAAAGTCAAAGCATGCTCTATAGATTTCAGCCTTAGATCTGGCATTGCATAAATTTAAAGACTCTGTTAAACATTTGTTAAATTGTTGGTGTTGTTGATGAATCTCTTAATTACAAGGTTGCACGGAAACAGTCAGCTTTGCATTCAGTAGCCCATTAGGTAGTGTAATAGATACATTGCTTATGCATTGTATAATGTATATGTACATAATTAACATTTTTGTTTTTTGAAAAAAAAAACATGAAGGTAGAGGCTTGACATATCACAAGTGGCATCAGTTGTCCTACATAAATGAATTTATTTAATTTCAGGATTGGCTCTGCTTACCCAGAGTCTGTGCCAGTGAGAGCCCTGCGTGTTGTACCAGCTATCAGTGGCAGCTTGCTTGTAGCTATTTCATATCAGTTGATGCTAGAAATATCAACTTATCAATCAACTGCTATACTCGCCGCAATCTTAATATTATTTGGTAAGTTGATTTCAGATCATGCTATTCTCTTTTGAAGAATTTTCTCTTTTTATTCATTCACAAGTTAGTGTTTCTATTATCAAGTGGGATCACAATGGATCACTATGGATCAAAACACTCAAATAATTTAATTTTTAAAGTATAGTAACAGTGTTTCAACTTGAGTTTTAACTGGCTTAAAGGGTATGTAGACTGCTAATATGCGTTTAATAGCACATGTGTATGCACAGTTTCAATTTATATTAACGGCTGTTACGCACTCATCCGATCCGAGTCCGAGAAAACACATTCCTTTTTGTTTTGTATGGTAGTTTTTGACATAATATGTCGTAGAAAATCGCTGGTATTTTCACGGATGACGGAACTGCAGTGCGTTATCGCTCTAAAGTTGTGCATTTTGCTTTTGCATCACAATTGAGGGAGAGGACACGACAGAGTGCATGCGTTATTGCGTGACCCACAGAGTTTGGTGCATGCGCTACTGCCAGCGAACATGAGGCATGCTCACAGGCATATGTCCTGGGAGTTAGCGCATGCGTCTAACGCAAGTTGAAAGCATACCAGTGTTGTAAGACCTATTAAGTGAATATACATATAGGTGAGTTAGGTAGTGGCGATATATTGACATCTTGAATTGCAACTAACTATGCCAGAAGTTATGTGAATTTCCTAAACCAACCAGACTGGCAAAGGAACCTGGGATCCTTTGTAAACCCACTGTATGCATACTTTACTGTAAATAATAGATTTCAATTTTTTTTTCAGAAAATTCTTTCTTAGCACAATCTAGGTTCATGCTGCTAGAAAGTATACAAATATTATTTGGCTTATGGGGCATACTGTGCACCATCAAAAGCACTCGCAAAACTGGTCCTGCCTCAGTTATATGGCTATGCATTGGCGCTCTTTCTCTTGGGTGCTGTTTTTCGTAAGTTTTTATATACATATAATAATTATTATTACTATACTGTAAAAATAATTATAAAGGTTTTTTCACATACTAATTATACTGATATTATAAATGTGATAGTTAAGTTGCCCAAGTGAAAGTGGTATTGAACATTTGATAGGAAGGTCACTGCAGTACAATGTCTTCTCTACAAATTGGACAACTTATAACTATACTTGTCTCAGTATATAAAAGAAAAAGTTAGCTGACTGAGACTGACTGACTAACCTATTAACACATAGCTCAAACTACTGGATGGATCAGGTTGAAAGCATGCACATAGGTATTATGATGTAGACATCTGCTAAGGAAGGATTTTTGAAAATTCAACCTGTAAGGGAGTAAAATAGGGGTATGAAATTTGTGTAGTGCACATGGATGAAGTCACGGGCATAAGCTAGTATAAAATATAATAGACCTTCAATTCAAGTTGGTACAAAAACGGTCTGACCGGTGACCCAGTCTGACCATAATATCATTACTCACAAAATATTGAGGTTAGCCACAAGTGTGTTGTACACAATCTCTTAAACTAAACTACCTAAGAGGTCTATCTATATATGAGCTATCCTATTTTGCAGGAAGCAATATGAAAAGGATAGCAATATAATTAGACCTGTCATTTTAGATAAGAGATTGTGTACAACAGAATTAGCCACACTGAGGCTGGGAATTTTTTATTAATTTCAGAGTAAAATATTCCGGTCTTTACACATACTACTTGGCGATATTCCTAGTTGGGCGTCAGATGTGGCGACGCATTGGCCACACAGAGTCTGGCGTAAGGCTTGCTATATCCACAGTATGGAGGCTAGTTGTTCTAGTGTGTATACCACTGGCGGTGTACGTTGGTGTGTTCTACGCTCACTTGGCGATGCTGCCCAAGGCGGGCCCGCACGATAGCGTGATGACGAGCGCCTTCCAAGCGTCGCTGAAAGGGGGCCTCGCTAGTATAACTAGAGGGCAACCGTTGCATGTCGCGCATGGCTCACAAATTACACTGAGGTATGTGGTTTTTATGACAGGTAGGAGGATACCTCTAAAGGAAAAAGGAATCTTTATAGTCACTAAGTTCTCCTTTTATTTGTCTGTCTTTTTTCTCAGGAATGTGTGAAAAGTTGAAATTAATATCAACAGATACTTGGATTTTTTTGGCATTATTTAGATATTAGGTTGTTAACTTTTTACTGCTAGATCATGAAGTAAAATTAGTATTAAATAAATAAATAAATAATTTATTGTTTCACCAAAATAACAACCAAAATTAGGTTAAGCCACTGATGCCTAAAAT
The DNA here is from genome assembly GCF_902806685.2 of Maniola hyperantus. NCBI lineage: Eukaryota > Metazoa > Arthropoda > Insecta > Lepidoptera > Nymphalidae > Maniola > Maniola hyperantus. The sequence goes on along the minus strand of NC_048536.1, from coordinate 14,260,517 downwards.
AAGTTGTACACTCGTGTTATAGGCATCAGTGCTCTCCCCTTACAGACTAGAAAATTAAAAACAATAAAGGAATGAAAAATATTAAACAAAACAAAAACATTTTTGACATTAGGTTACAATAATATGAATTTTAATATATACCTACATATATTAGCTAAAAGCTTTTATGCCTCTATGACTTGCACATGACTGACACCAGCCTCCTGAGTGGCAGAGACGCAGAGGGCACGCCCTGCAGAGCGCGCTTCACTCTGATTGCGTGTCGGCAGGCACTCGCACGGGCGCACGTGCTGGCTGCACTCGCACGCGCACGTGTATCCGGTGCGCTACGCGGACGGGCGCGGCTCCTCGCACCAGCAGCAGGTCACGTGCTACAGCTTCAAGGACGTCAACAACTGGTGGATCGTCAAGCGCGCCGACCAGGCCTCGCTGGCCGTGTCCAGTCCGCCCGACGCCGTGCGCCACGGCGAGATCGTGCAGCTGCTGCACGGCATCACGAGTCGCGCGCTCAACTCGCACGACGTGGCCGCGCCGGTGTCTCCGCAGTCGCAGGTGTGTTATCACTAGTGATGTAGGGCGTTGCGCGACGCGTTCATACCGTTCCTAGACAAACGGCAAAACCCGTGGGTGGTGCCTGCAGCGAACACGGGCAACCTGCACTGCAGTTACCTCACCCCGCACTTTCCTCTGCCACGGCGCCGTGGGAAATTCGTCTGGCGAAGCTGCGGCGCACGTGATTATGACGTTTGTTATGGGACACGCTGTCAGAGACATTTCAACTCAACATAGAAATGTAAACGTTTTCTAGGAAGTGTCTTGCTACATCGACTACAACGTGTCGATGCCGGCACAGAACCTGTGGCGCGTCGAGATCGTGAACCGCGAGAGCGACGACGCCACTTGGGACAGCATCCGCTCGCTCGTGCGCCTCATACACGTGGACTCGGGCTCCGCGCTGCGGTTCAGCGGCCGCCAGCTGCCGTCCTGGGGCTTCAACCAGCATGAAGTCGTGGCCGACAAAGTCGTCACTCACCAGGACACGATATGGAATGTGGAGGAACATCGATATACCAAAGGTAAAAAATCTTTAATCAATGAATTAGTACCCTTATTATAAATGCGAAAATGTGTTTGTTTGTCCTTCAACCACGTCGCAACGGTGCAACGGATTGACGTGATTTTTTGTATGGGTATAGATAAATACCTGGAGAGTGACATAGGCTACTTTTTATCCTGGAAAATCAAAGAGTTCCCACGGGATTTTGAAAACCCTAATTCCACGCGGACGAAGTCGCGATGAATGAATGAAAATTCTATTAACCGCCAACCATTTTTTAAATTATTTTAACAGCGGAAGATAGACGAGAGCGCGAGCGCGAGCTAGTAAGCGCAGAGATGATACCGACAGCTGCCACACAGCTGTCGTTCTGGGCCAAGTTCATGGAGCTCCAGTACAAGACGCTCACGCACGCCGCCGACGCGCCGCAGGGACACATGTTCGCGAGCGAGCCCGTCGAGTGGCCGCTGCTCGTGCGCTCCATTGCTTACTGGCTCTCGCCTAACTCCAACGTAAGCTTACTCACATAACATTCCTGAGGCCACGCGTCAACCCCCAAAACGTGTGAATTCCTAGAACAAACACGTAGATAAAGGTCTATTTTTGCTAAAGCATAAAATTTCCTAAAATGCATAAATTACAATACAAATAGAGAGAAGTTACTTTTAGTGTACTGTCCCACGACCGAGAAAAGGCCTAAATAACTAATAATAATTAATCGAATATGATAGCATTCGGAACATATAGCAGAATTCCTGACGCGATCTAGTTTTAATCCAAGTTTGTTGCATTCCATACTTTTTATTCATAAGAAATATTTATTTCAGGCTCAAGTGCACCTCATTGGTAACATGATAACGTGGTATGCGGGAACCTTATCAGTGCTGTTGTACGGAGGTTTGCTCGCCGTATACGCGATCCGTCAGAGAAGGGCCCACGCCGACCTACCGCCGCGCGCCGAACAGAAGTTCTACGACGCCGGCTGCATACTGTTCTTGGGTTACTGGCTCCACTACTTACCGTACTTTTTTATGGATAGAACTCTTTTCCTACACCATTACCTACCTGCATATATCTTCAAAATCCTACTCTTAGCCTACGTTATAGACCATATCTACTACACTATTTGTATATATGAAAGTAAAAGATCGTTTACTCACATCTTTATACTATGCATCTCAATATGGTTGGCGTATGTAATCATTACATTCCAAAAGTTCAGCGTACTAAGCTACGGCAACACAGATTTGACGGAAACGGACCTTCTCAATTTGAGATGGAAAGATACTTGGGACTTTATTCTTCACAAGAAAAATTAAATTTTTAATTCTATTTCAAGACTGATGCCATATTGACTTGTTTTAAATGAAACGTAATACTCGAATATTTTCAATGGTGATAATAATTTTTGACAGAGTCTAGATGGCCTCAAGTGGGCGTTTCATAGACATAAAACTACTTCTGAGAAAAAGGGACGCACAACAAAGTAATCTTAAAAAGGTTCCTAAACCTAAAAATACCGCTATAGAACCATAATAGTTTATGATAAGGAACAAATTTCAAAAGCTAATAACATGGAGTAGAATATCTTCTTCACTCGCTACTAGTAGCAAGATACTTTTTATTAAATGAACACTTATAGCCATCTGACTTAGTTTAGTTTTAATTAGGTAGGTAAGTGAAAAAACAGTACATGGAGTATTTTAATATAACTGAATCTATTATTTTAAAATTTAAATTCATATAAATACATTAAACGGTGCTATTGCCATAAACTATCACAATTAATATTAAACTTCTTTAAAGTCTGTTATTATATCACAATTTTTATTATTGTAATTTAAGATAATTTATGTTATAGTCAGCTAGTGGCATCTATTTTGTTTTTACTATCGTAATTGTACAGAAAACTGAATTGTGAACTACATATTTATATTGATCCTACATATTTATATTGAAATTTTAAGGCGCATCGCACTTCTGCAGAGTGGAGTGACGCAGAGCCGAGGCGCAGAACTTTTTTGATATCAACTCCAATTCTGTTTTATTTACTTTGACATATCGGCGGCGACTCAAAGAATACTACATCTCGTCGTATGGCAAAGTAAATAAAGCAGAGTTTAAAAAAGATGCTGAGATCTTTCTTTAAAATTAATTTGCCGTTATCAACTACAAGTAATTCGAATACTGCTCAGCTCTGGTTGTGACAAAGTAATAAACCCGCGCAATCGACAAACAATTCCGTGGAGGGCAAAAATTGATCACTTAACAACTGCATCGCATAACGCACTGTCCAGTATATTTTGGGTACAACAAAATATTATACTATTTTCTGTTAGAAGCAGGAGCAATTGAATGTTAATTGTTGTTGTATTGACTGAAATTATATTGATGAACACTGTCCAGTTTTACAATTTTTTAATACATTTTTAAATTTTATTTTTTGTACCTATAAAATTATTAAAAAAAACTATTGGTTTCATTTTGCATTTACCTCAATACGCAACCACCTACGTAACGTACCAGTATCTGCCTAATAGACCCAGATTCTAAGAAGAAGAGTACCAGATCCGTCTTATTTTCTGAGCAACAAAATGTGTGCAGTAGAGAAGTGTTGGTATGTACCTTCGTTCGCATATTTGCTAACTTGAGCCAGACGGCAATAAAAAGATTATCAGCTGCTAAAGAAACAACATTACTCACTTTGTAATGTAACTATCTATCAGTGAAAATATTTTTTACTGTAATATTAGTATCACATATTAGGAATCAGTAGGATGATAGGTATTAGGATGAGTATAGATAACAATAAAAGAGCATAGTACGAAATAATTATTTAATATTTAGAATTGCATATTAATACAAATTGGAATAAAACATCAGCGGCTGGAGGTAGGCTCCACTTCCATCGGCTGCACTGTCCTCACTGACACCGCCTCCACTTCCAGGGGAATCACACGCTGCCTCAACACAGCTGTAGTTCCTGGGGCATATCTGTATGAACCTTGCTTCTTGCCCTGTAATAATTATCATACTAATATTATAAATGCTGAATAAATAAATAAAACGCTGTGATAGCTTAGTGGTTAGGACGTGCACCAAATTTGAATTTATCAATTTTGATGAAATTCAGTACAGAGATAGTTTGCATCCTGGGCTCAGACATAGACTACTTTTTGTTCCGCAAGATTAAAAAGGCTCCAAGAATTTTTAAAAAACTTAAAACCACACAGGCTAAGTTGTGGAAGTCATCTTATCTTGTAAAATATTAATTAATCTTTAAAAATAAATTGTATGCAGAATTTATTCCATGACTTGCCTTAACATTCGCCTCTTCATAAGTCCTAAGATACTGAGCCGGCCCAGTGGTACGGATCACGCAAAGATCCACATTGGATCCAGATCCCAGATCATTGAAGATACCAGCGGCGATTGCGTCTCGCACAAGTTTCTTTCCCTCCTCCTCACTCATATTGGGTTTCCAACGGGATTCGAACACTGCCATTGCAGCAAGAGACCCAGATCCTAAAAGAAAATATTGATTTATGATTATAGATAACCAGCTCGTAGGTATAAGCTTGTGATGTGTGGCACAATTTTTCTTTCTTTCAAAATTTTAATGGACTGGTTTATATCCAGTACTGAAACCAAATGACACTAAAATGTGCCGATGACTCAGCAAAGGTTGGTCTTTTCAGAGTGAACTAGAGTGAGGAAACTCTTGGTTTAATCCTGAATCAACAGTATCAAATATAAGCCACACAATAAACAACAACATAGGCTAGGGGTGATGTGAAACTTTAATACTTATAGCCTTGGACGATCTAACCTAAGGACGCGCCTCGCATGATTATTCCCCTCTGTCAATAGTAATGGATTTTTAATCCACTGCGTTTATAAACATTGTTTGCGGAATCGATTTTGTCATTGTCAGAATCGTTTTCGATGTGTGACGACGTCTTACACACTGGGTGAAAAATGCCTGTTTGTGCCGTTAGTGAGTGCAAGAACAAATCAAACACATCAAATTTACAAAAAGATGGAATTTCATTTCATAAGTAAGTATTTTTGGTGTAATAAACGCTTTCTATAAATTAAATTACATAAATTATTATAATAAAATAACAATCGAGAACTTTACCGATTCAGTAATTGAGTACGTAATAATTCGGTAGAAACGAGTCACACTCCTCACGAGACTATATTTTGTTTTTTCTAAACAATTGCAACCCTCGTTATATACAAATTAGGTTAAAATTTGAATACGCGTGAACAGCATGAAATTACGTAGTAGTAAAAATAACACTATAGTCTCGTGGGAAGTGCGGTATACTATAGACGGAGAGCCAGCGCCCAAAAAACTGTTTGAATTTACTAAGGCTAATTTTTTGCGCATACTGACCAGCTCTGTCCCCATATTCTGCTGACTAACCATTACAACTTTTATTTATATGCAATATACAAGTTATATAACAATTTTCAGCCTTAGTAAATTCATTTTATTACCTCGCAGGTACGACACCTTTGATAGCGCACCTGAGTCACTGTTCTCAGGTTCACTTGACTGACCGCAGTATGTTTGTGTACGCAACCATTCTAATGAACTATAAAAAAATTAGCCTTAGTAAATTCAAACAGTATTTTGGGCCCTGGCTCTCCGTCTATAGTATACCGCACTCCCCACGAGACTATAGTGTTATTTTTACAAAAATTTTCAGTATTAGATTTAATTGCATAGAACACAAGGGCGGATCCAGCTTTGGTGCCAGGGGGGGGGGGTCACATAGTCGTGGTCAAGTCACAACATCTCGACCTCTTCCGACAGGTCGAGTTGGTAATCGGGGTATGACGAGCGGGGGTTGGGGGGGGGGACGCCCCGCACACCCGCACGCAGGGCCGTCTTTAACCTATTGGAGGCCCTGGGCACATTAGAATAACGGGGCCCCTATGATCTTGACAGAGTAGGTACTATTTTCTTGGAATAGGCAAAGAAAGCAGATAAGTCACGTTCAAGACGTATTATAAATGCGAATGTTTCTATCTATCTGTTACCTTTTCAAAGTCCATATTCTAAATCAAAATTTGGTACTATTCAGAGATAGTTTACACTCGGAAACGGCTTTTTATCCCGGAAAATTAAAGGGTTCTCACGGAAATTTTAAAAAACTAAATCTATGTGGACGAAGTTGCGGGCATCAACCAATCTAAAGTAAAAGCGTCGTTTTCTGTCTGTCTATCATCTTGTTAGGTACTTTTTCATGGCCAAATGTAGGTAGGTAGGTACTACTCAGTGATAGCTTGCATCTCAGAAGGGATTTTTAATCGTAGTGGACCGTACGTGCGAGCGAAGCGAGCGCAAAATTTATGACATTATTTACAAAAAAAGAAAAGATAAATGTCAGAAATATTGTATTACGATATAGATAAATGCCAAAAATTTTGTACTAAAAACTATAAAGTCATCTGTTGTATAAAGAATAGTTCTATTATCTTTAGGGGTCCCCAGATGCAACGAGCGCTTGGATAATAAAAACTTTACTATAAATAATAAACGTAAAGGACCAATCCGACCAATACATTATAGGTATATAATACATATTATTTTTTACTTTTAGAGGTTTTTACTGTCGGAAATTTTTTAAAAAGTGTGAAAAAGAATGAAATATTCTATCATTTGCGTAAAGGCAATAAAGATCGGATATAAGACTATTTAACAATCTCTACGGTCCTTTGTTTGAGATGGCTTTTTTGACCGTTGATTTTATCGAAATAAATATGTTTTTGGGTATTAAAATATCGGTTGGTCTGTTATAGTTTGGTGATCTGGCAGGGACTACTGGGCCCCAATCGATCGTGGGCCCTGGGCAAGTGCCGTGTGATGTTCTTCAATCATTGAAGAACGTCACACGAAATGTGACATCTCGATGAAAGGTAGCGGTGGCGCGGTAAAATTCAAATTTTGGATGCGTTTGTTCGCAAGAACATAATGTTTTTGCCATCATACAAAATATTATATTAAATTGATTAAGTATTGAACGAACTGACATAAAATTTAGGTATATAAAAATATAAAAAACATTATGTTTAACAATTTTAATTAGTGGTCCACCTAGGTCCTGGACGCAGCCCAGGGGGGGGGGGGATCCCCTTGGATCCGCCCTTGATAGGACATAAGGTTCGATTTTTAAGAATCATGTGATAGTGATTGCGGTTCGATTATCGATATCGATGAAAACATTTTCTTTATTATTAACGACTAAATTACCGTCTTCAAGTCAAGTAAAGAATAGTTATTATTAATTACCACAATTTTTTCGCTACCTATACTTGTAATAAAACTGGTCTATTTCTGTGATTTCACGTATTTAATACATTTAAAAAAAAAATTAAAGCAACGCAATTTTAGTGATAGGCGCGAAACGGGGTAGGGTGTCTCTGAACTGGGTAATATGTAGCTAAAAGGTGTACCTTTCTCAAGGATGAGGATTAGGTAATAATTTATCATAATCGTTTTATTTTTACAGATTTCCTAAAGACGCCCACTTTAAAATGAAGTGGGCACAATTGTGCGATCGAAAACGTAGTTGGGAACCTACCCGCACAAGTACTATCTGTTCGGCGCACTTTGATTCGTCCCAATTTTTTTGGACAAAGAGTACACCATATTGGAATTACCATGTAAACCCAATGTGCAATAAATAAATGATTGATTGGAAAGAAAAAAACATTTTATTGATTGATATAACTACTAATTATGTTTGGTAGGCTTTTGCGCGGTCAGGTTTATTTTGTATTATATAATAATATAAGTCATTAACTTGGACGATCTAACCTAGGTTAGATCGTCCAAGGTCATTAATAACCACATTTTCACTATCGAAATTTTAAATGAAAATTTCGTTATATAAAAAAATACAAAAGATTAAAAATGATATAAAATAAGTAAAAACGTATGTGCATATTTTTTAAATAAATATTTTTCTTATTTTTACGTTGCATTATTAGTTTTTGGGATAATTACCTATTAAGTGAGGTGAATGTATGCAAGAATACGCTACGCTGACCAAACACTGGTTTTAAGTAATTAAATACGAGAAATAAATTCTTACTTCTACTTTTGTTTCTGAAAAACTATCGATATATTTTAAAATATCGATACGGTAGCATCGCAAATCAATTTGACTGTCTTACACTCGTAATGTCTTTGTATGTTGATGTATATAACTTATTAGTGTGCGTAAAATGTAGTAGTGTTGAAGATTTAGATATGAGTGTGTCAATAATGACACAAAACTTTGTTGAGTGAGTGTGTCAAGTTGTCTATGTAGTGTTTCCTCGTCCCGCACCAAAAGTGACAGAAATTTTTATTCGTAATATTAGGCGCGTTACAAGTCCATAGGTTAGATCGTCCAAGCTTATAGCTATAATCACAGCCTGATCATAAGAAAATACACTATTGTAACTTTAACTGCATCTCATGCAATTGGACCTAGAAGTGTCAATACTGTCTGTAAGAATAGGGGAACACAAAATGACCAACATATTTATCTAATTTTGATATGCAGAATAGTACAGCTGGAACAAACTTGTGATAAACTTAGTATTAAAATTAATTGTTGAATTTACAATCATCTTGCTGAAAATTATAAAATTAGGCTATTAGTTGAAAAATGAACGCTAATTTGAAGGATTACAATTATCACACTGTAATATGTTTGACTGGTTTTGTTTTCTATAAAGATTCATAATTTTATATCACATACCCATAGTAGCATATGGTAGTTTATCAACTGAGCCATGGGGGTAAATGCAGTAGATGTGTGGTCCAGTGCGGTCAACCCCTCCCAGTACAAGTGCAGCACCAATATGTCCCTGGTACCGGAACAACATGCGCTTCAGCAATGTTGCAGCAGTCTCAACTGGCACTGTGCGACCTGGGTAATTAAAATATAGGTAACTAAAATTGATTTGCCAGAATATTCAAATACTCAATATACTCAAACTACTGGACGGATTTGTATCTTAAATTATTAATAATTAAAAGTTCGCCTTAGAAGCTAGTTTTAAAAGTATTTGGTAAGTACTAGCATGAAAAAAGGAATCTCATAATAACCTGTGTGCAAACGTTGAAGTTCCAACTGGGATGCCACAGTCTGAGTAGTCATCTCAGTGTCAGCAGCAGTCCCCGCCCCGCAACAGTACATATTCCCAGCTAAGTAGTGTATCTTCTGGCAATTCTTGTCAGACACTACTGTATTCTCAGTGGCTCGTGTGTCTGCGCCCAATATCACCCCATCAGCGTAAATTATACCCACAATGGTGGTACCGGTCTTTGTCGCTTTGGGTGCGGGGAAGCCTTTTTGATCGAGGAAAGCGTTGCTAAAACAACACAGGATGCAGTAATAAAAATATACACAAAATAACACGACAGAATTTTTGTTAAATGGACAAGTACATACCGCTGACAATTTTCGAATGAGAAACCAGGTGCAGGCATCTCAGGTACAAGTACGGATGCCATTATTAAATTAAGTCGTGTAGCTTATTTAGAAAAGTGCGAAATAAACTTTATAATGGAATAAATTCAAAATTAAAACTTGCGTGAGATTACAAAAATTGGAATTGACATTTGATTTGACAGTTAACCTTTTTTTTCAGCTTTCTGGCTCTGGATTCTAGCCATATGGTTGCCACAGACCAATAACTTATTTGGGGTGCCCTCCGCTCCGGAATGTTCTGTTCTGTGTACCTCCCAGAGTGCCAAAGAGTATAATCACTACGTCAAAATCAAAGTTTCGATAATCGTTTCTCGAAAATCATTCATAATTTCTGGTCGTTGATTTTAATTTTAAAGATAAATAATGAAATAAATAGGTATTACATACATAATTGATAACATTTTAGTGAAAAGAAGATTAAAATGATTTTGCTGTAATAATTTAGTGGTATATGGTTATAACAAAAAAAAATAAGTAATAATTTGATGGTTTGAAAATTGCTGCCATGAGCGCCAAAATTATGAATCACAGTGATGATAAAGTTTTCTGCCCGGTTTGTAATAAAGAATACGATAAAGAAATAATAGAAAAACATGTAAACAAATGCTTATTCTTAAAAGGTTATGCATCTACGAGAAATGGATCACATTTTGATGAAAACTGTTCTCAACAAAAGAAGATTAAACTTGATGTTAGTCCAGTTAGTAGTACATTACAAAATACCGGACCCTCTAAGAGTATGTCAAAGGTACGGAAATCACTAAACTTAACTCTGGTACTGCAAATGTTCATGGACGGCGGTATTCACTTAACAGCAGGTGACACCTGCTTGTTTTTTTATTTAAAAAAAACGACATTATTTTAAAACCATGATTAGTTAATACATTAATTTTTAATGTTCAATTATATTTAGGTATGTACTTAGGTACAGCTGTTTTTTTAAGGCACTTTTCAAGGAGTCACCTAAGTCTTCAGCAACATTTGAGCCCAGTAAACAATCAAGTTCAGCTCAGAACAACGATGGTAAAAATATTCCATTGGCAGAGTCAATGCGACCTATGCTCCTAGAAGATATTGTTGGACAGGTTGAGTCTTTTGGCGCTGATTCAATGTTATATTCTATGCTTTCAAAGAAAAAAATACCAAATATGATACTTTGGGGTCCTCCAGGTTGTGGAAAGGTAATATTATATAGTACTGTTTCAATGACTTTTAAACTTTACGCAGCTCCATAGTTTTAATAATGCCCCTTTGAATTGATTGTCACTTTTTCACTTTTTTTGGCACTCACTATTAGCTGAATATCTACCTGTAGGTACAGTTTCTTTCACTGAGTACTGGCAATGGCTGCACATGAGCTAAAGTCAAGTGTTAGGTAGATATAAATCTACTTAGTTAATGGCAGTTAATAAAATGAGCAACTATGTTCATCTAGGGTAAGAATTGCTTATACTCCTCTATGATGTAGTTCATGCTATTTAGTACTGTCCAGTATTATTAACAGCACATTTTTAAGATAATAATAAGACATATTAATATATATCTTGCAGACATCTGTGGCTAACATTATTGCCAATATTTGTAAAGAACAAAATAACATGAGGTTTGTCAAGCTATCTGCAACAATGTGTGGCATCAATGATGTCAAAGAAGTGGTGAAGGTGGCTAAGAATGAAATTAAGTTCAAAAGGCAAACTGTACTTTTCATGGATGAGATACATAGGTCTGTAAAAAAATTATGCTTTTAAATCTTAGCAGTCAATTTCCTTTCTTCATTGGATGTAATATGATTACAGATGCATTTACCTTTGATCTACATACAAATAATACACAGGCATATCAAAATATATAAAAGAATCGATCAACGCACAGCTCAACGAAGACGAAGTCGCGAGCATAAGCTAATAACAATAAAACAACAATAGTAAAGATTTCAAAGAAGCCATGAATTAAAAAAAAAATTAAAGTGCTATTTCTTGTACAATGATAAGGAACCCTTCATGTGCGAGTGTGACTAGCACTTGACCAGTTTATTTTTATTTTTATAGATTTAACAAACTACAACAAGATACATTTCTGCCACACGTAGAAAACGGCACGATAACACTAGTGGGCGCCACTACAGAGAATCCTTCATTCAGTTTGAACAATGCTCTGTTGAGTCGCTGCAGAGTTGTGGTGCTGAGCAAACTGACTGTCCATGACGTATCACTGATATTAGAGAGGGCCGTTGTTAGGAAACAACTGGCTGTGGTTGTTGATAGCATTATTGATCATGATAAGCTTATTGGTGGAGATCAAAATAAGTAAGTGCCTCTACAGGATTACTTTTCGACAACCTGCAATAATTTAAAATTATTATGGTCTGCCAATCCGCACTTGGCCAGCGTGGTGGACTATGACTATGGCCTCTCATACTGAGAGGAGACCTGCTTTGTAGTGTGCCGGATATGGGTTGATGATGATGACACATTATTATAATTTTCAAATAACATTCGACTAGAATCTCTCAAAATAATCTATGAATTTATAAGTTGAAAACTTGACTGATCTATCAACGCACAGCTTAAACTACTGGATGGCTTGGGCTGAAATTTGGCATGCAGAGAGCTATTACGTAGGCAGATAGCTTTTATGACTTAGACATCTGCTAAGAAATGATTTTTGAAAATTCAACCCACAAGGGGTTTAATAGAGGTTTGAAATTTGTATAGTCCACGCGGACGAAGTCGCGAGCATACGCTAGTATTATATAAAAGGAAAAAGTGACTGACTGACTCATCTATCAACGCACAGCTCAAACTACTGGATGGATTGGGCTGAAATTTGGCATGCAGAGAGCTATTACGTAGGCATCCGCTTTTTTTGAAAATTCAACACCTAAGGGTGTTTGTGCACTCATCCGTATTCGGTTCGTATTCATGTAGGCTAAAAAAACCAAACACGAACGCTACCTAACCAGCTAGCCACCTAGCCAAAAAACGGAGTTACTTAAATTTTTTTTTGTTAATGTAAAGGTGTGTAATAGAGCGTCAGTCGCTGCAGTGGGTCGCGGAGGTGTGCGACGGGGACGCACGTGTCGCTCTCGGCGCGCTCGAGCTGGCTTTGAGCGCGGCGCCGGAACACAGCCGACAAGTCATCGGACTAGAGGACTTGAAGAACGGCATCAAGGTGAGTAGCGCTGTAAATGTGAAGGCGTGTAACAGTGGGTCATGGAGGTGTGATGGGGACGCGTGTAGTACCAGCATAAGTATCAAAAAATGTGTATTGTTGTCAGCGATCGCACATGCTGTACGACCGACAAGGCGAGGAGCACTACAACATTGTGTCTGCAATCCACAAGTCGATCCGCGCCAGCGACGACAACGCGGCGTTATACTGGACCACCCGCGCGCTGCATGGCGGCGAAGACCCTTTGTTCATTGCGAGGAGACTCGTCAGGGCTGCTGCTGAGGATATCGGTGAGCCTTCCTTCTACCTCTATATAACGCATTAAGGACTCGTGTGGTCGATTTTTAAGCTTCTGACGGACCGAAGAAGGTGGCGTGAGGGAGTTTCTACCTCGCGAGAAAACACGATCAGTTGGTCCTTATTTCTCGCGATGCGCCAAATTTCTCCCACTATACGCCGCCTTTTGCTAAGTCGTTTGCCAGTCACATTATTTTCATGACTATACTTTGGTGACGACCGCGATAGTACACAAACACATTTGCATTATTTTTGCACACCTTTTCTTCTTTTTAGGGTTCCGTACCTCAAAAGGACCCTTATAGGATCACTTTGTTTGTTGTCTGTCTGTCTGTCGGTCTGTCATGAAACCTACAGGGTACTTCCCGTTGACCTAGAATCATGAAATTTGGTAGGTAGGTAGGTCTCGTAGCACACATTCGGGGAAAAATCTGAAAACCGTGAATTTGTGGTTGAATCACATAAAAAAAATACGACTGTAGTACGGAATCCTTCGTTGCGCGAGCCTGACTCGCACTTGGCCGGTATTTTAAGTCCATTTAGAAACGTATTTATCGCTGAATATGAATTACGATCATCCACGATGACATTGTTTACTAGACTGAGTAACATGTTATGGTGAAATTTTATCAGGGCTGGGTGATCCAAACGCGTTAGTGGAAGCGGTAGCGTGCATGCAGGGCTGTCAGCAAATAGGCATGCCAGAGTGCGACGTGCTGCTGGCCCAGTGCGCGGTGAGACTCGCCCGAGCCGACAAGAGTACCGAGGTGTACCGCGCCATGAAGAGCGTGCAAAGATCGCTCACAGAGGCCAAAGGACCGCTGCCATCCGTCCCGCTTCATTTGCGAAATGCACCCACTAGACTTATGAAGGATTTGGGTGCGTATTTCTTCTTATTCTTCTTCATCTCGTGCCTCCACTATTGGTCGTCATCTCGTCAGTATGTCGTCCTTTTCCTGTTGCTTTCTTCCCATTAAAACTTCCTATTAATAATTCCTTTATCAATTCGTCTTTATTTCTTTAATTTTATCATTTTTGAATTTTTCAGGGTATGGCAAAGGCTACAATATGAAGCATCGGGACGAGTCTGGTCTCGCTTACATGCCCGAGGGACTAGAACATGTTAATTTTTTTGATCCAGAAAATGGCAGTTAGTTTTTGACTTAAGTTTTTCTATTTTCGTGTAGTTTTATGATTTTATCTTTACCGCCTTTATACATGTGATAAAATTTATTTTTAAGTGTACCTAAGTAAAATTGTACAGGTGACCACAATCATCTTGGTCGTAACTTCAGAGCGATCAAGAAGTTTGGCCTCACCTATGAACAAATCTATTATTATTGGGCTGAACGCACATTTGAACCTGTCGTCTGAAGAATATTAAGTTTTTGTACGGCAATAAAAGTCAATAAGTCCAGCCTTTGAATCATTAATATTACTCATTTTTCAATAATAAAAGTGCAAAAATCTAGTGTCTTGTTTTTTATTTGGATAATCTCATTTCACAATTTATATGACATGGTAAAAATTTACTATTTACAAGACTCACACATCACTGTAATATTACAAATTTGACCTATATTGTACCTTCGTAACACTGTCGGTTTTGTATCCAAGATTTTCGGTCCTATGGTTATAAAAAATAAAATAACTTCGTATCTTAATTTACAACATTTGCTACTGCACATTGTGCACAAAAATACACTTTTAATTTACACTGCCAGTTGTAGGTGGTACAACTATTGCTTCACTCCGACGTCGATAGCGCGAGGACAGCTCTCCTCGCTAATATAATATACAAAAATCATTTGTATACTAAAATTCCAATACTTACTACTTTTGCATTTTGTCACTTTAACATAAAATTAACAAAATCTATTCTACACTATTAGCATGTATAGTCCATACAAAATGACTTCTCACGCGCCATTTTAACTGTATGGGTCAACTGTCATGTCAAAAGTCACGATTCACCGTTAAAATAAGGACTAAAATCGTACTTTTGACATAAAATTTGACACGAAAGTTAAAATGGCGCGTGAGAAGTCATTTTTTACGCATTATATAAAGAATGGGTTCACTATTTTTCTTACACATCCCTTATAATGAAATGTGACTATGGTGCTGATTTGCTTGTGCACAATCTCTAAACTGACAGGGCTTAGTAAAACATCAAGCTTAATTCGCTATAATCCGTCAAAATAAGTCTGTATGGTACAACGTACTGCACGCGATATGCGCCGCCCATTGCACCCTCCCAATTTAGGAAAATAGGCATTTAGGAAAAACAAGCAATATGCACCTCCTAAAACGTTTTACTCTAGCACAATTGCATAGTTACTTTGCCAGCAGTATCCATGTTGACTATTTTGGTGTTTAGCTGTTTACTAGTGCATTGTAGGATCAATATCTTCTGAGGATGCACACTTGCAAAGGAACTT
Organism: Maniola hyperantus; assembly: GCF_902806685.2. Classification (NCBI taxonomy): domain Eukaryota; kingdom Metazoa; phylum Arthropoda; class Insecta; order Lepidoptera; family Nymphalidae; genus Maniola; species Maniola hyperantus. Next base: position 14,245,053 of record NC_048536.1, on the reverse strand, counting down.
TGCAATTGTACAAAATGAAAGTTTTGTTGTAAAATCAATATTATTAATTTAATTGTTTTTTAAATTAAAAATAATTAATTCTGAAGATGCTGAAACGTAAACGTTTTAGAAGAGTTGTGTATTCTGCGTGGTAATCGAGATGGCAGTAAGTCAGAACGGGAAGTTTTGTCCTAATATTTTACACAAAATATTAGAACAAGACTTCATACTTATGTGAAAAACTATAAACTCGATTTTCAATTTCCATGTTGTATACAGATGTAAAACCCAGATAGAACAAAGATCGTTTAACGAACATTCCATAATATTAATTTAATTTAAAAAAATTTGAAAAATCTGACATCATAAAACGGCAGAATTTCATGCTTGCTTTTCTCGCGTGTTTAGTAGCGAACTTATATTGGTCTGTTTCGGTAGATTAATTGATTGATAAAAAGACTGCACTGCTTTTAGACCTGTCCATTTAGAGGATGTAAACAACAACCAAATAGACACAAATACCTTACCCAAACGATTGCAAAAGTTTGTACAATCTTAAACTAGATTGAAATAACACTAACTTAGCTACTACAGTAGTAGCATACTATAGAAGTAACCTAAAATAAATTAGAATCAGACTTCTAATTTAGATCCTAAAGGTGTTAGGAACAGAATACATAAACACATCGAATTTTTTCATTTCTTCAAATTTGTCCACCAATTTGGGAACTCTGGTTAACTTTAAAAAACAATAAATAATGATTCACATAAAAACTTGTATAATGTGGAACGTCTGCAGATTTGAAAAAACATTATGTATAAAGTATAATAATATAGCTAATGCTAAAGTTTAACTTAGAAAACGTAGTCGGGCCCGGCCATGTCGATTGCCCAACGGAATTTGTCGCGCTGTGTTTTGTTGTAAATTTTTTCTATGGGAACCCCATGTTTTTTACACCTGAAACAAATAATATAAGTATACATATCTATAAATCTTGCGAAGCTGAAGTGGCAATGGGCAGGGCACATAGTTCGGAAAACCGATAGATGTCGGGGTCCCAAGGTGCTGGAATGGCGACCTCGCACCGGAAGGCGCAGCGTTGGAAGACCCCCACTAGACCCACACTGGACAGACGAGTCGCAGGGAGCCGCAAGACTGTGGCTTGTAGAAATCTCTACAAGAGACCTATGTCCAGCAGTCTATCGGTTGATGATGATGATCTACAAATCTAACGCGATGTTAGCCTCCTTTACCTCCTATAATCCTAAATCTAACTTTTTGGAGTAATGCATGTTTTAAGCTAGTAACACATACTTCAAAGATGAAGGAAAACTTCGTGAGGAAACCTGGTTTTGTTGTTGAAGTTCCTCACGAAGTTTTTGTTATTGAGTTGAAGAGAGTTCTCTATAATGTTCTCAAAGGTGCGTGAATTCTGCAAATCCGCGCTTGGCAGCGTGGTAGACTGTCCACCACGCTGCCAAGCTGCATTGTCTGTTGGAATGATTTATACATTATTATTTAAATATTACGTTGGTTAGTCTTATATAAAGCTAGCTCTTGATACAGTTGTGCCCGTTTGATTTTCAGGTCAAGTTGTAACTCGTGAACTAAAAATATATTCCTATAAGGGTTGCTTTCTTTCTCTGGACATATGGAACCCAAAAAGTGTTGAAAATACAACACTGTTCGGTAAGAAAGCGCCGTTATTTGCCAAAAAAGACCAAGTATAGTTACAAATGAACTCACCATGACACTGAGATACGTGGGTCTAGATAATTGAGCTTGGAAGTGCCAAGAGCGATCGTTTTGTTCTCGTCGCGATCCAACTCCTGCACCTCCAGCTTCTTCAGCTGCTCCTTGAGACGCTCCAGAGCCTTCTTCTTCTTGTCTGCATTTAACTTCTCTTTGACGGAGCCTCGCTTGGCGGCCTTCATTGCATCGTGTAGGTCCGATTCAGCTTCATCGATTTGATCGCGTTTAGCTTGAATTTTATCCTTGAGAGCTTCCATTGACTTTGAGTGACCTAAGAAAAAGATATTTTTTTTAAATGTTATTTATTCAGATTAGGAAAAAGGTACAATTACTTACTTTACATTTACAGTTACATTTTAGAGCATGTTAAAAACCAAATACAGTACGCTGCAGAAAATAATGTACATCAGCCTTTAGAAAGACATTCCGGCTTTGTCTCGTGTCACTTATACCTATATGACGTTTTGGTGGTCTCAACGACAGAGATAATGCTCTACAATATCTCCTAAAGGTCGATGTACATTACTGTCTGCCGCGTACTGTACCTACTTTCATGCAGTACAGATTCAAATAGTTAAAAAATTGATCTTTATGGTTTACCTTTAGGAACAGCGCGCTGATGGTTACACAGTATGGCGACGGCGCGGTTCGCCCTGTTGTATGCTAATATCTTCTCTGGCAGGGAGGCATCTGGGTCTGTGAGTTCATCCAGTTGTCTCTGCAATGTTATAGACGCGTTGTACGTACGGAAGACCTTGGCGGTCAATCCGGGCATTAGCTCCTTTAAGTGTTCATTTAATGTTTGAGTTGTCAATCGGTCAAAGAGATCATCGCTATCTTTTTTATTTTCCATGAAGTGCTCGAGATTCTTGAATACTCTTTTCTCCACTGGCACCTCATTGTAATATCTAATAGAATCTTTACCCAGAAAGTCGAAAACTACGACATATTCTTTTCCGTCTTTCTCTTTGTGCAACTCTATGTGTTCAACACGTAAGGAGCAGCAGCCTACAGTGTCTGCTTGGTCATCGTCCTTTTCGTTACCGGCTCTCAACGCTAGACGATCGATAAAGTACAGAGCGACGGCGCGTTGCCGGATCCGCATTTCCTTCGCTTTCCAGTCCGCCCTGTATGTATCTCGAATTTTATCAATACATTTGTGCAGTTTTCTAGCAGTCTCATACTTTTGCCAATCTTTCTCTCCCTTTAACTTAGAACTAGGGTTCAACATGACGTATTTGGCTTGCCCTTGAACGTTCTCCGTCCAAGACGCCAGCCAGGTAACTGAATTATCATGCCTCACTTCTCTCCATTTGTGACCTGCGGGTGCTTTAGGTACTTTGCTATCTTTTGAACAGTTTATAAGAACGTCTTCGGGCACGACACGTTTTTTCAACATCCCCATCTTAGGATGTTCTCCGCGTCCCCTGAACAGCCCCGGAGGTTCTATTCTGAAGTTGCCAATTTTTTCCTTGTGTCCATCTATTGTGCAGAAACCGTATTCTTTTTGGATTTCTTCATTTTTTGCTTTGAGGGCAGCTTTCTCTTCTTTTGAACGGTTTTTATTTTTTTCAGATACACTTAGAAAATATTGCTGCATCTCTTTAAAGTCACATTTCGAGAGATCCTTTATAGTCTTTGCTTCATCATGTGTCATTACTTTCTTCCAATCTGTGAAAAAGTTGTTATTGAATACTGACTTGGTGGTGTAGTCGTGGTCTAACATTCGCGCATAGAAGCCTGCTACTTCCTCTGCGTCTTGGGAGAGTCGCATCACTTTGCCATCATAGCGGAACTTCACATTTTGAGGCAATGGTTCATACGGTGGTGCAAAGAGAGGTCCTTTATGTTCCAGGAAGGTCCATTTAGTACCATCATCCTTTTTAGATTCCTCCCACCTAGAGGATAATAAAAATCGTTAAATAAAAGCGAAAAAGGCAGTATTATTATAAATCTTAATCAGGGTTTTAGGGAATATCATTACAAAGCTTAATTGATTCACAAGATTCTTAAGGAGATAACAATTATTATTTATATCAATTAGTTTATAAATAAGAACAAAAACATGGCTATTGTTTCTTGAAATTCCATAACTTTAAGTAATACCTATCTTAAATTAAATTGCACTGCTGTTATTTTTAAGATGTAAGTAGGAATTGTTTCACTTATATTTCATTAAGTAATTGTTATATTTTTGGCAAAATGTATATTTGGGAATCAATAAATGTAAGTCAGAGATTGTTATGAATTATTAACTAGAACCCTGTTTGAATATTGTACTTTTTTCTAAGAAATCGTAGACGCCTTGTAATAAAAATACTGTCACAAGCTTTTTGAATTGATTTATGCTGAATTAATTTGATTCCAACAGTGATAAACATTATATTATTTAGGTTAAATTTTAACCTAAAATGTTATGTCATTTGACATTTCATCATTATGTCAACTTCATATTGTACGCGTAAACGCCATCTTCTGTCGCCTACACGAACTAAGGAAGTTGCTATAGTAAAATAATAAAATTCCTATATTTTTTTGTGTATTTTCCCACCGAACTTTAAAAGGTTTATCCTAACGCCAACGACTAGCGAGAAACGAGTATCTAAAAACTAGAGACGAGACGACGAGACGACGAGCAACGAGAAGCGTATGAGAGTGTTTGAGTGAAACAGGCGACTAATCGCCCGTCGCATTCGTTTCAGTTTTATTTAATCCCTGCGCAACTGTGCGATTGTTCTGACAGCTAAGAGAGCGTCGCGACAGCGAGTTTTTCTAGCCGTTATCGTTATCACTGCAACAAACTTGCGGAGAGTTCTCAGAAGCAGTGATCAACTACGAATATACTTCTCTTTTTTTATAATAGAATAGAATATATTTTTATTCAAGTAAACTTTTACAAGTGCTTTTGAATCGTCAACTAGTTTAATTTACCACTGGTTCGTTCATTGAATCATACATCGATTTTACGTTTCTTGAGCGAGAAAATAGTCGATAACTAGTTGCTTCCTCGTAGGCAATGGGACAAGTGCCAAACAAACTGGTTACTAACTTCTTTAGCTAGCTTTTCCACCTGGTTATGCTTGCATATTTTTTATCTATTTGTAAATCAAAATCTGTGACATCCAAAGTAAATAGTGACGTGTATTTTGACGGACAGCTCGTGAAGTTCCAGCGAAAAGGACAATAAAGCAGGTTGTTCCATACGGCCAGTGACGTCTCGTCGTGACCACGACCGACCCATGCAAATGGGTCGAAATATCGATAATTTCAAATGATCGTATTAATCGTGACTAATATAATCGTTATTAAACCATGAAATAAATATGGCAGTCAGTCTCAGTCAGTTTATATGAGTTGAATATTATCCTTACCACTTCCAAACCTCCTGTTCTTCCTCCTCTCCTTTCTTCTTGCGTTTGGTAGGACTGGGGCCTTCTGCTGGTTCAGACTTGATGCTCCTGTTAGATTTAGTTTTTTCTGGCTTTAGTTTCTTCTTCTTTTTAGGAGCTTCTTCTTCATCATCGTCATCCTCGTCGAATACATCTTTAAACAACAATTTAAGTTCAATCTTATATAAGAAATATAACCAGAACAATGGCAAATTCTAAAAATAATGTAGTATTAAAATAAGGTATTAAGGTAACAGAAATGGTATCTGTTGTTCTTTGCTACTAGGAACCAGTTGTGACAGTGTTGTTGCTCGATTCAGCAATTGCCCGTATATTAAATATTCGTGTTCCTCAGTTATAGAAATAGGTTCCTATTCCTGTACTATAAGGTTTTTTGTTTACTAATGCCATCCTGTACCTGTTGTATTGTATTGTTATGTGGTTATTATTTGTTTGTTTCAAACAGTTTAGTTAATCTTTAAGTAAATTATATTGCACAAGTAGCAGCGTCAGCTATTGCGACATTGCGGCCCAAATTTGAGTTTTCCTTAATAATTGTAACCAACCGAAAATTCATTCTCCAAATTTAATTATAAATTAGTTTTATTATAATGAATAGTTATAAAGTAACAGTTTTTTTTGGGACCTCTGGCTGTCTTCCTTCTAGTTTGAACATTCACTCAGAATCAAACAAAATGAGAAAATACAAGAGTTTACAATTTTTTGTTTATATTTTACATATGTATGTATGTTTATGTTAATATTTTAGTTTAGTAAATAAACTTACCTTTCTTGACCTTCTTTTTAATTTTCTTGCGTTGAAGCAGAGGGGTGTCTTCTTCACTTTCACTGGCGGCTCTCTTCTTAGGCACATGGGCCACACGTTTGGACTGAGAAATACATTCATACTTAAAACTGAGGATTATTAGGAGGTCTCTCACAATAACTCAACCTACATAATATTACTAGATGATGCCCGCAACTTCGTCCGCGTGGATTAAGGTTTTTTAAAAATCCTGTGGAAGCTCTTTGATTTTCCGGGATAAAAAGTAGCCTATGTCCTTCCCCGGAATGTAAGCTAACTCTGCACCAAATTTCATCAAAGTTGGTTAAACTATTGAGCTGTGAAAAGCTAGCAGACAGACAGACAGACACACTTTCGCATTCATAATAATATTAAGTATGGAGTATGGATAATTTATATCCACGAAAATCTAAGAGTTCCCGCATCCCTCAGGATTTTTATTAAACCTAAATCCACGCGAACGAAGTCGCGGGCATCATCTAGTTTGTATAATTTTATTTGAAGGCCTTGAAGTTAACTAGGGATTTCAAGAGAATCTTCTGTCAAATAAAAAAAACTGGTGCACACAAAGAAAATATTACATATAGAACCTCCTCCTTTTTTCAACTACCTACCAGAGGGACATCTTCTTCTGCACCTTCTCCCTCCGAAGCACTGTCATCATCTGGAGGCAGTTCCGACAGAGGGTCTTCCTTGAACTGCGGCACTGAGAAGTCACACAACGAAGCTGTGGTATTCACACCCAAGTATCCATCATCATCAAATTCATTTTTAATTTTCTCGACTTTTTTAACCTCTCTTTCTATTTTGGGCTCTTCTACCTGTGGACAATTTTCTACAATTTTAAATATTTATGGCTAAGTATAGTGCGCGTAAAACAGATAGTCCAATCTGAACCCTAGGCGTATTGCCGCATTGTACAAAAACACATCTCATACAGTCACAAATCTCATGTTGAAACACCAGATTGGACTATGTATATATGCGACAGATAGAGATGCCAATCGGGGTGTGAGGCAGGGTAACGCCCCGCACACTCGCACAATCCCCACCCCGATTGCCATTTCGACCTGTCGCGTAATATTCTTGCTTTGCGAGCGCTACACTGAAAAACAAGAAAACCTAAAGCCTAAAACAACGCGCGCAGGTAACTACAAAATAGGTATCAACAATATGTAAAACAATAAACGTCCACGACGCGCAATTATTGAAGCCTATAAGCCGGCCGTAATGTCCGAAAACTTTGTGATCATGGGAAACGTACGTCTGACCTGGCAACATTTGGGCAGTCCGCTAGGTCTTGTACAAAATGCAGAATGCCTTACGGCGTGGGTCCAGTTTTTTCTACACTTGATATGTGGCTGGTCTTACTGTTTTACTTGTATTTATAACTTCTCTTCTCACATTCTACTTATACCATACTTATTATTCTTAACACCTTAAAATACAATGCGATATTTTTTTAAAGCTTTTATCCATTTGTTTTGTTTGAGTGAGATATTGAAATTGCAATTCCTTACCTCCATGGGTTCCTGTTTGACTGCAGAACTATCATGATCTGGTTCCAATTTGATTTTTTCATGCTTCTCACTGCTACTTTTTTCCTTATGTCTGCTGGAACTAAAGAAAGATCATTTGACTACAAGAAAAGATCTTACAAACATAAGGAAAAATCACAAGATTTTTAGCAGCATGGGCTGCCTGCTGCTACATTCATAAATTGTTTGCATAAGAATTAAAATGTAGATAGCATTTTGTAGTGCTTAAATATTAAAACAATGTGGCTAATTCCTTTGTACACAATCTCTAAACTAAACTAAAATATCACGTCTAAATCTATTGCTATCCCTTTCATAATGTTGCTTGCGGAAAAGGAAAGCACTAGATTTAGACCTGTTAATTTAGTTTAGTTTAGAGATTGTGTACAGAATCTGCTTGGCTTAAAAACATTAGGCACGGTTCAAGTTTTAAGGTTAGTAGTAATAAATAGATTTTAAATTCAATAATAATTTCAACTTTGACTATTACATATATTATTATAGTGGTGGCAACTGACTATGCAGTCTAGAATTGCAGCAGGCTAATCTGGAAAGGGTATGGCAGTTTTCCTATTGGTTTCTATAGGTGCATGCTTGTTGAAAGCAATTTTGATTGATTATATCCAGAGAGAGCACTTAATAGCAAATGAATCAATTAAACAAGTCTCAATAGTTATTATCATTGGGTGTATATTTTAATTGTTGTAATTATTTTGTGGGCATAGTTTTACCTACACTTTAATAATGTAATTTCTTGTTCAAAAGAGTGTCATCCATACTAATATTATAAATGCGTAAGTGTGTCTGTCTGCCTGTCTGCTAGCTTTACACGGCCCAACCGTTCAACCGATTTTGATAAAATTTGGTACAGAGTTAGCTTATATCATCCATAAACCTATTTATTTGTACAATGCATTTAATATACCTTGCCCTGAGGATGAGGTTGGGGTGATGTTAATATCTGTCAAACAATTAAGCAAATGAACATGGTCCATTTTTAGGTCTTGGCTAGCTGCCTTAGGCGCAAGAGGTTTACTACTGCATGGGAGCTCCCGATTGGTCAATCAGTCGCCCCTTATTTTCCACAATGGGCCAATGTTTTTTGCTTGAGTTGCTTGCCCATAACAGTTTAGTGTGCACAAACCAAGTATGTGCACTGAAGACAAGGTAGATGACGACACATTGCACAAAAACAGATGTAAGCCAGGCTTGTGTTTTAATCCTTAAGCAAGGTTTAGACTAGCAAGAACTTACTACGAACAATATTGTACATGTACATACATTTGTGACTTGCGGCAAGTCCAGCAAGTTACAAAACTTGCAGAAGTCAACTTGACGTCATTGTTTACACGGTAGAAATAGCTTGCGGAAGTCAACTTCTGCAAGTTTTGTTGCTAATCTTAACCTCGCTTTAGTTTATACCTGTACAAACTGTTATGTTGCAAGGTTAGATTGGACTACCTACTTGTTTTGTGATCACTGCACCAGTAACACTTTTTACAAAATAAGGATTATTCTTACCTGTGTTTGTCTTTAGAACTGGAGTGTCTGTCTTTATCACTGCGGTGTTTGTCCTTATCACTCCTGTGGCGGTCCTTATCACGATCTTTGTCTCTGTCCTTTGATTTGTGTTCCTTGTCTTTAGAGGATGAAGACTTTTTATCGCCATCACTGGATCTGTGCTTGTCTTTATCACTTCTCTCTTTGTCTTTATCCCTGTGCTTGTCCTTGTCACTCCTGTGTTTGTCTCTATCTTTGTCCTTGTCCTTGTCTGAGCGATCCTTGTCTTTGTCTGAGCGATCCTTGTCTTTGTCTGAGCGATCCTTCTCTTTATGTTTGTCACGATCCTTATCACGGTCTTTGTCTTTGCTAGAGGACTTATGAGAACTGCTATGACTTCTGCTACTAGAATGTTTATCTTTTTCCTTATCCCTGAAAGCACACTGTGATGTTACGATACATCTTATGTAAGATTATCAGATAAGTAAGTACCATTGTGTGTCTATAATATAAAGTAATAAGCTTAGAATGGAATTTGATGTTGTACTTCTAATGTAGATTCGCCTAAATCATCACTTAGGCGAATCTACAGGCAGAAATTAGTGAATAATAGTGGCAATAAGTGGTTAAAACAATAGTGAATTTTAGAATGAATTTATATAGGTATCAACTGGTTGTAATATGCCTACAGGCTATTCATATGCAGGTTATAATATAATAGTACATATAAAATGAAAGAAATTTCGAGAGTATTAACCTGCTGGAACTGCTACTATGTTTTGAAGAGCTCTTGTGGTCTCTGTCTTTATCTCGGTGTTTATCCTTGCTTGATGATTTGTGGCTACTTTTGTGCTTCTCTGAGCTGCTATAGCCATTGTGAATACCATTCACGTGTTCGCTTTTATTCCCATTTACCTTTCCCTGTAAATAATAAAACACAATCTCATTATTACTGAAATAAGTCTTTAAACTTTTTGATTCACACATTTCATTAATAGTGTTTAAATCTAGAATTTTCAATACAATTTACATATTTTTAAATTAACATAGTCCAGTCGACGCTTTGCTTCTTTCATAAGCGAGAACTATAGAAGACGCCATATTGGGACTTAGAAAATTTTCGCTTTGTAGCACCAACGAACACGAGTAAATAGAGAATTCCATGCATTGAATCGACAAAATGGAAGAATAAAATTATTCTTCTCGGAATTTAGAAATCAGTTGGGTACTTACTGCATCGCAATCATTATCGCTTGCAGGATTTTCAACACTCATTTTGTCTACGTATACGCCGTTTATTCGAGACCCGTTCGAGATAACATGAGGCTGCCCACAGGCTGCCAGTGCCGACCGAACGAACGCAATTTTCTAAATGCTGCCAAAGAGTATGTAGCACGTATGTAGGTAAGAGTGCTGCGATGTGACATTTGCGCATGTGTCGTTCGCAAATATCAGCAACTTCGGATGAACTAGTTCATTCAATCAAAGTTCAATGATTCTTAGATTAAAAGCTCAAAGATCTCAAAAAATCTAGATAATATTATTTCCACATAAGTACATTAACACATAAATTAACTACATTTCATAACTTTAAAATTTTTCTTACAAAAATTTAGATTAAAATTAGGATTGATTATTTTGGCACATGAATGACATTGACAGAAGGGCGTAGTTTTAGAACAAAAGCTGCCAACAAATAAAATCTCCTCAATTTTAGGGAATATATGATTGAAAATGTCAATGTCAAAAATCGAGTAAGTTTTACCTAATTTTAATTGAATGAGAAATTGGGAAAGCCGTCCCTGATTCCAAATCGAGAAACAATAATAAAAACCATTTATAGGCCATGGACTTGAAACGTATCATATTTACCTGCTCAACCTAGTTCTAATCCTATTATCTTAATCCTAATATTATTATAAATGTGAAAGTGTGGATGTTTGAATGTCTGGATGTTTGGATGTATGTTACTCAATCACGCTAAAACGGTTGAACGGATTTGGATGAAAGGAATGGAGATAGATTATACCCTAGATTAACATATAGTTTACTTTTTATCCAAAAAAATCAAAAAGTTCACGCGGGATTTTGAAAAATGTAAATCCATGCGAACGAAGTCGCGGGCATCAGCTAGTGTTAAACATAGCTATCAGATGCAGTCACATTTATGCTACATATATAAGCAGGATATATCGTGATGTTATATATATGGAATGACTCTAATATTTAAAAAAACACTGAATTTCAGATTTTTTATGTAGCAACACCGCATAATATAACGGGACAGCGTGTGTCACTTCACAAGATGGCGGCGTTAATTCTGCAAAGCAAAGTGAAGTCAACTGACTTAAAAGGGTTAGAGCCCAGAGCCACGTAGTGATTACATACTCTTTACCCAGAGCCGTAAAACAAACGTAGTGATTATATACTCTTTGGTCAACTGATCTTTGTCAACGACAAAAAAAGATCTTTGTTTGACACATGATCATTGATATGATTTTCTTATATTTCTCTATTAAATTAAAACAGGTGCGATTAAAGATAAACTAAACTAGAATCAAAAATCAGAAACTCCTCTTAAGTTTATAAAGTTATCGTGGACCAATTAATCATATTAATATTATAACCTTAAAACCTATTTGAACTCAATTGTAATTTAACAAATATAATTTAAATTAATAAAGTGAAATGAGTGAAGAATCAGAAAACCATGAGTCTGTTATAAGTAAAGAAAACACCCGTGAAACAAACGAAACGACAAATAGAGATGAGGATAACGAAGTGCCAGCGACGCTCGCTCGCTCTCACGCCAATGTTGTTGCAGCTCATTACAACCATCTCGAGGAGAAAGGTGTAAAGGAAAGATTTAATTCGCCCATTTTTTACCTCAGAAACTTCAATAATTGGGTCAAAAGTGTTCTTATACAAGAATATACCGATAAAATACGGGAAAAAGACTACGGTAGAGTTTTAAGAGTACTCGATATTTGCTGTGGTAAAGGCGGTGATTTATACAAATGGGAGAAAGCACGCGCTGAACATGTGGTTTTTGCTGATATAGCAGATGTTTCAATAGATCAGTGTAAAAGCCGTTACAATGACTTGCGCCGACGCTCGGGACGTTTGTTTTCCGCAGAATTCATCGCTGCCGACTGCACTAAGGATGTGCTGCGACATAGGTACAAAGATCCATCAGTAAAATTCGATTTAGTGAGCTGCCAGTTTGGTTTACACTATAGCTTTGAAAGTTTGGGACAGGCGCGTCGCATGCTTTTAAATATATCGGAGTGCCTCAAACCAGATGGTTATTTTTTTGGAACATTGCCTGATGCATATGAAATTGTTAACCGTTGTCAAAAATCAGAAGATGGGACATTTGGCAATCGAATTTTTAATATAAAATTGTTATTTGATCCTATAAATGGATATCCCCTGTTTGGGGCTAAATATGATTTCCACTTAGAAGGAGTGGTGGACTGCCCTGAATTTTTAGTAAATTTTGAGCTTCTTGTTAAGCTGGCTGCAGAGTATGGCTTAGAATTAGTGTACAAAGCAGGCTTTGAAGATTTCTATAGGAAATATTCTGATAAGTATAAATTCTTATTACAAAAGATTAAATGCTTTGAGGTTTACCCTGCGTTGCCAGGCAAAGAGTTGATTGGAAGTGAATCTGAATATGCACATGCAAAGGCCTATTTAGACAATATGACGAACAACAGTGAAGGAAATACCCTTGGCACAATGAGTACATGCGAATGGGAAGTAGCTAGTGAGTCTAATTTTGTTTCTTTTTTAAAATTACCACTTTATAAAGCAGTGTAGCCTAGTTGTTAAGACTTCAGCCTCCTATGGCATGCATAACTTTTTGGAGTCATGTGTTTTGTAAGCAATTAAATATTACTCCCTTTAATGGTGAAGTAAAACATTGTGAGAAAATCTTCATGCCTGGAAGTTCTCCATAATGTTCTTAAAGGTGTGTGAAGTCTGCCAATCCGCACTTGGTGGACTATGGCACAAACTCTTTTCATTCTAAGAGACCCATGACTAATGGGCTGGTGATGGGTTGCGATGATGATGATTTCTAAAAATACAATCTCATCAATTTTTCAATCAGTTATAAGACTGACTAGTTGACTTCATCTGGAATTGCTGGGGTATTCACAAATTCATTTATTATTACTTCATGCATGCATATAGAGAACCTACAATATACAAAATCTCAGGTTTCTTCTAGTTCTAGAGTCTAGACCCAGTTTAAGCTGTATATGCTATACTGTAAACACTAGTTGATGCCTGTGACTTTGTTTGTGTGGATATATAGATTTTAAAATCCTGTGAGAACTCTTTGATTTCCTGGGGAAAAAATGCCTATATTTTATTATTTAGGTATTTATCTATATCTATGCAAAAACATATTGGTCCATTGCTTTGTTGCAGTGTGATTGAACAAACTAACAAACAAACACACTTTCACATTTATAATATTAGAGATCTATTATCTGTAGATATAAAAATAGAAAATAATTCATTTATTTATAAATTTTTTCAGTTATATATTTGGCGTTTGCATTTAAAAAGTGCAAGAACACATCATGGGATTCCAGCGGTAAACCTTTGTATGCAGCTTCAGAAAATAAATCAACATCTACAACTTCCACGAGTGAAAAATAGTATTTGCAGGTTATTAGTTTTTAATATTTATAACTGATGATATGATGACCATGGTGGGTGGGGTGAGTTTATAAAAAGTTGTATGTATTCATTTCCATATAAAGCCTCAATCAGTGCCTAGCAGAAGATAAGAAATATTCATTAGCTTGTTAAAATTTATGTAGTTGGCTAGAATTTGTAATGCAAAATACAATACTGAAAAAGACACATCGAGTTGATGTTACAATATTACTGCAACAAACTCATCAGCATTAAGTTAGCAGTCATTTTACACATTTATGAGAAGCTAAATGAAATATTTATTTCATTTTTAGATTGAGAAAGTAGTTATGAATTTGGTATTTTTCACATAGTAAGGCCCTTTTGCCTCATTTGATTTCAATGCGTCAATATATAAATCGGAAAACTATAGTATGTGACAGGTCGAGATAGAAATCGGGATATAAGGCGGGGGGAGACGCCTCGCACACGCGCACGTCACCAGCGGGGGCTGTGATGGTGTGCGGGGCGTCCCCACCCAAATTGCCACCACAACCTCTCGCGTAATATACATATTGAATGATGGTTAGGTGTATTAAATTAATAAAAAATAATTTATAATAAATTTCGTTAATCATCATTTAGATATTTCCAATTTATGTATTAGCACACTACATAAATGTGTCAAAATACTACTTGTTTGATAAAGACTGTAAAATTCATTCAGTTTGATAGTTGACGATGACTAGTTAGATATAGTAATATGAAATGTATTATTTAAGAATACTGTTGTGCACATCAATTCCAGTCCAGTTTATATGATATCTATGCATTTGACTGTAATATTAAGTACAACTACTGGTACTATTTTATTAAGTACTTGTTCATGATAATAATACTATGTATGTACTGTAACAAAATGAGTTAGAAATAAGTAGGACTAATATTGATTACTTTTTAAATATTTTAATTATTTTTAATAATTTTAATTTAATAGTTTTAATCAATGACATTCTAAGTAAGGACATCGCACTGGCGCGAATAACAAGGGACCAAGTAAGTGTGCTTATACTCGGTGTAAGCACACTTTCTTCATTAGTCGCATGTTGACTGCAAAGCTGTCAAGATGCCTAAATGCGCGATCAAAAAGTGCCGAAATAATACGTTAACGACGCAGAAAAGAGATGGTGTGACCCACCACCGGTAAGTTAATTTTATTTACGTAAGATAACATGCGAAAAAGTGTAAAATACTTAGTAAAACCATTGAAAACACTAGAAATATCTAAAATTATTTACAATGTTCCCATTCCTTTCTCTCACGCACATCGGAAAGAGACAGATGGAAGGGCGCGTCAGGAATGTCGGAAAAACAAAACTGTGGAGTAGCTTTTTTTGTTCAATGTAAAATCTATTGGCCATTATTGTATCACATTTATTTTATTATCTTTTGACGACCTCCGGTGCGCAGTGGTAGCGCGGTGGATTTGTATGACGAGGGTCCCGGGTTCACCAAGTAGACTTTCGGGTCCTGATCATCTTTCGCCAAAGAAGCATTCTTGTATCTTTTATATTCTCCGAGATAGACATCATGAAATTTGTATGGCCGCCATCTTGAATCCGCCATTTTGGTTTTATTTTTCAGCTCCCTGTCAATTGGATGAAGTTCTGAGTGACATTTGTTCGAGCACCCCCCACCTATCTTCAATACCCTGGCCGTGCTCCTCACCGAAATCCTCAATCATCAGCTCTATCCATATTTTTCCTCAGAAGAGGTGATCAAATGAGTCAGTCAGTCAGTCAGTCAGTGAATCAGCACGAGCAGATATAGTATAATAGTTATATAGTATAGATATAGTATAATAGTTTCATATTTACAAAAACGAAAAATCTCTCAAAGAAATAACAAAAATTAATAGTGCTACACTACTCCATTCCATTTTTTGTTCAAGTTTGCTTCTAAAATCACCTTATTCAGCTTCGAGTGCTTAATCGATTTACATTGCGGCTTAATCACTGAGGTTAGCTTACAGGACTTGAATGTTAGCGGGAATGTATAAATGGAGCAGTTGAAGCTAAATAGGGTGAATTTAGAAACGTGTGCCATGTTTGGGCTCTTGTGTTGTATGCCACGATGTGTCCATGCTTAGAATATCATTGGTTTTAATACATTTTAATTGACAGAGGTATGAATCTATTAATACAAATGACAATAATAGGTTAATTTTGCAAGTTTCTTAAAATTAACAAAATACGATGGGACAGGTAATATAGTTATTAAAATAATATTAGAACTTTGCAGTCTTGACTATAGAGAGAGAACAAGACCTTCGTTATTTTATAAAAGCTGAAAGTGGCGACCCTCTTAAACTTTTTAACTTCAAGGGTGTCTGAAAGGGGGTTGCACTGACTGTGTCTGGCAATGTATGACGTGATTTCTAATAGTACCTACCTACTATTCTGAAGAAGATTATACTTTGACGTAAGATTTTTTACATCTTATTATTACCTCTTATCTCCCAATGCCACCATGATCCAAACAAACATCCAAACAAAAGTTCCTTCCTGTGTTGGGGACAATACGCAGACAAACTTTCAGCTTTTATAAAATAACGAAAGTCTGCGAAACGAAAGGCTCTTAGTCCTCTCTACTCTCTACTCTCCTGTTCACAAAGTCTTAATATTAAAGAACATCCTTGGTATTTAAAACATTTAAATTTTTGCCATTTTGCGTTATGCTTCTTTACTATTTTTCGTAAATAATCTTTCATTATCGCAAAACGCCACAATTTTAATTTTGGCAATTTGCATTTTTAAACTTTTTTGACGACCTCCCTGGTGCAGTGGTGCGTGCTATGGTCTTATAGCAGGAGGTCTCGGGTTCGATCCCCGGAAAGGGCAATTGGGGAATACATAGTTTCAAAAAATTTACTCTAGTCTAGTCTGGCGGGAGGCTTCGGCCGTGGTTAGTAATCATCCTAACACCAAAGTCGTGTCGAAAACCGATTTAAGTTCTGGTACGATGCTGTGTAGAATCCGATAAGCGGTGTGGGTTTAATAAAACTACCATACCCCTTCCAAGTTAGCCCGTTTAACACTTACCACCAGGTGGTATCGCAGTCAAGGGCAAACTTGTAATCGATGAAAAATGAAAAAACTAAAAAAAATGTTAATCTTCTAGGTTGCTATTTGCAACCTAGAAGATTAACATTTTTTTTTAATTTGTAGGCACTTGTCTAGTACAAGTACAGTTGGCGTCAGGTAAAAAGAATTCCGACCTTAAACCTAAGTAATTTATATAATGTATTAAGTATTTTAAATATTTATTAATATCTAAGATACAATTTGGATTTTGGCATAATATTCTTTGAATAAAGGTTCGAGTTAAAGATGTATTTTTTTTTCTCCTCAGTTTATGGCTTTTTATAACAACTACACAATACACCTTTTACAGGACGCAGCAGAAAATTATGTATATCGACCTTTAGAATGAGATTTCGGCTATTTAGAGCGTTGTCTCTGTCATTCATACCTATTGACTTCATTACTATTACGTTTGTTGGTCTCAACGACAGAGACAGTGCTCTACAAAACCGCTATCTCTTTCTAAAGGTCGATGTACATTATTTTCTGCCGCGTACTGTAACTCTGAGCAGCGCTCAATACACCCTAGTATTCTGAACAGTGAAGGATAAAAGCAAACCTTCACTGATTCTGGGGAAATTCCATCAACCTTCAGGCTAATTTGGGGTAAAATGTGTATAAATAAGATCTACCTACCTGCCAAATTTCATGATTCTAGGTCAACGGGACCCTGTAGGTTTATTGACAGACAGACAGACAACAGAGTGATCCTATAAGGGTTCCGTTTTTCCTTTTGAGGTACGGAACCCTAAAAATTATTAAAAAAACCGACTTCCAAAACCACTACAAAGTAAAAAATAATTTTTGTTTCTACATGTTACGAAGTCGGTTTTTTTGATCGATTCACGCCTGTGTTAAGATCTTACGAAGACTCTGAGTGGACGGAAGGATGAAGCACATTGCACTATTATCGCAAGAGAAAACCATTAGGGCACACTTACATTAGGTCGGTGGCCGAATTCGTCGACCGTACATGAACCGTTACATCGGCCGACGAATTCGACGACTAAAAAATTAAACACTTACAGGCTCAGGTATGTATTCACGTAAGTAGGTACTTAAAAATTTGGATACTAGATCCTATGTCACTATTATCACATTATCACCTAGGTATTACCTATGTAGTTCCGAAAACAACAGCCCAAAGATGTAGGTATGTCGTGTAGGCCTCAAAAAAAAGAAACAATCACAGCAAGCCAATGTTGATAGCATGTATAGGCGTGTGTGTAGGTAGGATATGTACAATGTACGTGTCTGATTAGTTTTTGTGAGGTGAATCGCAAGCGCAACGCAAGTAACTGGGCACGGACGGTTTCGCCAGTCGTCAGGTTGAGTCGTGGGACGGGGCACTGGGCAGGCAGGTTCGGAGGTCTGGGGATAGGGGGCGGGGGCCTTGCCGTTACGTGTGCACGCGCGGCGGCGGCGGCGCGGCGCTGCCACGAAGCGGACGTGCTTCACTCAGTTCGTGCGCGAAAGTCATTACCTGCTTAACACGATCGCATTTACTTCACACGAGAACACTATTTGGTACGATTGCGTGAATCGAATCGGTTTACGAAGCGAAGAAGATCAGTGTTGGGTGATCAGTGCGCGACTTTAACATTGTTGTGTTGTGGTAGAGATATATACAACCTTGTGAGGTGCTAGAAAGCGCGTGACGTCATAGGGCCGGCCGGAGCGATCATATGTTGAACACGGATGCAGTGATGGAATGTTGCGTATTGTGGTGACGTGCGATGGTGCAGTGGCTGTATTTACCTGGTCTGCAGTAGCGCCGTCAGGGCGCGATACCTCCACGGGAATCATGCGTAGAAAAAGATGAGCCAGGATGCCGAGAGCTTGGTAATATCATTTTTATATCACACATCTTTATTAAGTAGTACCTACACGAGTTTTTGGTAATTTTTTCAACATAAGGCAGGCAAGTAACTAGATTAGGTATTTGGTTTCGTAAAAGTTAAGCCACAGACAGCATGTGTGGCTGTGACGAATGTTGAATCACTATTAGCAAATTTATAAAGTCGAAGGTGTTTCAGTTTATGCTATTTATAATGATATTGTTGAATGTAAACGTTGTCCATGTATTCCAGAACAACTGATTTCAAGGTTGCCTGCATAGACGCTTTCAATTCTTTTGATAACAGTTTCCAAACAGTTATAACTACATAAGTACGTAGGTAGTTTTACCTAGGTAGGTACCTACTTACTTATTTGAAATTTGATTGGTTTGAATTGAAATTAAAAAGATCAAATACTAAGTAAATATAATAGCAAAATACATACCATTTCCTACCGAATACGGTACCTACCTAATAAATAAGTAACTAAGTATATTATTACCAGGTATTTCCTCGTTATACAAAACCACATTCCATCTATTTTTAGGAAGATAATTTTCAATCGTCGTCTACATTTAAAGTAGGATACCCACCTACATAATATTTGATCCTTAATTCATTATACGATTCTCGAATTGGTTTTTTGTATTGAAATCATGAGACTATGAGGGTAGTAAGAGAAAATCTCATAAGCACATTCATACATGGCACCTAACCTACTACTGAAGCAAAAGTTTGCAATTTTGAATAGGGTAGAAGAACTACAAGTTCAAACTACCCTATTCCTTAAATTAGTCTATTCTACACTATGTACTTTTTATGCCATAAAAAGTACATAGGTAGGTAGTGTAGAATAGACTAATTTTAAAATTTTATTTTTTATTGGACTGAAATCGGAGGTGTACTTTTAGGAATTATTAGGTAAATACCTACATCGATAATTTGCCTACAACTGCTATTACAATAGGCAGGTATTCTGTACCTACGTTAAATAATTATATAACGTAGGTACCTATCTATGTTTGATAAAATATAAAAACCTGCGCGAGCGCAACAATAGCATTAAAGTCGATGTCAGCAAAACAGCTGTTACAGACCGTCACCGATAAAATAATTTAAAATTCCGTATTTTTGCAGTTGAATAACTATCTAAATCAAGTTAAATAATAAAACGAGAGATTCTAACGAGAACCTTACCAAAATAGACAGCTAAAAGATATAAGAAAGTTACTTTATTAGGGTAAAAGAAAAAAAGGAACCATATAGGTAGGATCACTTCGTTGTCTTTCTGTCTGTCCGTCTGTGGTGTCTGTCAAGAAAACTTAAAGGGTACCTACTTCCCGCAGATCTAGAATACAGTCATGAAATTGGACAGGTAGCTAGGTCTTATAGCAGAAATAGGTGAAGAAAAGCTCCGAAAACCGTGCATTGGTGGTGATATTACAAAAAATACCTACTTAATTAAAATGTGTTCATGAACAAATAATTAGTATTTTTAATTTTCAAATTAAGATAACTATACCAAGTAGAGTATCATATGAAAGAGCTTTACCTGTACATTCTAAAACAGATTTTTATTTATTTTTATGCATAATAGTTTTTAATTTATCGTGCAAAATGTCGAAAAAATACCCGAGTACGGAACCCTCGGTAGCTATCTGCATGCCAAATTTCAGTGCGATCCGTCCATTAGTTTGAGCTGTGCGGTGTAGATCAGTCAGTCAGTCAGACACCTTTTCCTTTAATATATTTAGACAATATGCTATAGTCTGGGTAACATTGATTAATTCTTTACAAAACACGTATATTGCACGTAGGTATATTGCATAAGCTGTTGTTCGAGCAATATCAATGTTGAAAGCATTCGTGGGACCTTCGTCTTGCTTCATGGCAGCCAATACTGGACTACAATCGGCATACAAAATTAAATAAACATAGATCTTAGTTAAATAGGTTTACTTTATTCGCAATACCTATTCATAATCGATAGATCCTCCGTTGTTACAACTTACAAGAGAAGCTGTTGGAACCCGGAGTTCAAATCTATAGGTATTGAACAACTAAAATCAATTTAAAACTAGCAAATCCTCAGTCTACAGTTTAGACAGGTAAGTAGTACGTTTAGCAGCAGTTTCAGGTTTGAGGAGTTAGAAGTTTAATAACAAAGTTCCACAATAACAATTCGCAATCGGCAGATCCTTCTACATGCAAGGCCTCGTGGTTTAGATGGATAGTATCCCTGCAGCATCAGAAATACGACTTTGAATTCACAAAATGGAAAAATGTAATGGGAACGAAGTTTCATAAGATTCGATTCATTAGAAGTTGTCGCAAAAGGTACAAATATACGAAAGTGAAGGTTAATTTATAAAAAGGAATCAAGTGGCATTCGGGCAATTGGGGAAAAGTGGAATAAAATCGCCACCTTTAACTTTTCGAAGCAGGTGAAGGAAAGCACTGTAACGAGTGAGTGGCTCCGATAAAAGCGATGAATAGGTATAAGATTATCATGGTCGCTACGTCTATAAATAATCTGACTTGAACGATTTACGAGTTAAATCCTGAACCTTCCAATTCATTATATTAGTCTCGGACTCAAAGATGGCCGTGTCTACCTTAGCATTATGTATGCTGAGACCTTAGGTAGCTACACGAGCATACATGAAGTTAGATCTTACATGCAGAACCTACCTACAGAACACAATTAATCTTACTGTTACAACTCGGTTGGTGTAAGTTGGTACGAGTAAACTGGCTGGCAAATTGTGTAATTCGACAACGCATTTTTCTGTAGAAAGTACGTGTGAATGGAATAGTACGCACGCACCGTGGTACGAATCTATTGTTTATTTACGTGTTACGGATACAGCTATCCTTACCTATCTATATAGAACCCAGGCATAGCCGGGGGAGCTAACATGTCGTCTAGCAGCCCAGCTACGTGTGGAAATATGCCATCTCATCACGTTCCGGCACATAGAGTCATCAAGGTCTGCAGCCAGCTCTGTACGTGATCTCTGGTGCTAACCGACCACAGAACGGTAGAGGGGAAATCGATATAAAATCGATAGAGTTAGTTTTAAGGTAGCATTAATCTAGCATAAGTAGTATTTGTAATTTAGATAAGATATAGTTAAGTAAAGGCCTTCGTGTCCCAACGTCGACACGAATGTCCTAATAAAATCATTTTCACAACCAAAAAGGACTTCTGCCTTCAACCCCCGCTCCAGGTAGCCGCCCTTACGTAACTGGCGCAGTCTTAAAGGATAGTCCTGGATGTTCAAGGTCGTCGTGGTGCATCCCCTAAAATCAGGTCAACGCCGTCAACTTCCTTGTCGGGACTACAGAACCTACGAGGAGCAGAGCTGTCATAGGAGCTGCCGCTGAAGACTTCGAGTCATACTGGAAATCGATGGATCGAAGCTCGCCAGCGACTTTGGTTTTGTAAGTACATGAAATCCTTTTTATTGGTTGTTATATTAACTTTTGCGCAGGGTACTATAATTTTATAACTAATACGATTTTTTATTACGATTTTCACCCGCGTAGTAGATACTTTCATTTTATTGAGTTTTGGTAATTTAATTATTTGATACCTTTAGGTAGGACAGTTTAGAATATTTAAAAAATGACGGAACTTAGCCAAGTAGATTTGTTAGATAGAATAAATAAGTCACTTAAGTTTTTACCGAATTTTGATGGAAATTCTTATACTTTAACGAGATTTATTAATTTAGCCGACCAATTAGTGCGCTCATTTTTAAATCCAGGTCAAGAGTATGAGCTTTCAAACCTTTCCTTGATTAGCGGAATTCTTAATAAAATTACCGGATCTGCAGCAAGAACTATATCAGCCTACGGAATTTCCGATGATTGGAATAAAATTAAAGATACATTAGTTAACAGTTTTTCCGATTACCGAGATGAAATAACCTTACTAACAGACTTATCATATTTAATTCAAGGTCCAGATACAGTACAAATATTTTACGAAAAAGTTCAAAATTTACTCTGCACACTTATTACGTATGTAGAGCTACACGAAACTGTCAAAACTACTGTCGAAGTAAAAATAACACTCTATCAAAAGTTAGCCCTTAAAACGTTCTTAAAAGGTTTAAGAGAACCTTTAGGGTCAAGAGTAAGGTGTATGAGACCCCCCACGCTGCAAACTGCTCTTGAATTTGCCAAAGAAGAATTAAATATAATACATCTACAGAACAGAACTAAATTTTTTCAAAATTATCATAAGCATACTCGTAGACCTTATTATTTTTATTCACAGCGAAATTATTATAGTGGTACGAATTTCCCTTCTAGATCACGAAAATACTCAATGTCCCAAAAACACATTCCTTCAGAACCTCAATACCCTTCAAACACTTATATCCCATGCCAACCTCACCCTGAACCAAAAATTTGCCCACAGGTGGACTTAAATCTACACAGTACACTGGAAACTCCGGAACGTAAAATTCCTGTGTATAATAATATATCGGACCAATATTATAATTCCCAACAATACGTGCCGACCCGGTGTGAAAATGAAATTGACACCGTTGCTGACGATAGGCAAAATTACGATTTCATAATATCACGTTTGCCCATAGAACAGTTAAATGCAGAGGAGACAATGAATTTAATTAACCTTTGTAAAGAATTTCCAGATGTATTTCTTTCTAATATAGGTATAACTGTCGATTTCCGACAACTTAATAAATTAGATAAAAAGAATCCGAGTGATTTTACCAACTTTCTGGATAAAATCGGGAGGTCTTTGTACTTTACGACTTTAGACATACAAAATTCATATACAATTTCCGAAGATCTTATGGACAGTGTCCTTCAAGGCCTACAAAATTGTACAACCCTTTTTGACAAAATTGTAATTTTTTCAACATCCTTGCAGGAACACATACTCAATTTGCGAGATTTGTTCGAACGACTTAGAAACTTCAATTTAATAATCCAGTTAGATAAATCTGAATTTTTCAAACGCGAAACGCCATTCTGTCACATGTATTCTCCAGATGGTATAAAACCAAACCCACATTATGTTTTACATATTTTAAATTACCCATTACCTAAAAATCGCCAGCAGATTAAGGATTTTTTAGGCATCCTTGGCTTTTACAGAAGATTCATACCCGACTTCGCAAGTGTAACCAAGCCTTTAACATCGTGCTTGAAGAAAGGAGCGAAATTAAATTTTGATTCAGAATTCGTCAATTGTTTCAGACAGTGTCAAATTCTTGTTAAAAATATGCCTATCCTAGCATATACAGATTCTGGAAAAGAATTAAATTTAACCACATACGCATCAGAAACCACTTTAAGTGCAACGCTTACGCAAGGCCCTCTTGGCGCCGATATGCCTATTGCCTACTCTTCCAGAACTTTGAATGATAGTGAAACTAAATATCCTACGAATAAAAAAGAACTTCTTGCAATAGTCTGGGCCACAAAATACTTTAGGCCGTATCTTTTTGGTAAAAAGTTTAATTTGATTTCTAATTTTCAAAATTTACTCAAGTTCAAAGAATTAGGTCCACGTATTACGCGATGGAATTTAAAGTTAAGTGAATACGATTATACAATTATTAATAAAAAGGTTTCAGAAACGAACACGGATACCCCGTTAAATAAATCCAGGTCCGTTAATCATTTGGAAAAATCAAAATTACAGGCAAAGTCACAGGAAAAGCCGAGTTTAAGTCAAATTAACACTAAGCATACGAAGGTACAGAATCCTATTTCCAAAATTCCTAACCAAACCTCGAATTCCCAACACCATACTATACATTTATATACACGAAAGAAAATTCGCGGTCCCTTTACAAAATCACGTTTTAAAAGACAGGTAATAAAGTAAATTAATTAGATAGGTATGTGCAATTCTTTCCAGACATTAAATTACAAAGATATAGAATTTGTCTTTTCACACGATCAACTTTCAGCCAACCGATAGGACTACTATATTCCTATGTTTTACCAAGAACTATAACACTATATCTTTAAAATAATTAGTTTTTGCAATTAGATAATTATTTCAACACATATATACATTCTTTACTATAGACCTTTTACATTTTAGAATTTATTATTTCTTCTAAATTATAGCAAAACTAGGTGTACCACTAACTGGAAAAAGGTTAAGAAAGCTCTTACTTGTGTCACATTGTGACTATAGAATAATGAGCAAATTTAGCATAAAGTAGGTATACCTAATGCTCACTTCCTGTAAATTTTCGTGCCTTGAACCGAAAATATGCAAGAAATCTTGAGCAGAACCTACATCATTCCCAGATCAAAAGTAAGTAGAAATGGTTAGATCATTGATAACTCAATGTACTTACCTACACCTTATTCAAAAATATAATATAATTTTAAAAAGTTCTTTCTAAAAGTAAGTAGGTATATAATAAGTCATAGTTACCTATCTAGTTATAACGAGTAGACAGTTAGCTTATCATTTAACAAAATTCATGCAGTTGTAGTCCTTAGGTTTCTTTTTACATTACATTTAGTTCAGATTTTTTTATCAATTTAGCTCGAATTAATTAGTACATTCTGTCAATTATACCACTTTGCTTTTAATATACCTATCGTAGTAGTTATAGTACCATATGCACATTTTTATCTCAACCAATTCTAAGGTTTTCATTTACATTGAGGCTGAATGCCCGAAGGTCAGTTCTTCAAAACTACGTGAGCAGAAAATATCACTCACTGAGGAACCAATTTATCCGGAGAACACATCAACTACTGTCACAGGAGATAGATGAAACGTGATAATCCACGCCTATCTCTCTGTCTAAGGAGGCTCAGAGAAAGCAGCTCAACCATTATCCATGAATTAAGAACTACTTCAATACTACCAGTATGCCGCAATATTCGGCTTCACTTTCAACGGTACGACTCGACTAGCCCATTACAGATGCTTCATCTTCACGAACGAAGTCCAGCAGCAGCCCTCCAGACTGAGGGTGGAAACCTCCGAGGACGTTCCGGCGACATTTCCGTTAAAATTACTACAATGGTCGCCGCACTGAGGGTGGAGGTGTTACGGATACAGCTATCCTTACCTATCTATATAGAACCCAGGCATAGCCGGGGGAGCTAACATGTCGTCTAGCAGCCCAGCTACGTGTGGAAATATGCCATCTCATCACGTTCCGGCACATAGAGTCATCAAGGTCTGCAGCCAGCTCTGTACGTGATCTCTGGTGCTAACCGACCACAGAACGGTAGAGGGGAAATCGATATAAAATCGATAGAGTTAGTTTTAAGGTAGCATTAATCTAGCATAAGTAGTATTTGTAATTTAGATAAGATATAGTTAAGTAAAGGCCTTCGTGTCCCAACGTCGACACGAATGTCCTAATAAAATCATTTTCACAACCAAAAAGGACTTCTGCCTTCAACCCCCGCTCCAGGTAGCCGCCCTTACGTAACTTACGACTAGATTCGTATTTATTTATGGATTTATAATGGATTAATGTATAATCAAGTCGCCACGAATGATATGGTCGGGTGGTAGGTAAGAGCATTAAAATTTCAATTACTTTATAACGTTGATTCTACTTTCTATGTAGGAGCCAGAAATTAACAGTTCGAAATGCGCCCAGTACCCTTAGTACGAGATTTTATGTCTCACCAACGTTGATAGTATTCGAGTGTCGAAAACCTTCCGCATTATAGTAAACTGGATCTTACCTGCCTTGTTTTAAAGCTCAAGTTTGTCTACACATCTACAGCCAGCGCTCCAAGCAGAAACGTTGCGAAATTAAAATCAGTGGCATTGAATTTTTGACTTCAACTCTAGGCCTTTTAGGTCCATTTTACTTTGACGGTATTGTGTTTCGACTCTCGAATTCTAGCAACGTTTGGTGAGACGTAAAATCTTATACTAAGCGTACCTACAGGTCTGAAAAGAGCCCGAATAGCGATCTATAAAATAAATGTTGATGTTGGTGAAAATCTATTGTAAATCGATGCACGTGATTTTCATCAAACGTTCGTAAAAGCCCGTAGCGTAAGCCTCTAAGGTATGCCTATAAACATGTCATCGGGTCCTATTGCTATATTGGTAGCCATAGTTTTATCATTATTTTATACCTATTTATTTAGGTACACGGCCACCGCTTTCTGTATAAGTATTTTAATAATATACTTCACTTCGTCTTTAATTTTAATAGAAATATTTTAATTACGTTAACCGTTAATGATTTTAGCGCGTTGAACTCTTTTCTAGGTGTCGTCTCTAATATTTTGTCACTATCTAAAATATGTTTGTGTCTAATACTAAGGTACACTTTCGGTTTCGGTGCTAATTTGAATTAATGAATGTTCGTTTCGTTTTATTTCTTGATCCAATACATTACATAATATATTAACAGATATACTTACCTACTTAAAAACTTAATCAGCATCTTTGAATGTGTCGTGCCAACGGGTCTAAGGGCACATTAGTAGCTAAGGGGCTCGAACTCGGCTAAATGTTGTGATATAATAGTAAGTAACCACAGCGCTGTTTTTCTGTTTGGGCCTTAACGATAATCCTATAATATAGTCTTGGTGACTATAAAATATTTTAAGTTAAACAAAAAAAGAAAATAAAAACCTAACAAAAAGGGAAAAGTTTGTGTTTTGCACTAACGTCTCGGTACTTCAAGAGGTTTTTCGGCGTGAGACTCGTGAGAGTCCTGTTATCGACTGCCTTTTAGGGTAAGTGGAGGGCACCAGAGGGCAAGTAAGGTCGTCCATGCGATGGACCGACTAAAATAAATCGAGCTGGTCGCAATGTTTCTTCGTATCTTCCGGAGTTTTCCTATTTTTTTTTTAGTATTCCTGAATAGTAAGTAGTACCTGTATTTCTTAGTAAGTAATTTTTATCGTCATTATAATATCCTGTCACCCTCCTCGGTGATGTGAGCCGACACTACTCTTCTTCAAGCCGATCTATCGGACGCCTTTACTTCAACTCAGTCTCAGCCAGACCCATCTTTTCAGTTTCAAAATCTTCTCAAGAGTTTAATCCGCATTAGCTCTTGAATCTAATTCAAGATAGTTTGAAGCCATTTAAATTCCAGCATTCCAGACACATTTCTGTTTATTATTACGCTAGTGACCGTGAGCAACCTTGATAGAATCTATAAATAGATCAGAAATCTCGGGCGTTATATTATGAAGAGGCTCTCTACGTCACAATTTATCATGAAACATAAGTACCTATAGAATGTCTCATATTATTATGCCTCATAGTATAGTTGAGTTCTGACGTAGTGATGTGACATCATTACTGTGATGATTCGGAAAACCTCGTCCCGCACATGCGTACTATATTCCTTGTCGATGTTTTACTCGTTTTTACTTACTCTTGCCATGTGCGACGATTCGGCGAGCCCCAGCTCAGACGTCTCGCGCCGAGCGTTCGGTACGGACTGTACAAAGGGCTCGATAAAAGTGTACGGGTGATAAAAATATTCAAATTTAGCGCGATTTTGTATAAACATTTCAAAATATCTGTGAAGGTAGACCTTATTTATTGTGGTTGACAAATTAAGTGCAGTGTCGTTTTATGGATGTGCCCAGTTGGGTTATCTCACGTTATGTTTAGTGTTTAACATGAAGTGCCGGTTTTGTGGATGGGGTAATTTCTACGGTAATGATGTTTTGTAATGAGGTCTAAATTATCGCAGGATGTAGTCAATGCCGAGTGTAGTCAAAACTCATATACTTATGTTTACGAGCCATCAGAGTTGTTATCCATTAACTCTAGAAGTTATATAGCTTTAGGGAATGCGATATTATTCAGAACGAGTATCCAATTACTGTATCATCAATATCACATTAGTCATTAGGATTTAGGAACCTACCTATTGAGAATCAAAAGACTACCTATGATATTCTTGATGCTATCATAATCAAAGCATGATAATATGTCACGTGGGGAGCTCTCAGATTTTCACTCGGCTTTGGTTAAAAATGGTTGTACTTACTGGAATTTTGTTATTAAATCAAGGTCTAGGTATGACTATATCAATTTAATGAGAATAAAAATAGTTGAAACTAAATATTGTACCTACGTCTATTATGCTACGGTTCGTCTAACATTCAAAAAAATAAATGTTCCAATAACACCAACAAAAACCTGTTATTAGAATACGCTAAACAAATGATGCTTGTTGCTATGTTATATGGATGTTGGTGACTAAAAATGCTTTAAAATCGAAACTTCTATTGCAGTCAAACGGAGGGTTGCATTTCATTTACAAAATGCACAGAAATATCACCCCAATATTTGTTGAGTGCACCCTACATCGCCTCCTAGTGGATCATCGGTAACTCGGTAGTTGCAGCGTCAAAATAAAACTACGGAAAGTCATACTTCTAGCAAATCCCACAAATGGCTTCAATCTCTGGTTTACAGGGACACTAACTAGACTTGTGAATAAGAGAATTTGCGCTGATGTTTGAAGTGGGTACCTACTACCTACTTAAATCTTTCTTTGCATCTGCAAAGTTTTGCTTGTAATGAATAGTGGCCTGGCGCGTGCAGGTCATAGAGGCATGAAAAATCTGCTTCCCCTACCGAGTTGTAATAATTCAATGCTTATTTTTCATCATGACCTACCATTAAATAAGCTTCTACCTAAATGTATATTATATACCCTAGCTTCAAACACTGTGCACACCACTTGCACTGTGCACTGGTAATGATCTTAAGGTGAACAAAATATAGCTATGCATAAAAAATATACGCCTAGTAGGTACCCTTATCTACCTATTACCAAAGAATACACTTGAGTATTTAAGTACCTACTAGGTACATAAAGAAGTGACAGACAACCCCACAAAGAAAGGCTACGTTTAGTCGTAATATTATGTGAAACATTGTCCTTGTACCGCTTGATTTACGTATATATAGCGCTGTTTTTGTCAATAATAGATGTTTAAATCTGCCCTTGTATTATAATGTAAGTATCGAGGGTATGATATTACTGTGGCAAACTTTAAATATGTGTCTTCTTAAAACTTGAACAAAATTCGCAGTAGGTAATTATCTTAGGTGATTAAACAGTGTGGCTAATTCCGTTGTACACAATCTCTAAACTAATCTAAAATGGCACGTCTAAATCTATTGCTATCCCTTTCATAATGTTGCTTGCGGAAAAGGATAGCACTAGATTTAGACCTGCTAATTTAGTTTAGTTTAGAGTTTGTGTACAAGAGAATCGGCCCCAAATAGGTATGTAAATTAAGCAGTAACAAAATGCAATGAATCAATTGTTAGGTTATTTCGGGTAGGTAATCTAATGAATATTTAATTGCGAAACTCATTGTCATTGTGTGAATTTGACAAACTGTATAATAAACAAGGTCATCATTATAATATTTAAAAATTACGGAAATACCTAAGTAAGGGCCAGTTTCACAACTGCCAAATAAACTTAATTTAACGGATAAATTTGACATTTTGACAGGCTCCCAAAACAAAAGTTTATCTGGAGGTTTTGACTTGTGAAACTGGCCCTAAGTAATTTTAATTTTGGACTGAAGAGTTGAAAGTACTTGGAGTTTTAACTTAGATTTCTCTTATCTACATATCTAGGTTTACATATCTAGCCTATCATACAGGAACATCGTGAGGAACCCTGCCTGCCTGAGAGTTCTTCACAATGTTCCCAAAAGTGTGTGAAGTGTCTCAACCAATCTGCACTGGTAGACGATGGCCGAAGCGTTCTTATTCTAAGAGGAGACCCATCATTACTCTATGCCCGTACTCAGTAGCAGAGATAATATATTATTCAGTAGTGAGCCGGTGATGGGCTGATGAGCATGATAGACCATGTTTATATCCAGTTACCCACTAATTTACCAAAACACCTAAATCTACATTCTATAATGTATCCCTTTGTTATGGGACTATTTGAAAACCAAAATACTCCGTTCTGCTCACTCATGCATTCAGGTAGACGGTAGGCAAGAAAAAAACTACACCTGACAAAATGCTTTTATCCCACCTGTCTGCACAACTTTTGCCGAAAAGCTCTATTCACAGCTTGACATGGGTCAATATGGCCTAACAGGTTTTGTACTGTTCAACACTATGCATCTGGTCCGCCAGGTGCGTTACTTATCTACCTAAAATGTGTGGTCCAACTTGAATTCCGGTTATCGTTTATTTTATCTCTTCGGTACCTATTCTGTACCTGCTTGTAATTTTTAAAGAAAATTAGGTCGTTATAATTTTATTTCTTGTCTATTTCGTAAGACAAATATTTCCTGTTCTTGCCTCAGTCTAGTTTACGAGGAATTTATATTTGAAAATTAATTGGAAATTACGACACGCCGCCCCGCTTGCTTGTGTGATATACCAGACCATGTAAGTATAAGAGGCAAGGTAGCT
This sequence comes from Maniola hyperantus, assembly GCF_902806685.2. Taxonomy (NCBI): domain Eukaryota; kingdom Metazoa; phylum Arthropoda; class Insecta; order Lepidoptera; family Nymphalidae; genus Maniola; species Maniola hyperantus. The sequence continues at coordinate 14,214,046 of NC_048536.1, read as the reverse complement.
CGTATGCCGCTCCCTTCCTCAACTCAATTACCCAATATCCTCATCAGACATCGACCTAGTTGTTACTATTTGGACATTTCTTTTTTAGTCCTTCCTGTAATGCTCTTGGTAAAGACGTTACAACTACGTCACAGCAGATGTCACAGAGTGTAACTGCAATACACTGCTCTATCTAAACTACAATTATCCCAAATACAATACCTTTTATTAAAACACACATAGGTGCTTATACATTTGCAAATATATGAGAAATATATTAAGTGTGTGATATAGGTATGTATAGTACCTATATGAGACGATGTTTTGTAGGGATTTATAATATACTAGATGATGCCTGCGACTTCGTTCGCGTGGATTTAGGTTTTCAAAATCCCACGGGAACTCTTTGATTTTCGGGATAAAAAGTAGCGTTTCCTTGGGATGCACGCTATCTCTGTACCAAATTGCGTCAAAATCGGTCGAAAGGATGAGCCGAGAAAAGCTAGCAAACAGACAGACACACTTTCGCATATTTATAATTTTAGTATGGAGTATGCGGATTTTTGTGAGTAGAAAAAAATTAGAGAAAAACACTTCTTTCAGGAGTAAATGTAATGATTGTTTATAATTATCTAATACATATAGAAGCAGATAGGTGGGTATTAATAATCAGCTGTAGGTATATATTTCGCAACTTGAGAGTCAAGGTTACATACATAGATTTACCGATAACTTTGATAAGTGAAATTGATAATAACAAACAGGATCAGTATGTTTGCAACATGTTAGCATTGTTTTAAGATAACGAATCACGATTAAAATATCTGTTCTGTTGAAATTAATTTATCAGTAAGTACAGATACTTTAATCAAGAGGAACCAATTAAAATCTATTGCACTATAATTGTCGTACCTACTCCTAGCACAAGCTTGACGCTTAGTTGGAGGGGTAAAGGGAATATTAGTCATTTAACATGGCTAATATTCTTTTTAAAACATCCAAATATATATAAAAGGAAAAAGTGACTGACTGAGTGACTGACTGATCTATCAACGCACAGCTCAAACTACTGGACGGATCGGGCTGAATTTTTGCATGCAGATGATTCATGATTATTACGTAGGCATCCGCTAAGGATTTTCAACCCCTAAGGTGAAATAGGGGTTTGAAATTTGTGTAGTCCACACGGATGAAGTCGCGAGCATAAGCCAATAGCTGATATATTTGAACGTACCTAAGTGGGTCTAATACTATTATCTTTTAGCAAGTAAAACCCATCACGTGTAAATCACGCGCAAAAATAGAAAATACAGGTTTTTTAACATACCTACCTACTTATTATCAATTCAGAATTTAAGGCACCCAATGTTGTTTTTATTAGGCAGGAATTCGTCCAAATTTACATAAAACCATGATTCTCGCTATTCAGAGCCATATCGGCGTGACTTTGCGTAACTTTGTATAAAGACGCGGGAATGAACCGGGTTCATTGTGGGCGTTATCAGAATGCTAAAGCTATAAATAGCCTCGGGACATCCTCGACCTTATCACGAGTTCTTGACCTAGACCTTGGTCAGTGGCGGGACACTTATTACTAAACTTTGAACTCCAATAAAAACAAGTGGATTTCATAAATCAGTATATATTTACTTGTACTTCCATGCCATTTATCGCGAGGAAACTAGCATGCCTGAGAGTTCTCTATAATGTTCTCAGAAAGGTGTGTGAAGTCTGCCAATCCACACTTGTCCAGCGTGGTAGACTATGAACCCTTTTCATTGTGAAGACAGACCCTTGCTCAGTAGTGAATTGGGTATGATGATGATACCTCCATGATTAAGGTTAATGGTAATTTTTTTGTTCAGTTACCAAACCCCGACCTGTGCAACAACTCGTTTTGGTTTTATTGACTGTCAAAAAACGGAAACCGTCACCACAGCTTTACGACAAAACTGCCGTAACATAACTTTAACCGCCTGTCGTGCGAATGATCACTGAACCTTACTCTCGTAACTATTCATTCATCGCATCACTGATTAGTGATTACAGATTACTAATTATTTATTTATCAGCTACCTACTACAATTGACTACTGGGGAGGTTTACCTTTTAAAATGTAATTATGTAGATAAATTGGAAACTGGGTAGGTAGCTTACCCCGCAACACGCGTAGGTTATATCTACTTTAAGCTAAATCTAATCAGTCTTTACAAAGTCAGATTGGATTGAATATTTTGTGATGAGGCATCAGTTACTTAGTAATTATAGGGTTTGATTTACATTTTGTTTATTTTATCTTGTAATGTGGATTCTAATGGCAACGCAAGGCAGCGATGCCAGGCAGAATCGATTCACTGAGTTAGAAATATTTTTTATTATAATAAAAAAATCTTGTTGTTCTGATTTTTATACCACTTGGCATTGACTATATTACAAACTGAATAGAGGTACAAACTACTTATTGATTTATTATTACGGCTGCAAGGTAGACTGCCCGACAGTGTTCAAATCGAAAGCAAAACTTTAAGCCATGATTGATATTATTGGGAGGCATAGTGCGCGTGAAAGCAAAGGAGGTTGAATTATGTTAGTGCGGGGTTGTGCGGGGGCTGGCGGGGAGCTGCGCCACTCCTTGGCGGAACGCACCAAGGCCTTGGCGGCCAAGTGCCACGCACTGCGATCCCCAGCGTTGCCGCGGGAATCTAGAAGTGCAGATCGCCGTCGCATCAAGGGCCGCAAGTCGCAGACGCGTTGGTACGTCAAGGTTAGTTGAGATCCTGCTCTTTATGAAAACTTACAATTATTTAAACAAGCTAGGCCCTGGAACTTGAAAGGTACCAGTACGCCTGCAAGCATAGGACGTTGATGTAACGGAGCAGAAAGCTGCGCCAGTACCTACTTGGAAAACGCACCAAGGCCTTGCAGGCCAAACAGCACTTGCTGTGTTGTTGCCCTGCCCTGTGTTGGTTCGTCAAGGTAAGTTGTGATCCTGGTTAATGTGAGAAATACGAAAGCAATCAACATGACATTCTGAAGCAGCGAATGTAGTAGAAACCAATACACTCAAACGTATACGTAACGTAGATAGATTGCACCCACGACTTGATTCTGTAGGATCAAATCTCCGTCGGGTTAAACATGGGACTAAATCACGTTGGTATGTAATAGTTTTTTCAATTGTCAAATTCCAACATTGTTGTCTGCATAGTCTGAAAACCTTCGATCAATAAAATAAGTCATACTAAGTATTATTATCCAATTTGAAAACCCAATTAGGTAGATAAGCTGTAATTGTTCACACACTAAAGTAGATAACATATTTAGATAGGCACATTCTATATAATATATTCCTATCCTGCATTCTAGATTCGGGGATTACCTATTCTTCTTTCAGAACCTACTAGACATACCTACTACTTTCAAGCACTCAAAATTAAGTAGATCCTAACTTAGGAACATAACTTAAATCTAAATCTTCTAAATATATATAAAAGGAAAAGGTGACTGACTGACTGACTGACTGACTGACTGATCTATCAACGCACAGTGCAAACTACTGGACGGATCGGGCTGAAATTTGGCATGCAGATAGCTATTATGACGTAGGCCTCCGCTTAAAAAAGATTTTTGACAATTCCACCCCTAAGGACTAAGGGGGTGAAATAGGGGTTTGAAATTTATGTAGTCCACGCGGACGAAGTCGCGAGCATAAGCTACTTTAAAGATATGAGTAGGGTTTTGGTAGTCATGTTGCTCTTCATAAAAGATGTTGTTTGTTTTATAAAATTAACACCGGTAACAAACAAAATTAACGGAAACCGATGTTCCACTCATCTGGTGAATCACTCCCGCAGCGGTAGTAGTGACAAACTGTTTAGCGATTGATTTTATTATTCATAATATTTCATTCAAATGAAAATGAGTCATATAAAGTAAAATATATTATATATAAGTAATTGCGGTATTTTTTGCTTCGACATCGAGAGTCAAGACACGGGCATTACCTACTCGTATCCACTAGACTAGAGGCAGCCGCGGTATTTCAAGCCGAGTCGTTCTTGCCACAACTACGTTATAGCTAGTGATATTTGATTACTAAAAACGCGCATACCTAACTGCGAAAAGTTAGAGGTGCGTGTCCGGATCGAATACCTGACCTCGGACATGAGGCTGACGCGCGACGTCTTAACCACTAGGCTATCACCGATCTATCTCAAATGTATACGAAGCTATTAAGTATAGACGCGCTCTAATACTTTTTGTTATATAAGCAGCTATGATACTATTTTGATATTCACTTACAAGCACCTACAATGTGCTAATGATGAGTCTAAAGCATTATAACCGCATAGTTAAAGGCTTCGTTAACAATGCAGGCCAAGGCTTTGAATATGTGTACGCTCGTCTGCGCCTACGTTTAGGAATGCACACTTGAAATCCAGTACAGTTCCGTATAATGTTATTGTAAGTGAACAGTTTTCCAGTTTCAAGGTATAGGTATTTGCATATACTTTTTCTGTGACCACATTCTTTTGAAAATAAATATTTAATTTTTCTATTGTCGTGCGTTGAATAGTTTCTTGAAATATATTTAGAAGACTAGAAACTATGTCCACTATTGCGACAACAAACATTGTCAACAACATGAGGTCATCATCATCAACCCATCGTTGAGCACAGGTCTCATCTTAGAATGAGAAGCGTTTAGGCGACAGTCAACCACGCTGGCCAAGTGAGGATTAGCAGAATTCACACACCTTTGAGAACATTGTGGAGAACTCTCAGCCCTCAGGCCAGGTTTCCTCACGATGATTGCTTTCACCGTCAAATCACTATAGATTATTGAATACAATACATTTTTGTTTCTATGATAAGATTTAGGTTATTGCTCTAGGCCGCGGTCAAAATAGGAATATATCGGAATTTGAAAATTTGATTGCATACATAAATGTAAGTTAACGCTAAATCAAAGAAGCAGAAAGTTTTCATACAAATTACAAACTCTGAAGAAGCCCTGCCCAGCTACAAAAAAGAAGTAAAAAAATCAGTAGCATCCGAGTCATTTACTAGTACTAAAATGTAGATTTCTTTTCTATGCACTCGTCGGTTGTTGAAGTCTGCATCAGTTTAGCAAATTGTGGGGAGACGGTCAAGTGGAATAAGTCGGCACTCCAATAGGCTGTGTTCAAGGATCGCTTCTGAACGCCGACCCTAACACAAGTGGTAGGTATAGTCTCATCGAGACACGTCTTTTTACTTGAAATCCTTTCACAGCAGCTTTTCCTGACGTTATTAAATTTTTACGCATCTATGAGAAGGGGAAAACTGTAGAGCTTTTATAATACTTTTGCGATGCATTTTAATTTTTTATAATTGTAGGGGTGTACGCTCAAACATTTCTTTTGAAGCAGAGCGTCAAAGGCGTCTTAAAATACCGTCATTTGTAAATTGTGTGTACTTAATTAGTCCTAATATTAAGCGCACATATAGCTTCTATCGCCTGAGCATCTAATCTGTAGCAGTCATACCAATCAATTTTCTCTACGGTAATTTAATTACTTATAAAATACTTAAACGCTTCTTCGATGCCCGAGTCATTCCAAGAGTGTCGATGGAAGAATAAGCTAAAACTCTCTCACCCAGCTGCTGAAAAGCAGCGCTCAGGCGATAGTAGCTATTGCACGTCTAGTCCAGTTTAAGCTTGGAAAATAAGATTTGCACCTGCGACGTAGGTCTTGACATTAATATTACTGGTAGTCATAGAATCGATGACTACTTACTTGGAATTTAATGAATAATACGACTTATGCTTATGAACGGCCCGTGAAAATATTCTCTGAGCTACTACGATTGGGCGCATATTTGTTATTTGCGATTTATACTTTGATAAAGTAAGTTTCACAAATATTTAAGCACTTAGTACTTTCTTATTTTTGGTTCTGCGGTAAACAAAATTGTAATGTGACTCATACGTATCTTGTCATAAACGCGGCAAACATTATCTAAGAGTTGGAAGCCACAGATAATTTCTGATTAAAATTACAAACATTCTAGGTAAGGTACTAGCTAGGTACGTAATCTCAGAATTCAGATCCAATTGTAAAAAGAGGTGACATCATTATCAGTTATTAGATAACTGATAGCAAAGTTGAAAAATGTTATCGGTCAAGAGGGTCAACTCTTATTTTACAAATAACAAAGAATACTAAGAAGTATGATACAGTTGTTGTTCTTTAATTGTGTTATGAATCACTGGATGTCGAGCGTCATTCGTAAAACAAAGTGGTGTATACACATACATGTATAAGTACAATTCTCGCTAATTATGTACCGTAACTGCTCACCGCTGTGTAACTAACAAGCAATCGTTAAAGGAATAAAATCGAATATAACAATACCAGCTGATGTTTATTGTACTTTATCAGTTGCATATTTGTAATTTACTCGGCCTTATGAAGCAAGCAGCAGTGGTCAATATTTTCTTCTGGTTTAGATTTGGTTGAGTTTGGTAGGCCCACTGCAGCCAGCACACTACTAAGCAATAAGCATGGGTTTCTTCTCAAAATGACACCATAATCCACCACGCTGGCAAAGTGCAGATTGAGACAACTTTGAGAACTTTATTGAGAACTCTCAGCTATACAGGGTTCCTTACTATAGTCTTCCTTCATCGATTATGAAGACGATGAGGGTTTGTAGATATGATAGATGATATTTAATTTCTTCGCCCGACCTCCGAATAAGAGGACGACGACACGACGTCTTACCACTAGGCTATCACCGCTTAGACTATGTAAATCATAATTTTATTCCATACAAATCGACAAATCAAATACCAATTAGAGCTAGATTTTTAAAGAGAGCTCGTCTAGCTTACCGGGACAATGCTCTCATACTAGCTATCGATTGCGAGGAAAGGGCGACGACCTGCCGGCCTCGACTCAGCTGTTTTCATTGTTTGTCTTCTACACTTTAAACATATATTAATACTTTAATACCAACATTTTTATTATTAACTCTTCTTTGATGTATTCATAAGATAACTCGTCATCCTCAGTTAAATTACTGCCAATTTATATTTTCCGGTTTCTATAGTTTTATTTCCGAACACTATGTTCCCATCATTATCATAATAATATTATTATCATTACTCTAATGACACATAGAACATATTTGGACTTAATTTAAATATATGTATGACTAATTGGTATTTGCCAGTAGGTACTATTGTGTGCTAATTGCTAACCGTATATTAGTGGATATTTTGTTGGAGCATAATAATTACTTTTTTATTTATTATTTAATTACGATCTAACTATATCTTTTGACTGTAAAATAATGATTTATCAAGAAAATTACGTATGCTTCAAACGGATTACATCATAATCGGACCAGATCCATTTTGTAATCCTAGAGAGAACCCAAGGAATTAGGAGTCTTCTAAAGTTTTTAAAATTATTCAGAAGCGAAGTAGGCAGGTTTAAGTAGTTTTTTGCCTAAAGTTGAAAATTCAATTGTATCCTTGTCGAACGTAAATTTTTCATTTGCGATCAAAAAAACTTGTGCTAGTGTTAGGATAATAGTTTTACTTTACGAACATTAGTATACTCCATAAAGATTCTTTATTTGATAAAAAATTTACAAGGTATATATACAATTATACTATCAAGATTATATTATCAATATCAATATATTATATACAAGTCACCCGCTTTTACCTAAACCCGTTTTTATACCCGCTTATGCTAAGAAATTGAAAAATATTATGATTATTAAAATAGTGAATTCAGAACATATCTACATATTTTAGTCATTTTTCGAGTAACCTACCTACCTACCTTACCTAAATTAATTTTTGGCCAATATTTGGGTTGAGGCTGTATCAATTACCTGCTTTATATTGATAATAATAATTGATACCTATAGAATAACAATTTAAATACTTATAAAGTACTTACAAAGATAAATTTTCCTTTTACGGAATATTTTCTTTATGGTAATATATTTACGCAGACAGTGTTGTCGCCGTGAAAGTTGGAAACGTGAAGTGTTTGTTTCTCAAATAAGGTAATCACTTTACTTGGTTCAGTTGGGGAAATCATGTCAACGCTCGCATACTAACTACGTAATGATCATAGAATCACATTAGCATATCGATAACATTGACGTCTGTTTACCTGCAGCTGCAGATGACTAGGTGCAAGTTTAATTACCTATTTGGACCTGTACTTACTCTAAAAGAAGTATATTCGTAGCGCGCTCCAAACAAACATAATTTTGGTGTACCAGCTGAGTGTCTTACTGACTTTTTCTCATTAGAATCTGTTTTCCTATTCGGTGATAGAGTCCCTATTTCACAGACCTGACGTTTGAAAAACTGAAAAAGCTAGAAAAGTAGCCTGCTTGAAATAACTTTTAAATATTACTTACTAACTACTGAATAAGCTTTTATAACTTTCATTATTTTTATGCATAGGCCTATATTTGGATCCTGATTTTAGTTTAGTTTAATTTAGATTTTACACATTTGTGTCATCCTGTATTGTGCAATCCAGTACCTTCTTGCTGCATAGTAAATGGTCGAAGTAGATGTAGGTATTGTTGTGGCAAAGGGCCCGTCGGCAACCAGCCGCATCGGTCACGGTTGTCGCGTTTACAATGTTCTGTCTCTAGCTGTTTTAATGTTAAGATATGTAGGTACCTACGTCAATAGATTATTATTTATAAGTTATAACTCACTTTGCTTGTATTATTGGCTATAGTTTAGCTATCTGTGTTTGATTATTTATATCTGTATTACCTACCTGTATTAACCTCGGCAATCACTTTTAACTGAGCCTTTATTATGTCTAATTATTATGGATGATTATATTAGCCCATTTCGAAAAATATCGTCTATAGTCTTAATGTACATTATCTGGTAGTGACTGCTTTGGGCTAGACAGCTTTTTAGTTTTTATACAAAGTTCAACGAAGTTCGACAGTTTTTTATAGAAGTAAAACAACCTTTCCTATTAAGTAGGTATATAAAACTTGTACTCTGCACTTTTTCAATTTATCTAAGTGATTTCAATAAAACAGGTAAGTAACGTTGAGCTTCTTGCCAATCGCTTATTACTCTACGTTTTATGATTTCCATAGTGCCAGTAGGTATACTTCTTTGGTAGGTAACGTTTTTCTAGTCAATGTGTTATGTAACTGTACTGAGGCGAATGGATTTATCGTGCTTTCTTTACGGAAATTCGTATCTATTTATTAGTTGCTAAACGACGGATACCGGATATAATAGATTTACGGCTTACAAATGAATTGAAAGGTCTTTACTATCGAAAAGCTTACAATAGGTTACGTAAAAGTAGATAGTAAGAAATCTACGTTTGCTCGAAAGAATATAAAGGAGCCAAATTTGGATTTTATTCGATAATATGAGAAGCCAACCATTTATTTTAGACGAAATAATGATAAATTATAAGAAAAAGTCGGTTAAAAATAAAAGAGGATCGATTTCTAAAGAAAAGCATATGGAACATGATCTCGTTGCTCTCCCGTACATTGTTGAATCTTTGTTTTAATCGATAGACGTTAACTGCTGGTGGTGGACGACAGTCTCTTGCAAGGATTTCCACAGACCGTAGGTCTTATGCCATTTGAGTCCAGCGGCTCATTCTGAATTAACTAAGCAACTAGATGCCTACTTAGTGCATAGGTTACCTACCTACTTAATACACCTATGATAAAGTCACAAAAATATTTAAAACTCGAAAAATTGAGGTATTACCTACCTACTATACCTATAGATATAGATTTTTTTCAGTTGCCATTTCCTTATCCCCTATTTAGCAATGGTAATATTCCCAGAACTTGTAGTTTGTCACGGCCATGAACATGATGGAGTTGCATGGTACCATGGGCGCTGACAGGCCTTCGTAGAAAGCTTTTAATAGAATACCGTACCTGCCGCATTCGTTTCTGATCGATATTTTGCTTGATATGAAATTTCTCAATACAATCTTACCTAACTAAGTATATGCCTCCGCTGATGTCTTTATAAGTAAGTACTTAATAGTAGTTAAAATTTGACTTTATAATCTTCATTATATACGATGTGATTTAAAGAATCATCAACTATCTTGTGTCTATACTTATATAAATACAAATAAATGCAAGTTTCTCATAAGTTTCTACTATTTTCTGATTCTATTATTTAGAAGCTAGGTACCCTATATCAATCGATATTGAACAATTTTCTCAGAAAAAAAACTTCAGAATAGTCCAAAATGTTTTTGTCTAAAACTGTTATCAATTTGCAAATAATACCTATTCGATATAAAAGAAACTTTAGGTATTAAAACGTATAAATGAACTTTTCACCAATATGATTTGTATCGACCATGAGTTGATATCGACAAGCTACCAACCTATTACCCTTCAGGTCATGGTCTAGCTAGAACACTAGAAGTGCAATACATAATATGTCCACTTGTATGCAATTAACGGTATTTTAATGTCGATCAATGTCTACGTACTCGCCTCTACATACGACGTTTCCGCGCCTTGGGTTCAACAGGATCGAGCTGGTTTTAATAAACGGGCAACCTACGTATTAATGACGCACAAAACCCTGATGGCTTTGTTTTTAATACGCGTGTAACCTCTTGCACTTCGAACAGAAAAACATCATGCGGAAACCTGTAAAATTTCCTGAATTTCTAAAGTATGTTTTTTTCTCAATCGTTCACTCTTGACAGAGTGGTCGTGGCTGCTGCTCATGCGATCTCCCTCCAGCGACTTCTGTTGGTCGCTACGTGTACGTTTCTCAACCACAATCTTCCCGGGCTGTCGGTTCAGTGGGGCGTTCCGTAGAGGTCGTTCTTCGCTGCGCTTACCGGTATGCGGTCTTCTAGTCCTATTCATCACGTCTTCTGCCTTGTTATATCGGTCAACGGTTCTGCGACATTCATGCAACTTAAACTTGCTAAATGCTATAATTAAAATCGTTTGGGCGTAGCGTCGCGTCGCTAACTTTGGTGCTCAACGGATTTTCTTTTCATGAACTATGGTCCTTAGAGAGTTCTAAAAATAAAAAATTTGTAGCATCAGAACTTCTCTGAACATAATCTCATTAGTATTCTTTTGTGAATCCGTTGGAGCGGGTTATTATGTGAGGAGCTTGTTACCCGCCTCGTTTATACTTTATGTTAATGCCTATGTAAGGTCGTTCAGGTACTTCACGACGCCTAAGTTGCTCTTGTTATTGTGCCGAAATAACGAATGTCATTTCAAGGAAAACAACATACAGACCGTTTTAGTTATCAGATAATTTCTTCTACGTAAATATAAAATAAAGTGAAACCGTTTTTCTTCTACGATGTTATTACTAAGCTTTCATATTTTGGGGCTATTTAAGGGCACATTAAAATAAGATATTTAAAAGCCGGCGACACAGTCCTCTGGTGCTAAAAAGGTTCATTGGTGGCGGTAACTTGATCTTATGTATTTTTTTAAACTTATTGAGTGAAGGTAACTATACTGTAAAGTAAATAAATAGTTAACAAATTGTTGAATAACACAATCTACAATAATCGCAAAAACAGCTCATTTGAAATTCAGTGCGTAGCTTCATACATAATTTACATAAGGAGTGTAAACTTATCCATTTACCGCATAATAAAACAGCCAACTAACCAAAACCTTTTCTAATTCTAAGTGAAATTCATGAATCAAACAGAGATTATGAGGATTTTGCCCTCGGTGATTTTGCACGAAAAAGCTGCAATGGCTCCATTGCAGCTTTGATGAAATTAATTTATTAAGGAATCTGACGATTTTATTATAATTTTCGGCATAAACTAACTCTGCAAATATTCCTCACTAGATACAGTACACTATAAGCTGCAACCTATCAATCACACAATAAATCGTGAATATACCTAATTTTCCAAATATTCACTAACTGTAGACGAAATAATAGAGATAGAGTAAATACAGCTGATAATTAAAAAAGGTAAATAATAAATAAAGCTTTGCCGGTATATACTACTGTTTTATTTCACTCACTGCGGTTTTACATAGAAGTTGTGCATCGTCATCGTGGCATTACAGGGTGTAACCAGAACTGTATATATATTGCATTTTTTTCATTTGAGTGAGGTTTACAAAGCAAGCAGAATTGCTCGTGTCTTGCACGACCGCATTTGTGATAGCAATTTAATAGGTACACCTAAACGTATGTTTGGCGGACCCTAGGGGATTCCAACATCAATGTGGCGGACAATTAGCGCTCACTCGATCGAAAACTTGATTGGTTTCAGCACAGAATTCCACTTTCGTGTGACCGTTCTACTGAAATTTAGATTATGTGTCAAAAATTTGGAACATAGCATTGGAAATTTTCGAACATAAAAAGTCGTTATGGTGCTAGGAGGTAAGAAAGTTTATGAGATACGGGCTGCCACTAATGCAGTAGAAGATACAGGTCCGGAAAAAATAATATTCAAACAAGCCGATTATCCTGAATACTGCTGGCTGCATTGCTATGCTTACCAATCATTAATTCCACTCTGGATGATGCCCACGACCTTTTTCGCGTAAGTTTACATTATATTAAACTAGCGACCCGCCCCAGCTTGTTATGGGTGCAATGAAGATACTAATGTGGTATCATTGAGGTGTCATTGCCTCGGGAACTCTCAAATGAGAGGATTTTTTTCCGACCTAATTCACATTATTTCAATTTCTCTAGAGATCTCTAACTTTTTGAGACTTAAACTATAGCTATAAACCTTCCTCTTAAATCACTCTATTTATTGGTGAAAACCGCATTAAAATCCGTTGCGTAGTTTTAAAGATCTACGCGTAGATACATACAGACAGCGGGAAGCGACTTTATTTTATGCTATGTAATGTAAAGAAACTGCGTGGAATTTTCCAGGATAAAATGGAGTCTATGTCATTTTATTCACCGATCTTTTACGATATCACGCAGAAATCACATCTATCTGCTGCTTTGTTGCGGTGTGATTAATGTACATCCGCAGTTATGATATTAGTTAGGAGGATGTGTTCCCAATGGCTAGGTCTGTTTATTCTTTAGTATCTGTGGATTCAAATCGGGTGACTTGTATGTACTATTATATATTCTGTGCTCGTAGTACGAGTAGTTCTATTCATACAAATACTATTTAAATAGAGCGACCTACGTATTCGCTTTGATACTGTCTGAAATGGGAAGGAAATCAACTGACGTGCTCAGGGACGCAACATCAGTTGCGACCTCGTTTCACACTCGACCTATTCCCATTTCTCTAAAGTGCGTTTGAATTTATATTTAGGATGTTTCACGTAGGTGGTGGTTTTCCCCATAAATAGGAATGGGGTGGAATTTTTTTGAAAACGAACGTCCCGCAGTTGGTTAAGTATCAGTTTAAATAAAAGGGGAGTCGTTCTAAATACTCTGCATCATTTGTTTGTTTTGCTTCATTTATTAGGGAATGCAACGGTATACAAAGAGTAGGTACCTACTTATTTTATGACAACTTTAGTCATCCTATTATTGTGTACTCATTTTCATGCTAACTCATGACTACTGTCTACTCTAAAGTCCCACTAAAATATCACTTAAAATATCGAAGGTGTTTACTAGGTAAATTTGTGTAGGTAAATACAACGAAACTTTATACATAAAGAACCAGAATGAATATATTTGCAATGTAAAACTGTAAATTATGTTGCATTTTGCTGATTTGGTAATATCGTGTAATTCAAGCAATAACATAATTTACGTAAACCGGAATGCTTAATTAGCGAATGTATCGATTGCAGGTAGTTTTATACAGATACACGGTTGCAGCCCGAATGATCGGATGTTATGTACTGTCTAAAAATATTTATGAAATCCTTGTGTGTTGTCGTAATATGTCAGCATAATCGGGAAGTAGCCGTTACATAGGTTTTAAAATTAACGGTACTGTAAGTAAAACTCCTCTGTTTGACCATCAGAGTAATGTCGCGTTTATGTAACTGAAACATCGATTGAAAACTGTGTTACACTTGCAACAACTTAATTACCGTGATTAGTAGATAAGCGATGATTCACACGCGCACACCAGCAAGGTTTCCTTGTGTTGTGAATTGTGACTCCGAAGCCAATACAAGCGTCATTCATGTGCTCTATTGAAGTTTTTCACGCGATCTCTCCTCGCCTCCACGAGAGAGCCAGTTGCTGCGCCCGAGCCGCCCGCGTCGCGCTATCCTCTCACGATTTCTTTAACTTTTAATAAAAGTTGAAATATACAATAATAATTTGTAAAAACCATGATAAAAAAAATCCGCATCTATCGAGTAAAAAGTTGTGCGCCAGGAATGTAGGTGAACTTACCGACTTGTATAACAACGGGTTTGCTTGAACATTATATTTTTACGATTTTTTTGCAGTATTTGTTTCGTTCGCGTAGCATGCAAATCATGATTTCATAACTTACAGTGAAAATGTGTTGTTAAAACCGGACAATAGACATTGAAATAAAATTCCACAGTTTTTAGATTGTGCCGTTAATGAGAGAGAGTTGTTATTATGTAACGTTTTAATAAATCCGTTGATGCAAAAATGTGATAGATATAAGTATGGGTTGGTTAGTTTTTGATGGTAAATGATTCAATATTAATCGTAGAAACAAGTCGTGCCGGATGAGTTTATAGCAAGTGTGCCGTGCGACTGCGATTTCACCCGCGTCACGCACGTTCGAGTAGATATACCTACCCGTCCATGGTTCTTGCTTCTTTCGCGAGCGTTTATTCCGTTTAGAATTACATTAACATGAGCGTCTCTACCGGATTGCATTTGTACGTGATAGTGAAAGTGCGCGCAATGTCCGCGATCAGCTGAGTGCCGAGCAGTGAGCTAGTGCCCGTTTGGTGACGTCTCGATCGCGTGCCGTCGACGACATGGGCCATGTGGAGAATTTGCGGCGTCAGTAAGGCCGAGCCAGTGCTGTTCTCTAGGGGCATCGATGACGACTTTGTAAGCCTTACATAAGTCTATCTAATTCATTCTATATACATCCATATTCTGTTCTACCATTAGCAAGCCGGGAGGAATGTGTAAATTACATATGTTGACGTTCTCGGCTACTAATTACGAGGATGTTTTAATTTGCGTTAAATAGCAATAATTTATTTAATTCGTTGAAACATCTAGCAGCTTATTTACATAACTAGATTCTGGATATACCTCGCACCATTCGCTACTGTGAAAAGTATATCCTTGTACTAAGTAAAGATGTCCTCACCAATAACTATGGTAGGTAATTTCCTATACTTGTATCGAGACTTCGACTTCGAAATGTAGAGCTAATATTGTGAAAAAAAGCTTATCTTATTTAATTTGTGTTTTATGGTGTGTGAACGAAGTATATTTTGTGAAAATGCAAAATTGAAATTCAATATCGCGCTTACGTAGTTATACGTAAACATACACTAATCGCGATATATTTTTAAAATAATGCTATCGAAGAAAATTGATTTATGTATATGGTTGTATATCGTTATGAATGGAATATTTTTATGTACTTAATGTGAGGACTTGGCGAATAAAACGGTGTTTTTACGCGAAATAAAATTTTGCAGGATGATCAAAACGTGAACGAAAGCTTTTGAATCTTTACTGTAATTATTATTGTACCGTTTCGAACAAAATCACGAATTTTGGATTCAAGTTTAGAGTCTTAGGCCATTTTAGACTTCAAATTTATATTCTCAATTTTAGCAGAATTTAAGTTTGCTTTGCTTAGAAATTAGTTCATATTCACGTGGCCAAAAGCGTTGGCAAAGGCCAAAAATTTTGGTCAGAAGTGTAACTAAGTAGGTAGGTGCATTGTTATGCACCTCACAATTACACCTCATAGTGTAAGGTTTTTGTTTGTAATATAAGGTGGTATTGATCAACTGGTGGTATGTTCCAGCAGCCGACATGGCGGTTGTGGGGCGAGGAGCGCGTGGACGGCGCCATCTACACGGTCTACCTCAAGAAGGTGCGCTACCACCGCCCGACGCGCTGCGCTTCCAGTGTAAGTATAGTACACCAGTAAGCACCCTTTATCATTTTATCCGATTCATCATCATCATCATAATCAACCCTGGGGACATGAAAAGAGCCTCCCCGCGTGGTGCTTAGTTATACCGATCACAAGCACCCGGCGTCCCTGGAAGCAGCCTACATAAACCAAAACAGTAGGCTGATCACCTTTTCACCACGCGATGGCCACCTGTAAGAACCAAGCTCGTTGTAAACGGCCCTTATTAGGGCCAGCCTTGACATTGCTCTCTATTGACATCGAGGGCTTCTCCTCAGACAAACAACTTTACTTGCTGAGCTGTGCCATGTAAATAAATATATGCACGAACGAGGAGCTACACGAGGCTACCGACCGAGCTATCGCGGTTGCGGCTTTTTGGGCCCGTATTTGAGATGACCGTCGACTCGAAAAGAAGAAGAAGATCAACCCTTCGCCGCCAGCTCATTACAGAGCACGGCTCTTCTCTCAGAGTTAGAAGGGATTGGCAGACTTCAACTCCTTTGAGAACATTATGGAGAACTCTCAGGCATGCAGGATTCCTCACGATGTTTTCCTCCACAGTGATATTTAATTACTTAAAACGCACATAACTCCGAAAAGTAAGAGATGCGTGACTGGAATCGAACCCCCGACCCCCGATTAAAAGGTAAACCCTTCCACAAACGCTAAACGTAACAATAAAGGTAAACCTAACCCTATCACAGTTTAACTAGGCTGTCACAGCTTTATCCGATTCCATAAGAATAAAGCTAATATTGTGCGTCTCGTTATCATATTTTGTTACTTCATAACGAGGTAAATCGTTGAACTAGGAATCAGAAGGTTATCGATGAGAAAAATAATAGTTAGTACCTACGTAATAATCTTAAATATCTGCTTTTTTATTTTACAATAGGTAGGTTTTTTGGTTTATCGCAAACGGGAAAATCAGTGGCATAAAAATGTCTTATGCGTAATACAGTTAGTACCTACAGTTGGAATGTAGTGCTGAATCACATTGGCAATGTTTGATAACATTGTTTATTTGTTGCATTCATGACTTACAGCATGTAGGTAGTAGGTACCCTTTGAATGGTAAAGGTCCGGCCAAACAAAGCGCGGAGGCATCTCTGCGCAACCCTTCACACTGTGTGCTTAGTATGAGATTTTACATTTCACCGACGTTGATAGAATTCGTGCGTTGAAACACTTAAGCGTTATAGTAAAAAGGACTTAACGAACTCATTTGAAATCTCAAATTCGTCCCTACATGTGCATTCAGCGCTCCAAGCGAAATTAAATTCGGTTGTACTGAATTTTTTACCTAAACTCAATGTCCATTTTACTACGACGTTACTGTGTTTCAATACACGAATTCTATCATCGTTGGTGAGATGTAAAAGTCTCATACTAAGCGCTCTGATCTCGTGTTAGATTTGCATAGCAAAATCTACGTCATACTCTCTTATGCTGCCTACACTCTTAGATGCTGCGTAGCGCTACGTCGTAGCTACGATGCGCAACGGCAGCGATCTGTAGGTCAGTGCGAATTCACACTAAAATTCACACTAGTCATCTTCAAAATGTTGATAGATTTCGAGTTTTGAAACACTATACCTAATGTTCAATCAAAATAAACGTAACAGCCTTGTTTTAAGACTCATGTTCGTTAATATCTTCAGACAACGTCCGTAGCAGAAACATTGTCTAATAAAAATTTGAGCTGTTTGGTGCATTTTGCAGTTACGTTATAGTAGAGCCGCGTTGAGCACGCTTTCGTCGCGTTTTGTATATCTGTTTGAGCCTTTACAGCAAAAAGGTAGGTAGTGGTAGTAGGTACTAGGTATAGTCCACATTCGGTAACGGTAGGTTAGGTAGAATAATATGTCTTTCTGTGTATGTAGGTACTCTGTATTTCTCTTATCTCCGTAAATAATTAATTGTATTTTTAGAACAATAGGAGCGATTATTCATTGGTATTTTTTGCCTTTGTTGGAAACAATACGGCTTGTCCTTGTGTTTAGGTTACTATCGTACGGTGCAGTTTATGTGTGTATGATGTATCTACCTACCTATTTTATTTATGAAAGGCATCAAAGGTATGCATCTATTTTGATTAAGGCTGAAAGGCAACATAGGTATAACTATTTAACAAAGAAATTCATACATATTTTTAACCGACTTCAAAAAATAGTTTTTTTTTAATAAATGCGTTTTGTTTTTCTTCATAAACACGAATAAATCATAATATTTATATTAAACATTGTCACCAGCGCTATGTTTCGTAGAGCAGGTACCTACCTACCAGTTGTAATAACAATATGGTTCAATAGTCCATAAACCTCTGCAGGTATATCTGTGTCAGCTGGTGTGACATTTTAACCCGGCAGTGGGCGCAACCGGGTCCATAATACCACAAAGGCGTTAATCTCAACATAACTTTTTTCTTGCTTATTCCCACTTATATCTATCTCAGAAACTTGAAACCGCCGAGTTTCTTGCTGGTTCTTCTCGGTAGGAACGACATTCCGAACCAGTGGTAAATTAAACTAGTTGACGATTCAAAAGCACTTGTAAAAGTTTACTTGAATAAAAATATATTCTATTCTATTTTATTCTAAACTTCCTATGGAAGTACCTGCCTGCACGCTCGCTTCTGTCACCAGTATTACTTACCGTGCATTTAGATTTCAGAAGGTATGGACTTTTACAGTTTTATTTATCTACATAATTGAATTTCGCTGATTGAATCACTATTCACTACCCATACTATAAATGCGATAGTGTGTTTGTTTGTTTGTTTATTGGTTTTGTCCTTCAATCACGCCGCAAGGAAGCAACGGATCGACGTAATTTATGCATAGACCTGGAGAGTGACAGACTTTTTTTTAAATTTATAGTCTTACGCTTGGCTGCAATCAGACCTGGTGACAAGTAATGATGCAAGATGGAGTGCCCTTGCCTAAGATGGAGTGCCCTTGCCTAGAAGATTCTATTCTATTCACTCTTGACTTGACTACTTTGTATCCCGGAAAATCAAAGAGTTCCCACGGGATTTTAAACATCTAAATCCATGCGGTCGAAGTCGTGGGCATCATAATTATAAAATTTTAAAAACCATATTTATGGTATGTAATTACTGTGTTGTTTTTGGCCCGATAGCGACCGTTTCTATCTAAATAAGGGTGCGTCTACTATCGGGTTAAACTCATAAAAACGGATAATGGTACAAAGTTGTTTGTGTAGCTGTATAGTCGAGTCATTATACAAGCTATTACACTCAGAGCCGTGTTTCAAAGCAAGAGCCCTCGAAGGTCATAATGCACTGACTGCAGATAACATCTAGGTATCTTATCTACCTACCTACTGTAATTGATGTACAATTCATTATTAAAGAGAATACGCTCGAATGTATAAAATATTACTAGCAAATGCCTGCGACTTTGTACGCGTGGAGTTAGGTTTTTAAAAATACCGTGGGAACTCTTTGAGTTTCTAGGCTTAAAACCAGCCTATGTCACTGTCCAGTTCTTTAACTATGCCCATGCAAAAAATCACGTCAATCCGTTGCTCCATTGCGACGTGATGGAAGGACACACCAACAAACCATCAAACAAACACACTTTCACATTTATAATAAGGGTAGTTACTTATTACGCCTTTGTCCTTTTAATTCGACTCTTTTTTAATATTACTCTTTTGCCACTGCTACTGAGGTGCTCTATAAATACTTTATTTTGTCCTTTGGTGAGGAGTAAAATCCTCATGGATGCTTCAGGCATGCCAGACTCCATTGGGAATGTTGCCTAATGCCCCAAGGGCTAAAAACCTCTTCTCCTCCTCCGTTTGATCTTTCAGGTACCTAACACATTTGCATTTCATCTGGAGACACTATATAAATTCCGAAAATGAAAGTTTTCTTTCTCAGGCCTATGGCCACATGATCTAAGATCCTGCTATACAACGACCTTCACCCATGTAATAACAAAACCAATCAAATTGAAAGCACGGACCACAAGAAACATTGCTCGATTGGATCAAGCCTCAAGCCATCATGCAAATTACTTGTTAATGTGTGGGAGCCATATTTACGTTCAATCCTGTGATATCTGCAACAATTTCTACTTTCTTATCGTTGGACAATTAAGTGTACACTTTAGTATAATTGTTATTGCTATTCAATCTGCATATCCATAATTTCTATTTTACATAGCTAAGAAATAACGACTTCTCTCCAATTCCCGCTAGCTTATCACTCTCTAAGCTTCGTGGAAGTTTGCGCGCTTTCCCCTGCAGGCCGTCATTACTATGTTTTAAACTTAACTATCACAACCTGTTATTAAAATTTTGCGTAGGTTGTACATAATCTCAATTCACATTCTTCATCTGCCAAGTTAATTGATGATAAATATATTTAACTAGCTTATGCTCGCGACTTCGTCCGTGTCGGCTACACTAATTTCGAGCCCCTATTTTACTCCCTTAGGGGTTGAATTTTCAAAAATCCTTTCTTAGCGGATGTCTACGTCATAATAGCTATCTGCATGCCAAACAGCCCGACCCGTCCAGTAGTTTGAGCTGTGCATTGATAGATCAGTCAGTCAGTCATTCACTTTTTCGTTTTATATATTTAGATGAAATAAGATACTTATAGGATTAAAATGCTTGACGGGACAGAATATATGGATAATTTCATTTACTTTCCAGGAGTCAGACGACGAGATCTCACACCTGGAGTGGGAGACGGTGCGCGTGCGCTTCGTGAAGGCCGGTACGGTCGACAGGCTCGTCGAGGCCCTCGCCACCGACGATGGCGAGCTCGAGTCCACTTACGTCAACGTGTTCCTTGCCACATACCGGTAAATATTTATCTTATTGAAGATATTAATGGAAACTGATTCCACAAGTTGAAATGTGATCACATGAGAAGATTAGTAGACGATCGACATAGCTCAAAGAACATAGCCTATGTAACTCTCTAGGTCTGTATATAGATACAAACAAAAAATCATGTCTATCCTTTGCAGCGTGATTGAAGGATAAATCAACAAACACACTTGGATTTTGTTGTAATATACGGACGGGTCAGGAAGCTTCGAGATATCTTCTTGTCCAAAATTCCTCAGTGCTTTAAGACCAAAATCTTCCGTCATTGCGTGTTGCTAGTGATGACATAATAATATGGATCCGAGACATAGTCGCTAAATATGGGCCTCATAAGAAAGCTCAGGTTCACTCAGCTGGTGATGGACAGAGCTATGCTCGTAGTTTCTCTACGTGATCAAATCAGAAATGAGAAGATCCGTGGGAGAACTAGAGTAACCGATATAGCTCAACGGGTTGCGAAGCTGAAGTGGCAATGGGCAGGGCATATATTTCGGAAAACCGATAGACGTTGGGGTCCCAAGGTGCTGGAATGGCGACCTCGCACCGGAAGGCGCGGCATTGGAAGACTCCCCACGAGGTGGACGGACGACATCAGACGAGTCGCAGGGAGCCGCTGGATGCAGGCGGCGCAAGACCGTGGCCTGTAGAAGTCCCTACAAGAGACCTATGTCCAGCAATGGACGTGATGAAGATGATACGGGTCAGCTAGTATCTTTTTAACTTGTATTTTTCTGTTCTTTCAGCTCATTTGCGGAGTGCAGCCGTGTGTTGGACCTGCTATTGCGGCGGTACGAGGCCCTGGCGGCGGAGGATGTGCTCCCCACGATCAGCGATACGTCGCAGCAACACAGAAAGTGGGTATCTTCAAATCAATGCACTTATGCACTTTCAATAACTGTCTGTCTGTCTTGCACTTCTTCAAAATGCTTTTGCTTTTAAGAACTGTTATCGATAGAGGAACCTAAACTCAAAACCGCGATGCGACAAAACTGCGCTGCGTGATTTGAGTCTCGAACGTATCGCTGCCCGAATGATCAGTCTTGCGACGCGAATCACGTCGTGAGTCGCGTCGCGGTTATGAGTTTCAACTCAAAAAAGGAAATCATAATAGGAATAGGAGTACCTATATATTATAATAAAATTAGTATATATGAGATATTGGATTTTTGCTGAGGATAATATTACGGAGTTTTCATAAGTATAAATTTACAATGAATCACAAATTTGCCGTGTGGTGGATTTGTGTTTGAATGTGTGTGAATTTGTGGGCTGGATAAAATATGCGAAAAAACTATAAGAAGTTTTAAAACAATGCCAGACTGGACTCCTAGATCCTTCAAAGAGAAGATTAGGCTTCTTTAGATTTTGATTCGAAGTTTGTTCGGGCAATTAATGGATACTTACAATTTTTTTTGGAAGATCAATGAAAAAACAAGATAGCGACGTAATAAAAACGTGTTAGGTAATAAAAAGGGCTTTTATCGCACAAAATTGTTGTCAAGTTCACAGTTTTAGTCAAGTGGCACACCACTTAAATGAAACGGCTCGTGGAGCAAGGTGCGAAGTACGGAGGGTGACGTTGAATTCTTTGATTTTTACATCAACTGTCACCCTCCCGCAACCCGCATCCTACTTTACAAGCTATCTCATAGAAACGTTATAGGTAGGTACTTACCCATAGTAGGTTAGTTAAAAATGGTTTAGGTTATGTTAGTTTTTCGGAAAATTAAAGAGCATTTTTGGTTGTGGTTGTTGTAGGACTCTGGTGGCATGTCTCCACGTTTGGCTGGACACCTACCCGGAGGACTTTCGGCAGCCCCCGCACCACCCCGCACTGCAGCAGCTCCTCGCCTTCACGCAGCTCCACCTGCCTGGCTCAGAGCTACACTCGAAGGTTGCTTCACTTTCTACTACGAGTTATGTCCCAGATACTCGTCAGTATAGCTCGAGTTATACTGGCGCGTATCTGGGATGAGCTTTACGCATGTTCTTCTTTCTGGTTTTAGCAACTGCCTATATTAGGATTTGATAATCGAATTTAATTTAAAACTTGACGTAAAAATACATATGTAAGGTACCTATTCATTATCCAGATTATTATCTTGATCCCATTGATAAAATCGCTCTTTATAGTTTGTAGACGAGACGCATTGTCTTTTTGATAACAACTCAAGCTCTACATTTACTTTTGCGGCGTTTTTTGACCGAATACCAATACCAACCACAATTTTTGACTAATTTCAATGATTTGTAAAGCAGAATTTAATTTGTTATCAAATAAAAAACACCCAGTATACTTATATGCATCGGATCTAAGAAATACAAATTAAGAATTCAGCGAAAAATCAAGGAAATAAATTCCGACACTCTAATTAGATTTAGTACCTATTTTAACCATAATTTTGAGTTAACTAAAATCCGTTAATCATTGCAGGTGTTGCAGAAGTTAGCAATATTCAGTGCGGAACGAAACGGCAGCGCTGGCGGCGGCGGCGGCGTGTGCCTCGCGCCCGGCATGCGCGTGGCGGCGCACCACACCAGCGCCTATCGCTTGCCGCACGTGCCGCACCGCCACTTCGCCGAGCAACTCACGCGGATGGACATGGAGCTGTTCAAGAAGCTCGTCCCTCACCAGTGCCTCGGCGCCGTGTGGTCGCGCCGCGACAAGGACCGCTCGCACGACGCCGCCACCGTCCTCGCCACCGTCAACCAGTTCAACGCGGTGTCCTTCCGCGTCATCTCCACCGTGCTCGTCGAACCAAACCTCCGCCCGGTCGACCGCGCCGACATCCTCGCGGCGTGGCTCGACATCGCCCGCGAACTGAGAGTTTTGAAAAACTTCTCATCACTGAAAGCCATAATTTCCGGATTACAAAGTAATACCGTTTATAGATTAAGGAAAACGTGGGCACTGTTGTCCAAAGAAAAGAGCGAACTATTTGAAGAATTAGCTAGAATATTTAGCGAGGATAACAACCGTTGGGCGCAACGGGAGCTTTTGATGAGAGAAGGTACAGCAAAATTTGCAGATACCGTTGGCGAAAATGACCGACACTTGCAAAAGTTACTTCACGAGCGCGGATCCCCGGGCGTCAGCCACGGGACGATTCCTTACCTAGGTACGTTTTTAACGGATCTCACGATGATCGACACTGCCATTCCCGATACTGTTGCCGATGGACTGATTAACTTCGATAAGAGAAGAAAGGAGTTCGAAGTTCTAGCTCAAATAAAGTTGTTACAAGGTGCTGCGAACGCTTATCACTTGCCTACCGACCCGATGTTCGACAGGTGGTTCGATTCTGTGATAGTGCTCGACGACAGAGAGGCGTACCAATTATCCTGTCAAATCGAACCACCGACCAATCCACCGAAAGAACGGCGCGCGAAGAAAATTAACGAGAACAACAACCACTGTCATAGGAAAAATGATTCCATTGCCAGCACGAGTTCTAGTAATAGTTCACAGTTTTACTGCGAGACTGACGGCGCAGGAAACGCCTGGAAGAGAGATAGCTTAGAGAGACGGATCTCACCTACTAGATTATCACACGGTTCCTCTTCGTCATCTTTGCCATCATTAGATATATCGCTTTCAAGTGCGAACAGTGGTCAAAAGCAGGCGAACGGCAAAGTGGTTGGTACGAGTCCTGCTCATCCAAATAATACTCGGACGGGTCCAGATTTCTATATAATAAGAGTGACATATGAAACAGACTGTGTGGAAACGGAAGGTGTAGTGCTGTACAAGTCCATAATGCTCAGTAACAACGAGCGAACGCCGCAGGTGATTCGCAACGCGATGCTCAAACTGAATCTCGACGGCGATCCTGACTCTTACACCTTGGCACAAGTTTTGCCTGATAAGGGTACGTACTCTCTTTACCATGGATTTGTTCTATAGATTTTATGTGAGGTGTTTTATAATGCACATACCGTTATGCAAATTTACAAACAACACTAAACTGAATTAGACTTATGCTATCATTTTCTATAGGATTTTGTAAACATGGAAAGGATGGCACAAATTTTTTGAAGGTCAGTCAGAAGGTAATTTTTTTGAATACATCAGTAATATTAGGTACTAGCTGATGCTTGCATATCTGTCGTACGTCGACGCAGACATCCGCTAAGAAAGGATTTTTGACAGTTCAACCCTAAGGGCGGTTACGCAGTCATCCGATCCGAGTCCGTGAAAATTCGTTCCGAAGTTGTCGTAGAACTATTTGTGTGGTAGCTTATGAGTTATGACATATGACGTACATATATTTTGTATTCGTATTTTCACGGATTCGGATCGGATGAGGGTGTGATTGCTCTAAGGGGGTAAAATAGGGGTTTGAAATTTGTGTAGTCTACGCGGTCGAAGTCGCGGGCATAAGCTAGTTTTACTAAAATGCTAAGATTGGAAAAAAAAACAAGCTCAGCTTTGAGTTTCAAATTAAATGTTTACTTTACAGAAATGCTATTGCCAGCGAACGCGAACGTTTACTACGCAGTGAACACGGCGTACAACCTCAACTTCATACTGAGACCTCGGAAGAACCAGCTGGACGAGCCCCTTGTGAACGGCAAAGCCAGGAATAGACGAACTTGATTATACCTCAACGTGCAATCTTTATTCTGCTGTTCGTTTCATGTGTAAATAACACTTTCCATTGAAGAACAGGACATGCTTTAGCCTGCATCATACATAGAGCGCGACGGAGACTGTGCGGCAGTATCTACGTCACACCGGACGCGCGCGAACTCTATTACGGCAATTACGTACTACACTTCCGTCATCCGAGTTCTATCCGTCATCCGTGAGAATACCAGCAAATATCTACGACATAATATGTCATAAGCTCTCATACAAAACAAAAAGGAACGTATTTTTGCGGACTCAGATCGGATGCACTGCGTAACCGATCTTAGCATATATACAGTAGGGTTAGTATGAGATTTTACACCTTACCAACGTTGATAGAATTTGAGCGTTGATACTTGAGGATAACGTCCGAGTAAAATATTGATTTAAGGCCAAAAATTTAGTTAGTACCACCGATTTTAATATCGCAACGTTTCTGCTTTGATTTCCTTAAAACAAGAAGCTTAAGTTCCAATTTACTTTGACGTTATTTTGATTCGACTCTTGAAGTCTATCAACGTTTCATGATGAGATGTAAAATGTCATACTAAGTTGGAGTCGCGTTGGACTCGTTCCGTCGCGCACTGTGTGTGTACAGGCTGTAAAACAAAGGTCATTCAATTACTAGTGTAGAATTATTCATTAACTTCCATTAGGATTATGCCTAGTATTAAAATACTCGTGCCTCATACTAACTTAAAATTGGTTGAATGGTGATTGAAAGTTGCGCTTAGAGCGCGTGTTTGTAAATATGAGAGCAGGCACCTGCTTAGGCTGAGATCTATAGAGCGCACTTTGACTTTGCTCAGACTTAAGATTGAGTTAAAACGAGACAGATTTATGTGAGAGATATAGTTCTGTCTCGTTTTAACTCTGTCTTAAGTCTAAGCTAAGTCAGAGTGCGCTCTATAGATCTCACCAATAGATATTTTGTAGAATGATTCAAACCGGAATGTTTAGGTGGTCTTTATTTGCATAGTAAGTAAGGCCGGGTTCACTTGGTCAGGTGACTCAAGAAATACCTGCGACTGCGCTCCCTTTTGATGGCTCCCGCATTAATTTTATCCCATAAAGGAAAGGGGTATGAGTTTACACGAGACAGGCGTTTGTTAAATTTTAGACTGCAGTGGTATGCGAGTTGAATAGGGTATTTGACAGGTTTTAAAAACTGTTCTACGTTATCACTGATGCCTTAGACTCTATAGAAAATGTATATTTTACGTTCTATCACATAAAGTGCAAGAAAAACGGAAACAAAAATTTTTTTACAAAAAAAATAAAAACCGACTTCGTTACACAAACACTAAAAATTGAAAAATAATTTAATTTATTACCGAATATATTATGTATACAAGAGTTAATATAGTTCCATAATAATACTTTTTGGTGCCGGTGCCAATTAGCTTTAGCTGCGCGAATCGTCTGACTTCATATTTTTATGGGACTCCACAATGGCACCTCATTGGCACCGACCCCTAAAAAATGGTTGTTACACTTAAAAATAACAAAGGACGTGGATTTTACGTATTTTAGAAGACTCTCTATTTTTTAATCACTGAGAAATAATTTATTTTTGATGTAGTCAAATACCCAATTCATACTCAATACAAATACCATCAATAGATCCTATATTTTGTATGCTGTCAAATACCCTTTTACACTTTATTGCGTGATAAGAAGTAAAAGTTTTTGTGAAGTGAGCCTTCTGTATCTGCAAGGTACCTATTATTAATATTCTGTAGTAGTGGGCCGTCCATGATTGATCATGATGGTGATTCCGCAAAAAGAAAATATGCTGGGGTCTTGTAATTTAATAAATTGAGAAAATCTCTAATCAGGTTTGGTGCAGTGCATTACAATATGTAACCTGATTTAGGGTGTATATCTATTGTTAATACTTTTTTCAATTTTTTTTACTTACTATTATGTATGTGTGTAAATAACATGCTCTCAATGCCACCTGTAACATAAGTGTTATATATTTTGAATTACCTTTTTATGTGTCGTTTATCCATATTTGTATATATTGATTAAGATATCATTTCTTTAAATAAGAATCTCTTAAAGTAGGGTTTTTGTAATAATAATACTAAGCCAAAGGCGATATATTTGTATGTAATGGCAAGGTGCTGTTTACCTTTTGTATGATAAATTTAGAAGCTTTAAAATTTAATACGTTTATAAACCGAATTTCCACTTACTTAATATTATGTCCGATGTTTTTATACCTGCTAACTTATTCATATAAAAGCATTGGCGAAATAAGAATAAAAAAAGTAGTTAATATAATAGTATGTAGAATGAATATTATGTGAATTAAAAGACTTACTAGCTAATTCATTTTTACACAATTCGTGTAACTAACATAAACTCAATTTGAACTGCATTTGTAATATGTAACGTGCCTATATGATATTGTATTTTATTTATATTCTTGTTTTTGGGGCATTTGATTGACTCTTTAAATACTCTGCTATTTAAAACGTGTTCATGTTACCCACAGTTGTAAAAAGCTTCCTCGAAATGATATACATACCCATGTTTGTAAATATAGTAGGTTTATACTTTATAGCGATGAACCATTAATGGTAGCTCTCACCAGTGGCCCCGTGTAACGTGTTATATATTTTTGTGTAATAAAACTATTAATAATTTCAATTCTTTTTTTCTGTCCATAACCCTGAGTGTCACTTGATTTGTACACAGATGACATCTATGTATAGTACGCGACAGGTCAAGATGGTAATCGGTGTAGGGACGCCCCGCACATCCCCCGCACTAACCCGGTGCGGGACAGCGGGGCGTCCCCCAGCCTCATACACCGATTGCCATTTCGAACTGTCGCGTACTTGAAAAGTCCTACTTATAACAGCGAAGACGAGTATATAACATTGACATCATAACATATTATTACATTGACAGGTGGACAGAGCTGATATCATACAGCAAGTCCAGTATCTATCAAATTGCTTATAGATAGAAAGCATGAGTGGTTTATATACAGACACCAGGCAAGGCAGTTGTATAGGTTTAGACCATTTAGACCAATGACAGCGAGGCAAACTAATAGTCCTGAGTAGTAGGCTAAATATTGCCTCCGAATGCCATGCATTTTCTAATATTTATGTTTATGATCTTATCAAATTCTAGTTTATAGAGTACAAAGCTTGTTTTTTTGCTTTTCAGTTACCAGTCACTTAAGTTTGTATTACGCAGTCGGGTTTTTTAGTTTTTTAAACTACGTAATTTATTTCCTGGTTTTTAGTGCAAAACTTGATTTCATGAATTAAATATAGCGCGTTTGAGAACACTATTAGCGCCATCTGTTGAACCCTGCTCGTAACTTTAATATGGTCCACTTATTATCTTCTATAATATAATAATACAAAAATGAATCACTAAATGTGTTGGTCATCGCAAATCTCGAGAACAGCTGAACCGATTTCGCTAATTTTTTTTTATTTATATATAATATTTATAATATTCCTTGAAGTACGAGGATGGTTCTTACGGAGAGAAGTTTTTTAAAAAATTAAATCGACTGTTAGGCGGAACCATAGAACGAAGTTCGCCAGGGCAGCTAGTTTATTATAGGTATGCGTTGCAAGGTTAAATTAGTGTTACAATTGAAGAGAAGGGGGGAGTTTTTTTTTTCAGCCCGCACAATAAATCCGCCAATTTGATTTTTTAAGATTTTTATGTGTACCCAGTTGACACTCGCGCTGTCAAGGCGAATTTAATTACGTACCATTTATCAAAATAGGTTGAGCCGTTCAGTAGTTACAAGCAGACATAGGAACGGACTTACATATACATACAGGTTAAACACATAACCTTCCTTTGGGCTTCGCCGCAGTAGGGAAAAAAAACATGAGAGAGTGTAGGTACAAACTTTTTTACAAATATATTTTGAATTTAGAAATCATAATGTAGGTAAAGAAATAAGCAAACTACCCTATTCCCTCATCTACTGAAATTAAAAGTCATTTCGTATTCTCTGCCCCAGTTTTACGGAGCGTCAATGTCACGACGCAAAGCCAGGCTGTCTGTTGCAGAGAGAATCATCTGCATATACATAGACACTCCTCTTGACATTAAGCGTCGTGGGAAGGAATACTAATAGATAAGTATAGAGTAATGGAATGTATGTGATAGGGCAAAAAACTTTTTCATGAAATCTTTGAAAATTTCAAAATGAAATACGATATTCTGATTGATTTATTTCTGGTAAAAGGCTTCTGTCGTAGCTACTTACCATCCTACCGACAAAACCGTGCCGCCTAGCAGTTTAGCATTCCGGTACGATACCGTGTAGAAACCGATAACAAGGTGTATGTGTTTACAGAGGCATCTCTGGCCCTTGTGGCGCCCGTGTGCAACCAGTACCCTGGCGCCCTCTAGTCTAGTAGGAGCAGGGTCAAAATGGAATACTAACAGTTATATTTTCCAACGGAAATTCGGATGCAAATGGTGCAATTTTTAATGATGATTTTAAATGATGACGGCGTCGGCCATAACACGAGCGCAGGGTCTTTGAGAGCGCCGGCATCGACGCATTTTTGGAGGTGTCGCATTAGAGGGCTCTCGGCGCCCCCTTAGACCCGGCGCCCGTGTGCGCCGCACACCCTGCACACCCTGGTAAAGACGCCCCTGTGTGTTTAGTGATAAATAGTTTCCAACTTAGCCCACTTTTATCTTATACTTATAGGTACCACCACTTACTACCAGGTAAGATCGCAGTATTTGTGTCCTCAACTGGTAATGAAAAAAAAATGGTGTAAATGTTGGCCTAGGCCACTTGCCAGCCGCAATGTGTGATTGCTGACACACATGTTCTGATAACAATAGTATTATAGTAATTGCACAACTATCGCAACGTATAGGTAGGAGCTCTCTTAGTTAAGAGATGTCTAATCAAGTGATATCTACCTAATCAAGCTCGAATACATACCTAAACAAATGAGATGGGCATTGCCATAATTTGGTCAAAGAGATGTTACAGCCGATTCTATATGAAATACTACTTTACTTCAACTATGAGTCCATTAAAGTACCCCTTTAAATCTGGATAATGGTGATACCAGGCTTTTAAGCACGTGACGCACACCTGCGGGCCGCCGACCGGCATCGGTTGGCAGCGGCTGAAATTTTCATGGCCGGTGTATCGAGCGCGGGCGGGTGTGCGGGCACTGGGCAGGCCACAGCGCGCAGCCGCGCCGAGCCTTCCGCTCGCCTCGCCGCCACTCGCTCAGAGGCCTGCCCTCACAACAACAAACGCGCGCGATCCACCGCCCCGCTCCGACCTCTCACCTCAGTGCCGGTTGCGTGTGCAGTGCCACCACGTGAGCCGGTCCTCGGGGCCGATATGTGAATCAGTCTTTGTGTCTGCTCCCGCTGGAGACATGGCGCGTCATCGCGTAGCGCGCAAAATGAAATAGTAAGGTGAGTTCACCCTCGAATCCAAAGCTTTTTACTTTTATTTTCAAACACAAAACCCATTCGTTTAAAAAAAACGTACCAGAAACCTACTTTCTAAGCGAATAAAAGAGGCTTTACATAGCAGGTAGTTTGAAGGTTAACTTTTACAAATAGTCCTTGTTCATTCATAGGTATTATGTATGGTTACGTTGTATCTTGCTGGGAGCGGCCGATGTCTACGACGAAGCTCTACGAGTGCTGCAATCTGATTATGGCACACCCACTGAAATACAAGACACGTTCGAACTAATCTTTTGATGGCATAATAATTAAGAAAGTGATTAGTGGAAGGAATGCAAATGGAACTTCTTTGACGTAGTCACGCATAACGATGTTGACGTAGTAGATACACATAGCTTTCGTAGCGATTGCGTAGCAAGTAAAAATAGTAAAGGAATTCATTATTTTCATTTCTCTTTTTTCTGCACTTTTTCTTTTAGGTGTATTTTTATTTAGGTGATTATATAACGGTGATATGATTCAATTTCATAAACATGTTTTCTGCCTTGCATTTAATCATTTTTACTTAGCTACTGTGACTATATTCGATTTCTACGATCTAAGCGATGTATTCAGATCTAGGCCCAACCACTGGATATTTGCCCTACATTTCTCGAAATAGTGACACTAACTACTTATTCGATATATTGGCTTCTATTTTTATCAGTTTTGGTTAATAGAATGGTAAATAGTGAACTTAAACAAGACTATTTTCCTGAACTACTTTTTTTAGCTTGTGAGGACGTGTGCGATTTAATCATACTTGCGCTGTTACGGCTGATACGTGGAAATTCTTAATTTTTTATACAAATTTTAATTTAAGACATGAAATGACGTAGTAAGGCTATATATATATAAACTTTTGTTATCAAGGTCTGTTTCTGCTAGTAATAAAGACTGATGTTACGGAATTACTTGGAAGGTTTTGCCTGTTTTTTAATGAATACTAAATAGAACCGTTTAAGTAATTCTGTGTTTATAACAGTGAAATATGGGGTTGGGGGAAATCGCGTGACATTAGAGCTTGCTGCACGCAACGGCCATAATAAACCCATAATTTAGTTCACCATATAACCCGATCGACATTGTTACCCGTGGACATGTATGAAACCTTTATCAAGCAAGTCAAACAGGCAAGGGGTTAACTTCAGCGGTTTATAATTGTACGGGTAAACTGCGCCAGTAAAACGGACTGCGTGAGTATACTGTGGAAACCTTCACTGATTGTTCAAAACACTCCATAGTCTAATTTCATTATTCAACTAGCTGATGCCCGCAGCTTCACCCGCGTGGATTTAGGTTTTTAAAAACCCGTGGGAACTTTTGATTTTCCAGGACGAAAAGTAACCTATGCGTAGTAGCCCGTCCCCAGGACGCAAGGTATCTCTTACCTAAAAGTCCCGTGGGATCACCACAGTTTAGGATTGCAATTCCTTACAGCATCAGGGTTGAGGAGTTGGGTTCTCGATTTCAACGATAGTCGTTACTATATAGGTACCTCCAATATAAATTTATAACCGACAGTTTCTAAATCCTATCAACTTAGGTGATCAGTACTCTATCAATTAAAAAAAACTACGCAAATCGGTTCAGTAATCTCGGAGATTTCGGTATACATAGGTAGAAAAACACAACTGCTCCTTTTTTGAAAGTCGGTTAAAAAAGTAGCCTATTTTACTCCCTGATTACTGATACTCCCTCTACTTGCCTGTGAAAGTCCCGTCAAAATAAGTTCAGCCGTTCCCAAGATTAGCCCGTTCAAACAGACAGACAGACAGACATTTTAAAAACGTGTGATTCAGTTATGGTATAGTTCAAATAACCATATGAGCTTAATATGAGGTAGTTATTTCGAAATTACAGACAGACACTTCAATTTTATTTATTAGTAGTATAGATAACTTATCACACAATGATGGTAAGTGACAATGTAGTCTAATATGAAAGTCTAAGTAGGACTTCCAACACTGCGCTTTCTGGTGCGACGGCCGACGCCGCTATTCGCACCTTGGGAGTTGGGACCCCAACACCTATCGGTTTTTCGAACTTTGTGCCCTGCCCATTGCCACTTAAGCTTTGCAAGCCTCGGTTAGGTTACTCTAGTTCATCTACGGGTCTCCTGTTTTCTGATTTGATCACGTAGAGAAACTCCAAGGTCTCTCCATCTCCCGTTGAATGACTCTGAGCTTCCTCACGAGGCCCATCA
This sequence comes from Maniola hyperantus, assembly GCF_902806685.2. Lineage (NCBI taxonomy): Eukaryota > Metazoa > Arthropoda > Insecta > Lepidoptera > Nymphalidae > Maniola > Maniola hyperantus. The sequence goes on along the minus strand of NC_048536.1, from coordinate 14,180,814 downwards.
TCTATACCTTTGTCATCAATCATCACCTACCTACCTACCTGTCAGTACCTAATTAATCACATATTATTTTACATATAAAAAGTTTGAGAAACAGATTGAGAGATTTAATTAAAGAAAAACAAATTATGAAACTGAAGAGTTAATCCCAAATCCTAAATTGATTCAGTTACTCAGTAGGTAGTGGGTAGCCTTTACTTTTGTTTTACGACTACATTTTGCGAATAGAAATTAGGCTACTAAACTGGGGAGATGTCGTAAACAAAGCCATAAAGGGCGAACTGAAATCTTTTTACGGCGAAACTTATATTTGTTAACTTGAATATATTATAATACCATTTCGTTGTAGAGTCAGCTCTGTCCAAGGAGGAATTGAAGAGGAGATTAACAAACTTACAGTTCTCTTCAGATCTTGTCCTAAATCAACTTCGTCTTTTGCCCTAGTATTTTTTTAGTTGCGTATGTGCAACTATTTTGTATCGATAAAGTACTATATGTACTTCGAATTGAATTTTATATCTACTAGGTACTTAGTAAAATTTTGAAAATCTAAATGGGTACCTAGTATAAGCTTAACAATAAAATAAACGTGTTAAATATAATCATAATAACCATTATAATGTTCTTTTAATAAATGTTATCCACTTACCGTGTTTATTTTCATAGTATGTATTGTAAGGGTTCACCTATGAACTACTTATTACTACAAGGTTAAGAAATGTGTATTGATATTTTGCTGTATTAGAAATATTTTTTTCTAAATATGTTTTATAGAGATTTTTTAAACATGAATAGGAAGAGACGATGTTATCCAAAATGGATCACGGTAACATGTAAAAGCTCTGATATATTATCATCACTTCTCACGCTACTAAAATTAAGGGTCAACGCCCACTGGCGGCACTTCACGGCAGGGGATCCTTCGGCATCACTACATACAAGCGCATACTGACGGCAATATGCGCTTTCCGGTGTGAGGTCTCCATTTCAGCACCTTGGGACCCCAACCAGGGTACACATAGTGCCCTGCCCCTTACCACTTCAGCTTCGCAACCCGTTGGGCTATATCGGTTACGGCTCTCTCCATCGCCCGCTGTGTGACTCTGACCGTTCTTATGAGGCCTATAGTTATGAACATGTCCATGACCAACATGTAAAAGGGTTTTGTAATATTTCAGTTTTATCTGAATGGATTTCTTTTGCCTTTCACAAGTCAGTAAAACTTTTAAAAACATAGTTCATAACTGATGACTGGTTTCGTTTCCCCTTTGTAATAAACTGTGACGGAAAAGAGTTGCGTATGAAGTTATCGTAACACGCAAACTTTGAGTTACGTTACGTCTTACTTTAAAGTTTTTTATGTACCTACTTAAATGAATTATAGTGCAAAGTTACATTATACCATTTGTGATGTTACGGAAAATTAACGTTAACAAAAGTGCAAATTATTTTATTTTAATAAGTAGTGATAAAAGGTCGGTCATCGGTACTATTCATTCTCTAGATAGGTTAAGGATGGCCGTACTTACTTTTACAAAACTATGTTGAATGTTAAAATGCAAAAAAAATACAAATGGTAAAACTAAAGCAATGGTACTTAGTTTTAAAGAAACCTGAAAGTCCCATCCATCTGAAATTGAAAGATGCGTGTATAATATTGTCCCGAAAATGAAGTACCTGGGTAGGTATTTCACTTCGGATCTTAATCACCTACAAGAAATGAAATGCCGTATTAGCCAAGCTAAAATTATGTTTCAAAAGATGACCAAGACCCTGTGCAGCACCAAATCACAGCTCGAGCTGAGAAGTGCTATGTCTAGTCCACCCTCTTGTATGGCTGTGAAACTTGGGTTCTCAAAAACGAAGCAAATAACCGCCTAGCTTTCGAAATGTAGATCTACAGGAAAATGCTCAAGATATGATGGAACAGCTTTACACCGTGTTCGGTGTCTAAGGTACTGGAAATGGTCCATAAAAATGGAGAACTCATGTTCACTATAATACAAAGGAAGCTCGCTTTCTTTGAACATTTACAAAGAGTAGCCCAATTCTCATTTCCAAGATTAGTTTTGGAAGGAAGAATTGGAGTCAAAAGACCTCCAGGCCGCCGGCTGCCAAAGACGCAAATGGTTGGACGATGGGTGGACAGGGTTTAGTTACCCAAAGTTAAAAGGTTTTAAATAGAGAAGCTTTTTGCATGATGACCTCCAAACTTCATTTCGAAGAAGACACGCGGTGATGATGATGAAAAATGCTACTGTGAGTTGTGACTATTGGTGAAATCTATAGACCGCACTCAGACTTTGCTTAGACTTAAGACAGACTCGAAACGAGACAGATGTAGGTATATCTCTCACAAAAATCTGTCTCGTTTTAACTCAATCTTAAGTCTGAGCAAAGTCAAAGTGCGCTCTATAGATCTCAGCCTATGTAAAGTCCTACCAAAGTATCTGGTACTAGGCATGGGCTATTTTTATTCCGGAAAATCAAAGAGTTGCCACCTGATTTTTAAAAACCTAAATCTACGTGGACTAAGTAACGGGCATCATCTAATCAGCCATAAATTCGCCACTGATTAAATAGACTCTATATTAGGTAGCAAGTAAGATAACACGCCACGACATTTCGCTTTGGCTTCATTACACAGACGCGAAATTGCTTTACCTGTGCCTGCCCCCCAATTGTGTAAGAATAACCATTTCATGGCTATCGCAATCGTCAAGAAATTCTGCCCTTTGATTGGCTGTGAAAAAATGTAAACAGCGAATCAACCAATCAAAGGGCAGAATTTCTTGACGATTGCGATAGCCATGAAATGGTTATTCTTACACAATCGGGGGGCTGTTTCCATCCTTTATACAGTCAGTTACGACCTCTATGTGCATTTACTACTGATGCCGACTTTTATATCTACTGTGGTCTGTGTACCATCTGCTCGTAATTTTGTTCAGTACATACTTATTAGCTGCCTGGTAAGGGTGAAGTGAGGTTATAACCACATAGGTGTGCCGTCGCGTTAGTGCCAACGATCTCTGTTTGTGAATGGTCTATTATGCATGTGTAACGTGATAATATGTACCTAGGTACATCTATCTATACAAATATAATAAAGAGATAAAATTAGTTTATGTGTAATGAAACTACTCATCCGATTTCAAAATTTTGTAACTACCGTGACAAATAATGCAAAAAATTACTACCTCACTACCTATATTATAAATGTGAAAGTGTGTTTGATTGATTGTTTGTTTGTTGGTTTGTTCTTCAATCACGCCGCAACGAAGCAACGGATTGACGTGACTTTTTGCATAGGTATAGTTAAAAACCTGGAGAGTAAGATAGGCTATTTTTATCCCGGAAAATTAAGCAGTTTCCTTCCCACGGGATTTTAGAAAACCTAAATTCACGCAGATGAAATCGTAGGCATCAGCTAGTTTCAATATAAGTTGTAATTATTGTGACAATATTATATTCTTTGTAGTACACCGAACCAATTTTATTTCGAAGACGATAAGTTTAAGTGATACAAGGTACTGAAATGAATAAATAATGATCGTTAAGTAAAGAATAAATCACAGGAATAAATAGTACTAATTTACCTGTGATTTATTCCATGAAACTGAAAAAGACTGTTTGGTTCGTCCTCATTTTATATTCGTTACAATGAAATTGTTTTTCCAGAGCTTCAATCAAGATAGTTGTTTAATTAATCAAAGTAAGTTCTCGCTGTTTGATTTCCTTTTCGGAACATGAAATTGAGTTTTATCAGATTATTTCGTCGGTGCTCGCTCGAATAATCACTGCTATTTGATAAAGATAGTGAGTGTTCCCGTTGCGTTTTTATTTTAGCGCTGGAATAAAATTAAAACTTATCCTGGTATAAAATTTTTACATTTTCCGATTGATTTTATATCAATACAAAATGATGTATTATACACGCGACACGACAGGTCGAGATGGTAATCGGGGAGGGAACGCCCCGCACACCTGCACAGCCTCCGCGCTAACCCGCTGCGGGCGAGCGCGGGTGACGTGTGGGTGTGCGGGGTGTCCCCCCGCCATATACACCGATTGCCATCTCGAACTGTCGCGGACTTTATATAGCATATTAAAAATAAAAATAAGTTAACATAGTAGACTTAATATCTTTTTAGACTTTGACGGTATTAGGTATGCTTTATACATAAGTGGCCGATGCCGAAGCGTGTGGAAACGCAGCACAGATATATGATTTTAATCTTCTATATAGACTGAATGGGTTTATTTACAAAAATAAGGTAGACGTGGCATGCCATTAGGTACGCTGATTGACACCATGATATCATACTAAACATAAGTCTAAGAAGGTCTAAAGGTACACTTACACGGGCTATTGAATAACGCTACTACAGGCAATTTAGTCAATTATGACGTCACGACCACATGAAGCAATTTGCGGCAATACCAAACATTTTCAGCAATGTCACTATTGTATATTCTGTGGCAATGTTATGCGAAATACTTTGTCTAATACGACATAATATTTTGTCCCATCTCCACATTGACGCGCGCCATTTCTGTGACCCCCGTTCCCACTTGTCCCGTTTGTCGTTTGTCGCTTGATGTTCCAGCGTACATTTTGACACAAAATCGGTTTCCGACAAGTGTGAATAGCTTCATATACTTGTCGGAGAACAGGAGGATGGCTGACAATTATTATTCATCTTTAGCCGACATCAGGAGGTAGTAATTAATAAGTAGGTACTTTAATCCATGTTCTTTACAAATAGTTCTCAGTAACGTATCGCACATGGAAACCATCAACGTAACACAACCAGATCACCCTAACCTAACCCTACCTATGGTCGCCTCCAACCACCCCTCACAGCGACCCCTCACCTCACTCTAAACTAGCTAACCTAAGCTAAACATTACATCGTGTGATTAGGGCGCAATTGCTATTGCAACCTCTCAATCAAGTCACGACCTATTCCGTTATCTAATCATCTCAAGGTAATCAATCACAACTTCATGAACGCTCTTAAAAGGATCATTGCATCGACTCTCTTACGATCTAAACCAGATCTTATAATTGACTTCTCATTACTAATTCAGAATATCGCAATAGCTCTACCTTCTCCACTCTGTGCACATCTGCATACAGAACACCATAGCATCGTGCGCCACCACTACTATCCACCCAAATAAGCGATCACAACAGAAACCAGGTAGAATGTAAGCTATTCGATCTCATGGGCAACTCATTGTCTAATCCATTTCAACATTACACGAGAGTCATCAATGATCCTTTACCAACCGGGTTATACGATTCTAAAGCGGGTACCTACTATCAAAGTTAACTTCAAGTTACTATCGCACTAAACTATCACTTCAAACTAATCATTATCTCAACTGCCGGTATATTTCCAATTACACTCTAAATCACTAGCGTCTGCAGAAATAACCTTAACGGATGTCCTTATAATAATCTATCCACTGAGCCAAACGTTAACTCACGAATTACTCTAATATTCACCAATAATTAGTATTCCATATTCGTCAAACAACTACGCGAACATTATTAATAGTGCTTTGCAGACAAAGTCACCGGATGGCACTAGATGTTACGATTTAACACAATGTACATTAGCATCGAACAATTACTGTTCTAACTATATCACAATCACCGAATTAAATATCACGATTAAGAAACTACCTACCTATCTCAAAGAATAATAATTAGCTAAGCTATAATCTGATACCTACTTAATTAATTTAATGCGAGAGAAAATTGTGAACCACAACAAATGCGTGCGTGTCAAAGTCCAACTCTGACAACTAAAATAAAGATGGCTACCTTCCGTAGAGTAAAGCTCATACGTTTCTTTTCACGGTGTCTACAGACAGTAAGAACTCTTTCAATATCGACCCTCCAATACGGCCATTCTGACATGCGACCGTCCTCGGGCGCTAGTATGTATCAAGCACAAACATTTTATAAACGTCAGAACATCCGCTCGTTCATCCTGACAATCAGCACAAGCACACAAACCACATATTCTGTAGCATGCATATCACAACCATTACAAATAAAACAAGCATGACACAACCAAAGCATAGCCCAACTGTATTGTTGTTGTTGTAACTGTAACTGTACACACTGCACCATTTGCCATAATAGACTCACCGCTCATAATTATGTCTCATAAAACCCGAACTCCAGCAGTACCCCGCTACTGATCCTATCACCTGTTCCAAATACCCACCACACTATACACCAAGCTAACTCCCCTCAGCTGAAACGGCCACGCCGCCGTCCATCCATTATCGGAACAGCCACCTCGCCGTTTATCATCTAAATGGCCACCTCGCCTTTTAGATAACCCCCTTTTTTTTTCAAAACAGCCACCTCGCCGTTTATCATCTAAATGGCCACCTCGCCTTTTAGACAACCCCCTTTTTTTTTCAAAACAGCCACCTCGCCGTTTATCATCTAAATGGCCACCTCGCCGTTTAGACAACCCATTTTTATAAATCAAATATTCTTTAACGTCGCAATAGCACTTTTCCAAAAGCAATTCACTAAGCTCTTCCTTATACACATCCAAACTCATCCTTTTGAGGTCAATCGGCAGCTTATTGTTCATTTTTTTTTTTACAGCCATAGCGCAAACGCTTTTAATGCATGTACCACTGTGACATTCTGAAATGCATAGCTCGTGCGTGCATCCAACCGACCCACTCATCCTTACCTCATAATCTCGTTGGAAATATTTTTGACATCTCCTAATAAATACGCCCATATCCTCTATGCTCATACATCGCAGTGGAAGGACCCCCACGCATACACAAATTCGTCCAATTCAGCACACACACCTTGCACCCTCAAATTAGAGTTCTTGTCGCAAATTATTCCCAAAAACTTTAACTCATCAACCCTCTCCATCGTCGCATGATCATGAACTGCATCATTTTAGTTTTATTTAAGCGCACTTCCAAGTCATTATTACTAATTCAATTAATTATCCTCCAAAGCGCCGTTCAATTCCCATTCCTACGTTCCTTCAACATTATTCTATCATCTGCAAACAATACACAACGAACAATGGTCGCTATCGTAATGTCACCAATACAAGTTACAAAAAGAAAACAAATATTCCGGCGAATTTAAAAACCTCCTCCGTTTTTGAAGTCAGTTCAAACGGAAGGATTCTAATACACCACACATACCATACACTCTGAGGTACCCCCCGCTTATCACATTCCAGTAGAGATTCGTACACCCTTTGGTATTATTTTTCATTCTAGCAATCCCAGCGCACATTTTCAGTCCATTCAAATACGACTCTATCCATTCATAAGCTCTTCTTGCAACACCATATCCATCTAATTTATCCAATAATATTTTATGATTCACAAAGTCAAAAGCCTTAGTCACATCCAGAAAAATAATAGCAATAGGTACCCTGTCATTCAGGCTATCATTATCTATTCCACTTAAACAGAAACAATCCTCGACAGTGGAGCTGTCATTGCAAAAACCAAATCGTTCATCCACGAGCACACCATTGGCATTGAATTTTTTTGAGACGTTTCACCATTACCTTTCCAATCATTCCCGCTAATATTGGCACCAATGTTATAGGACGGTGCCACATCAATCGCCTTTTTTTTTTGAACACGGGCTACAGGAATGGTAACTATAGAAATTTTTAAGTTGCTAGGGAAAACCCCTTATTCAAACGACTGATTCACTCTGTCTGCAAATACACTGCATAGGCGAATAGCGCACTCCTCTACAGAGCCAGTCCTCATCTCATCTTAGCCCAGCTTCAGTGTCACTCCGTGACTCTATTATACCAAAAATCCCTTCAGTCAACCATACCGTTTTATTATTACAATTATCCATTATCACCTTGTTAGAGGGTAAACACAGCACATAGAAAAGTTATACAACATCATGAAAGGAATCAAATGCCTCGCCGACGCTTTCCGAATATTCGAAAATGTAAGGGACAAGATAAATTTCATGAATAAAATTATTTCGCATTATCCCCGTTGTAGTCCCTCCCATATTAAGACCATGCAGACCTATATCGCACTTTTTTTTTCAACCCTTACTGCCAAAGCCCAAGTAGCATCATGATCTGAGAGTGCTAGATAGTCAATCTCAGCAGCTGAAAACATCAGACCACTAGCTATTAAATTAGATGACAACCGTGCTGGGACATCACACTCCCAATGCTATAACCATTTAGTAAGGAAACCAAGTAGTTTGGAACCCTCGTAGCTTTAGCTCCAAGCTTACGCAATTCACCATCACCACCATACCACATAACTCCTACAACTGACAGTCAAAATTGTAAATTAACTAAACTTAACTATTTTGAATAAATGATTCGAGTTTGAGTTTAACTCCATTAAATCACGGCCACTTTCACCACTCCTTAGCGCATCTCTACACAAAATAATCCTTTTTTATTTCTCTTTTTATTCAAAATACACAAAAGTAAATCAAGCTTTTCAAGAAAGACCACGTGTGGGTATTAAAATTGAAAACATGTCTTGCACAAATAAAAAAAAAAAAAAAAAAAATCTTGTAACTTTTTTTTTTTTTTTTTTAAACAAAGCTAGTGTTGCAATGATTTTCGAAAATGTGGGCATAAATCGTGTATCCCACTTCTGATGTCGGAGAACAGGAGGATGGCTGACAATTATTATTCATCTTTAGCCGACATCAGGAGGTAGTAATTAATAAGTAGGTACTTTAATCCATGTTCTTTACAAATAGTTCTCAGTAACGTATCGCACATGGAAACCATCAACGTAACACAACCAGATCACCCTAACCTAACCCTACCTATGGTCGCCTCCAACCACCCCTCACAGCGACCCCTCACCTCACTCTAAACTAGCTAACCTAAGCTAAACATTACATCGTGTGATTAGGGCGCAATTGCTATTGCAACCTCTCAATCAAGTCACGACCTATTCCGTTATCTAATCATCTCAAGGTAATCAATCACAACTTCATGAACGCTCTTAAAAGGATCATTGCATCGACTCTCTTACGATCTAAACCAGATCTTATAATTGACTTCTCATTACTAATTCAGAATATCGCAATAGCTCTACCTTCTCCACTCTGTGCACATCTGCATACAGAACACCATAGCATCGTGCGCCACCACTACTATCCACCCAAATAAGCGATCACAACAGAAACCAGGTAGAATGTAAGCTATTCGATCTCATGGGCAACTCATTGTCTAATCCATTTCAACATTACACGAGAGTCATCAATGATCCTTTACCAACCGGGTTATACGATTCTAAAGCGGGTACCTACTATCAAAGTTAACTTCAAGTTACTATCGCACTAAACTATCACTTCAAACTAATCATTATCTCAACTGCCGGTATATCTCCAATTACACTCTAAATCACTAGCGTCTGCAGAAATAACCTTAACGGATGTCCTTATAATAATCTATCCACTGAGCCAAACGTTAACTCACGAATTACTCTAATATTCACCAATAATTAGTATTCCATATTCGTCAAACAACTACGCGAACATTATTAATAGTGCTTTGCAGACAAAGTCACCGGATGGCACTAGATGTTACGATTTAACACAATGTACATTAGCATCGAACAATTACTGTTCTAACTATATCACAATCACCGAATTAAATATCACGATTAAGAAACTACCTACCTATCTCAAAGAATAATAATTAGCTAAGCTACAATCTGATACCTACTTAATTAATTTAATGCGAGAGAAAATTGTGAACCACAACAAATGCGTGCGTGTCAAAGTCCAACTCTGACAACTAAAATAAAGATGGCTACCTTCCGTAGAGTAAAGCTCATACGTTTCTTTTCACGGTGTCTACAGACAGTAAGAACTCTTTCAATATCGACCCTCCAATATACTTAAAATGTTCTGCCACTGGAACATCCGATTTAAATCCGGGCCCGACAAATGACAAGTGGGAACGGAGGGGTAGCCGTGTTTTACTTACGACAAAAGTGACCATTTCAGCCATCCAAGCTTTTCGTTAATTTCTCTGGAGAATTATTTTCATTCAGAAATTCTATTTCGATACACAGTATAGAAAACATACGTTCGGCTTTTTCCGGTATTCCCAGATAAATGTTGTATTTCCTTAGAGAATTGAAATACATAATACAGAAAATCCTTTTTACTTTTATACTATGATCTTGTATATAAATAATAATGTAATAAAAACTAAATTTTCTAAGGAGTAGAGTTGTATGTAATAAGACACTAGTTACTAATTAGGTGATATATGTGTGGTGATGATAATGTGATCTAAGCTACATATTATCCCAGGAAAACAAAGGAATTGTAGTCCGTACAAAATGACTTCTAATGCGCTATTTTAACTAAGTATATGTAGTAGTAGTATATAAATGACTAAAATCGTCCTTTTGACATGACAATTGACACATAAAGTTAAAACAGCGCGTGAGAAGTCATTTTGTAAGAACTATAATTCCTTTGTTTTCCATTTTTTTTAAATTAGCGCGATTAGGCGAACCGAATCCAGCTTTACAAAAATAAAGCTTTGTACAAAGCCGCACTGTTTGCAATTTGCATAAAATGCTTTTAAGAAATGGAAAATAATTTTCTACAACAAAGAAAATGAAGGTGCAACTTCGAGAATGATGTTAACCGTTCCGAGTCGGATTGCCCCAAGTCCCGAGCTCGCTTCGCTCGCTCTTGATGGTGGGAGCGGGGGGGGGGGATGAGAGAGACCCCCCACCATAGTGGTGGTATCTTCTCGTCGACCGGGGCCCGTCGACGGAGCGCCGCTTCGCGGGGCTCCTTTTTTCTGGGTGGTAAAAAAAGAAATAACCCACGAAGGGAATGGCGTGGTCTGTAAGACCCCGCCATCCCCTTCTAACCTTACCGTTCCGAGTCGGAGTGCCCCAAGTCCCGAGCTCGCTTCACTCGCTCTTGATGGTGGGAACGGGGGGGAGGAAAGATACCCCCCACCATAGTGGTGGTCTCTTCTCGTCGACCGGGGCCCGTCGACGGAGCGCCGCTTCGCGGGGCTCCTTTTTTCTGGGTGGTAAAAAAAGAAATAACCCACGAAGGGAATGGCGTGGTCTGTAAGACCCCGCCATCCCCTTCTAACCTAACCGTTCGGAGTCAGAGTCCCGAGCTCGCTTCGCTCGCTCTTGATGGTGGGAGCGGGGGGGGAGGAAAGAGACCCCCCATTATAGTAAGCGGTCTCTACCGTCGGCCCAGTCGACATATAAATGATTTGGTGAATTCTTAAACTATTTATCAAACAGTTCATTTTATCAAACAATTCATTTTATAAAAAAAAAAAAGTGCGATATGTTGTTTTACAATAATTAGTACAACACGATTAAGAAATCAATTGTTTGTCAAATGGTATTTTATGAAATAACAATTTGTCTGGTAATTTGTTTTATCAAGTGAATTATTTGTAGAAACATAAGTTTTATAACGATCATAATATGATTCATAATTTTGCCAGAATTTGTTTGGGGAATGAAACTTTGTCATTTGTTTTTTGTCAATTGATCGGTCACCAAGAATAATACATTTTTCTGCATAAAAGTGTATAAGGTTACAGAGTTAGAAGGTACATTAATATTTGTAGCAATGTCGTAGCTTCGTAGTACCACCGTAGCCCTGCTCCGTCCATGTCCCATTGACCTAGTTCCCCGGCCTTGAACCCTGGCCCCGGGCTCCCGTGACGTCACGTTTTCATAGATGTCATTTTAACTACATCGCCAGTGGCCGACAGTGGATGTTGTTCATTAATGCAGGTTTCGTAATGAGATCTTTTGGTATCATAAAATATCTTAAAAAAACATAATTTTCTACGGCTTTGTCATCCTTTGTGTTTTTATCATGTTTTTATTGAAGAGATTTTGCGGAGAAAAATATTTGACCCAAAGGTCTGGGGCGTCAATATTTATAATACCTTTATTTAAAACTAGCTGATGCCCACGATTTCGTACGCGTGGATTTAGGTTTTTAAAAATCCCGTGAGAACTCTTTGATTTTCCGGGATAAAAAGTAGCCTATGTCCTTCCCCGGGATGCAAGCTATCGCTGTACCGAATTTCGTCAAAATCGGTTGAACGGATGGGCTGTGAAAGTCTAGCAAAGTCTGCCGCAGACAGACAGACAGACACACTTTCGCATTTATAATATTAGTATGGATATACCAAAGCAATTACGAAGCTAAAAATTAAAAGTAAGTAGGTATATTTTGGGTAAAACAAGCTGCTTATAAGTAACCGAGTAAAATATACGACAAAGTAGACAGTTATTAACTTGTATCACTTATAATTTTTTTTGCAATTACAAAAGTACATTTGCAGTTGGAGATAATTTAGCAACAAAATAATTACACGTAACCTTCCAAGGTACGGAACCCTCGCGTCGGTGCGTCAGCCAAGGTTTCTGTCCATATAGAATATTGTCCATAAAATTTCTTTCTACTCTTTCAAAATTAAATATTCATTGTCAGATACAATAAAGTCTGCCGGCTGTACATTCTCGATAAGCGGATACAAAGCGGACGTATCGGCATTTTTAAATTAAATTTGTACCTTCTTTCCGGAATTCCTATAATTACATATTTCTGTACTTGACGTGTTGGTGGATGGTTCTGATATTCATCGTGACTCGATACTTTTACTCATCCGAGGCGTTAAGATTGCCTGTCATCATCAGTTGTGTTAGCTACTCTCTTAATGTAAGGTTACCCAGCATGTTCGGCCATTGCGCTCGACTGAAAATAAGTACATTTTTGAACTAGCAAACCCGCCGCGGCTTCGCTCGCTTTGAAAATCGGCGAGGAGTAGGCATCTCAAAAATCCCGAAATAAGTTTTCATTTTTGATCGAAAACCTAACTTTAACATTATAACTTGAAAAAGACAGACATTCATACAAACTTTCAACCAGTTTTTAACCTCCTAAGAAGTGAAGTTTCACATAATCATAAAAGAAATATTATTTCTTGGTTTTTAACCGAAAGCCTAAATTGCAATGTTCGTTATTTTTCAAGTCAACTTGAAAAATAACGAACTTTCATACCCTACCATAACCCGCTTAGTGATGGAATTTCCAAAATCATTTCTTAATTATTAGTGACTATAAGTACGTCATAAAAGGACCGTACTTACTGTCGAAATTTCAAGTTTCTAACCCCAGCGGTTCAGACTGTGTGTTGATGGATTCCGGAGTGGACTTACCTATATTTAATTTAATTTAATCAAATAAAAGACAATTTAATTGGTTAATAATATTTGCATGTCCACCTTGTAGCAAAAGCTGGGTTTTCTTCCTATTTCTATCAGATCTATTATGGATCTATTAGAAAAATGTTCAGTTGGTTAAAGTTCTAAAAATATTTGATTTTTTGGATTAAGTAACATACAGCTACCTGGACTATACATTTTAATAAAAACTTATTTTGAAAAAGTTTTAATTTTCTCATTGTATCAGGTCATTAGGTATTCAATAATAGAGAATACATTTTTCATCGGAATATCTGTAGAGGGAATTTGTTTTCCGATTCAGTGGCCTGCTTCATCGATGACTAGTCAAGCTGAACATGATTAACACATTCATCTGCTCAACTTTGTTTGGGAAGGTAGCTTTACTGTAATATTTTACCTGTGTACTTACCTGTTATTATTGAGACGTTTTAGCAATTTCAGTATAGGTAATATGATTAATCATCGTTGGATTTTTTAAATTGTGAGATAAGCTTGTGTTTGACGATAATCACGACGTCTGACTTTTGAGAACCAGGGCAATGATGAGGTCTAGGCTGGAGCGCGCTTGCCTAGAAGATGCCAATTCACTATTTCCTTGAAGGTATTCAAGTCTTACTTCACAGGAAACACGGATGCAAACGAAGCGCTTGTCGGAATTCGAGTTTATTTGAATAAAAAGTCTTTACATTTCTATCTTGAAAGCAATCTCACTCTAGAATCCGGTAATACTTAATTATCTACTTTTAATATATAAGTAAAAGGAAAAGGTGACTGACTGACTGATCTATCAACGCACAGCTCAAACTACTGAACGGATCGGGCTGAAATTTGGCATGCAGATAGCTATTAAGACGTAGCCATCCGTTAAGAAAGGATTTATGAAAACTCAACCCCTAAGGTGGTTAAATAGGGGGTAGAAATTTGTGCAGTCTATGCGGACGAAGTCGCGAACATAAGCTAGTACTAAATAAGAATTTCACGGAAAATTCAAGCTTCCACGAATGTTACTCTGTTAAACATAATAAAGCCATTCATTATATTAGGTAAGTATGTTACGATAAACATTACACACACAAAGGTTTCGCAACTAAGGTGTAAAATTAAATTAATACCTATTTTGCTGATGAAATATGAGGCTATAAACAACGCTTTTAGATGCTAAAACGGTAACTATACTCCTATGGGCATACCCCGTTTGAGAAATACGCAATGCATGTCGGCAACATAATGTGGAAGCTTAGCAAGGATGCGAGAAGCCTGCTTGGCGCCACGCCAGACTATCCGTCTATTTTAGCTTATCAATGTGAAATGTTCTCTGCGATAAATAAACTTGGCAAATTTTTAATCAAATAGGAAAAACTGTATACAGGTAAGTAAGATTACGTAGTATCTGATAGCAAGGTAACGTGTCTAGTCAGACAGAGTTCAAACTGCTGTTCAACTCCCATGCGAAAGTGGTAAATATTGTCTTGGACTGTAGGAATAAAATGATGTGATTTTTTGTATAGCGGTAGTTTATGGGGCGAGAATTCATTATTGAAGAGAATAATTTAAAAAATCATTATCTGTTATTCATTGGCTTTTGCTGGTATACTTACCCAGTAGTGTGCACAGGGTATGAAACCTGGTTAGATATTGGAGCCCTCTTTAGTAGCAGATCATTATGAAAAATACGCACTGAACTATATATTTCATCTAGGCGTGCATCTAGGGTAAGCAACGTTTTTATGCCTTTGTGACCAGATATTTGATAAAATATGAAAAAATACTCAGTATGCCAATAAGTATTTTTCATATTTTATCAAATTAGAAGCTCCTCTTGGTATTTGAGACCACAACGGCACAGTTCTCTAGTAAGTAGGTATACTTATTCTTTTTTCATCGAACTCATTCTTGCTTCAACTAAAGTTTTAAGTCATCATCTTATTATGATATTATATAATATATTTTACAAAAAATATAAAGAAAGAAAGATACATATCTTCTGCAATTGGTATTTTAATAGAAAATAAAAATTCTTATCTAACTCTGCATATAGTGGCGTCACAAAAAGTTAGCAAGCAGAGCCTGATTGGCGCCTCGCCAGGCTATCCGGTCTATTTTTAGCTTATCATAGTAAAATATTTTCTGCAATAAATTGTAACGTAACTATTTTTTACCTACTTTCCTGTAGTATCAATAGAGTTAACAATAAAAGTGGATATTAATAAGTAGATAGGTAGGTACCTACTTCTTTATTTTTATGGAGTCATAAAAGTCGTATCGTAGTTAAATTAGCGTAATTGCCACTTAATTTTTTTTCGAACAAGTAGTATTAATATAACTAAGTCTTTGTTAAGCTAAAACTCTCATAATTTTTTTTACTTCTTTTTGTCTTCTATATCGATGATAGTGATAACAGATATTTTCGTCTCTAAGTCTCATCTTGTCTACATCATGACCATCATCATCGTTGTCGTCAACCGATAGACTTCCACTGCTGGACATATCACATAGGTAGTTAACTCATAGGTCTCTTAGGGACTTCCAGACGCCACGTTCTTGTGCCGCTGTTGTCATATCTGTAGTGATTCATTTAATAAAATATTTATTGATAAGTCTGAACGATAATGTTTACGTAAACTTACATCGGACCGCAGTGCGGACATTTTGCCGGCTACGCTCAGGAATACATCAATTCGTTGTCAATAACTTCGTAACATTATATTCCCTCCTAAATGTCCCCCAATAGGTATTCATCGTCCGTAACTGCCTTTATTGTATGAATATTTATGATTCTTAATACATACTATTTTGGCGGTGGGGAAGCAATTGGCTCTGTTACAAAAAGTTCTGAAAGCTTTATTTTAGCGCTTTGCCAATAGAATACTTAATAATGGAAAAAAAACCATAAACGATTTTTCGCTATTTTTAAATGATAACGATAAATTTTAAAAGCCAACGCAAGACTACAATCTTTTCTGAATGGTAAAAGGTAATTATGTGACAATGCTGTTGAAGACATGAATGCGCTAATATATGGCAGGGCTGTTTACTTGATTTTTACGCTATATCATACTGGAACGTTAAATTGTTTGGTAACGTTACAATATATTTATTGAATACAAGACGGCGCCCGCACCATGAAGGTGCGTGGAATTTAAGTTTTTAGTAATCCCGTGGGATAAAAAGTAGCCTACATCCGTCGCCGGGATGCAAGCTGTACCATATTTACCCAAAATCAGTTAAGCGGATGGGCCGTGAAAGGTAGCGGTAGACAGACAGTTGAGAGATGATAGAAGGAGAGACACGCTTCGGCATTTATAATATATATGGAAATGGAAACAAATTTTCCTAGAGCCATAGCAGACACGATGCTTTTAACATCAGCAATCAGCTATTGAAGCTGCATCGTGTTTTGACGTCTTTCTGCGTTCGACCGCAATATTGAAATCACGCGTTTCAGCGATTGTTTCGATGCAGAATCGCGTTCTGACGATTTGCTGCGTTCGATCGCTGTATTGAAATTGATTGTTTTAGCGTTTGGACGCGGCATCGAGCTTCTGAAAATTTATTTAATCACTACAACAGCTGTAACGCATAGCGTGCTTCAAACGCGGCATTGAGCTTCTGAAAAACAACTAGGTAAGTCGCCGAACGTTGGTGAGAAAAGTATATCATGTCTGCTATGGCCCTAATGCTAGATATTATAAATGAAAATATCTCTATAGATAAACCGCGCTCCAGCTATATCATTGAATCAAATTAAATCGCCGTGAGCTTTTACTGCTTTTACCGAGCTTTTACATACCAACGAATCGTATTTTAATTCATCGGTTCATTTCGCTTTCAATTCTTTTTTACAAAATGTTCGACGGAATATTGCGGCTGTGTTTTCTAGTAATCATCGTGGTATTTTGACAAGTCTACTATTTTAAAAATTACCCGATAAGTTTTTCAATACTGAATCGTGAACACGCATAAAGAAAGTACTTAGGGTTCCAAAGTCATGCTAGTTGCTAAAAACTTTGACGGTCACTATTTCGTATAAAAAACTGTCAATAAACCTATACGGGAGTGGTGGGCAGGCTCGACCGTACCCAGTATTTCGGGGACCTACATGGCAAAGTCATTACAGAGTCGTAGTGGTCGTCATTTAGCACAAGATCAAAGGCGTCGTTGTACTACTGTATTTCTTCTTCTACTGTGAATAAACTAAGTATGTATATATTAAGCTATACGATAGCATGCCGCGCAGGTTTCACTAAAAGCTTTTTAACATCATCGTTTTCTTCAAGTAATTAGGGTTGGACGGTGAAATATATTTCCGTGGAATGGCCAAAACTTCCGGAACGCGAGTTCTGGCGGGGCAAAAATAGCCCATTTCCGTTCCTTGCCGCTATCATATCATATCATAATATTGGACTTTTGAACATGGAAAAGGTTTTGGCTCTAGGAAATAGGTATCTTCTGTTTAGATAATTTAGATAGGTACTTAAATTGTAATTATACGTGGATTTAAAAACTTTTGATGGTCAAATCGTGTATGCATCTAATGCCTTTTTAACTTCTGAATAGCTACATATTAATTCAAATTCCCATCTCACAGAAATATAAGGTTCATAATTATTATGGGTTGCCTGATAGAGATCACTTTTAGTTTTAAGTATACACAAAAGGTGACTTATGTGTATATTTAACCTAATATTGTAAACTTTTTGACTGTCAATTTGTTGAATTGGTAAGACAATAATGTAAACTTAAAACTGAAGATACGAGGGTTCCAAACGCGCCACTTATATAATAATTATGCCCTATGTAATTGTCTTTTCTTGTTGCAATAAAGTGTTAAATTAAATAAATAAATGACTAACATAATCTCTATCTCTTCTATAATATAAAAACGAGTCACTAAATGTGTTGCTCATCGCAAATTTCGAGAACAACTGAATCGATTTCGCTAATTCTTTTTTTATAATATTCCTTGAAGTACGAGGATGGTTCTTACGGAGAGAAAAATTTAAACAATTTGAATCGACTGTTAGGCGGAACGAAGTTCGCCAGGGCAGCTAGTAAATAATAAAAAACAGTGTTTATAAACAAAAGCTATAATAGTATGGGTTGAAATAAACTCTACTAAGGCTAACCGAGGTAGCGGTTTTGTTAGCATGCCAAGGAAAGTTGGTAAACTTAGAGCACCTTGTAACTTGAACTCATTAGGCGAATAAGCGAAAGCAGCACTGGCGGTCGATGTACCGTGTATTATACTATACTTAAATCGTGGTGATACCATGAGATTTTTAAAGAATCATGCGTTCAAATGTTTTTACGAAATTTGGTACTGAGATATCTTGCATCACAGGGACGGGCTACTACGGATAGGTTACTTTTCGTCCTGGAAAATCAAAAATTCCCACGAGATTTTTAAAAACTTACAAACCAAAAAAGTTCACGCGGGCGAAGCCGCAGGGATCAGTTTGTATCTAATAACACGAAACATGCAAAGATATTGAGAATCTGCAATACTATAAATGGTTACTTTATATGATTTGATATAGACAAGTGCCTACGAGAACATACTACTACCTACTAGGTGCATTATACATACTAGATATTATAATTATTCTAAAATAATTTTTGAAATGAATTTCAAACAAGTAACAGCATTAAATATGCGGTGAAAGCTAATTAATCACCTCTTAATATATTAATGTATGCTTTATGATGTAAATTTTATTTTATTTTATTGTAATTTTTTAAATGTGTTTATGGGTTTTATGCCTGACAATAAAAAACTATTATTATTATTATTATTATTATTAAATGTGGGTGGGTTAAATAGAGTATCTACTTACTGGTTTTTTGTTCTTAAGTTATAAGGTCTAAGAACTGTATGTACTTACTTAGGTCACGAACTTCCATACTGCTTGACTGTGCTAGGCCTGGAAGTCGATGGACTCATAAATTGGACCGCGCCCAGGTGCTACGAGCCTCCGCAAATTGCTGTTTCTTGTAAACTCCATTTATTTGTTGTTATTTATGCCTTCGTATTTTTGTCCTTTTTATTTTTGGCGCAAAACACAAAACCTTATTTTCGAAGTCTAAAAACGGGAAAACGACTGAAAATGATCACCAAAAAAATACCTGTAAAATAATTATCGCAACTAAGTACTTCAGATCATTATACTTTTCAATATTCTGTAGAGGTAGTGCACGTGTATGTGTATGGAACAATCGCTCCAGATAAAAACTTGTAAACAAGGTTCAGAATGATGAGTAAAGCTAGATTGAAAATTGGTTGCTGTCATTCCGATTCAGTTCTACAAGTACAAAAAAGAATTAGCGATCGTCGTTTGTTCACAGCTAATATAGGTACTTAGGTCTTGTGTGGGGATTTTCAACACTCCAATGTTTTGTTCCACTTTTCTCCAGCGGCGATTTCTATAGAAGATTGATTTTTTGCCTGTTCTCCAACAATCAGTAGAGCAATGTCGGTTACTCCGAGTCCGGAGAAAACGGATCTTCCATGTACTTACTTTTTTCAATAATAAAGAATGTTATTTTGTTGCAGAGTATCAGGCGACCCCCGGCATGAGGTCGGGGGAGGGCGAGGGCTCGGAGCTGGCGGAGTTCGGCGCGCGCTGGCCGCCGCCCTACGCGCAGGGCTACGGCTGGCGCTCCGCCACGCCGCAGCACCCGCCCGCGCACCATCTCGCGCGCCACTCGCGCTCTCAGCAGGTGACAACTGACAACACAATACTTTCAATTCTGAAATGGTTTGAGGACTTTTTGCTGTCCAAATTAAATAAAGATACAATTTAAGGTTCTGATTCATATAAAGCTGGCTTGTATGTACGGTGGTGTTAATGATATACATATATCTCGTCGTAGGCAGTTTCTCTCTGACGTCTTTGAACTAAAGCGCGTCATACGGGCGAACATGCTCTGAAGTCGGCCTATTTGTAGACAATCTTGGCTACAAATGGGCTTATACTTGAGTACAAACATGGTAATTAAAAGAAACGAAACCTGTAACTTCACTTGATAAAAGAATCGATAACCAAATTAAATGCTTACAGACAATTAGCTAAGTACAATGTCTTGGTATTAAGCAAGGGATTTTTATATTATGACTGTAACTAAATTAAAAATATTATATTATTTGTATTATAATCTGTAAAATACGTAATTTATAATTATAATGTGATACCGACCAATGCCTAAATAAACACTAACATCTATATTGAACCTAATAAGTTGAAATCCCTTTCCTAAAAGGGAAGAGGTTATTTTAAAAGTATGTTGGATACGACCAGTGGTTGCAGGACAACCGCCACACCAGCTACGAGGCGGAGGACGCGCGCGCTCGGGCGCGGGGCGGCGTGTACTACTCTCCGCCCGGCACTTCCTACACCATTGTGGAAAGACCTGCCTCCTCACATGGTCATCATGCGCCTTATTCGCAGCACCACTACCCGGGGAAACTCTCCCGGACACCCTACCTTGGTTCTTCTACGATAGCTAACAGTGCAGGTTTGTGGAAGTTGCAGCCTACGTTGGGTTTCAGGTCATCAGCTACAAGTCCGAGGAAGTACGGGTGCGTGTGGCGTGTACCATTCACCGCCTGGCATTTCCGACACCATTCTGATTTCTGGACCTACACATTCCTACAACATCGTACGCCTCCTCACATGGTCATCATGTGTCTTATTCGCCCACCACTACCCAGGAAAACTCTCCCGGACTTGCTACCTTGGTTTACCAACGATAGCTAACAGTGTAGACTCGTAGAAGGTTCCTTACAAGACCATCATGCACTTATTCGTAGCACCACTACCCAAAAACACTCTTCATACGTTGGTTCTTCTACGATATCTGAGAATTGTCATGAGTTACCTGTACTATCAATATTGAAAACAATTCTTTTGTCATCTTTTTTTTACCACCAATTTATAATATGATGACCAGACGTTGATTTTAAACTTTTAATTAAATTTTGTAAGCTATTCTAAAGTTAATCTAAACATAGCAATCTGAAATTCAATAAGTATCATTAGAGAAAATTGTGTGGACTCATTGAGAAAGATGTAGCGTCGTTAAACATTACCGTAACCTGAAAAGGAACTAGAAAATCCGTTCTAAAACACAAAAGAGTGTACGTTACGCGGTATAACAATACGACCATGCCTCTGCAGAAATTATACACTTTTCTAGACTCGTAAGTACTTGCGCTTCGTAAGGTTGCTATAAAAACTTTTTTCCTGAATTGATGAAACTCGAGTTTTATTAGATAAATACGGGACCCATGTGAGGTTAAGGTTCAAGGAAAATATTACGAGTAAATTGGGTATGCTTATATATGACCGTTTTACGTGCGGTATTATGTATTTCTTTCTTCCGTGTAGGCGTTTCATATCCTCTATCCGTTTAATATAGCTACGTGGGAAAATAATATGGAAAAATAACGTGGCTATTTTTTTGATTGCGTTTTGTTGTTTATTAGGTTTTTGCAAAATTATTAGAAAAGCTTACTACTGTACCTTGGTACGCACCACAAGAGTCGGAAAACATGGCATTGACTCCACAAGTTTGGTCTTCATAGAATGGTCTAATCCCAGGTCACTTGAAACCTTTTAGATTTACGTTAGTAATTATTGCTGTCAATCAATTTCCGACCTAAAAATGAGGATGATATCATATTCGTCAAATTTAATTATTATTGTATTCTATTCATAGACTGTTCAGAAAATGTACTGTATATACCTACCTAGCCCAATACCTGTACACTGGTAGTATTATGTATTCTGTGCCTTCATCATTCTTTTGTGGTGCGTATATATATTAATATTTACTTAAGTATGTACATTTTAGTAGATACTATTGTATAACTTAAACTGGATTTCACTTAAAATTAAGAAATTCCTCTATTTATACAGGAGCAACCAGTCTGCGCAACAGTACAAACCACCTGAGCGCAAATGGCAAGAAACGGCCTATATCGCCAGAGCAGGTTCTCCGGTTGTTCGGGCAAGGGGGAGCGGCGGCGCTGGGCAAGGCACTGCCGCCTTCACATCCACCAGCTCCGCTGCCAGCCCCTCTACCCGCACCTTTACCCGCGAGGCGGCACTCACCAGCCAGCAGTCCAAGCAGCACAACGCATCATGTGAGTTTACGGATAAGGATTACCATATCACTGGAGCAAGTTCTATGGTTGTTCGGGCAAGCAGGAGCGGCGGCGCCGGGCAAGGCCCTGTCGCCTTCTCACCACTAGCGCTGCTGCCAGCTCCTCTACCACCACCTTTACCCGCGAGGCAATTTTTTTTTTAACAAAGATTTTTTGTCATTGAGAAAAGGACTTTTTGGTAAGGACCTTTTGTGAAAAGGACATTATAAGAAAGAACATTTTGTGAGCCTGTATACTCATGATTGGTTATGATTATGCCTACTGCGTGGCATGCGACAAAGGGCATTGCCGTGATCGGTTGACTCAAAGTTACGGAGTTACAACCTAATTGCAGACGCGTGCAGTAGAGTATACGTCCACCACAGTACACATTTCGACGCTATAACGGTTAACGAAGCGTACGGAATATTTGGCTATGCTTTGTCGATAACTGATTGAGGCTAGGTACTTAGGTATTGTTAATCAAATTGCGTGCTAAGACATAAACTCTATTTTTTCATGTCCAATTGTAACGTTATTATTCAAACACTATAATATATGCTAAATAGTTCATGAATACCTAATAATGCTAGTCCCAAACATTTTGTTTATCATGAAAACATTATGTTTTTCTTTGTAACCTGTACTTAGTAAGTAATGGGTTCTAAAATAGTAGGACGTGCGAACATAGTCTGTAGGGGCCGTCATGTGTAAATAATTTGAGGCGAGCTGCCTCAGTCGATAGTACTGAGTTATTCATGCCCCGCGCGACCAACGTTTACAAGAGAAGTCCGAGAATGCTATAGCATTCATAGGTAGGTAAGTATACTTACTCATCTTCTAATAACCGTGTTCTTAGGAAAACATTTGCTAGAACTGAAAGTTGATGTTGCATTCCCAAGGGCTCTTTTTAGGTAGGTAATAGTTAATAATATGGTTGGCGGTTGTTTGGATTGGAAGAATGTACCTATTGAGTTGCTAAGTTGCTATGTCGTAAGTTAAGATTTTAAGTAGGTACTTACCAAAACTCAGACAATTGTATTTTACAAAGTGAAAACAATAAGAAGAGAATTAGAGCCTCAATAGCTCAATCGGTATTGGAGTGGATTGAAAACCGAAAGGTCGACGACGGTTCAAACCCCACCCGTTGCGCTATTGTCGTAGCTACTCCTAGCACAAGCCTGACGCTTAATTGGAGAGGAAAGGGGAATATTAGTCATTTAACATGGCTAATATTCTTTAAAAAGAAAATTAATACGTATGCTTGTGTGTGAGACACATACGCGTAGCGACACAGATTACTTACAATAGGTACGCGACCGAAAGTAATGTACATCGACATTAAGAAGGAGATAGCATATTTGTAGAGCGTTGCCTCTGTTGTTGAGACTGACAAAACGTCATATAGATATGAGTGACAGAGACAACACTCTACAAATCCGAAATATCATTCTAAAGGCCGATGTACATTATTTTGTGCCGCGTACTGTAGGTACATAATTAATATTGGCGCGGGGTTTATGCACCTTTTGTCACCTCCGAGGTGTGCTTAAAAAAAACGGTTTAGTGCTAGGCGGATTTGCACATGAAGGGTTCCGTATCATCGTACAAGAAATAACACTTTTTATTTGTTTTTAATTTGCATGGTGGCGATTTTGAATTTTTTATTATTTGCTCTTAAGTATATCAGCAATAGAAATACACACTGTGTGAAAATTTCAACTCTCTACCTATTACCGATCATGAGATACAGTACGCTGACAGATGGATAGACGGAGACTTAGTAATAGGGTCCCGTTGGCACCCTTCGGGTTTGTAACCCTAAAAATCGTGATCTGTTCTCAAGGTTGGTACACGTATAGATGACCACGCTTAGATTGCAGTAAAGAGCAGCTTGCAACCCTTTATCGCCTTCAAGGTATTTTAAATAGACATAATTTTCGATCAATATCAATATCAATCAAGTGTAATAATTATTCATCGAAGTCAAACACAGTTTTTAAGGATCCGTACCCAAAGATTAAAATGGTACTAAGACCCCGCTGTCCGTCCGTCTGTCACCAGGCTGTATCTCATGAACCGTGATAGTTAGATAGTTGAAATTTTTACAGATGATCTATGTTGCCGCTATAATAACAAATACAAAAAAATTGAATAAAATAAATATTTAGGGGCCTCCCATACAACAAACGTGATTTTTTTTGCTAGTTTTTATAGTTAATGGTACGGAACCCTTTGTGCGCGAGTCCGACTCGCACTTGGCCAGTTTGTATGAGCATGTGACGATACGAAATGGGGGCGTGTCTCGATAAGTCACATACATAATAATAATATGTCACGCTACGAGTAGGTATGTGCCATGGATACAGCAAAAGCAAACGCCATCGTCTACCATCGTCAGTTGACGGTCAGCTACTGGAGAATACACTTCTGTCAAGTGTTTTTTTATTATGAACCTTAATTTTATAGTTAAGAATCAGTTTCTTATTTATTTCATAAGAACGCTGTATGACTGTCGCTAAATTTTCCGCTAAGGAATAGATTTTTGCTTTGTTAAGCTGCCACAGCTATTTCAAATTCAAGCTACTTATTTCGAATGTGCTTTTTATTTCAACCTTGTTTAAAAATAAAGGCATTTTCTTTGCATTAGGATCGATAAACAGTCTAAATAATACCAACTGGAACCAGATATAAAACAGTGCGTGATGTGCCTGTGTTTCGGGCGGTTAAGTAAAGTGGTGTGCCCCGTTCCGTTTCCAAATTGGATTCTAACGGAAGTTATGAGGTAATAAATTATTTAATTCCGTCACGAATTTTCCGTTTCTACCAGTGAATTGGACTAATACAAGAACACTGGAAGAGGTGTGCCATACGAAGTTATAGTTTTTTTGTGTCGATTCGGAGCGCCCCGCCGAGCGTACCGTGAATTAAAATTGACACTTTGTAACAAATAGCCCTCGTGTTGATAAGATGTTAATAGATGTCTCATTACTAACATTTTGTCAACTTCAGTAGGTAATTATGACAAGGATCTGATATTCGGCGCGCCGCTTCGCGTTCGTTCGCGTCAAGATCGCTCACGTATGCTGCGTAAACGCCCTAAAGTTACTCATGTGCCCGGTTAAGGCACATCGCGCTGCTACGGGCGCACGGAACAGACGCGTGAGATTTCGCACCGCTATCTACTCGTACGCCTACATAGAGTGCCTTAAAAATTACCGTCAGTTAATATAAATTACAATGTTCCCTTCCGTCGCGTCACTAAGGCGGGCACTGAAAAGCAACCTGACCAAATTAGTTTACAAAATCACAGCAATTATACGGTCTGAGATTTCCTGTAAGATGGTGGGGAACCATTAGTATGATTCGCATTTAACCGGTTTTTATTAAAAAAACAGTTTTAAACATGTTTCAAACAAAAAAATGTTTTTAAACTGTTTTTTTCAACCCTGCCTACGAGTACGTAGAAGTTTTGCGCTGTTTATTTTGGTAGCAATAAACGTTTAGCAGTTCCAGTTACAGCTCACATAATATGAGTACGACTTAACAAAGGCCGTGAAATTCTTGTGAGTTGACAGGCGCCAGGCGGCCAACCTCTGTGATTGATGAAGTTAGTCCTAACTGCAAACTTGTTGATCAAAGTGGTGTGAAGTTAATCCGTATTAGCTAGGCTGGGCTTATGATTGATATCATTCGCGTTAATATGCTTGAAGTTCATTTGCTCCTTTTTCGAAAAAAAGTTTCCTAACCGAACTTTTACCAATTTTTTTTCGCTTTGCCCTCGCTGTCTATTTTCAAGTCCTTTTACCAATATTGCCCGTAACTGATTGCAATAAGGCCGCCTCTACATGCCTTACTTTATGTAACTTAGTTTCTCTTCACTTTTATTTTTTTCTTCCATCAGCTTCAAGATGTATCTCGTGTATACAAACTCACGCGGACGGAGTTGCAGGCATCAGCTAGAAAACATAATTTGAGAAAGCAAGCAATTGCAAGTTATCATTGTAGCTAGAGACAAAATAATGCGAATAGGTTCCTATCTTTGCTTTTTACTATTGAGTTAAATATACTCGTGTAAAGGCCTGTTACAAGCAATGATTGTAAGTTAAAATAAAAGTCAAACAAATTACTGCACGAATTTCACAAAATTCAAATTAAGGACGGAAAACATTTACGGAAAGAGCCTTTAAAAACCGGAACTTATTGCGCTGTTTTAGACGTCGCTCGGTGCCAGATAGCAATTTTCTCACCCCGATATTGTTTGCTGTTTTCTTTGAAAATAAATTTAGAAGAGCTCCTAAAAACTCGTTTTGTGGCAATTGAGGTTTCCTGCGATAATATTGGAAAAGATTTTAACTTGTGATAAAGGAAAGACAAAAGTCATTACTTTTTCTGTATTTTTTTTCAAACTTGAGACGGAATTTTTACTTAATTTAACAAAACGCTACAAGCTACAACGTTATTACTTAAAATATTTTAATCATCCACGCGGCTTCAGTCAGGATTGCTTAAGAATAAAGAATGCTGTAAGACTTATATTTAGAGTGTTTCAGTAAATAGATTTTTCAATATCCAATTTTATTGCGCTGTTTCAAATACAGGTGCTAAAAAGCAATTTCCGTTCTTCAATATTGTTTGCGCTCTCCTTTGGAAAATGGATTTAAAAGTGCTTCAACTATAAGTAAGTAGTTCTTCAATGCACGTTTGGGTCACGAGTGTCATCGACGAAAAATAGTAATCATTAACAAGAATCATCAACCCATCTCGCCCTCTCAGTAATAAGAATGAGAAGCGTTTGGCGATAGTTTAGCACGCTGGCTAAGTGAGGATTGGCAGACTTCACCACCTTTCAGAATATAATGGAGAAATCTCAGGCATGCAGGTTTCCTCAGATTACATAATTGTTTAAAACCCACATTACTCCGAAGAGTTAAAAATGCGTGCCCGTGTTCGAACCCCAGTCGGCTCGACTAGGAGTATGACGTCCTACCCACTAGTCCTTTAAAGATAGGTATTTTTTAATTAATGGATAAGTTATAAAAATTGTATTTCGTAACGGCACTAGCCATAATTTTAAAACCCGAATTTTTGTATTTAAGTATATTTCATAGTGAGGACAAAAAGTCTTCGTACATTGGCAACGATTGCAAATATTGTTGCAAAACGCTATTCTCTATCGTCAATATTGTCTGTTTTCTTGTCGATTTCCTTGGAATGTAAAGTTTCTGTTTAAATGGACTGCTTGTTTAAATATATTTCAGCCGCAACTTGTAAATGTAAACAATAAAGATACAATGAGTTTGTTTTGGCTTCTGAAGCTACTCATGTTAAAATTAAATACGCTTATTTGAAAGCTCTATGTAACACTCTACTGCTTTCAATGATGTCATGTCTACGGAGTTGATAATAATGGGTAATATTACACAACTCATAGTAATCTAGTAGGTACAGTACACTCTAGTAACTACACTACACGGCAGAAATATATACACCTCGAACTTTAGAAAAAGATAATTTCGGCAGCTTCGACTTCGAAGAGCGTCATCTTTGCCGTTGAGACTAACTGCAAGTCATCAACAAAACGTCACATAGGTATGAGTAAGAGACGATGAAGCTGAAGCTGCTGAGTAAGTATATCTTCCTAAAGCTCATTGTGTAATAATATTTACTGCTGAAATATAGTGTTGTAAGAGGAGAACCTGATTGAATGCCCGAAACATTCGAGAAAGATATCTTTATTTTACTAATATCGCGTCATTGTTCCTAGGCAATCTATCGAGGCGATCGGGAGAGGGAGCGGCCGTACTCATCGGGGGGAGCGCCGCCGCCACCGGTGGAGCCCTCCACGCGCACCGTCACCATGAGCAGGGATCCCGCAGATTCGCACGGCTTCGGCATCTGCGTCAAGGGCGGGAAGGAAGCAGGTCACTTACACTTACACAAGGCTATGACATCAGTCGTACCTACTCGTCAGAGAGAGCGCCGCTGTCGCGGTCCCATCAGTGAAACCCGCCACGCGCATTGTCGTCATGATCAGGGACCCTGCAGACTTGTACGGCTTCGGCGTTTGCGTGAAAGGCGGGAAGGAAACATCTCACTTATACTTACAGAGGGCTATGAAATCGACTCGTCATCATTAAGCAGATACACCGCAGACTTGTAGAGCTTTGGAATCTGTGTCAAATTAGGCGAGAAGGTCACATATACTCAAACTAAGCTATCGTTCGTACTCACCATAACCACATAACCAGGGAGTCAGAGACCGCTCCATAGATAATTTTCCGTTACCAGTGGACTCCTCAGACTAGCACGGCTTCAATAATAAGTTTAATATGCTATACGCTCCGCAAATTCTTTTCGAACAGGGTGTGGCTAGCTTTTAAATCTTTTAGCATTTGAACAGGTTAATATACAAAATTAACAGGAGCGAATGTTTAAAATAATGTTTGCATAAATATTTACCATCAGTTTTGCCATTTGTTGATAGTAGGTACGTAACGGAGCTTCAGATACCGAATATCGATTCACATGAGCTGTAGGTATAAATAGAAGTCGGCTGGTCGTAGAGCTCTCTTATCTGCGATCAAGGCTCTCTCAATGGATTAGCTATCTCTTGGCCTATCTTATTGCAAGCCCGCTGTCTCATGTTTTCCGGAATTAGCATTGTTATAATTATTATTATTATAAAGTTAGCGATAATATAGCTTCTGGTACGATGTTGCGTTCTTAGTAACAATGTACTTATGTATTTCTATTAATGTAAAACATCAGTACTCTTATTATGAATGCGAAAGTGTGTTTGTTTGTTGGTTTGTCCTTGGATCACGGTGCAACGGATTGACGTGATTTTTTGCGTGGGTATAGATAAAGACCTGGAGAGTGACATAGGCTACTTTTTATCCCGGAAAATCAAAGATTTCCCACGGGATTTTAAAAAAAACCTAATTCCACGCGGACAAAGCCGCGGGCATCAGCGAGTATTAAATACTTATCGATTAATAAATTAATCAATATTCCACTTGACAGCTTCGTTATTTTATAAGATCGCATTCAAGCTGTTATAATAATATAATATTGATGAAGAATAAAACATACTTAATATTGTAAGGTTAATCCAAACATTCCAAACATGCTCTATAAAAGCACTAAAATGTACAAAAGCGATGAAATAAAGGTTCTTTTACGAGTGATTAAACCCTCCACAAAAAAGAAGTCTTTAGCTGTTAATGTTCCAAACTCCTAAACAAGAAGCTACTAGCTAGCAGGAATTACAATAGTTTCAAATACGTTTCCTTTCACGTACTAACAATTATTTGTTTCAAGTTTCAACAGTGAAAACATATGACAACTATTCCTATCGTTTTCGTTCATCACTAGGAAATACTGAAATGTTTTCTTAGAGTGATTCCAACAAATTTAATAGTATTAAAGAGAACTATTATACATAGACCACAGTGTTAATATTTTCAACTAGCTTATGCTCGCGACTTCGTCCGCGTGGACTACACAAATTTCAAACCCCTATTTCACCCCATTAGGGTTGAATTTTCAAAAATCCTTTCTTAGCGGATGCCTACGTCATAATAGCTACCTGCATGCCAAATTTCAGCACGATCCGTCCAGTAGTTTGAGCTGTACGTTGATAGATCAGTCAGTCACCTTTTCCTTTTACACAGGGTTACAGGAAAATAGGACACGATCCCGTTAAGGGGTACAGGACATTAGCTATCAAACGACCCCTAAAGTGCTTATGCAAAAGTGTATCATTTTCGAGTTATTAATTTTTTTATTTTTTTTTAGGTAAAGGGGTGTTTGCCACTTTATAAATTAGTAAAAAAAAGAAACAATGTATTTCATCAGATTTTTTTTATTTCTTGCTAGTGCATATCCTTGTTAATAATAAACAGTTATAAAGCAAGAAAAATCTTCAAGCATTTTAAAAGTACAGCCCAAAAACTGTAAAAGTTTTCGATTTTTAAATTTAATACTTTGAATAACTTGCAAATTTTCTGTAAAAATTACTATGGCACTTATCCTGCGGATTATTTTAAAAACATCTACGTTTTGTTGGCTATCCATTGGTACAAAAAGATTACAAAAAAAAAACCATAAAATCAAGAAAAAATTACACAACAAAGAGACCAGAGAAAATTTCAACAAATGCTATTGCCAAAGAATTAAATCAGAATCAATGTAAAAACGAGTTTAATGCAAAATGGTTAAAGATTATTTTTCAATGAGGTCAAAAGGTAATATAAAATCAGTCAAGTGCGAGTCGGGCTCGCACACGAAGGGTTCCGTACCATCGTACAAGAAATAACACTTTTTATTTTATTTTTATTTTTATGGCGGCCATTTTGTAATTTTTAGTATTTGTTGTTATAGCGGCAATAAAAATACACATTCTGTACAAATTTCAAGTCTCTACCTATAAGGGTTCACGAGATACAGTCCACTGACAGACAAATGGACGGCCGGATGGACGGACGGACGGTCGGACGAACATGACATTTTCACGGAATGTGTATTTCTTTTGCTGCTATAATAACAAATACTAAAAATTACAAAATGGCCGCCATGAAAATTAAAAAAAATTAAAAAGTGTTATTTCTTGTACGATGGTACGGAACCCTTCGTGTGCGAGCCCAACTCGCACTTGACTGATTTTATTTTACCTTTTGACCCCATTGAAAAATAATCTTTAACGATTTTGCATTAAACTCGTTTTTACATTGATTCTGATTTAATTCTTTGGCAATAGCATTTGTTGAAATTTTCTACCTGGTCTCTTTGTTGTGTAATTTTTTCTTGATTTTATGGTTTTTTTTTGTAATCTTTTTGTACCAATGAATAGCCAACAAAACGTAGATGTTTTTAAAATAATCCGCAGGATAAGTGCCATAGTAATTTTTACAGAAAATTTGCAAGTTATTCAAAGTATTAAATTTAAAAATCGAAAACTTTTACAGTTTTTGGGCTGTACTTTTAAAATGCTTGAAGATTTTTCTTGTTTTATAACTGTTTATTATTAACAAGGATATGCACTAGCAAGAAATAAAAATAAATCTGATGAAATACATTGTTTCTTTTTTTTACTAATTTATAAAGTGGAAAACACCCCTTTACCTAAAAAATAAATAAAAAAATGAATAACTCGAAAACGATACACTTTCGCATAAGCACTTTAGGGGTCGTTTGATAGCTTATGTCCTGTACTATAACCCCCTAACGGGATCGTGTCCTCTTTTCCTGTAACCCTGTATATTTAGATGACATAGGTACATATTATAGGATAAGTATATCATATAATATGTTTATAAGTTAGTCGACTATTATTTTTAGTTATAACTTGTAAAGCCTACTTAGCTGTGACAGTTATCCTTTTAACTTAGTTAACTTTGAGACTTCACCGATCAAGATTTTGTCGCTAAAAGGGTTATTTCATGTACAGTGTAACACTTAAATGCCTTTTAAACCCTTAGTTATCAACAGTTGTAATTTGTTGAACAGGAGTAGGTGTGTACATATCGCGAGTGGAGGAAGGCTCGGTGGCGGAGCGCGCAGGACTCCGGCCCGGGGACTCCATCCTGCAGGTCAACGGGACGCCGTTCTCGGGCATTTCACACGAGGATGCTCTTAAAGTGAGTGCTCAGACAGTTTTATTTCTTCAACTAGGGGGATGTTATTCATATAGTACAAGAGCGCGGTGCATCCTCTAAACGGGCTCTATCTGACTGGAGTCAAGAGACACGCTTTTTATTTATCATTCAGGAGAATTGGCGCTTTCCTTGAAAAACACTATTAGTTCCAAACATGGTCCAAACTTACTAACTTATTGTAGTAACTAACTGTAAGTTTCAAGTCTTTTGGAAATGGTTTCTTCAGGCGATACATAACAATAAAGCCCATCGATGTAGATACACAATAGACAATTTCACATGTACCTATAATAAAGTCCCTTTGAATTGAACTCCTACCAGGAAAAAACCTTTTATTGTTGTTGAGTGATTAACGCTTGAAAAGTGCATGTTTTAGCATAGTTAGGACAAGAGCTATTTTCCTCATTTCCATTTATCATTTAATCAAGAGGATTGACATATTTGGGGCACAAGTCGCTGCGGGTCGGAAATGAAACCCGGACACTAAAATGACGCTTTTCATTTCCGTGACTCGCTCGGTTCCTGTCGGAAAACTTATATTAAATAATGTCACGTCAAGACATGCTAATTACTTCCTGGCTCAGCTAAATCTGATATGAATTATGATAGGCAATAACGACTTATGATAGGCCATGATATAGACCGTACTAATGAATAAAAATCCTTATGAAAGCAAGTGATAATTCATTGCTTAATACAAACATAACTCCAAAAAGTTAGAGGTGCGTGCCCGGGACCGAACTCTTGGGAGGAGACCGACGTCTTAACCACTAGGCTACCACCGCTTCATGGCAATGTGCTATGAAGAATTCATAGATACATTAGCTTATGCTCGCGACTTTGTTCGCGTGGATTACTCAAATTTCAAACCCCTGTTCTATCCCCCTATGGGTTGAATTTTCAAAAATCCTTTCTTAGTGGGTGTCTGCGTTATAATAGCTATCTGCATGCCAAATTTCAGCCCGATCCGTCCAGTAGTTAGAGCTGTGCGTTGATAGAGCAGTCAGTCAGTCAGTCAATTAACTTTTCCTTTTATATATTTAGATAGAAGAAAAGTAGCTGCCAAAACCACCACACAATACGTGCGGCTCGTGCTAAGTTCATCATTCGCATTTGTTTTCAAATAAAAAACGCTACCACATCGTACGGATTGCATCTGTATTCTGTAATATAATGTGATGTGACCACCATTATGCATCATCCAAACCTGAGAATATTCAGAGCTTCAATAGCTCAACGGTTATTACGCTTAGTTGGAGGGGAAACGGGAATATTATTCATGATTAGCATGGCCAATATTCTTTAAAAAAAACCTGTGACTACGAACGAGTACGTCAACAGCGCGGTAATCGCCTCCCCACGATATTATATTTTAATAGCGTATTCACATTACGCGATCACTACTACTGGTTCGCGTCGTGGACGCTCTCGCATAGCATCCTGCATCCCGCGTTCATGACGCGCAGGTGTGACCGTAACTTTAAGAACATTCTGTATTAAACTTTATTAGATTCTGTGTTAGGGGATATGTGAGAGCCATAAAACCTAAGGCCAGGCGTGAGACCTTCCTTCCGTAATTCCTTACGATATCGCCTGATTTACGGCGTCGCCGTCGGCTTAGGGTGAGCATTCTGTATATTATGAAGGTGAATCGCCCGACTTGCTATTCCTTGCGGATTACATTTAGGTAAGTTGGTATATTGTTTGTAAGTTGCGATGTAGTTCTGCAGAACTTAATACCCTTCCAGTACCTAACTACCTTCTAACACTTGTAAAAGTTTATAATTTATAGTTTTTTTTGCAACAAGTCGGTAGGATTAACTGATCAGTTATAACTTGTGTCGGATGGACAAAGTCGCACCATAGGGGTTTCATTTTTTTCATTTTGGACGGTCCCCTAAATAAGAAAAACTGAGATGAACAATATACAAATGTATCGTTTTGTCCGTTCCAAATGAAAGTTAGAGTACAGTTCTTTTTTGCCAGGTGCTTACAGTTTGTTTTGAAAAATACTCGACGATTGCACGTGCCTTTGCTGAGAGAACCGACGGATAGAGGAAGTTTGATGTATTGTCTATGCGCTGTTAATCAAGCGAGAGTATTATATAGCCTGGACTAGTATTCATATGTATGCCTGCATGTAAATCCTATATCCATACTAATATTATGAATGCGGAAGTGTGTCTGTAGTCTGTCAGAGTGCTAGCTATTCATGGCCCATGCGTTGAACCGATAGCATTTTAGTGTATGGACTGAAATCCAAAAGATCAGGGTTGAATCTGAGAACTTAGTTAATTTGCACGTAAACAATGTGCCACATTGGTGCATACAACTTTATATTATACTTACATACTAAATTAATAAAGACGCAATCTTCCTTTATTACTCATTTTAGCGCAGAAAGTTTTTGTTAGAGGAATTGCTAAAGTTAGAATAAGTCCGCCTACTCTTTCGTTTTGTGCTTCAATACCTACTCCAAGTAAACAACAGAGAAACAATAAGTAAGTTATTCCTAGCGTGTCTGCCCTAAGGCTGTATAAAATTAAAGCGCCGTAGGTACGTTGTATATCTATTTATTTTACTTGAAACAACCTTTATCAAAACTACATTTTGAAAATTAAATGGATGGAATGGCTTAGGTTTATAGACTTTGATGTTAATATTTAGGATAGTTTATTTTTCTGGAATCATTTTTGTCGATATTGCTTCATAGCTCCGTCCAATCCGAATTAATATTTCACAATTTTATAAGTTTAACGGGTGTGTCTGTGTGTTGGTCTGTGGCATCGTAGCTCCCAAACGGATAAACTGATTTTGATTTCGTTTTTTGTTTGTTTGAAAGGTTGAAAAACTTAACCGAGAGAGAACTTAGTAATGATTCAATAAAATCTGTTCAGCCCCATGAAGATATGCATGCTGCGCCTTAAAGTAGGAATGGCGCGTTGTCATCGCACCGCGTTGCCGTCGCACTTTACGTGTGTCCAAACTTCAAATCCTCAAACATCAAAATATTCAAAAATTTCCGTAGCTTCGAATTTTCTATTGTACCTACTTGATTACGAAAGCTTTGATAATAATAAGCGAAACTTTTAGATGCTTCAGGCAAAAGGAAGGGGCATTTCTTTCAATATAACAGTTATGTCGAAAGGAAAGCTTATATGTATATACCTAATTCATGCAGAGATGGCGAAAACTCATCGATATTGCACTTTAAATATTCATGTAATCTACTTCTGCGCGCTTCACATAGAGATATGGTAATTTAAGAGTGTGACTGACATCTAGGAATTCCACTAGCATTTTTTCTGCTTTCAAATTGTCCCTTGGAACCTAAAAGAATAATGAAATGAAGATCTTATCTACTTATTATATTTTAACCTTTTTGTGTGTGAACCATTTTTACTTTATATTGTGTGCTATGTATTAAATAATTAGTAGTATTATTAAATATCTGTGTTCGAAACCCTCCAATTTATTTTGTGCTGTATTTTCTACACATATTCTGGATAGTATTCCTATTCAAAACTATGAACATTTTAGTCATAAATTTGACTTGATGTTCAAGCCAATATTTTAGCGTTGAACATTTTTAACGGAACGCATAAACGAACAAGTTGAAATAGCAATTTTTCCAAAGGTTTTTTAAATCTCGTTATTGTAATAATATGGCCTGGAATTCTATTGTGTTATGAAAATGTTTTTTTGCAAGAGAATCCTCTCTAGCCTTCGTTCCTATAAAAGCTGAAGTTGAGAGTTTAGTTTGTTATGAAAAAAAATTGTCTGGTACAATGTATGAGCCTTGCCTTTGTCGAGGGAATAGTGGAACTGTAATGCATTGTCTACTCGCCTTTAATCAAGCGAGAGTGAAGTGCTGTAAGCCTAAACTACTATAGACTATATTCCTTATAGCATAGATGAGAGAACTGCTTTGTTGTTTTAGTGCCTAGCCTGTTCGGCTACGGACATAAGCTCTTGTGTTCCAGTCTCCTTAGAGAGCATGTAAAACACTTATGCTTAGGTGAGTACTGAATAGGTATCTTGAACTTGAAATCTAAATAATCATAAAATAAAAATAAAAGTCCTGACTTACTGACTGAATCATTAACAGCTCATACTCTTGGTCCTAGAAAGCTAAAATTTTGTACAAAGGTTCCGCGTATAACGTAAGTAAGGAACAAAGTCGGAATTTTCGAAATTTTCACGGGACAGGGAATAAAAAGAATTTATGTTTTTGCCAAGCAAAGCCGCGGGAGGTCGCTATTACTGTAATATAACTACTTGCCACTAAATTAGTCTAAACGGTCATCCATTCAACATGTTACAAGCATGGTTTCATATTGATTAACTAGCGCAAATATTTGATATGCCTACTCTACTAAGTAGGTCACACATGCCTAAATTCCATTTTATGTAAGTGACATCGGAATTAGGATCCAATTGATCGTACATCCACATTGTGATATTGCAGCGATATACGAAATTCCATCTTCTACAATAATGTCAAGGATTTCAGAGATTAGCTTTAGATTTGCGGGCCGAATTTCAGGAATGTTGCAGTTCTATTGTCAGTGAAATGCAGTTGTGTTCGTAGTACAAGCACGTACCGCCATTTCTATCGCAATGTTTTACAAGATGTAATGTGGCTGCCAACGGCCCTGGCATGGTTTTGAAATTTATCTAAACTGCACAAGCTTTCTATAATATTTCCTCTTGGATCTAGATTTCCTAACAGGTTACCAGAGTCCGCTTCTTATTCATTTTCGGAAAAGCTTAGAGCCTGGTATCCACTCAAGTTAGATTTTTGAAAAATGAAGGGATAATTTTTATTATCAATTGATTGGTCTGCTAACTAATCTAATATTCTATCTCTATGTCTGCTCAAGACATCTCCGCCCGTATCCGCTTTAGTGGATGCCGAGCTTTATAAAGGTTCTTCGCGTTTGATGTCATTTCCGATCGCAAAATTAATTAAAATTACATTCATAAAACAGTATTTTGACGACTTCCTGGCGCAGTGGTGAGCGCTGTAGTCTTACAAGTCGGAGGTCTCGGGTTCGATTCCCAGCATAAATGCCCAATTCAGGAGTTTATGATTTCTAACTTGTCTCTTGGTCTGGTCTAGTGGGAGGCTTCGGCCGTGACTTTTATTCCGGAAAAAGAGTTCCCACGGGATATTTGAAATTAAATTCACGCAGTTGAAGTCGCGGGCATCAGCTAGTACAGTATAAATTACAGTATTACGTCTTTAGGAACCGTATTTTCTCGGGCTCCGATTTAACTAGTGTACAAGAACTCTTAGAGACTTACATTCTTCTGTTCTAACTTTTCACGAACGATATATAAGCCCATATCAAGTACATACTACCTTACCTTACTACCATACGTAATACTGTCTAAGAATATAGAAAAAGTAATTTGCCATAAAAAATTAATAACAAAACACTAAGTAGTTATAGCCCCAAAAAATCTGGATTCACAGAAGATACTGTAGCATAACAATTTACAGAGTGAAGACCAATTTTGGGGATCAACTCTCAAGTAGTCACTTAGAAAAATGCTCCTTCTTATATTGCATTGCTTGTACTTACATATAAACGTTTCTTTCTCGATTTCTTTATCATAGCAGTCTATTGCATGTCAGCTTTGTTCACAGATGCTAAAATCCTGCCGGCAGTTGACGATGGTGGTGCGAACAGCTGGCGCGCTCGTAGGCAGAGCGTCATGTTCGTGGATGGATCGGTATGGAAGACCAGCGTCACCGCCGCCCCAACGGCCGATACGGTCTGCTTCGAAAGATCGTTCAATACGAAGGGTAAGTAAGAAGTTCGATCTAAATCTAAATAACAAAAACTGCAGCAAAACCCCTTGGACCTAGAAAATTAAATGTGCCCTTTTTCTTTTATAATGAGAATAATAAAAAAGATTATGATAAATCTTTTAGATCGCTAAAATTATAGAAATTCGTTTGTCTTACCTGACTCACAATTCTAAAATGGGGTAGACTCAATATATCTACTACCGCATTAGGTAATTTCATACTTCTGAATTCGGATTTTTTTGCGAATATCTATCACACCTATTCATATTTTATCTCCTCTATGTTTTTGTTTGTTAAAAAGTGTATAAATCGTTCCAATGACAGGAAATATACGTAAATAAATATTATCCATTTTCTTTTCGAAGTATTCGTGTTCTACAAAAGGCCTCTAATAAATCGCATCTGGATATTTTATGACGGTTACTTACTGGAAATGCAAGAGTTTATTCACGTCGAATATTTATATAAAAAGCTTTTAGATATTTCCAGCTTTATGGTCATTTTAAAAGCAATTGAAAAGCGACGACGAGTAGCTCCCATTTTTCTTATTTTTCGCTTTTATAAAGCTGAATGAAATAAAACGTAGATAGTGCAATTTTCTCACTCCTTTATTTACCACCTACGTTTCTAACTGGGCTTTATTGAACTATGATAAAAGTAGGTACAATTCGAAGAGCCTTTTCTATTCTATAATTTACTGCGATCACATCTCTGATGTTGCTGAATGCAGACATGGCCAAGTTAGACCTTGCTTTGTACTTATTAGTGACATCTTAAACGGAAGCAATTTTTCAACCAGCCACAATTTAAGACATGGCATCGTAAGAAATAGTCTATTATTGGTGGTGCTTAAAGGAACTCCAGTCCGAACCCTGTGTTTAGTAGAACAAGAAGATGTCTTTTCCTTTTGAGCAGCTTTAGTCTAAATATAGGAAAAAATTACTGACTGACTGATCTATCTACGCACAGCTCAAACTACTAGACGGTTTGGGCTGAAATCTGGCATGCTAATAAGCTAGTTAATAATGGGCAACTGCATGGAATTTGGAACTCAGATTGAGTTTGACATTTTTGTTTCCTTTGTGCTTTAGAGACATCGGACCCGGCTATTATATTAACATCTGTTAATAATCGTTGTAAACCTTGGAATCGAAATTCACCCTCGTCAAAAGTATCTAGGAGTTCACCGCATTACCTACTATCCAAATAATCCCCATTATGTGATTCATAGTAAAGGGGACACGATTCTCAGCGATGAGAAAGTTAACGCAGAGACAGAAAAAACCGAGTTTGCCTCAAATTTCGGTTTATCGGCCTGAGATAGCTGAATTTGATACAAAATGAAGGAATAAGATAGATAATATAAGTTGCTGAGATATAGGGGATTAAAATTGTGTGTCGGATAGTGGAAGGTAGGTATATCAATAGATTAAACTCGCATCTTTAATGTTCTATTGATAACTAGGTCACAACTCACAACATCCAGAACTTGTCTTAAGCAAGTCTTAAGCGTCTAGCGTTCTAGGTCTCAGATTGGGAACACCACTGTGCCATCAGCACAGATGTCCGTGTGGAAAAGAGGTTGATAAATTTGGAATCCACGGACTCTCTTGCCAAAGGAGCTCCGGTAGGCTGTTTAGGCATGGCTCTCTTAACGATACAATTAAAAGACCTCTTGCCACCATAAATATTCCTGCGCTCATTGAGCCGGCAGGGATTAGTCGGGATGATGGCAAGAGACCTGATGGATTGACGCTGGTTCCCTGGGAACGGGGACGGGCGCTAATGTGGGACGCAACTTGCGTTGACACATTGGCCCCGTGTCATATCAGGAAGACAGCATCAAGACCGGGAGCCGCAGCAGAAACAGCTGAAAACGGCAAGCGGCGCAAGTATGCCTCTCTTATAGAGAGTTACATTTTTGTGCCGTTTGCCGTGGAGACCCTGGGGCCATGGAGTCTTAGTGCTAAAAATTTTTTACGAGACATTTCACCGCGATTAATAGCCTCAACTGGTGACAGAAGGGCTGGCTGGCTGGCAGCGCGGAAATGCAGCCAGTATTCTTGGCACCATTCCACGCGGTCATGATTTATATAGTAATTAGATAAGGCTAGCTTTAAGTTTTATTGTATTAAAAAAAAAAAAAAAAAAGTCTTAAGCTATACAGAATTCTTGATTGCGTCTCTTGTTGCTGAGCTGTTGTGGAAATATTTCACGAGCACGTTGTTAAGACAATAATTATTCTTTTGCTTGATATTTAATATTTCCTGTGACGAAAAAATTATTGATTTGTACCTATGTGTATTTAGGAAAACTCTGTGAAATACATGTAAAATATCAATAAATCTAACTACTTAGATTAAAACGCACGATATATAATATATTATATCTGGAAGTAGAAGCTTAATAAATAGGTAGAAATGCTTTTCGTATCAAAACGGAACAAAAAAAACTAACTCATGTATGCGTATCGTACCTACTACCAAAAAGTATTATTAAACCGATAAGATCAAGAACAACGGTTTCTTAAACTATGTTATTTTGTTGTTACTTACCTACTCTTTTTAACCTGCTTATTCGTACCTCATAAAATGAGGGTGCCATTAACGTAATAAGTAATCATTTTAAAATTATCCGTGGCTCAGAATATTTCCTTAAGTTATTACTTAGTATTTCTAAAATTCATATTGCAAAAACACTAGACAATGACTTGAGAACTGATTCTAATATATACTACTCAATGCCATAACATTTTGTTGGTAGGTATTTCATCCTGGTTAACAACAAAGTAGGTAGGAATAAAGGTATCGTCTAGACTCTAGACTGATGATACGTCATGTTATCAAAAAGTTAAAGTCTTTTTGTTTTTCTGTTATCTTTAATCATATTAATTATTATGCCATAAATAACCTTCACAAAACAAATATCTAGACGGGTGTCTGGTTCAGCCCACGCAAATATTTGGGTGATATATTAAGGGCGGGTGAAAGCAATTGCGGTTGAAGGGATTACTTTGTCATGCCTGCGCCATCACCCAATAAACTTATGATTCTATTTGTATCACGTTACAATGAAAATAAAATATGCGTCTTTGTCATCTTAGTCGTCTTACCTATACACATTTTGGGAACAAATAAAAATAACAAGCACATACTTAACTCTAAAGAAGAGATTTGCTCAGTATATTTTTGCTAAAGTTTTGCTTAGTAGGGAATGCGAACCATTTCCTATCTCTACTCTGTTGGTTATTTTACTTCCCTTTGTAGATTAGAGATTTCGTTTATCCGTCCCGTAGTCACGTAGCACGATAAAGGTGCCGTTGGGGTCGCCATTGGTACTTAAAACGTAGACGTAGGTTTATATACTTGGCGTAAATACGACAAAGAGGTCGCTTTGTTGACATTGAATGAAGAGAGATTATATAAGGAGCAAAAGTTACAAAAATAAAAATTGGCAATTGTGGTCAAGAGTGGCAATCATCATCATAATCAGCCTGTGGATGCCCACTGTTGGACATGGACCTTCTTTAAGACCGTCTTCACACCCGGTCCTTCCTCATCGAGCCACTTCCCGTCAGCCTCTAGGTATATCATCGGTCAATGCGGTCTCCACTCTAGAACTTTTCAGCTCCAACGGCTATCGCTCCTACGACAAGCAATGCTTAGGGTCAGGTGGTAAACAGTGGCCCAGTAGTACACAGTGCACCACCACTCATATCTCAAAAACGCGACGTTGCTAAACCGTACTGCAAACGCGAAACAATTTGCCTTCTACCACCTCCCGCACTCCCCAGTCGACGGCGCTCTCCCGCCCGTAACGGTGGCACAGTGTATGGTTTTGTCCTTGGAGCCAAAAAAAGTAAGTACACGTGTTTTCATTTATTTTCTTTCTAGAATCGTTGTATATTTAGTAACATTATATTGCACTGTTTCCATGTGTAAAGTAATTGTTCCTTAATAACTTAGATATATAAATATCCTTTGAATTTGGTATGTTTAATAGTTATGTAACCTTATAGGTTAGAAAGTGGTGTCTGCACACAGTGGCTCAAAATCGTAGGGTACACAGTGGACCATGGTTCACTGTGTACCAATCACTTTGTTCATTATGTCCGATACAATTATTATGCATTAACTTTCAACTGTTATTGTTATGAACAAAAAAGGCGTTAATAGAAGATCTAATACTTAATATAATAATAGTCATCTTTTTGTTTTAGAATGTGTCGAACTACAGTAAAAAATCGAAAAATTGGCGGACATGATGCAAAAGACATGAAAAAAACTGTAGATCTTATAAAGAACGGAATGAGTATACACAAAGCAGCACAAGAATGTAATTTAAAATATTCAACTATGAGAAGATTTACGTGAAAATACTAATAAGTGGAAATATAAAAATCCAGGCTTTAATTTATATAGTCAGTATTCCTAATTAGATTTGTAAGTTAAATTAGTATCTACTATCTACTAGTTTGTTTTTTGTACTGATTTTATGTG
Organism: Maniola hyperantus; assembly: GCF_902806685.2. Lineage (NCBI taxonomy): Eukaryota > Metazoa > Arthropoda > Insecta > Lepidoptera > Nymphalidae > Maniola > Maniola hyperantus. Next base: position 14,138,421 of record NC_048536.1, on the reverse strand, counting down.
ATTGTTGCTAAAGAATACAAATATATAAAGAAATGATTAAAAATTACTTTACTGTAGTTTTATTTAACGACATTTATATCAATAAATATTTTTAAATATGTGACAAATGTAGGTAATTAAAATGATGATTCACTGTGTACACATTGGTTCACTGTCGACTCACCCCCTGATTCACTGTGTACATATACTGGTACACAGTGAACCATTCGCCATCTTTTAAATAAAACAATATTACCTATAAACTATTACAATTATTGGTGAAATTGATATGCAAAACACAAGTTTAATAAACTACCTTTCGTCTAATGCCAATAGTTCTTAACTACATTCACGTACGGTGGATCTATAAATGTTTGAAATTTTAGTGGTTCACTGTTTACCATGTCACCCTACCCACTTGGTAATGGGTTGGGTTATGTCTATTAAAAGTTGTATCTATTAAAAGAAATCATAAATTATAGTGAATAAAAAAAAATAGATCATCCAACCAACATGTAATCAACGCATAAAGTAATCGACAAAACAATCGTGTAGGTAGAGTACAATAGGCTTTATCGCAGAAACAACGATCTCTTTAACCGACCGGTTAAGGCGAGGGTCTAAGCTCTGTACCCGTAGTACAAGATTTTACGTCTCACCAAACCAAACCAAATTCGAGAGTCGAAATACTTCCGCGTTACAGTAAACTGGATCTTAAGTGCCTTGTTTTAAAGCTCAAGTTTGTCTACACTTCTACAGCCAGCGCTCCAAGCGGAAACATTGCGAAATTAAAATCAGTGGCATTGAATATTTGACTTCAATTCAAGGCTGTTTAGGTCCATTTTACTGTAACGCGGAAGTATTTCGACTCTCGAATTTGGTTTCGTTTGGTGAGACGTAAAATCTTGTACTACGGGTACAGCAGTCAGCACATAAGTAAAGTGAGTAGGGTTGACACAGATAATACGTAGACGCTTCAGAAACTTTTACTTTGCTATCCCATGACAATTAGTACTTTTTATTCACATTTAAATATCTGTACCCCCTGTCATATCCTGAAAGTGAATTGTCCTAGTGGTGGCAGTGTATTTGAGTTGAGAAGTCAGTAGCTGAATGGGACAACAATGTAACCAACAAATAAAGTAACCGATAATACAATTATGTAGTTAGAGTAAAATAGGCTTTATCGCTAAAACAACGTTCTCTTTGATCGACCAGTCAACGGGAGGGACTAGGCTTGGCTTATAAGTAAAGTGAGTAGGGTTGACACAGATTATAGGTATGTAAAAGCTCGGAAAACTTTTAATTTGGTATCTCGTGACGATTTCACAGTAACTTTTACTAACATTGAAACCCCGGTCGTATCCTGAAAATGAAGTGTTGGCAGAGTATACGAGTTTCAGAAGTCAGTAGCTGAATGGGAAATATATAACCAACAAATAAAGCAATTGTTTAAGTAGAGTATAACAGGCTTTATTGCTGAAACAACAACGATCTCTTTAATCGACCGGTCAACGCAAGGGGCTAGGCTTGCCTCAAAGTAAAGTAAGTAGAGATTATGTGTAGAAACGTGGCAAACTTTTACTTTGATATCTAATGACGATTCCACAGTAACCTTTAATAACATTTAAAACCCCTGTCGTATCTTGAAAGTGAAGTGTGGGCAGAGTATTAAATACGAGTTTCAGAAGTCAGTAGCTGAGTGGAACAACATGTATGATGTAACCAACAAATAAAGTAACCGATAAAGCCAATTGTTTCAGTATAGTACAATAGGCTTTATTGCTGAAGCAACGATCTCTATAACCGTTCGGTCAAGGCGAGGGGCTAGGCTCGGCTCATAAGTGAGTAGAGTTGACGCAGATAATTATAATTAATTTGTAGAAGCTTGAATAACTTTTACTTATCTCACGATAATTCCCCGGTAACTTTTACTACTTGAGTAACATTTAAAACTCCTGTTATCTTAATGATTGGCTAGTGACCACAGAGACGATTATTATATAATTAGAATTTGGTAGCTGTGTAGCTAACTGTGGGATACTGACTAAACTCAGGAGATCCGAGCTTCGCTGGGTTAAAAGTGCTTTTCTTGGTCGCTCCAATTTTTCCGTTACGATCAATGGGTATTCACGGGTGGGGACATACTCAAAAGCGTCTATATATGATGAAAACAAATAATAGAAAATAAATAAAAATAAAATGTAATAATTTAGCCTAAAATAGGGGTATTTTAAGGGCCATAATTTTCAATATGGCGCATATTTTGTACGCCTTTTTAAAGGTTTAAAAAGTACACACAATTTGAAAACTTTCATGCAAGCAGATTTTCTCACCATGTTTTCCTTCACCGTTAAAGCAAATGTTATTTGATTGTTTAAAATGCGCAATAACTTCAAACAGTTTGAGGCACATGTATGGGATTCGAACCCAGAACCCTCTGATTCTCATCAGAGGGTTCGAATTCTTAGTAGAAAGCAATGTAGAAAGTCTTAACCCCGTAAGAACAAGAATAATATGTTAGGAAAGAAAGAAGACTATCATCAATGTTTCGAATAGACCGTGGTAATGGCTCCTAACAATCCCTGGTAAAACGGGGACATGCTAGGAAAGAATGACAAGTAATAAACTTGAATGATATGAGCAGACCCTGGTAATGGTACTCAAGTCAGGGTGTAAGCTAATCGCAGCTCAGTGGTCACTAACCGAGTCGTTTGGGGTTATGAAACGCCGCGCCGGCATCGATCCGTGACGTCAGCAGTACACCCAGCTAAGGGCAGTGATTCATGACTGAGTTTTGGTCACGCGAGCTCTGTATGAAAAGTTTGAGGTGCTTTTGTTGTGGTTACATTACTAAAACCGGCCAAGTGCGAGTCAGGCTCGCGCAATGAAGGTTCCGTACTACAGTCGTATTTTTTCGAGATTTTGCACGATAATTCAAAAACTATGATGCATAAAAATAAATAAAAATCTGTTTTAGAATGTACAGGTGAAGACCTTTCATATGATACCCCACTTGATATAGTCACTCACTTGTGTGAAATGTTGAAAATACTAATTATTAGTTCATGACCACAATTTAATTATTTTTGTGTGATCTAACCCTACACACAGACAGACAGACAGAAAGACAGACAACAAAGTGATCCTATAAGGGTTCCGTTTTTCCTTTTGAGGTACGGAACCCTAAAAAGTCGTAAGCTTTTCGATGTATGTTTGAATTTCCGATTGTAGGTAGGTATAATTTTTTGTATTGAAACACCAGGTCTATCTACCTATATCGAATTTTGTTCAGACGACGACTTTGTTGCAAAAACAACTGATGTTGATTTTCTCTAAAGTATAAAGTCAAGAAGTACACTCGTATTCGTACTCAATAACATAAAAAAATTGTCACACATGTCTTTTGGCAGCCACAAAACTTTAAAGCCACTGAGTAGGACCAAGGAATTGCATAACTCTATAGGTTCTATTAAACTAAATTAGTACCTATACTTAAGTACTATAAATATAATTTAGTTCAAATAAAAATTTATCGAAGTTTATTAAGCTGTCAAAATTAGTATGCCACTGGAGCATACTGGGAGTCTGGGCATCATGTTGTAAACAAAATAGAGTTGCAGCTCGCAATTTTTTTGTTTAAAATGACACCGCTTGTGCGAGCGTAGGTAGCGTTGTCGTTAAGATAGGTTCATATTTCAATTTCCTTTCTGTGAATTTAAGTATTTCCATTTCCTACACTATCTAGTTATTTTAAGTGTACATTTTTTTTCTTAGGTGGATCTTTGTATTGAACCGGGCCAATCCTTGGGACTGATGATACGCGGAGGCCTGGAATACAACCTGGGCATCTATATCACTGGCGTGGATAAGGATTCAGTGGCAGATCGTGCAGGACTTATGGTATGTTAATACTGCTTGCGATGCGATGCGATGGACCGACCAAATTAAGTCTGCTGTGGGCGGTCCTTTGCACGAGTGTACCAGGCTGTATGTCGGCCAGCAGGGAGAAATGGCGAATGCTCGTGAGGCGTATAACATCTGCCCTCAAAGACGTTGCTTCGTGATGACCACGACCGCTCTGCCAAGAGTGATACGACAAAGAAGAAGAATACTGCTTATTCATTTCAAAATGACTTAATTTGATAATAGCCCGATCAAATTGACGGTATAATTACTGCTCCATTGAATAATTTTTCATGTAATAGATTAAAGTCTTACCAAGTCAGTTTTGTGGACTAAAAAGTCTTAGTGTAAAAGTGTCAATAAGAAAAATATTGCTCACGATTGTTTAAACGCTACAAATATTGTTATTCAGTACCCGTAGTACAAGATTTTACGTCTCACCAAACCAAACCAAATTCGAGAGTCGAAATACTTCCGCGTTACAGTAAACTGGATCTTAAACGCCTTGTTTTAAAGCTCAAGTTTGTCTACACTTCTACAGCCAGCGCTCCAAGCGGAAACATTGCGAAATTAAAATCAGTGGCATTGAATATTTGACTTTAATTCAAGGCTGTTTAGGTCCATTTTACTGTAACGCGGAAGTATTTCGACTCTCGAATTTGGTTTGGTTTGGTGAGACGTAAAGTCTTGTACTACGGGTACAGATCCAAGATAGGATTGATGTAAAATAGAGATACAATGTATGATATTGCTTCAGAAAATACTTAGATAACATATTAAGTAGGTTCAAACCTCACCCGTTGCACTATTGTCGTACCTACCTAGCACAAGCTTGACGCTTAGTTGGAGGGGAAAAAAGAATATTAGTCATGATTAGCATCCACTTACTCGTAAAAATGCAACTCTTGTTAACCTCGATGCGGTCTAAAGTAATGTAAAAGCTTTACTCGAAAGTTCTCTTGTTCTCAACAAAGTACAAAATTGGTTTGTATTTTCAAAATTTCGGGAATGTAAAACTTTGAAAAAAGTTTTGAAGCGTCGCGGTCGGTGTTGCCTTGAAGTGATTAATTATGTGGTAAAGTAGTTCATCAGTAATTAAACTTTTTAAAGTTTTAATGACGTTTTATCTCATTTGTTTACGATTAGGTAAAAAGAAAATTACATTTTAAATTACATATCATCAAGAACATAAGATATGATTACCTCAATAAGAAATAATGAACATCATAACCAAAAGTTAGAGTCAGTTATAAACGGCATATTAGTTTCCTTCATCCCTCATCTGAAACTAGGTCAGTGAGACAGTAAAGGTCATTGAAGACTTCGATAGCTGCAAAATAAGCTGAATTTTTCTTTTATTTCTGCTAGGCGTGGCAATGGCGTGATATATGGCAATGAGAATATCTTATCACTTTTTAATAATATTTTCACCACCGATTTGATTCATCACAGCGATTTAATTTGGTAACTAACAATTTGTAAAAAGGGCCTAATTCACGTAATATTCAGCCTCAGTATAGCTTCTAACGTAACATACCTAAGGTTTAGGTTATTTCGATCATTTAGTGTGGACGGGCACACGTCTTGATCATCTTCATACTGGAAGATGGGACACTTTGTTAAACTGGAAACTTACACACTGTACATCTCATAATATTTATTATAATTATATATATACATCAGATATACATATTGCGTGTGTAGAGATGGATCTCTACACACGCAAAAACTGTATTATGTGAATTACATATTTATATTATTAGTGATGCAAAACTCTGACCTTTAGATTACTGGTAGTGAGATCTATGGTTAAATAATAAACTTAAAGAAAGGAAAATAAAATATGCAACCAACTCCCATCGGCGGGGTTCCCACTAGATTACGTACAACATGGGGTTATTCAAGGGGCGGACCAACAAATTCCTAAAAGGCCGGCAACGCATCGGCGGTTCCTCTGGTGCTGCAAATGTTCATGGGCGGCGGTAATCACTTAACACCAGGTGACCCGCCAGCTCGTTTGCTCGCTATCTCTATTTAAAAAAATATGCAACACATACATAGCTATATTCGATGTATTTCTTTGTACATGTTATCTGTATAAGTCCGGAAAAAGGTGTGAGGTAAGATTTATTGTGCACGGATTTCAGACTCACCCCCTGGCCGCCCACGTTTGAAATTTATCTTTGCTGTCAATTATGTAGACTTCTCAAACATATTATTTTGTTTAATTTTTTTCTAATACCTTTGCCTTCTTCCAAGTGAGATAATTTCTAGCCAATAACACTCTATATAATATCTATCAATGAAAGAAGTTTTATTACTTCTGGAGATTACCACCTACATACAAACTAACAAAGTTTTACCTCTTATAATATTATTATAGGTGCCAGAAGTGAAACTTATGCATGAAGAATACACATAATGTGGTATTCCGTAGCCATGCTATAGTTGATAAAAACTTTGGCGGTCATTATTTATTAAACGCCAGTTTTTTTAAAAACTATCTAAAAAGCCTAATTATACTTTTAAAATACATAAGTATTTAACAAGGATCAGGGTACACCAAAATTGTTTCGACTCGCCATGTCAGGTGTCATGTTCAGGAGGTTCTTATAAACTTTGTTTTTTGTTGTTAGGTGGGTGATCAAATCCTGGAAGTGAACGGGCAATCGTTCGTCGATGTGACACATGATGAAGCGGTCGGTCAGCTCAAGTACCACAAGAGGATGTCACTCCTCGTGAGGGACGTCGGGAAGGTGCCCCATGCGTGTACGGCATATGGGGAACGAGATGCAGTACCTAAGTAAGTATATGACTTACAACGGCCAAACGCTCGCCTACGTGAGGCACAATGAAGCTCAAGTACCACAAGCGGATGTCACTCCTCGTGAGAGACGTCGTGAAGGTGCCCCATGCGTGTACAGCATATGGATACTCATGTGGTATGGAGAACGGGAAGTAAGTATAGGTACGACGTGGAACGGGCAATCTTTCGTCGACGTGACGCACGATAAAGCGGTCGCGCAGCTCAAGTACCACAAGAGGATGTCGCTCCTCGTGAGGGACGTCGGGAAGGTGCCCCATGCGTGTACGGCGTATGGAGAACGAGATGCAGTACCTAAGTACTAAGATATGACTTAGAACGGCCAAACGTAAGGGTACTGATGAATAGGTCCCTCAAAATTGCAGCTGTTATTATCACCCTTTGTCATGTAATGGCTGTAATTGTAACATACTCAAAGATTCCTGCAAGGCTTTGTGGGCTATCCCTATGGAGTGTAATAAACAATTTTATGAGACGTTTTAGGAAATTTGAGGGTAGCCGTAAAATTCCGGGTGCTGTAATTTACCAGTGTGCGCATCTCCTGAAATAATATATTCAAGAGATACAGGGTATCCGTATCCGACGATTTTCAAAAGATTGGGTTTCATAAAATTTATTACGGTACATACAATCTACATTGTACTGGACGTTTTTACGACTCGTACATGAGAGACGGAATCAGGCGATATCAGGAACCCAAAATAACCCCTCTTTGTTATCGAAAGAGATATAAAATGTATAGCTAATGTATATTCTAAATTTTATAAACTAGCATCTAGAAATTAGATATGTTTTATCATATTTTTATTGGAAACTAGCGACCCCTCCCGGCTTCGCACAGGTGTAGATTTACTTCTGAACAAGATGAGAATTGTACCGATTTAGATATTTATACAAAAATACAATCCAAATTTCTGACTTTTCCGGTGATTTCCCAGAAAAATCGTCGTCCTGAGAATCATGAACACAACAAAAAGAATCAAGCAAATAGGTCGAGCCGTTCTTAAGTGACGATATTTCATACATGGTCTAATCAAAGTTTATTTTTATAAGATCTTAAAAATGATATAATTTTTCATTCGCTGTTTAGTTATTTAATGGTTCATCGTGGCTGTTTGTGGTGACCCTTGATTATCGTAAATAACACTAGACACGACTAGTGACAATAAGATACTCGTATCTCTCTGGTTTTAATTCCTAGCGCTATTAATTTAACGAGCCTCTTGCGATGGAAGAACATTTTACAACGAATAAGTAAATAATGAGCATTGCTCATCGATCTCTATAAACAATTAAGTATTGTTAGAAAATACTGTTATACCCCATGGACCTATAAATACTCTTATACTCGTATAAAATAATAATTTTTACTACAGTCGTTTGCGGGGTAATATTTATGGCTCGAGCGCGTATACGATGTTTATACGACGAGTTAGGACGTTGCCTTTGAGGTTTGATGTTCCGACTTCCTACCCGGTCTCGTGCAAGCGGAATCACTTTACATAATATATAATTTTAGACCCAAACTTTGAACTAAAATGACAGCCACTTGTTACTTTTACAAACTCAAACTTAATAAACTTGAAAAGGTTAATTTTTAAACGTATACAAACTTTATTTGGTGATTGATTATAATGCACCATCGATTAGTGTACTGTACAATTATTCGGTTTGATGCAATCAGCAGTTCATCCAATGTTTGAATCATTATCATGAACACATGATGAAAATTGACATACCCACACGCTCCACACGATAATTTCTTGCAAAATGAAGCCTTTAAGACATAATAATCAATAAGTATTATAAACGATAATACTTATTGATATTATGTTATGCACTTGTGTAAGTAAAACGATAGTCGTCCATAGCTCGACCATTGACATAATTTAGATACGGATTTCCATCCTATACTCAGAACACTATATACGGAATTGTAGAGCCGCACATGACCAGCGCGGCGGCTCTCGGCGACTATATTTTATCATCGTGTATTCCCTTTTATTCCTCTCGCACACCACGGATTTTTCCTTTCTCTTCGAACATAGTTTTATGTACCTAACCAAGTTTATACCTAAGTTACATACCTTTATGTTGTAAAATTGTACCATTTTTCGTCTTATGATGAAGTTTGATTTACTTTTTTACTAACGATTACTAACATTTACTAAGAATCCGCTGTCCGTCCGTCTGGCTGTCCGTCTATCTCATGAACCGTGATAGTTTAACAGTTGAAATTTACACAGATGACGTATTTCTGTTGCCAAAAAAAGAAAGATTCCGACGAATTGAGAACCTCCTCCTTTTTTTGAAGTCGGTTAAAAACAGAATAAAATAAATATTTAAGGGGACTCTCATACAACAAACGTGATTTTTTTTGCTCGTTTTTACAGATAATGGTACGGAACCTTTCGTGCGTGAGTCCGACTCGCACTTGGCCGGCTTATTTTTGTGTAATTTGATTCTGAATTGTAGCTTTTAGCGAAATTGAATTCTAAATAGTCTAATCACAACGCTCAGTAGAAATCAGGGTCGGATTATTTCGATTGGTACTGTCATTTCCCGGCTGGAATCTTTTGCAATATTTTGGAACCATTTTTCAAACCACTTTCAATCTAAAATCGGCTCTATCTTTACAAAATATGGTATTTAATGCTATGACACATTAATGTAAAGGGTTTCCTTGCTCACAGGATAAGCGGCTGGGGGAAAAGAAGAGGTGCGGCAGCGACGGCCGTGGAGCAGAAAGCCAAGTCGTTGCTGCCGCAGAGCGATATACCAGCACTCGCCTACTACATGGAGGAATATGCGTCGAGGCGGCTAACTCCTGACGCCTTCCTCACCGTGCTGCGAGATCTACTAGACACACAACAAAAAGTAAGTAAGAACTAAGTATAATTTGATAGCAATGGATAAGCCCAAACCTCTGGGTTGAGGAAGTTTAGAAGTTAGTTTAACACATACCTAGCTGTAACTTATCAATCATCAATACTTATAATAAAACTGTAACAGGTCAAATTCTGTAGGTACATTGAAGATATTTTGAAAATTTTTTTTCGAGGGCACTCTATAATCGATACTGAACCCAAAACTGTAATTTTTTCCATTTTTGTCTGTCTGTCTGTCTATCTGTCTGTCTGTCTGTCTGTCTGTCTGTCTGTCTGTCTGTCTGTCTGTCTGTATCACGGCCGCGCATCACGCTGAAACTACTGTATGGATTTCAATGAAACTTGGTACGATTTGAGGTCATACTATGAGGAAGAATATAGGACACTTATTATCTCGAAATTCAGCATGGTTCCCGTAGGAGAGGGGATGAAAGTTAAAATGTATACTGAGTTGTAATTCATTAACGCGTTGTCCGATTTCATTCATTCTTTTTTTTGTTAGAAAGGGGATATTTTAAAGATTATTCCGTAAATATTTCAAGGTCATCGGTTTTTAACCGACTGTCAAAAAGGAGGTGGTTCTTTTTTCTACATCATTTTTTTCGAGGTTTCTGGACCGATTTGCAAATATTTTTTTAAATCAACAAAAAAAGTTTTCGTGGTGGTCACATAAAAAATTCTGAATTCAACTCCTTAATCCTGATGCTGCAGGGTTACTGCCCGCCTGAGTTATCAAGATTCAGGAAGTGTTCATAGTGAATTCATATTGTAGGTACCAAGCAACGACTTTATTCTCAGACTTCAAGTCCCAACTCCTCAACCCTGATGATGTAGGGTACAGCACTCCTAAACTATAATGTTTCAGTAACTGCGGATGATGCAAAATTAATTTAGGTACCAAGCATAGGCTATATCATTGAACTTCGGATCCTAACTCCTCAATCCTGATGTTGCAAAGTACTAAAGTCCTAAATCGTGGGGATTTTAGAATTTCTGATAGTGAATTGATATTTTAGGTATCAAGCAACGGCTTCACGATGACACTGCCAGTCCGAAATACTCCACCCGAGCGAAGCCGGGGCGGGTCAGCTAGTTTACAATATAAGTAGTAACGTACACATAACGTAGGAGTAAGAAAAGATTTTCAGTATCCGAGCGAAGCCGGAGCGGCTCAGTTAGTTGATTTAACAAAATGGAAATTCTAAATCTCACAATAATAATAATTATACTATTTATTAGTAACTCACGTCCACAATACGACAAAAAATACAGTCATAAAGAGCGTCATGGTTCCAACTCCTGAATTCTGAGGGTGGTGTCAACATACCTAAGCCGTGAGGTTCTGTCGATTATGAATTTAAGTATGTATTTTCAATCAGTAAAATAAAACAGCTGTTTAGCTAAAAATATTTTAGGCTTTTTCCTTTCGAAATTAACATAATATGGTTCACTTTGTACGTTGATGAAAATATATAATATCACAGAGCATATTAGGTATATCTGTATGAAAAATCAAAAAAAATTGTGTACGTATAAACAACATTATTTAAAACTCAGATGTAAAAGTTTTAGGTACAGTGCTCTACCTACCTATACGAGAAACGATCCTTTACAGTAAGGTATCAAACACGGGTAGCCTAAGCCCCTAATGGATATATACCTAAATAGCATTATTATTAACTTGCGTTGACACATTGGCCCCGTGTCATATCAGGAAGACAGCATCAAGACCGGGAGCCGCAGCAGAAACAGCTGAAAACGGCAAGCGGCGCAAGTATGCCTCTCTTATAGAGAGTTACATTTTTGTGCCGTTTGCCGTGGAGACCCTGGGGCCATAGAGTCTTAGTGCAAAAAAAAATTTACGAGACATTTCACCGCGATTAATAGCTCATTTTTTGCGCAACGGATCAGCCTGGCTGTCCAGCGCGGAAATGCAGCCAGTATTCTTGGCACCATTCCACGCGGTCATGATTTATATAGTTATTAGATAAGTCACATAGATATCTACAAAATATTATTTATCTAGTTATGTTAATAATCAGTATTGTGATTTATTTTTTATGTTTACATACTTAGTATTAAAAAATCTTTTGTACCTAAAAAAAAAATAGCAGGTAAATAACTCATTTCCACCTGTAAATAAAACAGTTATAAAACGGTAACGTCTAAATGAAGCGTGTAATTATTTTTTCGCGAAAACAAAATGTTTATGATGCCCGATCTCCGTAATTGAGGTTAAATTGTGCGTTTGTAATTCATTAAATGAGACTGATGTAATTCCGGGGCATTTGAATACGGTATTAGCATACCTATTGTACCGATGTGATTAAGACTTTTTCGGGCGGAGCATTCTTGTAGACGTTGCTGAGTTTTACGGCTTCCTTTTTGTCTCTTTTCAAACTATATTTATCATTATTTATAGACTTGAGACAGAAATAATACGAGACAGATTTATGTCTCAACGTGTCTCAATCTCAATCTAACCTCGTGTCGTATCGATTATTTAGAGCTTATTTATAGATCTATGAAACTATTACAAGGATAAAGTGTACTGTATTTATTTCTGTTTGATCAATTATATTAATGACTAATATATAGTATATAGTATATAGTATATAGTATATAGTATATATAATATATAATATATAGTACTTTTTGCTATGTTCATTGGTTTGGAACTTATAAGACTCGGACAGACGGATAAATGAAAATGTACCTCAATAGGCTTGAATAACTCACTTTGCTCGGTTAAATAAGTCTGCCTAGTGGACGCAAATAGGCTCATCGATTCATACGAAAACAAATTAAAAAGCCTGCAAAAAAACTACCCACGTTGGCAATCACGTTGGGTGTAGAAGGAAAAAAAAACAAAAAGGAGCCTCCTCAAATTCTTAGCCTCTACTTACAATAATTTAATTGACTGCAAACACTGTAGTCTAAACTTGTATAATAATTGTTAAGCTACCACGTATGTATAGTTGTATACGCTTTGTAGTAAAGTTATCCATAGTAATATTATAAATGCGAAAGTGTGTCTGTCTGTCTGTCTGTCTGCTAGCCTTTCACGGCCCAACCGTTTAACCGATTTTGACGAAATTTGGTACATAGTTAGCTTATATCCCCGGAAAGGACATAGGCTACTTTTTATCCCGGAAAATTGAAGAGTTCCCACGGGATTTCAAAAAACACGAATCCACGCGGATGGAGTTGCGGGCATCATCTAGTCATGTATACAGAGAGGTATTTTAAAATGAAATAAAGTTTTACTTTCAATAAATTATTGATGCTTGTTGGCAGTATTCCCTTCTAACGGAAATCCGGGAGTTCATGCTTCCGGAGGACCGGCCGCGCTTCGACGAGCTCGTGTATCGCCGCCCTGAAGACGGGGCGGAGCATCATATAAAGGTACGAGTATATTATTGCTGTATTTTCAGTATAGGTGGATAGACGATATCAAACGAGTTGCAGGGAGCCGCTGGATTTGGGCGCCGGAAGACCGTGGCGTGTGGAAGTCCCAGTCTCTCTCGGGATGATGTAAGGATTCTAACGATACCACCAGATACAACCATACATCCAGATTTGTTCAGGCATTTAGAAGTTATGGTGGAACAAAGAAACTCACATACATGATGATGATACATACATACATGATAACATGAACTCTGAAATATAACACTCCTTTTTTTTGGGCAGTCGATCGTGTAAAAAGTTGTCTCCTCTCAGAGTGAGAAGGGTTTAGGCGATAGTCTGCCACGCGGGCCCAATGCGGATTGGCAACTTCACAAAATTTGAGAACATGGAGTTTTAAGACATAGTTTGTAATTTGCACACATTACCATAAAGAATTTAATTAGACCTTTGTAAAGCCAAATCTTATCTGCATGCCGCCTACGGCTCTATTTATAACTATGGACTCATAGAAATTTACATAAATGCAGCTGAGATTTTCTGCACCTTTTATTTTCCCACATTCAGCACCTGGCTATTGTGATAAGTCTAGCACGTAGCAAAATCAACACACTTTAACGCAAGAGCCGCAACGCGTAAAATTCCTCTCATATTTTTTTAACATCACCCACTCGGAAAACGTCTTACCCCTTGGAGCAGAAAATGGGAAATCTAATATTGTTATTAGATTCTCAGAAAATGGTTTATTTCTTTACGCGATAAAGGTTTAATTATAGGCCTGATCTTAAACTCCATATTAACACCGATTAATTATTTTGGACAAATCATAGAGATTTGTCTGTTTTGGCGGATTCTAGCGAACTAAGCTTGTTTTACCTTGAGAATGACGACAGCACTTAGCAGAAGCAGTTCATGTGGCTCATGCCTTACAATATTAACAGTAGCTTGCAGGAAATATTGTACATCGACATGTAGAAAGAGGTTTTTGTCTCTGTTACTCATACTTATGTGACCGATGTTTTGTCGGTCTCAACGACAACCGCTAGCTCTTTCTAAAGGTGGATGTACAATATTTCCTGCCAGGTACTGTACGTACCGGCTTCAAGCACACACAGTTATTGGCTTTGCCTTGTTGTAGCGCGGCGAGCGACACAATATGCTGCCTTCCACCACCATGCACGAGCTCCACGACCCGGTGAGTGCTGCACGTTGATTGGTTGTTTGTGTTCCGGTGTTGCATGTCGATGTCGTGACGCGATACGATGCAATGCCCACTTGCACATTATATTCATTATTAACATATATCTAGATTTCTAGTTACAATTTTCAATACAAATAATTACTTAGTCGTAAAATTTAGGTCGCGGTCACACCATTAGGTACTTTTCGATCTCATGTCAGTTCTGAAATAATTAATGTGTCAAAAAGCATACATTATCGTCAGTGGGGATCGATCGATCGATCGATATCGCCGAATTCAAGCTTAGCCCGCATCGCCAAATTTCTCCGCATGATTTTTCCCGCCGAACTCTGAGATTACGAAAATTGTATGAAGCCCCACGCATTTGCTCAAAAAACAGGGCCCAACGGCTTCATAGAATTTCCATAATGTTACAGAATCCTGCGGGAAAAATCGCGTAGTGAAATTTTGTAGTGCAGACTTAGGTAGTAAGCATCGTAGCTTTATTCCATATTTGTTGTGTTTAAAACGATAGGAATAGGTACTTTATGAGTAAGTATTGGTTGTTAGAAATAAATCTACTATTGCAATTCGTGATTTTAATATAAAATAGCGTAAGTAGTTCATACGCTTTTGCAGAAATGGCATCAAGAAAAGCAGAATATTTTGATGATTAAGTATAGTAGGTATAAAGAAATCAATGAAAACAATGTTATTGCATCGTATCGTGTTACTGGTTTATTGTTTCAGCATTAATTATGTTAGATGTTTCAGTTATGTTGCTTATGAAGCATATTTGATGTTATCTGAGCGTTGATGCAATGCTTTAGTGAATCGACGATAGATCGTTTGGATCGAGTGTGTACTGTGTAGAATTTTATTGATGTTATTTTATTAGTAAGTATAATCACATTACCATTAGGTACATTTATTAGGTCAAGAAAAAGGAGTTCGTATCTAAAAATTCAATCTTCATACAGAAGATGTCTATCTATTTGGCAAGGTAAACTTCTGCTAACACAAAATGAAATGGTATTTATTTTACGATAGGTACTTATAACTATTCTATTGTCTACTATCACATGAATATATTCAAAATGTATCCCGTGTTGTCAAAGTACTTAAACACGTGTATCTAATTTTAATTCGGGCATCGCCATATTGGCTTAAATTTTTGGGAATCAGCAGCCTGCTAACACAATTTTCAGATTTTATTTTTCTAATCTTCTTCTTTTTTTAGAATAAGGATGATTTTAATTACTATAAGCGTAAATTATATGTTAATTATTATCATTCATTAGATATTATTAATTAATGAATGAATGATAATAGGTATTAACTAATTTTAATGCTGCGATCAACATTAAAATTAACGTTGATCACAATTGTAAAGGGATAGGTATAATGAATTCGCAATGCACTGATGATAGGCTTTTAGGATAATGCAATGTGTATACGCATTAAGGCAACAATCTATGAATGCAAAGTGAAAAAAAATGCTTAGAGTAAAATGAAATACTCTATATAAAAAGGATGAGGTAGAGATTGTTGTTGTAGGAGGTGCCGGCAGAAGTGCCTCTCGTGGTCGACCACCGCTCGCCTTCCGAAGACTCCGGCTTGGGTCTTCCGCCCCACGACCAAGCTTTCAGGTGACTGAAAACAGAATATTTCAGTTCGAGACAAAAGTATCCCAGGCAAATGGACTATCGATTAATCGGTTGTGTTCACCTCACATTACTCGAAAATCGATTCACAATCTGGTGCTAATAAGTGATTACTGATTATACTTAGCACTAAAACTATCCATACGATCGATCCGAAATTCGAGATGGTGTTATCGATGGTGGTATTTTATGCAATACTATCGATTAGTTTCCATATTTTAAAGCTAGAAAATTCGTATACTAACGATAGTATATAAGGTTTGAGTCGATAGTACAGATAATATTGGTGCTAAATGTAAAATCGAAATTCTATCAGCAAAGCAATCGATTTTATGAGTGATTTGGGACTATATAGACTGAACATTGTATCTATAGACGATCGATCTTCCGCTAAGTTGATGACTTGGGAAAAACAGCAATGTTAAACGACATATAACTCGATTTCCTCACAGTTGTTTGAGTTGCACTTAAGCTTAGGAATAGAGGACCTTGTGAACACACTTGATTGTGATTTAAGATTGGAATAAGTAGGAACTAAGTGCCCGAGAAAGTGGGATAAGTCCTCGACAAACATTTCCTCTTATCCGCACTTTTTGAATAAAAATACTGTCTTTATTTAAAACGGGCTGGCTTACTTCTCGTGTAAGACGCTTATTGGCTGTAGGCCAGTTCTTCTACTTACATTCAACATGCGAATAGATTGTTTTATAGCAACGTAAAGGTTCGCGTTTATTGTCACTGGAGGTTTTACAAGGTTATTCTGCATCCGTAAGAGTTCTTTTGTATTAACTGCCCGTAAATTCGTTATCCAATCGGCGATAAAATTTCACAATACGATCACTATTACTGTTTCACTGCTCAAGTTTGAGTTTAGAAATTATGTAGGTACAAGAGTTTCAAACTTAAATTTCAATCAAATGTTTTGCAGTAAAAAATAAAGTACCTAATCAAGAAAAAAGTAATGAGTAAATTAAAACGCTGAATCGCGGTAACGAATCTTTGGCTTTGTCACGGTAATGATGATAATATTACCGTGGTTTTGTACCCATTGATACCTATAGTTGTACGTATTTTATAAGATTGTAATTAATTGTAAAGGTGCGAACAGACTATTATATCGTGGTGTGTCACAAAACTCACAACATTACGCTCTCCAGCGTAGTGTATAAGTATAATAAATTTAATAAAGGAGCAATCGTACCGCCTTCAAAGGCTTGCGTACCGGAGCTCTACGGCAGGCCTACTTAGATTTCTACGTCTTCATATATATAAAATGGATGACTCTGATCGCTTTCTGTAGTATCACAATGTACCTCGACAATTTAGTTAGTAGTAGAAACATAGATGTAAGGTGTATGACAGTATTGTATGGGGCAGGAGCGGCCGGCCTTGGCGCGCCGGGGAGCCGCCACCGCCGGATGACGAGTTGGAGCCCCCGCCCGAGGTGATTTTGCCAGAGTTACCTTCTACACTTAGGCTGAAGTCTATAGAGCGCACTTTGATTTTTCTCAGACTCTAGATAATTAAAACGAGGTAGATTTAGGTGGAGGCATGAATCTGCTTCGTTTTAACTCTTCTGTCTGAGCAAAGCTAAAGTACGCTCTATAGATAGATCTTGGCCTGTCTTCAGATGCAAAGCGTGCGATAGTGACGTGTGACAGCAGCAGCAAGAAAAGACGTCATATTATCACAGAAGTCGTCCACTAGGGATGGGTCAGGCCGCAACGCAACGGTGCGCCGACCATTTTTTTGCGTGCTATTGCGTTACTCCGTTCACTGGATTCGCTTCTAGTGGACGCAGTTTCATATAACATGCAGCAGGCGGATTTTTGGATTGCAATGCGGCCCGCTCCAGCCCATCTGGTAGAGGCTATCTCATTGAAAGCATGACAGCAGTAACACATCGCTGCTATATTCCGTAGGAATTGTAATACAAGGGACTGTATCAAGCAGTGTCACACAACATGTAACGGCAGTGACGCGGCAATAGCATGGCTTCAAACAGTATTGTCGTACAATTTCTAAAGGTAGACTTCCATAGGTCGGGGCCGAAGGTCAAGACTTGCACGACGTACGCGTCGCTTCTGATGGGACCATATATATAAATGTATGGCAGCGTGTGACGCACGTGGCTCGGAAGCAGCACCTTACATTCTTTTTCATAGTGTTTAGTACTGTCTCGCCAGCCACGGCGCGTCCGTCGCGCACGTCTGTCGCTTTGGCTGCGACTCACGGAAGTCTACCAACACCTCAAGAGCCGCTGACGCAATCAGTATGACGTCCTATCGTGCTGCTGCGAACACGTTAACCCGCGTATTGTTCTGAGAAGGGCTTTAACATTCCTTGTCACGTTCACTTCTCTATGCCTTGTGTCTAATCTCCTGGGTGTCACTTGCAAACTTTATGACATCACCACATTTTCCTTAGAGTCTTGATACGCTTGACGCTCAAATTAGAAAAGCTCTTACGTAAGTAAATGAAAGCAGGATTGCATTGCAAACGTTCCGCCAAAGGCGGCTCTTGCATATTTTTTTACATCCATTTACAGTAATTGGGGCTATTCGCACACGAACATTTTCTCATAAATCTATACCTAATATTACTAAGTACTGAAACTAAAGTCGAGTGGCATTTCGTCTCTACAACAAATTTTCTGTATTTCACCTTTCTTTGCATGAGTCTACAACGGCAAGATGTAGTACTACACTATACTTATTATAATGGCCGTTATTTCCATTTGCATAGAGACTGAAAAGGGTAAATCTGGCAAAATTTAGCTAACAAATATTACTCATACATTGGCGCACTGTTGAACAACATCCAGAATGGGCAATAGCGGCCAATCTCGATTACTTCTTTCCCCTTTTTCTGCTACTACTTAGAATAGAATAGATGAACAACATATCTTTCAATAATTTATTACTAAGGTATACTTACCTAAGTACCTACTTCCTAAATTTTATATAATACATCTGGAACGAACAACAATACGTTCATTACAAAAATTACTTCAATTATTTCCATTTTCCACAAACACAGCATATTCTTTCTTACTTATCTTTTTACATTACGTAATACATTACGAATACGATGAAAATGCATTGTCAGCGAATCTGTAGGTACAAATTCTTACACGTATATTCAGCAGCTACTACAACGGCTCGTTGGTCTAGGGGTATGATTCTCGCTTCGGGTGCGAGAGGTCCCGGGTTCAAATCCCGGACGAGCCCAATAAACTTTTTTTGTGTAAAAACTATTAAAACTTTTATATTTCCGATTTATTTCTTTTAACATATAGCAAAAGTATGTTTTTATTCCATTTAAATGATGACCTAAATACATATTTAGTAATAAACTATGTGCGCAAGGCTTCAACCATTTAATCTATATTTTTACGTTCATTACTTACTCGTACATTATTTATGCTAACAATCAAGTATCTTTCAATCTTGAAAATATTTATTCTGTAAACTTGTCTCGATTTTATTTTTAATCATACTGAAACTGATTCAGGTTCGCAATATCGAATATAAGCCGCGCTAGCTTTAAGCTTAATTGAGTTTTCTTTAAGTAAGCAATAAAATGTTGAGCTTACTAAAAGGCTAGGGCTATCCCTAGGCTATCCCTAGGCTTTTAGTAAACTTAAGAAATTATGTAAGTACAACAGAATTAGCCACATTGCTTCGTAGCAAACAGCATAACAAACTCCGAGCAGCTACAATTGTAAGAGAAGTGTACCTTCTCGTAGCGCGTAGCACCATTTAAATTTAAACGTATTCTGATTCTTATTTGAATAATAATATAATTTAACGACTCAATATAATAAAATTTTGTAGCCGCGTTCTATAAACACGTCTACATAATTTATTTGCTAGATTTCTCTAATAAATATTTAGTTTTAAAGTTTAACGGGCTCAAAGATTTACATACAAATCTTGCAACCCATGTAACCATAAAACTCTGTATTTTAAGGAAAGGCAAACCAAGCACTTTACATAACCGAACAATAACCATATATTAGTTTCTAAAACGTGTCTACAAATTTTCAGTGAGTTTAATTAGTTAATAATCTCACAATAATCAAACTGCGATTGTATGCAGCGCGCTCGGGAGCACTTGATGCTAATTCCTCTTATAAGTTTACGTGTTTACGTCTTATCGTGAAGCGGTTTATCTACGAAGTTGCAAGAAAATACATAATATTTAGGTATATAACAATACATAAGTTATTATGCTTTCAGATAAACTTTCTATTATTGAAAGATTGCTTTAATAAAATATATAGTCATCAGTTAGTTTCATTATGTACATAATATTATTTCTCTTTTCAGAATTAATATTCATAACCGCAGATTATCCTTTGTTATCCTTTATAACATAGCCGAGCTAAATTAAATAGAAGTAAGTATACGTTTTTGATCCAATTTGGTCATGCCTTAGATATGATTCGTTTAAATTCCAGTTCCAGCTTTCTGCGGTTTCATCCCACTGTTTTGGGTTTTGGCATAGTATCAATTTTTTTTTAATATTCCTATGACACTTTTATATCCAAATTACTGAACTGTACAAATTGTATATTCCTAGTAGGTATGTGTTATAAAATTGTCAATAGATAGGTATTGGTCTGTGTTGTTTCACCGGGCATAAAGTTGGGTAAATAGGTATATCGACCCATTAACATCCGCGATACAGCTATAGATCTACAGCTGCATTCTTAGGCTTTTGGGAAAAATAAGATAATTTATTATACACTCATTTAATTTAATACATTTATTTATGGAAAGTATTTTTGTGAATCCTATTACCTGTTGCTATGGAATAGAATATGCTATAGGTACCTAAAGAAGACTGATTCATCTGACTGATATGCTATAGGTACCTATCGACAATAACTTGACGGGTATCGGAGCCACACGCAAAATATTAGAGTAAAAAACACGTATCCAATTCAGCATATACAAAGCTTTATTCCACGCCTGCTAGAGCTCTATAACGGGACGTGTCTTATATCTGGATAAGAGCTCAATTCATCCTTTATTCTTCAACATCGTTTTGAAGACGCGTGTGTACCTAATAAGTAAATGGTATCAAAGGCCTTCTCAAAAATTGTTTTTGAGGCTCATATAGGCTCAATTAAGCTCAGAGATTTGGTCAGGGTAGATTTATTTGATGTTTCTCGTCCCTCTTTAAACTTACACGTTGAGGACATGTTTAAAAAAAAATTACAAAGGTCAAACAATTTATATCTTTTGTGAAAACCCTGCAAAGGTGTAAGTAGCAGAATATTGTTTAACTGACTTTAAAAACAATTCTGAAGATCTTCATTCTACCATTTTCCCAGTAAACCATCCGGGTATGGAGAGTATAAGATTGTCAACTTTTATCAAAAGAAATAAAGATATCTATCACACAGAGAGATTACAGAGAGGGTAAATATATATTTTTTTTATTAAAATTTGATTTTTTATACTTGATTGCGTTTTGCGTAGTTTTTTTAGATAAGTTATTTTTTTTTAAAGTTATTGTATGAATTCACATTTGAAGTTTAAATTAGACCAGAATTGAGGAGCTCATTTTTTATGAATTTCGATGAAGCCCTAGTTTTTCTCTTCTTAGAGTATTAATTCGTCGTCTAATAGAAATATAATATTTTAGCTTATTATAGTGTTATAGATTATGAAGCAGAGTTCTTACTACATGAAACAGAGTAGGTACCTACAATACATTTTTTGAGTATGGTTCGCAACCTAACGGGGAGAATACCTAAGGTAAATACCAAAACAAAGAATCGGAATTACTGTATGGTAGTATTACGAGAAAATCAATACAATTCGTAAATCAACGATTCAAAGAAGGGTATTCAAAGGGTAACTAAATCCTTACCACAAGCCTTGATCCTACCATTAAGAAAAGCGGGGTTACTCCCTCATTTAAGGGTTAACGAGCCTTCAAGGACATGTCTGTTTAAACCGCCCTAGTCGCCCATTTATTTTCTAATCTGCCTAAGAGGGATTTGCAATGATATTATTTTTTATCTGCACCAGAAATGCTTTGGAACTGCACTGGCCGTTGCCTGTTTAACAAAGTTTTCCTATGTTTGAAATATTTACCAAAATAAAATAAAACTTCTTACCTTACTCGAAAATTTTATCATCCCTTATTTTCAAACCTTCGGTCGGAGTCAATGAACTTAGCCCCCACGCCTTTTATTCTTAACTCAATTTCTATTTCGGTAACGAATAATTTTATAAAAAGACAGTTTTTTATAAGTACACACTCATTACCAGTATCTTAGAATAATAATGCTGATAAGTATACTTTATGTATGCTTCTCATTAAGGCTGCG
This sequence comes from Maniola hyperantus, assembly GCF_902806685.2. Lineage (NCBI taxonomy): Eukaryota > Metazoa > Arthropoda > Insecta > Lepidoptera > Nymphalidae > Maniola > Maniola hyperantus. The sequence continues at coordinate 14,116,226 of NC_048536.1, read as the reverse complement.
CAAGCCGGTCATAATATTTCCATATCTAGTAGGTACAAACGTAGATTGGGTGATTACTTTACGTCCAAAAGTAAAACGTATTATCTAGGCGTGTGCTTTTTGACACTACACTGTAACTACTACACTTCAAAATAATTTACCAAATTTTGTTTTGCATACAAGTATTTATACCTTGTTATAGTTTTATTGTAAGAAAACTTTCCTAAATTGCTGTTTCTTCGCGTGATTTCGTTCGCAATTTTTTTTGGTTAGAATCATAGTCATCTCTCCATCTGGCTTGGTGAAATAGCAAGCATTATTTGAGTTGTAGATCGAAAAAAAATTGTTAATTAACATGGTAGGAAATGACCTCTAAGCACTACGTTCTAGCTGTAATTTTTTCCATTACTTCTGTAGCTACCTACAGACTACAGTGGTATATAATTGCCTTTTAGCTCCAGGGATTGCTGTAAGCAAAGTTAGTTACTTACAAACTTTACGTCCTGGTAGTATTCAAACTTTTAATAGTCAAAGAACACCGAGTCGTATTTCGCGACGTAAACGTTAATATCATTAAGATGATGCGGGCTTACCAACCGCTTTTATCGGAAAATGAATGAAGAAAGGTCGTGTTATGCTATACTATAAGTAATTGAATATTTTATTACACTATGATGATTTCATAGTCATAGTTATATATTATATCTGTGATTTAATTGCAGCTCCAAACTTTTTACGCTAAGTCGTATGCGAACATCGAGTTTGATTTTCGACTGGTAACGTTTTAGCTTTGTATCCATCGACCATCGGAGGCGATTGCCTCGACCTCTCACTCACTTCAATCAGCCATGAGGCAAATTTTGTTGCTCCAAAAGTCCAAAATGGTATTTGACAGCTAGTCAAATCAGTAACTTTTTATCAAACGTCAAAACGCGCGCTTAGTATGCGAGATTCTATGAAATACCGATGTGTGACATCACAATCATTTGACGTGCTTTTTTTAGTTTAATCGATAATTTAAAATGGTTATTACACTTAAAACCAACAAAGGGCGTGAATTTTACGTATTTTGGAAGACCCTCTATTTAATAATCACTGAGAAATAATTTATTTTTGAGTCAAATACCCAATTTAGTTCGTTATTTGCCACGTTAAACAAAGCCGAACGTTTTATGAGGCGATACTTCAAATGCTCAAGTCGAGCCCGTTTAGCCTGAGGATGCTGAGATTGATAGGTGCAAAGCTTTTGTGAATAATTTTTTCACTTTAGCTCGGGTTTTATATGGAAAGTCTTAATCCTTCTTGATTTCAGTTTGATGTTGCGTAGCAAAGATATACCTAGGCAATAGGTATACTCGTAGACCATGGTCGTAAACACGAAAGTTGCGTTCGCCAGCTAGACTATTTGACAAACTTAACTAATACAAAGTTTTCACATAGGCTATGAACTTATGATTGAATGTGCCTATTCACTCTTGCCTCAAAGATATTTAAGGCCAAATTTAGCACAACTTTACAGACTCTATTATACTAGTTATTAGTTCAAGGCTTTATTGCAACAGCTCTGTATAAATGTTATTTCTTTGCTGTGACCTAATTATAGTTTAGAATTTTTACATTAAAGGGCTTTCTTTACTGAGCTATAAGTTTTTTTTTAAATATTACAATAAAACTCAAAGCTAGCCTTATCTACTTAATTATAAATTTTTTAGTTACTAGCTGACGCCCGCGACTTCGTTCGCGTGGAATTAGGTTTTTTGCAAATCCCGTGGGAACTCTTTGATTTTCCAGGATAAAAAGTAGCCTATGTCACTTTACCTATACCCATGCAAAACACAATATCACGCCAATCCGTTGCACCGTTGCGACGTGGTTGAAGGACAAACCAACAAACAAACACACTTTCGCATTTATAATAAGGGTACTTACTGATTTCAGTCTATTGATTATCGTTATACTTACCTAAGCTTACAAAATCTAAGTAGGTATTTTGTTTTTAGGTGCTCATAAAAGTATAGATTTTTCGTTGTGTTGTCTAACAACTAGACTACTACTGACTGGCGAACTCGTCAAATAGGTACCTTCATACCTAATGCTCATAATTAACTGTTAACGCTCGTCTGGGTGAAAGTCTGTCTACCCGAATACTTTATATTATACACTCCGTCTTAGTCATGAAAATGAGAAATAAGTTAGGATAAAACTTTTTCTAGCACTCGACTATAGTTGCAATTATACATCGAGTTAAATTAGAAATAATGCCATGTACAACAATTTCCCATGATCAAAATCTAATATTCAAGTCGTATCCGGTAATGGTTTCCGTAGCACCATTGCAGGAAATGGGAAAATCAAAACGGCCATAGTGCGAATTGTACAATTTTTATTCGCTACCTATTCAACTCTGAAGTGGTATGAAATGTGCGCGGGAAATAAGGGTGCGCCAAAGTTCGCGTCATAATATGTAGCGGGTAGCGACTAGCGATGGCAAAGTCCGTACTCACACTCAGTTGACGAGACGCCGGTTGGCCGGTCGGACGCCATGTCGCGACGACGACGGCGCGTCGCCTTTCGCGACTATATACCCTTGGACATTCATGCCATGGCTAAGGTATTAATCACTGTCAACTCTCCCTATTTACCAAATAAGTTATCCCGAAAATTGTTTACGGCCCCTGAAGAAAATAATTAGCAATGCTCGCTTCCGCAGTAGGAATTGTGTGAGTTCTTATTGTTGTTTTAAAGTTGATTGCGTCGGCACTTGGTAGTTGGTACACCACAAGTGTGCCTTCGTGATTGCACTTTTGCATTATGTCATTCAGCTTCAGCATTGCAATATACAAATATTTTAAAATGAAGTGCTGAAATGAAGTTCTAATAAACTTTTTTGTACTTATACTTAATAAAATGGCTACACATATCTTAGTAAATAGTAAGGTTACGGTTTACCTATAAAAGTTTCTTTCACTGTAAAGTTTTGATGATTCGGGAATGCCTATACCTTGTTTATTATGGTTACAAGTATTATTAAGATTACAGGTATGATATTATATATTATTTCGTAAATATTCGTAACTGCAGTGAAATTAAACATTAGTATATAAAGTTTATAATAATTATGTTACTCCGGATATCATCATCATCATAATGATCAACCCATCGCTGGCTCACTACTGAGCACGGGTCTCTTCTCAGAATCTCTCTAGATATAAACTCCCACTCCGGATATAATGTTAGAACAATTTTTTTTTATATATATTTTAAATTAATCATGTTATTTTACTAGATGATGCCCGCGACTTCATCCGCGTAGATTGAGGTTTTTAAAAATCCCGTGGAAACTCTTTAATTTTCCGAGATGTAAGCTAACTCTGTACCAAATTTCATCAAAATCGGTTAAACTGTCGGACCGTGAAAGGCTAGCAAACAGAAACACTTTCGCATTTATAATATTAGTATGGATGAACTAGCTTTTGCTCATTAAAGGTAAGATTTTTTAAATAAAATAGCCATATTTTATAAAAGAAATTAAGCAAAAAAAATTCAGTAAGTAGATTTACTGTGAGTAGGTAGGTATGTGTAATGGAGAAAGTTTCCGATGTAAAATATAATTAAACAGACACATAAAAAGTTGTCAGACGCCTGACCAATGTAGAGCTGCAAAGTTCAGTTAGTAAATTAACCCGAAACATTTTTATGGGCTTTGGAAGCGTTGTTTTACTACGGTAATAAAACAATATTTTGATCAATAAAACATTTGGTGTACCTACTGTGAATGTTTAATCTGCATATTCTATCTATCTATTCTTAAGTACTTATAAAAAGACTTGTCCTGAGTACTGACTGACTGATCTATCAAAGCACTCTTTTTACAGTAGATTCCTTTTATGAAATAGGCACTCTCTAAGAAATAGATAGTTTTCCGACAGTCCACCCCAAAGCATGTTATTGTATCGAGTGGGATGTCAAATGAAAGGTATGAAGGTATCAAGAATAGAAAGATAGTCTAAAACAATTACATATTAATAAAATATTATGTAGCAGTAGGTAATATAGTATTCTAGTAGTAGATTTGTGCCATACATAATAAGAAATTACTTGGTCGGTGAAGAAAGGAATACGGGATAGGCACATTATTCTGGAAGGAATTATTCTGATAATAACTTGAGAAATCTAACGTTGAACAAGATTTTCGTTGTGATTGGGCTTTTCAAATTGGCAATGTGACCTTTTAACTTTCTTATGGAAAGCGATCGAAATAATATAAATGTAAGTAGATGCTCACGTGCTCACGGCTGTACTCACGTGGTTAGTGCTTCGTGGTTGAGACTGCTAGATTTCCTTATAGATATTGAAATAATGGCACTTGGGCAGCGCGGTAGACAATGGCCAAACCTTTCTCATTCTGAGAGAAGACCCAGTGCTTAGTAGTGAGCCGGCAATGCGGTGATGTTGATGATGATGATTGAAATAATATATTATCTTCTTCGTTCTTCGACTTCGTTCGTGTGGATTTAGGTTTTTGAAAATCCCGTGGGAACTCTTTGATTTCCCGGGATAAAAGTAGCCTACGTCTTTCCCCGGGATGCAAGCAATCTCTGTACCAAATTTGGGCCGTGAAAGGCTAGCAGACATACAGACAGACAGTATGGATTAACAACAATATGGTATTGAAGGAGCATTTACGACAATAGAATTCAATATAAATCTGCATTTAAGTGGCTTTCAAACATCGGACACGCTCAAGTCAAGTTCCATTCATGTTAGTGTGAATGGTATACGTATGAATGGAACCAATGCTGCCGCTGATTATTATGCACGGCTTAACCTCGAGGCGGGGTGGATGGGAAGTCGTTTTTAGACTTACTGATTATCTTACATCTTTCTTTTTTTAAATTGAAGTCGAAAGTATAATCGCCGAAACCATACTTATGTAAATTCTGACGAATTTGATTGATTTGTGTTTACCGCTGAGACAACTTTACTGCTTGTTCGGTTCAAAATTGCATTTATTATTCGTGCATGTAAAATAGTAAGTCAGTGGCCAATAAACAATGAACTAAAGTAGACGTGTTTTCTTTCTCCTGAAGGCCAACTCAAGTGAACCTTATTGCAACCACCATATGGTTGAAATCGAACCGGATTAAATGAGCGAGTGACGAAGTTAAAAATAGATACCTGTTCGACGCGTGGATAATTACTTACCTAACGTAATCTATCATTCATTACTTTGCGAATTTATACGTGGTTATACAAAGTTATTCTGTTTTAGAAGATAATCGCAGTGAACGTGTGTTTGTTGTGAAATACAATGAGTGTAACGCTTAGTAACGAACAACAGCAGTTGGTAAATGCATTGGAAGATACACATAACTTATTACAAAAGGCACAAACCAACTTAAAGAAATGTTCTAAGCAGAGATTAACGCAAGGATATATAGAGGCGCGTCTGCAAAGTATTGAGGGATACTGGCAAAGTTTTAAGACAACTCATCAAGATCTGGTAAAATGTACGCCGAAGCAAAAAAGGAACGAAATCCCGTATTTCCTCAACGAAGATTTCTTTGTCGTCGAAGATTTATATACTTGCATCGTAGGAGATTTAAAGGATATGCTTTCATCGCCGACACAGCAATCGCAACCAACGGCAAGTATTATAAACCATGAATCTATGGTAAAATTACCTCGTATAGAAATACCTAAGTTCAACGGATCTTATGAAGACTGGCCTACGTTTAGAGATCTATTTAGATCACTAGTTCACAATTCATCATTAAGTAAAGTTGAAAAATTACACTACCTGAAGACAAGTGTCACCGACGAACCTGCTGAACTCCTTAAACATGTTTATGTATTGGAATCAAATTACGAACAGGCTTGGAACATATTGAACCATAGATATGGAAACAAAAGATTAATCGTAAACTCTTTGTTGCATAAATTAATTAATTTGAAGAAAATCGCTTCACCGTCCGCTAGCCACCTAAAAAACTTATTGGATACAACCACGCGGTGTCTGAACAGTCTTAAAAATCAAGATGTACCTACTGACTCATGGGATCAAATTATTATTTATTTAGTGGTTCAAAAATTAGATATGGACACTCACAAGGATTGGGAAGAGTATTCGTTCAGAGAAGATGCGAATAGATTACCTACCTGGGCTGAGCTAAGGACATTCCTGGAGACGAAATTCCGATCATTGGAGATGGTAAATCCTACAGCTATTAAGGAGAAGACTGTTCTTAAGGCGAAGTCATTCTATGCGACTACTTCAGAAGATAGCGATTCTGCTTCATCAACGAAAACTTGCTATATGTGTGAAGCTGATCACAATCTATGTCACTGTAAAGAATTTCGTAAATTACAACCATCAGAACGATGTGAATTTATTAAGAACAATAGACTCTGCTACAATTGCATGACGATGGGACATTCAGTGATAAGATGTAGGGTGCCGACATCCTGTAAAATATGCCATCGCCGACATCACACATTATTGCACACTAGCGACGGAGTGCCAGAAAATGTGGAATCGCATCACAGTCAAATAGAAGAAGAAATAAAACTAAAATCAGAAAAAACAGAAGAATCAGATATTGCAATATCTACACATTTTGCTTCTGGACAGTCAACATCGCTACTACCAACCGCTTTAGTCATAGTAAAAGACGATGAGGGTCGTAGTACAATATTGCGAGCTTTGGTGGATCAGGGTTCCCAAGTCAATTTTATCACCGAGAGAGCAGCAAAACTATTGAAAATAAAAAGAAAACAAGCAAAGGGTACGATCATAGGGGTGGGTAATACACAAACAACAGTTAATCACATGACACGAGTCGAGCTCTTATCTAAATGTGAGGAAGAATTCAAGCTTAGCATAAATGCCTACATAATGCCGACGCGATTAACTACCCAATTGCCATCACAACCTATTACAAGTACAGTCAATACCTGGTCACATTTACAAGGAATCACCCTAGCTGATGCGAGCTTTAGCAAACCAGGGCGAATCGACATGTTGTTAGGAGTTGAAGTTTACGGTCAAATATTGAAGGCTGATGTTCTGAAAGGTCCTCCAGGCTCCCCGTGTGCTCAGTATACAAGCCTCGGCTGGATTGTATTCGGAAATATACATGAAGAAACTTCACAAAAACTAGTACCTGTAATACATAAAGAATTCAAGGCAGATGACACGAGGGAAGTAGATACAGATATAACAAGAACGTACACTAAAGACGAAGGAGATGGTGAAAACATATACAAGGAAACACATACCAGTAATGAAAAAGGGCGAGATATCGTACAGGTAGATCCAAAATCACCTGAAGGAAATACAGGAGATGGAGCATCAAAGAAATTATTACAACTAGAAAGGAGTTTTAAGAACGATCATAAATTGAAAGTCAAATATACAAAAGCAATAAATGGATGTGAAATGAGACATATGGAACGAACTTCTAAAGGAAAAGGAAACAATCCAGGACTTTATCTAATTATCCTTTATTTTATCTTTTATCTTTTAATAAATCATACAGGTTTTAAATACGATGATGAAACTACACAGATCAAACCGATATTTGGTACCTCATACAAGGGTACAAAATATAATGTAGCACTCCACGACGAATTACTCATCAGCCCCCAAATGCACATGGATGTAAGATCATGGGTGATGCAATGGCGTTGGAAAAATGTAGAATTTCTCTCGGAGATCCAGAAGGTGAATCAACAGATACTCATAGCCGAAGATGAAGAACAGGAACCTGAAATTATACATGAATGGTTCTAACCATCAATCAGAGAAAGTTTAAATGACAGTACACATATAAAGGTGAATAGATGGTTACAAAAAGCAATGAAGGAGGTTACTATACCTGACTATTGTGATGCTTCGACGAAGGTTTATAGAGCCGTCCTCCTCTCCAAGTTACTGAAACAAGTCGGCGAGACAATGCAATCCCAATAACCCAAATATTCGGTTGAACCGATTCTATGATTGAATTATCATGGCTGCAAGGAAACCCTAATAGACGGCAGACCTTTATTCGAAATAGTGTGATCACAATACTCGACCACGTTGGAAATAAATGGTACCACATCCAATCCCAAAACAATCCACCTGACATCGCTTACCGAGTCATGTTGGCCCCAGCACTGAAGAACTGCTCCCTCTGATAGCATGGACCGGAACTACTGAAACAGAAGGATTTAGTAGTGGAAAGATTAAATAATGAAGATACAGAACTAGAGAAGGTAAAAGCAACAACAATGAATACACACCTGAGTGTCAAGGATGATACTACCTCCATTTATAAAATCTGGAAATTGACGATCTGTCAGAATCACTACTACATAATATATGCTACAGGATTCTTAAATTGTAAAGGGATTAAAAGGGACACTAACACTTAATTCGTTGTCATAACGGATGAAATAGAAGAGGCATTACATACATGCATCAAACAAGAAGTAAGGAAGAAATTCAAAATATAAAGGAAGGAGATAAGGTCCAGAGTTAGAAGCTCATAAAAAACTAGGGAGTGCCTCCAGGAAGGTGAATAATTAGGACAGATAGTTAATATTATACATCCTGGTCCTGATAGACTCACTAGAGTTTATAGTGTAAAAAGTGGATACAGCAATTTAAAACGATCTATTTCTATGTTGTGTTTTATACCTGTTGGTGTTAACGTTAAGTGATGAATCAATGAGTTCGTTTTCATATATTAATTTGTTTTACAAGAATTCCTACAATTTTCAAATTTGATTTATTCATATTTACCTATTAATGATGCGAGAAAAAACATTTTTATTGTCAGCGATAAAATTAGTGTTTAGATATGATGTAATGTACTTAATTTCGTGAAATGATTTAATATGTATTTATAGAATAATTATTTAAATAAAAGGTCTCTTAGAGCCCTTTTGGCGGGCGGCATGTTCGGTTCAAAATTGCATTTATTATTCGTGCATGTAAAATAGTAAGTCAGTGGCCAATAAACAATGAACTAAAGTAGACGTGTTTTCTTTCTCCTGAAGGCCAACTCAAGTGAACCTTATTGCAACCACCACTGCTAAACTTTGAGATATATTTTACAGTCTAGCGATGGAATAGGAACGGAAAATTTTTAGCCCCTCTATAGGATGTACTTATGCCCCTATAATATACCTCTATAAGTATATACTATAGAAGCCTATGAAATAACGTGTTAAAGTTTGTGTGGAACAACTTCCTACAGCAAAATTACCGATAGGTAGGATATTATGTTACAAACCTTTTCCTTTCTATTCCCTACAAAAAGCTCGGTCGTGCTAAAAATGGGTATACAAATTCAAATGTAACGGCTCGTTCCCATACATTATATATCTAATAATAATTACTCGCAGTATAATTTGATTTTTTGATATGATCCTTAAATATGCTCCAGTTTGCATTTAAATGTTTGATTCCAGCATTTAAATGTTTTGATTGGAGCAGGCCCAGGACAGCTAAATTGCTGTACCTATCTACCGTCATTAATGATGACGGTGAATCACAAGTTATTTTGACTTATTCGGTTTATCCACCCTAAATCAGCCACCCTAGGGTGTATACTCGGAAACGTGTGACCGTCTATCCACCCCGGACGGTGAATTTGTATAAATATCCGAGTATACCTACACCCTATAGGCTGGCCGTTTTAGGGTGGATAAACGGAATAAGCCGTTATCACTACATACATTGCATATATTGAACATACTTACTTACTGAAATATGCATGACGACATTTACTCATCAAGATAGAACCTAAACTAAGCCATGCAAAAATAGCTGCAAAAATCAATTGCAGCCTCTTGATCATCCCTCCCATTCAGTATAGTCGCGGTCTCTCGGAGCCTCACATCTTCGTCTTACCTTTGATCAACCTTCGCCACATTTGCACTGACTTGTCCATCTGCCATCTTAAGTAAAGCTACCGTAGACGTAACTCGTAGTAACTGCACCGTAAAGTAGCAACTACACACAAAAACGTAGCTTGGTATCCAAAGAGTCTACGGTTAATTGTTTAACACATTTTTCGCGAGTGCAGGTTTTGTTTAATAAATAACTTACTTAAAGTTCAACAAAAAAAATACCGGTAAAAAATAAATTTAATAAATAGAGTTTCAGTCGTGAAAATTTTACCGTAGATCTTAAAAATGAATTTTACTACTTACTCAAAAAGCGTGTGTTCAAAATGTTCGTGTGTAATTGTTACTATACTGTACTTTGTAGTAAATAGAACGTATTCTCATTAAAGTTGCAGCCGAATTTAAAAGTGTATTCAGTGGTGTTATTTTGTAAAGGTAAAAACTTTTTTATCGTGGAGTGCTTATTATTTACTTGCATGCGACGTGTTTCTTTCCGAATGTGTGCACGGGTGATAAAAACTGATAACTTTTAACGGAAGTTAATAATCAACCCTTTCAATCTGTTGATAAGTTACTGCCATATCGACAGATTACAGAAAAAATTGATTTGTTTATTTTGGCCGTATCTAATGTGACCATATACACTTTGCTTATACATGGCTTATACACATTTCTGTCATATATGTATTTACGTAAAAGCCATGTATAAAGCAGTGAGCCTTTCTGTAAGACTTTCTTATAAGTGTATTTTCACAGTATATGATTGAATGGTTGACAATGTCTTCTGTGATCAGGAGTACGAGGACGAGAGCCGGTCCAGAAGACATTCATCGCCATGTAACTCAAGGGAGGGCAGCACGACAGCACTTCACACGCAGCATTACGACGACACTGTAAGTACTTAGACACTTATGCTTTCTTAATTATTACTAAGTACACCTCAATTAAGGTATATTTCGAGCTACGCAACCGTAACGCATGAGAGCGCCACGCGATATTGCTTTTTAATTTGTATTAAACTGTATAGAGAGCATTGGAGATAAGGTGGATTTTGCGGTACGCAACCGCGACGTGCGACGACGACACGCGACGGCAAACCCGCACTGTGTCATTGTCATCGTCGTGCCATTTTTTCCGCCAAATTCTGTGACATCGAAATTGTATAAATTGTATTAAGTACATATATGTATGTAAATTTTATGATAGTGATTTTACTAACTGTGCGGGACGATATAGTGCCTAGTGTGTGTATTGATTGACAATTAATAGTTAACCAGTTATTATAGGATTTTATATAGTATAGATAAACAATGTTTAGCAAAGTCTTATGTATAGTATATACTTAAATAGCATGTAAACAGTAGCATAGTTATGATAGGATTTGTTAAGATTTTACTATGTAAATAACTTAGATTTAATAGCCTTTGATAAAGATTTCATAAATAGAAATAGACAGAGAAAGCAATAGTTTAGAGCGAGAGAAATAGCGTAGATAGAGATAGCAACAGTGATAGAGCGAGATAGTTGTAGAAAGGGATAGGAATAATTATAGAGCGAGAGGCGTGGCTCTCACTACGGTATAGCCCGGAGTCGAAAAGACCCCTCTGAGTAGGCCACACCTCTCGAGCTTGCTCTCTCCTGATTGGTCAATGTAAAGATCCTCTGATTGGCCAGCCAATCAGATGGTCTACTTTTTTTATGGGATTTTCAAATAAATACTGGCCCGGTTTTGTATGCCGGCACAGTTCTCCTCCAGACCTAGCGGTAGCAGTACCTAAGGAATAAACAAAATAGTGCTTCAACAAGTGTTTTCCTGAAGAATTCCAACCAATCCAGCATAGTGAGATGTGCAGAAGCGCACATTGAATGGTCCTTCGAGCCGGATCCGTTGGAAAATCGGGAAAATTGAAGAATATTCATCGAATTCGGAAAATATGCCAGTGACACGGCAGGAGCTCAAGAACCGCAAGGCCTCAACAGAAGAAGAGTCTCCGGCCACATCAGAGGATACTGCTACCACCGCCGCAACAGAAACTACAGTGTCGGAGCGAACGGCGTCGAGGGCGGCAACAGACACTTCCGCGACATCCAGGTCGACGGCCGTGCCACCCTCCGAGACATCGACGTCCGCCGTGCCTTCCTCCGCGTCAGTCAGAGAGATGACTGCGACCACCGCCGCCTCACAGATGACTGCGCCTACCACCGTCGCGTTGGCACTGCCCGCCGATGCGACACAGTTGGGGCCCCCCGCTGCCGTGGAGGCCTCCGCTATAGAACAGGGGCGTAGCCAGGCTAGAGAAGCGTCGGCCATCCAGAAGAGGAGGAGGACTGTCAAGCCGCAAGAAGTACCACTCCCTCCTAGCAAGAAGGGGGAGGGGTCGACCCACAGCCGCAGCAAGGCGCATAGAATAGCAAAGGCCAAGGGAGAACTGCTACGTCTTCAGGTCGAACTAGCCGCTGCCCGCATCACCGCCATGGAAGCTGAAGAAACAGAAGATGAAATGGAAGATGATGGTGCATCCATCCACTCCGGAGCCGAGACGAGCGAACGAGTGGGCAACTGGCTGGAGTCACAGCCCCCACGCCCCGCGCTAGCGATCACCAGCGAGCCACACTACCCTATAGAACCAGTGGTCAACAGCACGGGACAACAGAAGCACCAGAATCCACTTCAGTCACCGGCGGGAGTGCAACCGGGTCTAACAGAACTCGCCGAAGCCATCACGCTCGCCGTCAAAGCAGCACGACGCCCGAAGTTCATCGAGCTGCCCATCTTCGGAGGATCACATCAGGAATGGCTACCGTTCCGCGCCGCATATTACGAAACAGAAAGCATGTTCACCACAATAGAAAACACAAATCGTCTAAGAAGAAACTTGAAGGGAAGAGCAAAAGAAGCAGTTGAAGGTCTTCTCATCACCAGCGCGCACCCAACAGAAGTAATGAAGACATTGGAATCCAGATTCGGAAGACCAGAATCCATCGCTATGATGGAGATAGAAGCTCTACATGGATTGCCGCGCCTTACCGATTCACCGCGCGACATCTGCATCTTCTCGACGAAGGTCTCCAATGTGGTCGCGACTCTGAAGACACTCAGCTGCGTGAACTACATGTTCAACCCGGAGGTTTCGAAGACGGTCGTGGACAAGCTCACACCTACGCTGCGCTATAGATACTATGACTTCGCAGTACTACAGCCGAAAGAAGATCCGGACCTAATGAAGATGGAGAAGTTCCTCAAGAGAGAAGCGGAGCTGTGCGGGCCGTACGCGCTTCCTGAACAAGTGGCACCACATACATCACATGCGCCTGCCACGCAACAGAGAAGACCGCAGAAAATTCACAACGTAACAGAAAAACAGTATACACCCAAGTGCGCCATCTGTGAAGGAGAGCACGGGGCAAGCGATTGTGAACAATTCAAGAATGCGGATGCAAACGGAAGATGGGACATAGCCAAGTCCAAACGCCTGTGTTTTCGATGTCTTCGGTACAGAAACAGAACACACAACTGCCGGGTCAAAGCGTGTGGCGTCAACAGCTGCAAATACTTTCACCACAAGATGCTGCACTACACCAAGGCACCGGAGAAGAAAGAAGGCGTCGAAATCACAGAAATTATCAACTCGGCGTGGACTATACAGAAGAAACAATCCTATCTGAAGATTATTCCAGTGCAAGTTGAGGGGCCCAAAGGAGCTCTCAACACATTCGCCTTGATGGACGACGGGTCAACAGTGACATTGATAGACAACAGCATAGCCGAACTCATCGGAGCATCAGGACCCATCGATCCCTTGAAGATAGAAACTATCAACGACATGAAGACATCAGAGTCAGCCTCAAGAAGAGTGAACATCAAGCTGAGAGGTCTCAACGATCATGAAGAACGTATACAAGCACGAACAGTGAAGAACCTTCAAGTGTCATCGCAACGGGTTTCAAGAGAGTTGGTGGACGGCTGCACACACCTGGCAGACATCCGCGACTACCTCGCATATGCAGACATCAAGCCTCGAGTCCTGATCGGTCAAGATAATTGGCACCTCCTGTTGACAACAGAAGTGAGAAGAGGAAATAGCAATCAACCAGTAGCCTCTCTCACACCGCTGGGGTGGGTGCTACACGGCAGCCAGAGCCGCGCCGCCGGACGTAGCATCGACTTCGTATCGCACGTCACAGAGGGAACAGAAGACGACCTGGACAGCCTCGTTAAGCAGTATTTCGAGATGGACGCACTCTGCATACAGCCGAAGAAACCGAAGACAGATCCGGAAGAACAAGCACTTCGTATCCTGGAGAAGACCACTACCAAACAGGAAGATGGAAGATATGAAACAGGACTTCTCTGGCGCAAAGAAGATGTTACGTTCCCGGACAACTACCACAACTCACTGAAGCGACTTCACAACATAGAAAAGAAGATCGATCGAGACCCCAAGCTGAAACAGAAGTACACAGAACAGATGGAAGCTCTCATCTCAAAAGGATACGCTGAACTCGCTCCGAAACAGAAGACTGCTGGCAAGACATGGTACCTGCCACATTTCGCAGTGATCAACCCGATGAAGCCTGAGAAGCTCCGAGTGGTACACGACGCAGCAGCGAAGACAAAAGGAGTAGCTCTCAACGACATGCTACTCAAAGGACCTGATCTCCTGCAGTCACTGCCTGGCGTCATCATGCGATTCCGGCAACACGCAGTAGCAGTCACAGCGGATATCAAGGAGATGTTCATGCAAGTCAAGCTGCGAGCTGAAGACAGGGACGCACTGCGCTATCTGTGGCGAGGGGAACGAAGAGACAGCCAACCACCTGAAGAATATAGAATGACTTCGTTGATCTTCGGTGCATCAAGTTCTCCATCTACAGCAATCTACATCAAGAACTTGAATGCTGAACAGCACAAAGAAGCTCACCCTGAAGCCGCAGCTGCCATCGTACAGAAGCACTACGTGGACGACTACTTGGACAGCTTCAGAAACCTCGAAGAAGCAGTACGCATCACGAAGTCAGTACGCGAAGTGCACTCAAAGGCCAGCTTTGAGTTGAAACAATGGAAGTCGAACTCTCCTCAACTGTTAGAAGCACTGGGCGAAGTTGAACCAACAGAAGACATGGAACTCTACAAGCCAGAAGAGAAGACAGAAAGGGTGCTGGGTGTCATTTGGAAGCTCAACACAGACGAACTCACCTTCAACCTCAACTTGGCACGCGTCGCACCAACACTCATCAGTGGGAAGACACCGACGAAGAGAGAAGCGCTGCGAGTGGTCATGTCACTCTTTGATCCGCTCGGGCTCGCATCACCTGTCACCATAAGAGCGAAACAGCTGCTGCAAGAAGTATGGCGAAGAGGCACGTCGTGGGATGACGAAATAGATGAAGACCTGGCTGAGCAGTGGCAAGACTGGATGAATCATCTGAAGAACCTCAGCGGCGTGGCAATCCCAAGGCGTTACCTCCAGTACAACGACGCCACTTCAATCCAGCTACACGTGTTCACCGATGCAAGCGAAGCAGCGTACTCAGCAGTCGTCTTCTGGAGGACAGTGACACCGGATGGTGAAGTCAGCCTATCGCTCATCATGGCCAAAGCGAAGGTTACGCCGCTGAAGTTGACGTCCATCCCGAGGTTGGAGCTCCAGGCAGCAGTGATGGGTACAAGACTCGCCGAAACAGTCATAGAAGAGCACGAGAGAAAACCAGACTGCAAGGTGTTCTGGACAGACAGCAAGACCGTACTCACCTGGATCCGAACAGGAGCACGCTCATACAAGCCCTACGTAGCACATCGCCTGGCTGCAATAGAAGAGTCTTCCAAAGTCAACGAATGGCGCTGGGTGCCAACGAAGCTGAACGTAGCAGACGACGCTACGCGAGACGTGCCAACATCATTCGACGAGAAGCACCGCTGGTACAAGGGACCCGACTTTCTCTACGAGGCAGAAGACCAATGGCCCGTCGAAGTGTCTACAGAAAAAGAAGAACCTTCTGGCGAAGAGAGAATACACCATGTCATAGACAGAAGCAAGCCGAAGCTTTCACAAGCCTTACCTGAGGTGTCTCGCTTCTCAAACTGGGACAGACTCCGGTACACCACAGCTCGAGTTCTGCAGTTCATCGAACTCTGTAGAGCCACCAAACAGAGTGTCAACTACAGAAGGACAAGAAAGAACACAGAAAAGGACCCAAACTGGAAGAAGACGAACAAGCCTGCGACGAAACAGAAACAAATAGTGAAGACAACAGCATCGTCCAGCAGGAAGTTTCTCCCAGTCACCGCAGAACATCTCCGAAGAGCCGAAGAACTCCTGATGCGCTCATCTCAAGAGGACTCCTTCGGAGAAGAAATAGAAGCCTTGAACAATAGCAAGACACTTAACAAGGAGAGCCGCCTACACCAGCTGAGCGTCGAGTACGTCAACAACACCATCAGACTGAGAAGCCGAATTCAAGCAACAGAAGGCATAACAGAACATCTGAAGAGTCCAATGGTGCTCGACGGTGACCACTCGACAATCAGACTCTGGGTGAATGCAGTGCATCAGCAGCTTCACCACGCCGGCGTCGAGACGACAGTGAACGAGTGCCGACAGCAGTACTGGGTGCTACGCCTGAGACCTGTAACAAGAATGGTCATACGACGCTGCCTTTTCTGCCGAATGAAGACTCAGAAGCCACCATACCCCAGGACTGGAGACCTGCCAGGATGCCGCCTAGCTCATCACAGACGTCCCTTCACATTCACCGGGGTAGACTACTTCGGGCCTCTCTCCGTGACCGTCGGCCGAACAAGACAGAAGAGATGGGTGGCCATCTTCACCACAGGGCCATACATCTGGAGATCGCCGGCTCACTCAGCGCAGACTCGGCGGTGATGGCACTGAGGAGGATGATGGCGAAACGAGGGTCTCCAACTGAAGTCTGGTCAGATAACGGTAGCAACCTGAAGGCAGCAGACAAGGAGCTGCGTCAAGCACTCGACGAAGCAACAGCAGAGGAAGCAGCCAAGAAGACAATCTCCTGGCGCTACATTCCACCCGGGGCGCCGTTCATGGGCGGAGCTTGGGAGCGACTGGTGCGCTCCGTGAAGACGGCGCTGACAGCAACACTCCACGAACGCCATCCTACAGAAGAGGTCCTCTCCACCCTGCTGGCCGAAGTGGAATATACAGTCAACAGCAGACCACTGACTCACGTCTCAGTCAGTCCAGATGATCCAGAAGCGCTGACACCGAACCATTTCCTGCTGGGAGGTCCAGGACGTGTACCGCTGCCAGGTACATTCAACGAAGAGGATGCGGTCTCCAGATCTACGTGGCGAGCTTCGCAGCGATTGGCCGACATCTTCTGGACGCGCTGGGTGAAGGAGTACCTGCCGGAACTCCAAAACCGGCGGGAGCCGCATGGACGAGGCCCAGCGATCCAGAGCAACGACCTGGTGCAAGTCGTCGACGCCAACCTGCCCCGAAACGTGTGGATCCGAGGCAGAGTCATCGCAACGTATCCAGGACCAGACAACGTCGTGCGCGCAGTGGACATCCGGACCAAAGGCGGAGTGCTGCAACGGCCGGTGAGGAAGCTGGTGGTCCTGCCTGTATCGACGGACGACGCGCCCGCACCGACAGACAATGCGACATAATCGCACGGCGGGAGGATGTGCGGGACGATATAGTGCCTAGTGTGTGTATTGATTGACAATTAATAGTTAACCAGTTATTATAGGATTTTATATAGTATAGATAAACAATGTTTAGCAAAGTCTTATGTATAGTATATACTTAAGTAGCATGTAAACAGTAGCATAGTTATGATAGGATTTGTTAAGATTTTACTATGTAAATAACTTAGATTTAATAGCCTTTGATAAAGATTTCATAAATAGAAATAGACAGAGAAAGCAATAGTTTAGAGCGAGAGAAATAGCGTAGATAGAGATAGCAACAGTGATAGAGCGAGATAGTTGTAGAAAGGGATAGGAATAATTATAGAGCGAGAGGCGCGGCTCTCACTACGGTATAGCCCGGAGTCGAAAAGACCCCTCTGAGTAGGCCACACCTCTCGAGCTTGCTCTCTCCTGATTGGTCAATGTAAAGATCCTCTGATTGGCCAGCCAATCAGATGGTCTACTTTTTTTATGGGATTTTCAAATAAATACTGGCCCGGTTTTGTATGCCGGCACAGTTCTCCTCCAGACCTAGCGGTAGCAGTACCTAAGGAATAAACAAAATAGTGCTTCAACAAGTGTTTTCCTGAAGAATTCCAACCAATCCAGCATAGTGAGATGTGCAGAAGCGCACACTAACAATTCAATGAATTTTCTATTTTAAGTTTTTTGTATATATAGACGTTTGCACGTATATTTTTCGGCTCCTCTATATTAAAATTTCCACACGTCACAGAATTCTGCGGATAAAACCATGGGGTGAAAATTTACAGCTTATTTCGGGCTTACCCTAAGTGACATAGAATCGGTATGCAAGGTTTTGCACGTCCGTCGTAATCGTTTACCTCAATAATGTTCTCTATTACATTTCAAAGCAATGCGCAAGTGTCGTCTCCCAATTCTATCGTCTCCAAAGCCAATGCCTACGTGTTGCCGTAGCGCGTCACAGTCGCGTAGCTCAAAATCTACCTGTAATCGTCGGCGACGTGCGACACAGCCATAGAAACCAGTCGATCACGCGACTTGTATCATATGTTGCAGTTGCGTAACTCAGTCTACAATACAGCTTTGAAAATCTACATGACGTCACAAGACGAGTGAGTGATATACAAAACTGTGAAAGACGTAGACGTAACACTCACCTACGTGTCGCTACGCCTGCGCTTTAGCGAGTTGCAACCTTTATAAAGGCTAAATTATATTTCCATCTATCATAGTATTTAGGTACTTACATCAATTTTAAAAACTTTCGTGTTTGGAGATTTAAGACAGAAAGATTATGTAAAAAAAGATATGATATTTTATTTTTATTTTAGGTTATAGGTTGCGTTATTAACCATGTTACTGTAGCCATACCGGTCAACATGAGCTTACTACAAAGTAAATGGAATAAAAACAATGGCTCTTCAATTGCTTAAATCTCTATTTAAAATTATACAGTTTTATAATCCTGTGGAGGATGGTTAAAATAAAATCTTTGGCTTTTAGAAAATTGTGGGTATCGTTTTTCAGCCGAGTATCATTTTATTTTACCTCTAAAACTGAACGAATTGGACACTCCAACGGGGTTATTTTTAGAGAAATTTAGTTGTTTTCAGCTCACGAGTGTAGAGTTTATACAATGCGCACCGGAACGGAAAAGTCTGCTATAATTTATTTCATACGAATTTTACGATGAAGCAATCTATGGGTCGCATAATTTAGGTAGTGAGGTAAATCAACTTTTATTTTAGGTTCGAAGGACTGATTTCTTTTTAAACAGAGCAACTGCTGTGTTTTTTACGGATCTTCTTTCCTTTTGGGGAAGGAAAACATTGTGAGGAAACCCGAATGCGTGAGAGCTCTCCATAATGTTCTCAAAGATGTTTGAAGTTTAATGATTCGCTCTTGACCAGGGTGGTGGCTTAAACCCTTCTAATTCTGATAAAAGACCTGATGCTCAGTACTGGGCTGGCGATCTTCTTCTTGAACGTTGGCCGCTATGCAGGGTTTTTCCAGACCCTGTGTCACGTTGACCGTTGCCCCTTGCCATTGTATTGTGATCGCTTTTTACCATCCCCATCCATTACTGATTGGACTGAACCAACGGCGATGGATTGGTTTTGTGGGACTAGATTAGATAGGTAGTCCATACGCTCCCGAGATCGCGCCACGAATGCCATGATTCGAGTGACGTAAGAAATTGGAGACCTCGAAGACGCTTTGTTGTTATAGGTGTATATTGTATAGCCTAGAGCTAGCTACGAGGAAGCGTTTTCAGTCGTTGTCTTAATCGAGAAGGGACCTAACTGGAGGGACTGTGACTTTAGGGACACTATAATATTATTATGATGACGCCTGAACCAACCATCAAAAGAAAAATATTATGCTGATAGATTGAAATTATTGAGCTCGGACACGTAGACTGTTCCTCCAGCTATACAACAATACTCCTAGTCGTAGAACTTGGATTGGAATACCTAAAGTTCTTATTTCGTATGACGTAGAGACTATAATTTATCAATTTTAATACCTCCCCATATGGTGGAACATACAATATAACTAAGCACGTTGGCGGAAAGCCAGCTGTCTAACACATTCACTCTCATTTTGCCAGTTCCGAGCAGTTTTTGTAAATGACTATTACCTAATTCATCATTCTATCGGCACGTAGCTTTGGTTATTCATTTGGAAAAAGGAAACACGAAACTAGAAGTAGGTATTACTTAAATATCAAAATGCAGTGTGGATTAGAACGCATTTACTTACGATAAAGATATTCTGATAGATAACGCACACCTTGAACCGGTGCAGGATGGTCTAGAAGCAATAAGCATGAAAATAGGACTTTGGTTTCTTATATAATAGATACGTTTCCATCTATGCATCTCAGCTTTGGCCTACCGAGTTGATGGAGTTAACCGAGATAAAAAAGCCTTCGGGTTGAAAATGGAGAAATCAATTGGAGCAGGCCCGGGCCCACAATGTTGTAGCGCCGATGATGATGATGATGACGATCCATATTTCAAAAATCCTTTCTTAGTTGAGTAAGAATTGAAAGGTCCTTGAAAATTCATTCTTTAAAGGGGTTAAATATGGGATGAAAGTTTGTATGGAAGTCCAACATTTTTGAAATTAGAAGTATGAAAATTGGTGATAAGCCTTTTGAAGCCCAGTAAATAATAAGATAAAAGCTAGTTAGTATTTAATAATACTAGGTACTGGTGAAGTCGTGTAGAGCTTCCGACCAGGGTCCTAAAATATCGATGTTTATTAGCAGGATTTGCCCTGGCACTAGGTATCAACAGTGTCGAGTCAGGTGGTTGGCTATAAATTATTTATTACACGCCAGGTTATGTTAAGATTTTATTTGAATCAAAAAAAGGCGTATTGAAGGCGTCTTGATTTAGCTAATTACCTAGCCATTCGGAGCATTTCTCATATATTTTATTTGCCAAACCTTGTTGCTCCCCAGTAAGCCTCGACTTTGCTCATTGACTTCGGCCGTTAAAGTTGTTAAAGCAGAATCAAGGTTTGACAAATAAAATATATGGTTACACCAAAGAAATTAGGACTATACTGGTACCTTCTGTACCTAGTATAACCATTATTTCCTACATCCATGGTTATTTTATTTGCCAAACCTTGATTCTGCGTAGTCAGTCTCGACTTTGCTTATAATAATAATATTTTATAGACTTTGCCCGTTAATGCTGTTAAAACAGTAAAAATAACCTTCCATACTGTTCTTCCAATGCATTAAGTTTTATTTATGAAGCCCCTGAAGTACCAATATAGGTATCTGTATCATCTACTTTTATATACAGAAATGCTTTGTTTCTTATTTTTGTCATTCCGTTCCGTAATGTAAGAGTATGGCAATGGTTCGGACGACTTTTCGGTAAGCCGATCGTTTATTCGACCTTCAAATAAAAAAGGTAAAACGTATTATACTGTTCAGTGATTCAGACTAATATTTAAGCCGCACCAAATATGGTAATTAAAGAGGTTTTTGCGTTTTTAATATCGGCTCCCTGATTCGATGACATCATTCACCTTTTTGTTTTAACTTATTTCCATCTATTTTATACAAAAACCGTAGTAATATATAGAGGTGCTTGGAAAAATTACTTTCTCTCTTAGCAGGTACCTATATCTATATATTCAAAACGAAAAGGTGACTGACTGACTGACTGATCTATCAACGCACAGCTCAAACCCCCTGACGGATCGGGCTGAAATTTGGCATGCACATAGCTATTATGACGTAGACATCCGCTAAGAAAGGATTTTTGAAAATTCAACACCTAAGTTGGTAAAATAGGGGTTTGAAAGTGTAGTCCACACGGACGAAGTCGCGAGCATAAGCTAGTTAGGTATATTGCTCTTTACGCACACTGCATCCAGATTCGATCTGGATTTTATTGGATTCGAATTGAATTGCAATATGTAAAGAGGGGTTTAAAGGGTCGATCCATTTAACAAATTTCAACTAAATTTGGTAAATAGAGATAACTTAAACGGACATAGGTCATAGGCTACTTTTTGTCCCGGAAAATCAATAAATGCTCACAGGATTTTAAAAGGCCCATCCATTTAATCGACTTAAATGAAAGGTACAAAGATAGCTTACGTCCCGGGGTAGGACATAAGCTAATTTTGTCCCGGAAAATGGAAAAATTTCCATGGAATTTTAAAAATCAATCCGTTTAACTGATTTCGACAAGAGTACAGTATACAGATATAGCTTGTATCGTAGAGACGAGCATAGTTACTGATTTTCCCGGAAAATCAAAGAGTTCCCACTGGATTAATAAAAACCAAAATCCACGTAGACGAAGCCGCGGGAACGATCTAGTTTAATATATATCACTGTTTCCTTTCATGTTTATTTTTGTTTTCCATTTCGTTTAATCTTATTTGATCCCATTATTCGCGGGATAATTCGGAGTACTTACCTAATATTTGTTCGGCATTATAATCCCTAATTCTGCAGATGAGCTCCACCCGACTGTTAAATCTTTGTTTGCGGAATTATCATCCGGAAACATCTGTATTGCGGACCTTTTCCTCGAGACAAAAGCCTCGGCACAAGAGACACGTACAAAGGAGAAGGAAAGAATTAAAACAAAGAAACCTACGAACGTTTCCTTTTAATGCAAAGAAGTTTATTAAATTAGTTCCTACAATTCACCTAATAAATCAGTCTTACAAACTATTTTATAACAAAGTTTACTAACGAAGGCTAGATTAGCAAAGAAAGAACTAGTGACATAAAAATAAGGTTCAAAAATATAAACAGTTATAACAGGCAAATGAGATTGGCTGAATTAAGTAATTGGTAAACTAACAAGGAACATTTACATTTAATTTGAATATAAACTGACTAACCCACTCGGGGATTCGCCCCTCTTTCCTCTTACTATAGGTACACTCTACCTTCGCATATAATAATGAGTTCATGACCTATTTTGGTTTGTATGCCTAAAATGGATTTAAAAATATAAAAGTCAAGCAAATAAAATATTTCGCAACGGTGGTAGAATAGATTTTTGAATTTTCTACGATCTTAAGTTTGAACGCGAAGATTAAATAGAATTTGAATAATAGAATTTAATCAATGAAATCTACTTAATAAACTTTGTAATTTTAGAGGTTCATTATATTAAAGCGGATGCTGCTTACGTACCTAATGTATGCAGGTATATTTACTAAGAGTTTATTTTAAGTAGTTAGGTATTTTATTACGTATTAGCACAGGATATAATATAATTTAGTTCTCATCTTATACTAAAAATACTTAATGGTAAATATTAGGTAAAATCTTATTAGGTACTAACATTTCCTTCTTTTTTAAGCTACATTATTATATAAGAAATTGAACAGTCTTGTTTTTTAAAAGTTGAAAATAAAAGCAAATCAGTTATATTTTTTCGATGTCGTTATATATTTAAATCATGATTTTTTTCCCCTTCAATGAATCAAATTGATTAAGGTACCTACTTATATAAATAATAAATGTGGACGTAGTTATTCAAAATAAATCCAATTACAAAATTATCACTTTTGGAACTATGGTCATAAAAACTCGTAGGTATATATATTTTTTTTAATATTTCAAGATCAAACATTTATTGAAACAATTGTACAAAAAGAAAATAAATATACTTGGCCATTATATTGTAAGAGACATGTCAAATAGAATTAAGATATTGTTACTTTACTAAAACTTCAATTCAGCAGAACCGGTGTAGATCTATTTTGCATAATTACGTCCAATTTTCTTTTCAGCAAATGAAATACGACAGCCCTACAAATTGTAGCCTACACTCCAATACAACTAATTAGGGATGTCTGAAGGCACATTACATTAAGTACACCAGCACTAAGTACCTTGGCTTAATATAACGATTAAATCTACCTTAATTAATATGTGGTTTCCTTCTATGTTAGTCGTCATCACTTATCTTAATTAGAGATAAATATGTCAAAGTAAAACAAAAGGTATTGATGTTTTGCGGTCATAGCTTCTCCTGTAATGTCCGTCTGAGATCTTCAGTAGCTTTAGCCAGATCTTTGTTGTCATGATGGTGCCTTCCCTTGCCACTAAGATCAGCACAGTCCTCGAGGTAGTCTTTCGGAGGTTCTGCGGGGTACTTGCGTTCGAATTTTGGCCGAGGAATGCGCACTCGTTTGACATCGTCCAACCAGCTTTCCATTTTTGTTAGATTGAAAAGTAAAATCGGGTCACAAATCCTGCAAAGAAAGAGAAAAAAATTGACTTCTTCGTAGAAACTGTTTATGCCCTATGGCAATAGAACTACGAAAGAAGATAGACATTGGTGCCGATTTGTTGTCTTTCTCTAAATTAAATTTAGAGTATCTGCATCTTTTGCTTTTTAATATTGCTAAAAAAGACGGAACATGAAATTTATTTTTAAAGACTATAAAATATTTTAGTGCACGCTACTTTAAACAATCAGCTCGTGACTGGCAGCTAAAGTCACAGTTTGACAGCTCTAAATTAAATTTAAAACTTTCAAACCGTGTCTGTCCTTTTCATATTACATTAGTAAGAAGAGGATGCGAATATTCTGAAATTTAGTTGTGCTCAGAATCGGTACGAATGTGGCTAATTCTGTTGAGAAATCTCTAAACTAAACTAAAATGACAGGTCAAAATGTGTTCCTAGCCTTTTTATAGTGCCATCTACGGAAAAGAATAACAATAGTTTTAAACCTGTCAATTTAATTTAGTTTAGAGATTATTGCCGCAAAGTTTAGATTTTTGAACATAGTCGAGACCAAATAAAGTACCTACACATCTGTAAAAAAATATTTTTTTGTTTAGTCGGCTCGAATTATAAGTGAACCAATCGAGTTTTGGATTGTGTCCACTAAATAGCTATTGGATAGGTAGGTACTAGATGGAACTAACTTCTTAATTACATATTTCATTTTATGTTTTGCGTGTTGCATTATACCGATTGAGCGGTACCTATCGTATCTCATTATACCTTACTAATGCAACAGGCTTAATTTGAGTATTAGCAATCTGTTGAGCAAGGCACTAAGATGGTCAGCGAAAAGTTGCGAAATCCCGATTACTTGTCTAAATAAAAGTCTGTTCCGTAACTGGCGCCCGCCGGCGCAAGTAGGTTCTTTGAGCGTGGGCACCAATGCCACTGCAGCCAATCGGATTATTTGGTTTCAACAATGAAACATGGGCGATTGTCGGCGCCATTGTTTTGGAGATCTTGTCGTTTGATTTAGGTTAAACAAAACATTAAATTAATACAATTGCAATTTATCGTCTTTCGCAACTTCAAGGATATTATGCCACTCGAACAAAATTAATTACGACATTAAAAAGCTACTTAGTATGAAAAAACTATGTTATAAAATTGGTTTATTACTGGCTACAATAATTTTTAAAGGTACTTCAGGTTTAGTTATTGGACATTGATGCTACCAAGGCTACCATCAGTTTCTATTGTCTACCAAAGTAGACACAACAGGTTTTATATGAAAAAATATTTTCAACGTGAATAATTATGTTAATCATTCTCAAAAAGCTTGTAAAATGTAAGTAAGTATCTATTAAGTAGTTACAACTTACAGTTTTTACTAATATTTAGAAGTAGAACTAGCTGATGCCCGCGATTCAGCCGCGTGGATGTAGGTTTTGAACATTTGAAAAATCCTGTGAGAACTCTTTGATTTCCCGGAGTAAAAAGTTGCCTATGTCTACAACTATATACATGCTAAATACCACGTCGAACCGTCGCGTCGCTCCGTAGCGGCGTGACTTAAGGACAAACCAACAAACAAACACACTTTCGCATTTATTATATGGGTTGTGATCTATATAAATACATAGGTATCTTATACAGGTAATAGTTGACTAACTGACTGACTGACTGATCTATCAACGCACAGCTCAACCTACTGGATGGATCGGGCTGAAATTTGGCATGCAGATAGCTATTATGATGTGGACATTTTTAGGAAAAGGATTTTTGGAAATTCAATCTGTCTACCAACCCACACATGGGCAGCGTGGTAGACTGTATGACCAAAACCCTTCTCACTCTGAGAGGAGACCTGTGCTCTGTAGTGAGCCGGCGATGGGTTGATCATGATGATGATGAATATAAAAAACAATCTTAAGTCTCAATACGTCATAAGTTTTTCTTGTTATTGTAATTAGTACCTACTAGTTATTGTTGTTGTTATCGCGTGTTGATAATCTGCCTACATTACATTTCCAGTATTATGTGTGCGCAGTGAGAGACTAAACAGTGGTTAATTTATCACCGCTGGCATCTGCAGCGCTAAAACAAAGATGTTTAATGCACGATTGACTTTCACCGGCGAAAGTGTGGCTAAATGTACCGCCATTATTCCATTTGACGCTTTCGAAAATCGCAATTTGAGAATTTTGGCACCGAAACTACTTGCGCTCTTACGCCATTAATATCATTTATTGATTTCATTACAATGTAACTAAGAATGGAATGTTGGAATGGAGTGCTGGAATGGCGACTGCGCACCGGAAAGCGCAGCGTTGGAAGGTCCAGCAGTGGACGTCTATCAGTTGTTGTTGTTGACGATAATGATGAAACTAAAAGCTTTCTGCTGCGATAATTTTCTGAGTTTTATCATCACAGTGATATCATTATCAAACGCAACACTGTCAATATAGTGTCACTATCATAAAAAACATTTATGTAAAAACTAAAAGTTAATTAACTTGCCACAGTCCTCAAACTAAAAGAACAACTGTAAAATTGGCATGTTCACAAGTTTTACGATTTTATGCTGAAAGTACCTAATAAAATATTAATAAAACTGCTAGTAGCAGTAGTAGGAATTTAAATGAATGACTATTATTAACGTCTTACAATGGTTTATGTTCATTGTTTTATTTCCGCACTGGTGAACGTGGTTGTGTGATTTGTATGTGCTTCGAATCATTCTAACTTTTGCCTTTTGATCTATCTTATAAGGCCCACAAATTGTTACTGCGCTGGAACCATGTCTCATTGCCATCGAAATGACGTCATTTTGACGTCAGCCGAATAAAAATGTACCATCAGCTCACTGTCACTAAAATGACGGTCACGCGCATTAGCAACTTGCGGGACTTATACCTATTACTATTTAGTAGATGGTATTAAAATGTCTTTGATGGTATATCACAAATCTCCAAACATTTATGTACAATTTGCGGTTTGAAAAACAATCACATCTAAAGTTGCTCAAAATTAATTTTATTTAAAAAAATCTGATATTCATTTATAGTAAACAAAATTTGTGAAAGAAACCAATAATGTTATTTGTACGTACAGTATTTATTATTAGTTTCTTCAAAAACGTGAAAACATCAATTTTATCGGTATACAGTTCGCTAAAAGGCCATACAATAAAATTTTATATCATAGATTAATTATTGGTTTCGCTACGTTTTATATGTTTCAAGTTGCATACAGGATGCGTGGTTGAAATTATTCTGGTTAGGAGATAATGTCGTAATCGCGAGAAAGCGGGTTGTTTGTGGGAGAGTGCACCGATACGTACTGGTTTAGTTGTTCGTTGACGCTATTGCTACCACGCTACTGGCAATCACCGGACAAACTAACACCACAGAATAATTATTACTTATTAGTACTTTTCGAGTACAGAAGGATCACTCCGCAAAGACGTTTACAGTAGTACGCTTTCATGTTTGTAGAGCGTTGTCTCTGTCCCTCATACCCATATGACGCTTTGTCGGTCTGACCGAGATAGTGCTCTACAAATTTGCTGTCTCCTTCTAAAGATCGATGTTCATCACTTTTGGCCGCGTACTGTAAATAAATAGCAACTCTTGTTACGGCGGCAAAACAGCTCACACAATGCTGTGCCTGTGGCCTAAACAGATTGTCCTTGTAAACTCTACATTATTCAGATAAATGACTTCTATCTACAACGTTGTAATATAAACGACTATAAACTCATAATTTTGAATCGATTTGTCGTAAGAATCGGTATCTTTAGTTACCGAATTGTAAAAGTGAAAACTTATCTAGGAGCTATTTTGGGATTGGTGGCAAATTAAATTATTCGACGATTCAAAAGCACTTGTAAAAGCTAACTTGAATAAAAATATATTCTATTCTATTCTATTGTTAAAAACTTCGAGGTCGCGTCCCCGACATGCTAATGTTAAAAGTGCTCGGAGTGCTGGTGGATGTAAAAACTAAACTAATGGTT
Organism: Maniola hyperantus; assembly: GCF_902806685.2. Lineage (NCBI taxonomy): Eukaryota > Metazoa > Arthropoda > Insecta > Lepidoptera > Nymphalidae > Maniola > Maniola hyperantus. The sequence goes on along the minus strand of NC_048536.1, from coordinate 14,087,948 downwards.
TTAATTTACAAATTATGAAATTGTAATTTTTGATATAACAACTATGCACTTTGAAAATTCAAAAAACACGGTTATTTCATAGTTATAAGTTTCCACTTCTGTCCCCACTGACTACTAGTTTTATATAGTGACGCTGTGTGACAACTACAAAACTATCTTGTGACAAATATAGTAACATTCGCATTTATCTATCAGACTGACTGACAAAAGAATAAATCATGGTGACTCCAGCAGTAGCGGCCCGTGCGTGACTCAGGGTCACAAATAACCTCCTTATTCTTGTATCGAGTGCCATCCAGCTGACGATGTTTCATCATGTTAATGTGTCCAATTACATTAATCACTCATAATGGATTAAGATTATATAATGAAACTAGCTTTTTGCCCGCAAGTTGGTCCGTTGTTAAGGTTTATATTATAATCACGGGCAACATCTTTTGTTCTCCGTAAAATTATCCTATTACCCTATATATAACCATCTTAGGATGCTACTGAAAACTTTACCTAAATGTGGTTAATTATTTCAAGCGTAAAGAGATAGGTAAGTGCAGACAGACACACTTTCAAATTTATAATATTAATGTTATCATTCTATATGTATTGTATTACGCAATAATGCATCCTGCAATATTATAATTATTAATTTTAATATTTGACTAAAGTTCTGCATTTGCATCATAGGAAAGGACTCCTGAACGATTGGCATCCACGATTATGATGATAAAGGGTACCTACGTGACATTTGAATTTCGGATTTCAGTCTACCCCCGCTATTGGGGCTTACAAAAGGCAGTTGTTAACATAATAATAATAATAAATGACCACACATTCCCCCTACATCAATGGAATGTGTACAGTAATTTCATCAAGTTACACTCGTCAATGCCCTTTGTCTTTTGTTTTACATTTTCCCATTGTATTAATAATATTTTATTGTGTGAACTAAGAATAATAGGAGCATGTATTTTATTCTTTATATTAAATTTTATATAATTACGTATTAGTTAAATTGCATGCCTAAGTAGGTATACAGGCTAATGTGATGACCGTGGTACGACTTTATGAGCAATAATTCTCCATATACATATTATATGTATACATATGTCACCATCTCATTAATGACATAACTGTTCACACATTATATAAACAGATTATATTTTACTCAAACATTTCTGCAAATAGGTACATACATTACGTAGGTGTGTTACAACTAACTATGTTTTTACAATAAAAAGTATTATTGCATCCTTTTCTTTTTAAAACGAACTTTACATTTAAAGACTCTAAATTTTAGTGCACGCTACAAATTTAAACAGTAGGCTCGCGACTGTGCGCTAAAATCACGGGTTTTACCATCTAAAAATTAAATTTAAAACTGTCAAACTGCGTCTGTCCTTTTCATATTACATTAGTAAGAAGAGGATGCGAATACTCTAAAATTAGGTTCTGCTCAGAATCAGTACCAATGTTGGCTAAAAGTCCGGATTACTTTGCCCGCCATCAAAATCGAACAAATTTTTGTTTGTGTTAATTTATCAAAGAAATAATTACATAGCGAATTTGCTTTTTGGGCAAAGTATCATTGAGTGGCAAAGTTGGCTAGTTTGACGGTATGATGTATCGTCAAATATGGAAGTGATACGCATATCATCCACCATCACTTCCACATTGTGATGTGTTTCACACGATCCAATTATCACGATCGGGAAGCTGACTTGTAATTATTAAACCTTTTGTTTCCTTTAGATTCCTATAAGAAAATGATCAAGAAATGTAATTTTTCTACTAATTGTATAATTACTACTGTTTTACTATGATAGATTTGCACTTGACAACGATCTTGGCTTATTATGTAAAGTAGATAATAGCTAAAGTAATGAAGAAAATGCACCTAATAGACACGTGGAAAACAAACAAAGCATAAACAGAACTGAAAAGAAATTACAATGGACCAACGCAATTTTAAAAAGAAAAATAAAATTTGTATGTTGAATGGGGCCTATACCAACAAGTAAGTATTAAAATGCTTATTCCGTTTATCCACCCAGTCTACCCTACAGCCACCTTAGAGTGTATACTCGGAAACATGTGTTCTATTCTATTCTAACGCTCTACAAAGCCGTAATCTTATTCTAAAGGTCGATGTACATTATTTTCTGCCGCGTACTGTACATCGATATCCATGTAGGTAGCTTATAGTAAGTAGGTAGGTATCTATTCTCATTAAGATTACAAAGGCGCGGCGCAGGGTGTACTTAACTAATGTAATGCAAGAGAAATTACAAAACGCTACGTGATTTAACCTCTGACTTGCACATTTTGCCCTTCGGCTATTAGTCTAATGTAATCTCACTCGGAATACTTTCAGGTAGTAATTAGATAGCTCCATATTCAAGTTGCAAAAATGATAAGTATTAAGTGCAGTTGAAGCCTAGTTAAGCTTGATTAGTACCATAGACAGGTTGCCAAAAGGTCAACTTTTTCGAACAATTCTGTTTGTTTCTCACGACATTTTTTCCAGAGTCCTTTCATTGTCCGTAGTTATGTGTAATTTACGATGTACTTTATCTCATACTGGTCTGTCGTCACACTCATGGACTTACGTAAACATTTGTATCAACTGTAATAAAATCATTCCAAACGATTTACCATCTATCTATTTAGTTCTAGGTAAATGATCAACGAAATGAAAAGAGATCACTTCTTTTTGGAAGTAGGTATACTTCATAACAGCTAAAGGTCGTGACTGTAATCAAGAAGTTCATCGTAATGTTATTAACTATACTACTTATTCGGATAAACTTATTGATAACACATATTACAGGAGCTTACACAAAATCTGCAAGATTTGCAGGAGTCGCAAGAACTTCAAGAGGTACAGTTTTCCGTACCTACCTACTGAAAATACGTATGATGTACTCCTACGTCAACAATTGGGTATTTTACTACTTTTGAATTTGATAAATATTATTACTTTATTATAAACTAGGATAAAAATAAAAGTAAACTGAAAAAACTAATTAAATCGATCAAATAATATTAAAGTTATATAAGCATTTAAATATTTCTGATTAGACAGAGATCAAGAGTCAAATACCCAATTACGAGCACGTATAGTAGAAAGCTTTTTGACCTCATTCCACCCTCTTTTTTCTACAACCGCACCGCGCGCCACCGTAAGGAATTTCACCCTCACCATCTGGGTGTCTGGTGCACTTCGACCGTCCGCTGCGCCAGATCCTTCTTTCCACGCACGTGCAAACTGTGGAACCAACTCCCATCGGCGGTGTTCCCACTAGATTATAACATGGGGTTATTCAAGGGGCGGACCAACAAATTCCTAAAAGGCCGGCAACGCATCGGCGGCTCCTCTGGTGCTGCAAATGTTCATGGGCGGCGGTAATCACTTAACATCAGGTGACCCGCCTGCTCGCTTGCTCGCTATATCTATTAAAAAAAAAAAAAAAAAAAAAAAAGTGAGCAAAGGTCTGATCTCTGCTGACGTCATCAACATTTCTTCAATGTGTTTATAATGGGTTTTTAAAATTCCGATACAAGTTAACCCTTGACTCTCTCACCTGTTGGTAAGTTGTGATGCAGTCTAAGATGGAAACGGGCTCACTTGGAAGTGATATGGAAGTTTCACGAAACCCGTATCCCTGATCGGTTTTGATGACGGGTGAACCCTCAAACGCATTCTTGGTACTTACAAACGGATAATAATTACTTGCGAGCTTCTCTTGTGTCTCGTGGTGTGCGATCATCTTTATCGAACCCATAATAATAATACAATCCTAAATATAGGTAACATTTGACTGGCCCTTTCTAATGGCGCTGCTACGTGACATTACGAGTTCCTTCCAATTAAAGTTCCTTTCAACTTTCACCCAACTGTTACAAACAGCCTGAGAAACAACAGATTGTAGCAATTCCTCGCTGATTTATTGTTTTAATTTAACGAGCAACGCATAGACAGCTTTAAGCGTTCTGTAAATGTTTTTAAATTGAGAGTAGGAAGCTGCCATTAGGTTATTAACCGACTTCCTTTAAACATAATAATTATAGTCTAACTAGGTAGGTATAAATATTATTTTTGCAAGCATAAACTTGATTTTCACACAAATGTTATAGTTTAGTGAAGTTAAGTTATAAGTATTTTTCATATTCATCGTCGTCGTCATGATCAACCCAACGCCGGCTCACTACAGAGCACGGGTCTCCTCTCAGCGTGAAAAGGGTTTTGGCCATAGTCTACAACGCTGGCCATGTGCGGATTGGTAGACTTCACACACATTTGAGAACATTATGGAGAACTCTCAGGCATGCAGGTTTCCTCGCGATGTTTTCCTTCACCGTTAAAGCAAGTGATATTTAATTATTAAAACGCACATAACTCCGAAAAGTTAGAGGTGCGTGCCCGGGATCGAACCCCCGACCTCCGATTAGAAGGCGGACGTCCTAACCACTAGGCTATCACAGTTTACAAATCATATTCATATTCATCATATAATATGATTAACTGATGGCTGCGACGTTTTTAAGATTTTAAAAACCCATGGGCATTGCTCAATTTTATGGAATAAAAAGTAACCTATGTCCACAATTTTTTGCATGAACTACGTAGTTAAAGACCTGCCCCCCAATTGTGTAAGAATAACCATTTCATGGCTATCGCAATCATCAAGAATTCTGCCCTTTGATTGGCTGTGAAAAAATGTAAACAGCGAATCAACCAATCAAAGGGCAGAATTTCTTGACGATTGCAATAGCCATGAAATGGTTATTCTTACACAATTGGGGGGCTGGAGTCTTTAACTACCTAGTTCAAGCAAAAAATTACATCGATTCGGTGCTCGGCTGCGGCATAATCTTCTAAATATAAAAAAGAAAAGGTGACTGACTGACTGACTGATCTATCAACGCACTGCTCAAACTACTGGACAAATCGGGCTGAAATTTAGCATGTAGAAAACTATTATGACGTAGGCATCCGTTAAGAAAGGATTTTTGAAAATTCAACCCTTAAGAGGGTGAAATAGGGGTTTGAAATTTGTGTAGTTCACGCGGACGAAGTCGCGAGTTGAAGGATAAACCAACAAACAAACAAACTTTAGCATAATAATATGGGTAGTGATTTGAGAAATTAGGTACCTAGTTAATAGATAGGTATCTACTTATTAGATCTATTAGTACATTTGAATGAATGTCAACTTCTTATCCTGAATCAACGCGACGACGCCCGAATAGAGAAAAGCTTTTAGATTTTTTATCTAGAGCTTTTAGACTTTTAGACATTACCTACCATAGGTAGAAGTCTTATCTAGATTAAAAAGTCCTATGTATTACGTAACAAAATATCTAAAGAATTAAGTAGGTGGGTAAGTTACCAGCAAAGTTCGATCTCCCAATCTCGATCTGCGTTGCTAAACCAGCGCAATTACTTTATAAGCTATCGCAACTAGGCCGCACGATCCTCCACATCACTTTATCATATAGATCTTATGTAGATACTTGTCTCCATTGCCGTAACTCTCCCGATAATGGCCGTAAGCTCGTAAGCTTATTCCCGGGAGTATCAGAGTACACGTCATAAAAAATTAAATATGGCGCACATTATACCTATTGTATGGGCGAAATTTTGCCATTGCTCTTTTATTATTCAGTATTGGATTATGGTATTTTTTTTGTTCAGATAAAAGATTCATTTTTATAAAATAAAAGCCTATCATGTACTTATGTAGGTAGTATAGTAGAGCCACCGGTGGAGTTTGAACTGTCAACCATTTTGGTTTTCAATCCACCCCTTGACCGTTGTGCTATATTGATAGTCGATTCTGCAGCTAAGGCGTTACAAGGTAAGGAACGCATACACTTTCACATATTTTATAATATGTATTTACCTAACTAATTATATATGAAAAAAATACTTACTATTTATACAACATAATATGTTATATAATATGTATTTTAATATGTATTTATTTATATAAATTGATGTATTAATATAGACACAAGCTTTTAGACAAGCTCACTCGAGGGTTGAACAAGTCCACAGAGTCTGTGATAAAATTCGGAAATCTTTAGAGCAAAAACAATATTGTGCCTCTGCCTTCTTAGACATACAGCAAGCGTTCGACAAAGTTTGGCACAAGGGCCTTATTTGTAAGCTAAAATCTCTCTTACCACACAGCTACATCCAACTCTTGGCTTCCTATCTGTCTGATAGAATATTCCAGATCAAAGAACAAGATACCACTTCACAGTTTTACAACATCAACGCTGGAGTGCCGCAGGGATCTGTTCTTGATACTGCAGATCTGCCAACCATGCCGAATATAACTACAGCAACATTTGCAGATGATACTGCTATCCTAGTGAGCCACAAAAACGCTGCATCTGCCTCTGCACTTTTACAACAAGGACTTGACCAGATTGCTGACTGGCTTCTGAAGTGGAGGATTAAGGCAAGCTCCAACAAATCAGTACAGGTAACCTTCGCGCTAAGACAAGGAAACTGTCCGCCAGTTAATCTTGGTAGTAACACTTTGCCACACAGTGACCATGTGAAATACCTAGGACTACATCTTGACCGAAGATTAACGTGGAAAAAGCACATCAAAACAAAAAGGGAGGAGCTCAACATACGGTTCAAAACATTCCACTGGTTATTGGGTAGAAACTCTAAATTATCAGTGGATAATAAACTGCTTACATCATAAACATCAGTCCTGAAGCCAACCTGGGCCTATGGCGCACAACTGTGGGGTAGTGCATGTGACTCCAGCCTCAACATATTACAGAGAATGCAAAATATAATTTTACGTTCGATCGCTAACACGCCGTGGTTTATAACAAATGATGAACTCCATCAGAACCTGAACGTAATATCAATAAAGGAGGAAGTTCGGGGGCTAGCGAAACGCTACAAAGAACGGCTTCTGATGCATCCGAATCCACTAGCCACCAGGCTCTTAATTGAGGACTACCCGAGACGCCTAAAGAGAAAATGTATCCTCGACCTCGCTTCTTGATAGGCAATAAAGAGTTGAGTGCTAGCTCCTAAAGAGGAGCAGCTGCTACAAAACAATATCCTACACCTAATTTGCTAAAAGTCCTCGGACTGATCGCAAATCACAAAATAAAAATAAAAAATGTATTAATATGTTATTATATCATGCTGGTAATTTTTTTATATACTACTACTAGCTGATGCCCGAGACTTCATACGCGTGGATTTAGGTTTTTAAAATCCCGACTTTGTCCGAGATAAAGCCTATGTCACCCTCTAGGTTTTAAACTATACCCATGCAAAAAATCAGTGGTAGAATATATACATACATACAAATTCACTACAGATGTTTAAAACCACGTAATCAGTCGCCATCTCGCTAGAAAGAAAACTAGAATTTGTAATTGCAATGTCGGTGTCGCATAATATGTTTATGCGAACACGCCACTGTAGCAAGTGGTGCACTTAAATAATAATTTAAGTATAACATTTACGCGTCTAGTTTTACTGAGATTTCATTTTAACGTTTAAATAATTGAATTCTGTTTTTAATTTCTATTGGAGCACGCATGGAAAAAATGTACCTACTTATGATTTTAGCTAATTCGTATTTCAACAGAACTATTTATAGGTACCTCTACCTACCTAAGTTTTGTGTAACGTATTACCACAGTGTAACGTGGTATTACCTTGCAAGTTTCGCATTCACTGCTATAAACTATAATAAGTAGTAGTACCTAGTACCTACATACTTATTTTTTATCGATATAAAAAAGTCAGTCAATTTAGAAACGTATATACTATTCACAATAGTGGGTACGTTTAGATTATAATAGTATGTAATAAGAAAATGAAAGAAAAGTCCTGACCACGGAGTTATGAATCAGCTTAGCCTATTACTATTGACTGACTCATCAACGCCCGACCCTACCTATAAAGCTGAATTTTGCATAGACGTTTTCTTTATAATGTATACCTAGTACGCGACAGGTCGAGATGGTAATCGGGGTATGAGGCTGAGGGACGCCCCGCACGTACGGGTGTACGTCATCCGCGCTATCCCGGGTTAGCGTTAGCACGCTGTGCGGGTGTGCGGGGCATCCCCACCCCGAGTGCCCCGATTGACATCTCGACTTGTCGCGCACTATAAATAGGTACCTAGACTAGAAATATCTAAGGCCGGATTTCTCGAAATTTCCAAGAGAAATAATGAGAATATTTATACATTCGCCGATCTGAGTTGCGGATGTTGCTAGTGTGAAATAAAATAATTATGTCATCATCATCATCAACCAGACGCCCACTGCTGGACATAGGTCTCTTGTAGGGATTTCCACACGCCACGGTCTTGCGCCGCCTGGATCCAGCGGCTCCCCCCTGCGACTCGTCACCTCGCGACCTACCTAATATTAATAAATAAATTGAACTTAACTTGAAATTGTCAGTTCATATTTATCGCGATCTAAAAATCAAAATAACTAGAAAAAAGCCTAAAGTAAACTACCTATAAATGGGAACACATCTAAGTAAAAATATAAAAAAGTAAATTAAACCGATAACGAGGATAATAGAATCATCAATATCTCAGTGTCAAGAACTATAAATAATGGCAAAATGGTCAGCGCAGGCGCATTCACGATAGACCTACTAAAGGCTGAAACAAACAACGCGCGACTGAAACGCGTTAATAAAAGTGTAGGTAGTTTGATCGCGCCATATCCATACAAATGTATTCTTATTCTATTCGATTCTTATTTTAATTCTTAGTATTCTACAAATGGTAACCACCATTTGCAGAATACTTAACCTAATATCTTAATAATTTGTTTGTTTGATTTCCGTAAAGATTATGCAGTTTCAATGTTACGTGGGCGCAAAGATCTACATACAAATCTTTAAACTGTGTATCTATATCAGTTTTTACGAAAATCTGAACCACAGATACATATATTAGTTTCTAGAACATGTCTGGTGGTTAAAAACATTGAGTTTGATGGTTAATTTTTAATAATAAATAAAATTGAAGTGTCTGTCTGACTGAACTATCAAGCTCATATGGTTATTTGAACTGTACCAAAACTGAAACACACGTTTTTAAAATTCTTGTCTGTCTAACCTTTTATATTGCGAATACTCTAAAATGTAGGTGTTCTCAGAATCAGTACCAATGTGAAATGCACGTTGGAACTGGGAGCCATTAGCATCAAGCACTGCACTTAGAGGTACTTTACACATTTCCGTCGCTCTTCCCTCGGGCGTCGTGTTTGTTTAAGGCTTAAAGCTTGGTTGTCGTTCCCAGGGCCCCAACTGTTCCGGGGTCGCCGTACTGCGATGTAAACCATCATAAACTATCGCTGCGATTAAAATTATAATCGAAAACCGGTCAAAAGTTTTTTTTGTAACGTAACCCTGGCATTTAAACTGATTGTCATTCCCAGGACCCCAATTGTGCTCCGAGGTGACCGAGTTACGATATATAGATTAAAATCACAATAAAAATTAAAATGTATCTTTTTAATTCAAAAGAATCAAAAATTGCTTATTAATTAAATAATTTGTTTTATGTCGCAAGGTTAAAATGGTTCGCTTTAAAAAAATACGCAACACATTGAGAACCATATTATTATCCTTGATTTGAAGTAAATGAAAAAAAATACAAAAATCGATATGAGTAAACCGATTGTTTCCGAGATCAGTGCAACTTTTTCAAAATCTAGTTTTTCTTTTCTACACACCGAGATTATTATTATAACCTCGATCCTCTTTTTAACTAACTTTGCCAGAAATTTAAAACAGACCTGCCGGCAGCGGAGGTATAATTGCATAAATTTTCCGGCCACGGTAGATACAGCATAAAGATAATTAGCTCAATTATTATGGAAAAACTATTTTTAGCGAATTTTTTGCTTGGCTTTCACTCGTCGATTATTAGTCGAGGTGCACTAAGAGCACTAATACTTTAACTGACTTTAACAGAACAACGCGCAGCGGCGCGGCGCGGCGGCCGGCCACTCGACGCGATAATTGCGTCGTTCCTGTGATAATGAACGCTCCAATTTACGCGCGCCAGTGATGCAGTCTGTCTTCGACGTAAATATTTTTTCTAGCTTTGTAAAAAGTTGCATTTTGATGCTGTTTATAACTTACTAGTTGACCCGCCCTAGTTGGAATTTCTGAAAACCTTTTTTTTAAGAGCTTCCGAGACGATCAAGCGCCTTGACGTCAAGCACGTAGATTTTTGCTTGAGCCAAGCATTTTGACCGTTTACAAAGTTTGCTTGATGCTTGAGTCAAGAATTTACGAGTTTGACTGTGATTGATGTGATTTTATATTTTTACCCGACTACGGCAAAGCCAAAAGAAAGGTTATGATTTTATCGCTTGACGCAACGCGACGTTCGGACACTTTTTTTAGAACACTGTCAGCAATGCTGACTCAAGCTGCTTGATCAAACAAAACAAAACTACGTAACTATTAAAAAATATCTTTACTTTGTATAATTTTCCTTGAAAATATGCGCTAGTTGAAATACACGTACGCTTTTATTTCTTTGTTTACCATCTTATACATAATTATACCTAATTATCTTCTGTTGGTAACAAAACTCTTAGATACATTCACTGCACTTCACTACAGTTTCACTGAAGCGGTCCATTTGTAACATGAGAGATGCCTAGTTACTGTTTGTATAGTATAATGTAACCTCAGGTACTGCCTCATATTTCCTGATTATACAATTTTCCGCGTTTGCGCCACTTATAGCACTTTTTAGACGCTTTCTACTCGAGCTGTCCAATTAACCTTTTGACCTCATAAATATAGAGGGTTAATTGTGTCGTAGGGGATATTGTTCTAAGGGTCATTTTTACATAAAAAGAAAGTTACGATTATTAACTTCCTCTACTTTTTGATGTAGGTAGCCTATTTCTTTTACTTAGTATAAAAGAACTACTTAGGTAAACGGCAGAAATAGATGAGGAATCACTGGGGACTGTTATTTTTCAAATATATGATTAAGTCGTATCTTTAAATAGGCATTACAAACCGCCAATATAATTTAGCCAAAAGCCTACTTTAACATACAATCTAACTTTCACCGACGAAATTCGATTCTAAGTCCCGCAATGATGGTTAGTTGGTTTACATATCATCGGTATTGTGGACTTAGGATGACACTGACACACAGAGCTGTAACGGTGGGCAACACTGTTTGGTTAGCGGGATGGAGACCATGCGTCGTGTGCGATATAAAGCCTCGTTACCACATAGAGCTAGACGGTTTCCACAAAAACTATTGATTGCAATATTTGTGATTCGACAAACGATGTCCAGCACGTACTAGTGGAATGTAACAGATATAACGTGCTAAGAGAGATTCTTGTGCAGAAATATAGCGTTAAAATATAATATGACAAGACATGGGTACGAGCCGAACCTTCAATCAAAAGGTTTTAAATAAATTATTTATTGAAACATTTCTTCGTAGGCAATAATCTTCAGTTGTATGATTGCAATTCATTAAGTAATTTAGGCTACGATGGCGTTTCCGTGTTGGACAAAAGGCCCCTAAAATGTCTGTAGTAAATGAAACCACTCCTTTTACCTCATAACACCGTGCTTAGAATACAAAATCTCCAACAAAAATTTTGCTCTATGATCTTTGAAGTTTTCACTCAGTCATCCACAATCCACATTTAAAGGCTTAACCGACTGACTGACATAATACCAACATTTTGCAACTTAAACCGTTAAGTCTAGAAACTAGAACTAGAGAAATTACTAAGTAAGTAGGTACTTACTAAAAATCTCAATTTTGTAAACCCAACGGTTTTATCTAAGACATGGATTCTTAGAAATTCTACAATAGGCCAGGACGGGTCAGCTAAACTTTTATAAATGTTAGCTTAGACTTTTGTTATCGCTTTTACTGTACCATGATCTTAACCATTTACCAGACTCAACTTTACACGCTAATTGACGGATAGAAACTCGATCACAAATTGATTCTAATAGATTCTTTGTACCTACTATGTATTTTCTTTTTGATACGTTATATACAATACAGACACTAGACAGATATATAATAATTGTATGAAATTGAAAATCTATATTTGTATTAGCAATGATAAGGAAGTGGCTTACGGCCAGTGGCTTGATAAGAAAGGCTGAATATTGGATGTGATGGCGTTTATCAATCAAAATCAAAATTTATTTATTTCGTGTAGTAGGCGACTATAAGTGTCTCTTATGCTACGTCTGTGACCAATTCTGAATAAAGGGACACCGTATGACTAAATACGTGAGTATAGCCGTAATAATCTATACTTATAATGGAAATCACTCACGATAGTTTAAACGCTAAAATTGTGTCAGGAATTTAGAAATATCGTCGCCGGGTAAAACGCGTTGCGTGGCGTTGCTTATTACGCGTTACTCCGAAAAGTTTTCGCGTTTATTTTTTATTTTTAAGACATCTAAGGAAAAATATATTTTGTAGATTCAAGAAACGTATCAAATACATCGATGATCAAATTACGTACGTTACGACTGAGGATCTAATATCGCGGTCAATATCGTCCCTATTGGAGCAAGGCCGCAGCCTTTTACACGTCTCGGGTGTCGCATTTGTATGTTGATTGACAGTTTGCCCCGAGTTTGTTGATGTATTGATTTTCCAGTGTTTTTGCTATTTGATACGTAACTGGTAACTAAATATATTATGTCGTGTTCCTAGCACTGCGTAGCAATACCTGTCCTCTATAATTTTACATGACTACCCAAAAAACGAGTAAAGTTTTCATGGTTCATATTATATTTTATGTATTCCATCATAAGTTCTAAATGCCTGGATAATTTGAATCTAATTGCATTGTAAATTGCTGTTGTTTCCGCGATGCATCGCTTCTATAACGTGTCCAGAGCAACATCCTGCCATGCTGCTGCTGGCCGTTACGCTTCGCTGCGTTTCTGTCCAGGCCTTTATCGTGTCCACTTCAAGAACAAGAAAGTTCAAAACTAAAACGCGACTACGATGCTCCTAATAAACGCTGAATTATAGTACAATTGTATTTCTGTCGCTTGGTATATTATAATAATATACTATATTTATATTTATGAACTCGGCATGGCATCTCACTCGATACAATAGTAATAAAATTTTGGAGACCTCCACTTGTTTGATGTAACATCCGTAAGGTCAGTTGTTTTCGTATAAAATGTAAGCTATGTTACCGGGACCATTACAACGAATCAATTAACACCTCATTCATGAAAATCAGCCAAGTAGTTTAGGCGCTACGGTGGAACACACATAGATACAAATATACATACATGACTGCTAAAATCATAAGCCTCCCTTTTGGCTTTGCCGTAGTCGGTTAAAAAAAGTAGTTAACTTGAGGGGGGGGAAGAAGTAGGTATAATAATAGAGTGTAAAACATGACTAATTATAATATTCTTAAAAAAAGCAGCGTGCATTGACCCCTTTGGCCTCGGATAGGTAGGTATACATACAGTCGACGAGTGTTTACTTGTAAGTCATAACTTATTTTTTTTATTAGCAACTTTGTGTCAGTCTGATGAAAATTCAATTTATTCAGAGTTGTTGGATAGTGTTATACTTAAAGATGTGCAAACGTTTTTAAATTCAATTTCATGAAACCCAGAACTTTCAGACGACAACATTTCGAAAGTAAACACAAAGTTAAGTAGGTAAGTACATACGAGAACTTACGAACGACGATAATGTATGAAACTTCAGTAAGTATATGGACGTACCTACTTCACTTAGAGTAGACAAACATTTTATCGAGAGAGTGCTTGTTATGGGGATATCAGCTGCATTAGGACGGAACTTTTGATTAGGTATCTATTGTGATTGCATAGTTGTTGTGATAAGCTACAATGCGATCATCATAATGTAGATATCTTACACTTTGGCTGCTGGGAATCCAACTACTGTGGTCTGTGCCCCGTCTATGTTTATCGGTTCTTCGAACTTGTGCCCCAAATTCTTCGATCAATGTGTACCGCTGGTGTCTTCCGCTTAGCTACCCGCTGGGATATATGGGTTACATTATTCCTGTGTAGATTTATAAATTGTAGTCGTAATTTAGGAAAGCGCGCCACCGTTGCTAGTAACGCGGCAACTAACTCGTATGTACGATTCGCAAAATGAATTAACTTGTAGGAGTTAACTTTTCATCAAATGGTATGGTGTGTGACTAAGCTTTTATCAGCCTGAACTTATTGCAAGTCCAACTGTTAGGTAGGCTTGCTAATTCGAACGTCCGAAAGGAACTCGCTCACAAATTGATTCTGTACGATATCTCTGCATCGTGGCCATTAAGCTCTCTTTTCTCAGCACTTTGACTAATCGATGTACGAGTGAATAAAACACGTTCAAGGTTCCTTAACCACCGATAGGTGCACTGAATTCAATCGCCTTGGAACACAATATGGGTAAACGCAGCGTTGCGCCACTTTTGTAAGACGACTTTAGTCTGTACGTAACCAAGTTTTTAAGGTAAATACAATCGTTAAAATAGCATTACGGGTACGGTTAAATTTTGACCACCCATTAAAAGTAAAGTGGATTGCACAGAAGTGGGCCTAAATGTGCTTAGTTAGGACTTAGGGTGAAACCACACAGTAATTACTGCCGAATGTCCACCATGCGTTGCAAATACAATGCGTTTGCAACTGGTGCGTCCCTTGACAATACTAAGGCAGAAATAACTCAAATGCCGGTAATTCTTAGCTATAACAAGTTTCAACTCAATCGGATGATATATACCCACCTACGTACGAAGTTGATGATGATCTGTTTTATATTTTCAAGCTAAAAACTGTAATTCAGTTAACTAGCATCATTATTTAAAAAAAACTAAATCTGGTTGAAATATCTGAATAAGTATTAAGATTTTATATCTAGGCACACCTAGACACATAGGGCCCGTTTTATATTTGCACTTTCTATTGTTCCATTGGTTTAGTGTAAAGTGATCATTATGTGGTTTCGATGCAATCTACGCTTCGGCATGTATCTAGGTACTTGTTGATACAGACCCTGTGGTCGACACAAATCACGACGGATTTCTAACTTTTTAAACTTAAAAATGAACAAGGTTTCAAACTAATTTTAAACCATGTGTGAAGGTCATCATCATCACAGCCTATCACAGATCCACTACAGACAGGATCTCCTCTCAGAATGAGAAGGGTTTAGGTTAGGTCACAGTTTACCACTGGCCAAATGCGGATTGGCAGACTTCGCACACCTTATAAAAAATTATAGAGAACTCTCAGTATCCTTTCCTCACGATGTTTTTCTTCAACGTTAAAGCAAGTAATTCTTAATTGCTTAAAGCGCACATAGCTCCGAAAAGTTAGAGGTGCATGTCCGGGATTGAACTTAGGGTTTGAATTTCCAAAAATCCTAAAACACGTATTTCTTCAATTGTGACCGAAACCCCAACTACCAATTTTCATGCAAATAACTTGAAAAATGACGTACTCTCATACGAACTTTCATCCCCTATTTAACCCCCTTGGCAGTAGTATTTTCAAAAATCGTGAAATACGTATTTTTTTAAACCGATTTTTAAAGTTACATCGATGAAAATTGGTATTTAAGGTACCAATTTTCATCGATTTAACTTTTAAAATGACGGACTTATATACAAACTTCCATCCCCCATTTAACCCACATAGGGGTGAAATTTCGAAAAATCCTTTCTACCTACTTTTTACAAAGAACACACCTAAAAATTTCATGTCTCTAGGACCAGCGGTTTAGGCTGTGCGTTGATATATAAGTCAGTCACTAAGTCAGGGCTTTGAATTTTATAATTATTATTATGATTAAGAATTCATTTCACATCGGCCAAAACTTATGCCTCTTTTGACTCAGGCATGCACTGTCCATTTGGAAATATCAGATTTTACCAAATAATGACAAAAGATAAAAGTTTTACATCGGCAAGTAGAAAATAAGAAAAACCATTTGTTTTATAAACGAACGACCATGTTTAGCACGAGCATCAGCTAGTAACAGAACAAAGAAATTAATGTCAAAACGGCACTTTCTCCGAAGGGCCGAAACGCTGATGGTTGTCAGCAAGACCTACCTACACGAGGAATAATTTACTAGTAACATTAACCTCAATGTACGTGAGACGCTGTGCTGTGCCATACAAAGCTGTGATAGCCTAGTGGTTAGGGCGTCCGCCTCCTAATCGGGGGTCGGTGGTCGATCCCGGACACGCACATCTAACTTTTCGGAAATTAAATATCACTTGTTTTAACGGTGAAATAGAACATCGTGAGAAAACCTGCATGCCTGAGAGTTTGCCAATCCGCACTTAGCCAGCGTGGTAGACTATGGCCAAACCCTTCTCACTCTGAGCGGAGACCCGTGCTCTGTAGTGAGGCGGCAATGGGTTGATCATGATGATGATGATGACGTGAGACAGTCATCATACCGGATCATGACCATGTTCTCGTCGTTAATGCATCACGAAACAGACCAGATATTATATCAGTATAGCGATTACACTTGTAACGTACCAACAGATAATAATGTAATTGACATGTTTATATTATCAGCGGTGATTTTGATAGCGTATATTTGTTTACTGATGATATTGAGGAAAGCCGCTCAAGTGCGAGCCAGACTCGACGGGTTCCGTAATCCATCGTAGAAGATAATATTTTGCACTATGACTTTTTTTAGGATCACTTTGACCTATCTGTGTCCGTCTGTCTGTCGGTCTGTCAAGAAATCTACAGGGTACTTCCCGTTGACCTATAATCATGAAAATTGGCAGGTTGGTGAAGGTCTTATAGCAGACATTCGGGGAAAAATCTGAAAACCGTGAATTTGTGATTACATCACACAATAAAAAATTAAATTGTGGTCATGAACTAATAATTAGTATTTTCAATTTTCAAAGTAACGTAACATACTCAAGTATTAGAGGCGCCGGGATAACCTAACTGGTAATGTGTGGTACAGCTTTAAAAAATAAACGTTTTTTCTTCTTTCTTCTTCTTCTATATCAAGTGGGGTTTCATATGAAAGGTCTTTACCTATGCATTCTAAAACAGATTTTTATTTTTTATGCATCATAGTTTTTGAATTATCGTGCAAAATGACGAAAAATACGACTGTAGTACGGAACCCTCGTTGCGCGAGCCTGCCTCGCACTTGGCCGGTTTTTTATTGCTTGGCGGCCTTTTTGAAATACGCCATCTTGGTTTTTTATTATTTGTTGTTATAACTGCAGCAATATAAATATTAAATACACACTACCTACTATTATGCTTCATGAGATAGGTACAGCCCGCTGACAGACAGACGGAGAGATACGGTCAGATAGCGGAGATTTAGTAATAGAGTCCCATTGGCACCCTTCCAGTACGGAACCCTAAAAAAGCACACAGTTAGGTAGGTATATTGTAACCAGGATATTATAGATTCAACACTCAACAGCTGATAAGATATTGAGTAAGGTAGTGATAAAAATAGACAGTAAACTTAAGATTAAGAAAAACTTGTTCAATATAAAATCTATAGCCTTCAAATTAACTGCTTAAGTAGCGTTCATTATGTGTTTAAATTGAAATAACTTTAAGTAAAACTCGGCACGATTGTCGTGATTCAAAATTGACCTAGACTCACGTTAAAAATACAATCAAGCGTGTAAAGTGGGTAAATAGGCTAATTAACGAACACGACAATTTACGAGCACAAGTAATGAAAATAGGTACTCCTTCATTAAAATGTTTCAATGCGGTTGACTTGAGTGATGCATGGGTAAGATTACCAGATATAAAATTGAAAAGTCCTTATAAGTCCCGAAAAATGCTATTGCGCTGGAACCATGTCTCATTAACATCGAAATAACGTCATTTTGACGTAAGCCGAAATAAAAATATACCATCAGCTTGAAACTTCAGTCTAGTGCTGACGTCACTAAAATGGCGGCCACGGGCATTAGTAATTTGCGGGACATACTAGATGCCTGAGGAATTTATTCGAAGCGCGCTCATACCTACCTATTTATTAGAACTCTTATTTGAATAGGTACCTACCGATTAAATCAATCAAATGTAAACACATTTTGTAGACAGGCTCTAAAAGTAATGTCTGTCCGTCTGTCACCAGGCTGTACCTATTTCTGTTGCCGCTATGACAACAAATACTTAAAAACAGAATAAAATAAATATTTAAGGGGGCTCCCATACAACAAACGTGATTTTTGTACTCGTTATTATGGAACGTTAATATAGTGCACGAGTCCGACTCGCACTTGGTCGGTTTTTTAGATTTCCATAAGAATAATAATAATGGTTAATAATAAACAATGGTTTCAAAGATCAAAGTATAGAAAAAATTAAATTATATAAGTATTTTACGGAAATCTGAGAAGATACAGAGTCAGCTGTTAGGTAAGTACCTACCTACCTATTTACTTGTAGAACATGTGCATACAAAAATTCGTTTGGTTGCCATTCAAATAAGAATCAAACAATTAAATTTTGTACTTATGCACGCTACAAAAACATTATTTTTAAAAATTCTGATGCATTATGCATCACATAATTTCTATTACTACTTTTAAAAATAGGTATCAAAGATGTTTCGTTTATTTTGAAAACAGATACCTACCTAAGTATTTCTTTTCAGTTTTTCATTAATTAATCAAAAATCCTATCATTTAATGAAATCTGTGGAATCGTAACAAGTACCAAAAATCCCGTCATGTAGTAACCTTGTGTTTGGGTAAATTTCAAGGGAAATCAGATAAATATCGTGCAATCATAATTGCAGGACTGAGACAAGTCAAACGAGATATTTTAGCGTACCTACTGACTACGTTTTTTGTACACGGCCCCAAAAGAACCTGCCACCAGCAAACATGGTTCAGATCACGAATATGGATCGAATCTCATTACCATAATGATTCCACAATAAGAGTTAAAAGGCGCAAAAGAACTGATACCGACCAACGTAAATAAAACATTTCAAAATGAGTACCGATGAGTTATAAAGATACTCGTACAAAACATTATATCAACACCTTTAACAATATAAAATACGTTTAATTAAGCGTAGATCCAGGCAGCGTGCAAGTATCAATGATCGAAATACAAAAGTTGTCAGCAGAGCATTGTTTACATCCTCTAGCCGTAATTGTTAAGGAGGTAGACAATGGACAAAACCTTAACCTCAATAGAACTTTTACTCACCTGTCACAGTTATCCTCCTTATTCACACTGGCTTTTATTTGTAAACAAGTTGGTTTCACGTGAATGGGAAACGTGCGTATCGTACGGTGACCGGTGCGAGACTAGTTAACTTCATCAACTCCACAAAACGAGGCTGGCTGTGCGAATCAAGTTTACCTGGCGGTCTCTCGACTGACTAACCAAGCGTTGTCTGTGAATGCACTCACAACAGATGTAAGTCATGTGGAAAATTATGACCACCCACTTATACGCTGTACCAATGTGACAAGTAGAACTTATAACATTGTTGGTATAGGGCTACGTCGTAACCTTTTTAAGAATCTTTTTCTAGGTCAATGGAACTTACAACATGAATTTAACCGTACTCATCATTAACATCAACATCATCAAATACTTCCCCTGTTAATCGTTGGTGGATGATATTATGTACTTATTAAAGTCGGGTGGAAAATTATTAATATATAAAATTTGTAAATAAATATTAACCACCCACTTACACACTACATCAATTATGTTACAAGTTTTACTTGTAAGACTAATAGTCTAAATTGTAGTAATAATCCTCAATAGCCTCAATAGCTCAACTGGTATAGGAGTGGACTGAAAACCGAAAGGTCGACGGTTCAAACCCCGCCCGTTGCACTATTGTCGTACCTACTCCTAGCACAAGCCTGACGCTTAATTGGAGAGGAAAGGGGAATATTTGTCATTTAACATGGCTAATATTCTTTTTAAGAAAAATAAAATAAAAAAATAAAAAAAAATCATTAGACTATACCATAACCTTTTTATAAACACTTCGTTGTCTGTTCTGTCTGTATGTCTGTCCGTCCGTCTGAAGTGTCTATCAAGAAAACCTAGGGTACTTCCCGTTGACCAAGAATCATGAAATTTGGCAGATAGGTAGGTCTTATAGCACAAGTAACCTCAAGTTTTTTTAAGTTCAAGGGAACCTATAACATGAATAACCGTAATCACCATTAACCTCAACGTGATCAAATACTTTCACCTGTTGATGGTGTTTGTTAAACTTAAATAATCACTATAGACGGAAAGAACAACTACTTGTGAGTCATCTCGGCTGGTTGCAGTAGAATTAATAGCTTGGCAAACATCAGCTATTAAGTAGACTCTGGTTGAATGCTGGAAACTTGCTAATATACAAAGAGGTAAGAAGTCATTAAATGTTGAAAGTCTATTAGCAAGAGGAAGTTAAAAAAAATGTGTGTTTATTGTTGAAAATTATGCTCGCAGCAATGGTTTCCGTGTATGCACTTGAATTACATTTAGGTTATGGTTAAAAATATTATTTCACAAATGCCAAACTTACAACAAATTACATTAACATAAAGGCATTGATTTTATCAGAGTAGTCCTGTTCATTTAAAACTCTCAGTACTGAGTTTTATAAAATACCCTTAAATCTCACAAAAAAGCCGTTCTGGGCTTGATTCTTGATTTGGTCAATTAATTTGGAATTTGGAAATGTTTTTTAGAAATTTATTTGGCAAAGTATTCCAGTATGAGGTCTTGCTGAGATCAATAATGTGCCGTTTTCATTTGAGCCTGGACTTCAGGCAAATTGAGGCTGCTCAAATGGATCCGTTAGCTCGTATGTCTTGAATAAATGTACAGTTGATTGAGGATTCTTGGAGTGCGACAACTCGGCGTTGTGACTCGCTCATGGCGCGGTGTGACTCGGGCTGAGGAAGTCTCCAGCTGCCGTTTATCCCAATGTTGTCCCTGGTGGATACGAAACTTAAAGAGGCAACACCACTAACACAGAATCCTAACTATTACTAAGTAAAGAAGTGACACTCACTCCGCACCGCCAATTTATCGTCGCCAATAACTTAACGGCACTCTTAATGGTTTCACTCGATTCCTCACCTCGTGAGGCGAATGAGAAGCATTGATGTTGCTTATGTATAGCGTTGTATCACTACCGTTCGATTGGATTCCCTAATATCATATACTTCTACCGTCCCCCACACACATAAATCTTGTGCAGATAGGCCGGAGAGCCGGTAGTAGTAATTGGTAATCAAATCAGTTCGCTTGTATGGAGTATCGAGGGCATGCCATTATCTTGCTAAGCGCGTTGTAATCCTAAACTAGATCAGCTGACATCAACAATCCTGATTAGTAATCAAGCATAACCTGCTAGTTATCAGTATTAAAATGTAAACGTAACATGCAAATCAAGGGGCAATACGCCGGATGTGTGAGTCAGCGAGCCTTGCGAAACCTGGCACTTCAGCCCAGATATAAATACATAGTTAGCAATACGGTGATATTTAGTTACTGCGGCTGCACTGTTTACATAACCTAACTTTCACGCATTAAGGCACTCAGTAAGTGGCATAATATTGAGCGGACTTTAGTAGCAAGGATATACAAAAGCATAATATGTTAATAATATTATACCAACCTAAACACGACCAAAAGATTTGTATTCCAAAGATATTTTTGTACCACCATGTACTTAAAATAAAGCTCTAGTAGATACCTACTGACTGACTAAAGACTACTGGACAAGGATTCCCCTAAACAAGTTTTGTGCTTCTCCAACGGCTGATACTATTTGTTCAGCTTCTACTACATTTTGTCTGACAAAGCGGAGTATTTTATAGATACATAGACAAATTTTTTGGGCGTTTGTTCTCTTGGACAATCCCATCGTAAAGTCTGCCTATCTAAGGTAAAGATGGTAAAGTTTGACCACGTTCGACAAAGATAAAGAATATGTTGCCAACGACATACTTACGTACAGGTCACCGAGGAGTTTATACTTAGATCCCTCCTGACCATTTCTTGTAGGTTATAGCGTTCAATCTTAAACAACATTTAAAAGCAGTCCATGTTACGAGATAAAATTCCTAATACACAAAGACAACTGCTTTTATCATCCGAAAGATGATCAACCAATTCGTGAGCATGGAGGATGAGTCTTGAATTAAGATTGCATTTTATAAAAGTAGCCACGCGCCGGTGCCGGTGCCCGGCTTAAATATTATCTTCGGGGACCGTTACATGCTTAAGCATAATATTTTGGTATTACGGTATTCTTTGATGAGTAGGTAATAAAGTAGAGATACTTCTCTCACTTACTAGCGGGTCTGTGAATACTCAAGACCTGGATAGACACAAAGCGCGACGGCGGAAAATGGCAGAACGTCACAATGTGTTCGATGTAAGTGTTTGATGGATGTAGCATGTATTAATTCTTAAAAGATCTAAATAGTTTCCCTCAGATGACTTACGACGTAAAATTAATAAATAATCTATCCTATCTGTAATCTGTCGGTAAGTTACGTTTACTTAGCAACGTTGTTATTTGTTAAAAATTGTATGGTCTTTTTGACAGTTAACAACGTCGCTATTGACAGATTACGGATAGATTATTAGTATTCATTTCGGCTGTTAAAAGTACCTATCTAAAAATAGCCCAATATAGTTAGGTTTTCACTCGTATCATGATTTTAAATGTTCTTAGTTCGCGGGTACAACGAACGTCCTTTGCGCCGTGTAACTCTTTAGTACTCTACTTTCAGTGTAGTTTTAAGTCAGTTAAGAGATTCGTATTTCTTAATACATACCTACCAGGAGCTGAGTAGAAAGTACCTGGGTCACACTGTGGACTGTGGTCACTGTGGAGCGACAAGAAACAGCGCGCGGTGGCAGTAACGTATAATAACTCCTACGAGTGCTTAGTGGTGTAAACTGTGAACTGTGAACGCCTTGATATAGTTTATTATATTAAAGCTTCTAGGAACCACATTTTCGTCACGCGTTGTAAGTGTCCAATTCTTTATTCTTTGAGGCAGGCCGACTTTTCCCACGGAAACATCTGTCCAAAACTCGATAAACCGGAAATATGTAACTTGATAACGAGCACTTGAGCGTCTCAAATCCTTTTATTGGACCACTCACTTTACGTGAACAACTAGCAATTTGCTCCAGCTTCGTTTAGGTAGGTAGATATCGGTAAAATTTTCTCAGATGTACGTATTGCACAGATGTTTTTTATTCCTGTGTTATGGGAAAATTGATTGATTTTAGAACGCTCGGCTTTACTATATTATTATAGTCGGTTATTTTTAATTTCGGGATATCAAAGAGCACTCTCGGGACTTTCAAAAACCTAAAAAAATAATCTAGGAAGTTAATGGTGTGGATAATAGTCATATATGAATTAACATAAATCGTATATTTCATCATCATCATCATGATCAACCAATCACCGACTCACTACAGAGCACAGGTCTCCTCTCAGAGTGAAGGGTTTTGGTCATAGTCTACCACGCTGGCCAAGTGCGGATTGGCAGACATTCACACACCTTTGAGAACATTATGGAGAACTCTCAGGCATGCAGGTTTCCTCACGATGTTTTCCTTCACCATGTTTTCCTTCACCGTTAAAGCAAGTGATATTTTAATTACTTAAAAACGCACATAACTCCGAAAAGTTAGAGGTGCGTGCCCGGGATCGATCCCCTGACCTCCGATTGGAATGCGGACGTCCTAACCACTAGGCTACCACAGCTACAATCGTATATTTACTAAGTATTAACTAAAGAGTTATGTGTAATTTTGCTACCTACACATAGTAATTTGCACATAAAAAGTTGGTATGAAACGTGCAAATGATTTCATGTCACTTTATTGCTTTGTACACACGCTGGTTACTTTTGTAATAGAAATAGTTCTCGTAATACTTTACCGACTGATAATGAAAATAAGTAAGTATTCATACGATTTCACTTAAAAGAAAGTGGTCCATTTACAGGCGCTATTTATATAGGTTAGTGAAGCGTAGGTACTTTGGTGGTTAGTAAAAGTTATTCTGAATAGAATATTATACTACTAGATGATGCCCGCGACTTCGTCCGCGTGGATTAAGGTTTTTAAAAATCCCGTAGGAACTCTTTAATTTTCTGGGATAAGAAGTCGCCTATGTCCGTCGCCGCGATGTTAGCTAAATCTGTACCAAATTTAATCAAAATCGGTTAATTTAAATTTAAATTTTTTAAACTTGGGGTTAAAGACCCCAGTGGGTCGTGAAAAGCTAGTAGACAGACAGACAGACAGGCAGACAGACAGACAGACAGACAGACAGATAGATAGACAGACAGACACACTTTCGCATTTATAATAATATGTATTAGTATGGATTTTTCAACCACTAACGATTTCCACTTTTGTTATAAACACAAATTAAAAAACACAATTGTTATAAAGCATAGCCAGCACTAATAATTCTATAGTCATTTTAATTTTCATCTTTATAAACAATTTATCTCTTTATGCTATACTTATTTAAATATCCATTTATTAATCGCTCGTTTTGAAATATATTTTGTCGGGATATCTTTTTTAGCATAAATCTTTTAATTTATTTAATAAATATTTATACGTATCTATACTTTATTTCTATATCTCTGTGATTAGATTTGAGATTAATCTGCGGCCGTTGACCATTTGACCGCAATATTGTTAGGTAGGTAGTAGTCAAATATAATATTATTAGGTATAAGTCCCGCAAATTGCTATTGCGCTGGAATCATGTCTCATTAACATCGAAATCACGTCATTTTGACGTCAGCCGAAATAAAAATATACCATCAGCTCGATACTTCAGTCTTGCGCTAACGTCACTAAAATGGCGGCCACAAGCATTAACAATTTGCGGGTGTTTTAGGTACATTCCTAGGAAAATAAGTCCGCCATAAATTTTTAATATAATATTTATATAACGCACGTGGTATTATCATTTTTTGAAACAAAATGATTGCCTATGGTCTAAGATCCGGTATTTGAAATACCTATACTTACACCAGGTCATTGCTTACACGCTCATCTGTTATTTAATGATGATAGGTACTGATATACTAGATTATGGATTAAATTGATACATCGTTGTCTAGCTAAATCACGTGATGATGCTGTAAACATCATGTGAACATGTGAAACAGTAAAAAAATTACGATTTTTTTTCGATCAACTTCCCTGATTTAGTTATAAAAGAAAGTCGAGCATCATCAGCTGAGAGAATATACTTACCCTGTCCACAAAGGAATTCTCTCCAAGAGTCTAAAAACAGATTTATACATTTAAAGTAACGTGCAAGCTTGCTTTTTAGCGTATAAACTATCGTGAGTGATTTCCTCGTAAACTAGTTATAACTAAAGTCGATGAAATACGTGAGTAAAGCCGTTTTATCATACATGTATAAATGCAAGCTTGCTTTTACTAAAAATAAAATAAAGCATGCAAAATATTTAAACCATCGAAATAATGCATCGAAACATTTATACAACAATCGTTTTGAAATTAAAAATTAAAATAAAAAGTGTGGTAATCGCATAACAATACTAAATCACTTATCTACTAAACTGAGAAATACATGTAGGTACTTACACAATAACCGAGTTAGATTGACTTTGTGTAACGGGTGTTTTGGATTATGATTCAGCACAAAGATAAAATATTGTAATATCATCATAATTGACTAGGAAAGGTTTATTAACGTGTATTTGAACAGAGCCAACTCACGTATCTTCTGTTCTGTTCGGAGGTTATCTCGTGAATAACGGTTTAACAAGTTGTGAATTTACGATAGGGAATGATAAGATTTTTATTATTGTTTGACAACTATCACAAAAGTACAACCCATTTTAGGGTCCCGGCTCCCGTAGTTAACAAGGATAGTTTCTCCATAACCATCCACGGCTTAGCTCAGAGACTACTAGTACAATTAAAATATAACGCTAATTCGATGATTAGTACCTACTAGAAAGTTGTAATTGGGCATGGCATCCGGGATTTGAATATCTAGAAATCCTGTGATCCAATTGCAATCCATCAAAACACTAGTCTACACGCTGAATCACGATACGGAATAAAATAGCTGTGGATCACAATATTTATTGAACGTGTACGCCTTCGCCCCTAAAATCACTAGCGCCTGCTAGTAATCATCATTCCAAGTTACGATTTTCTTTGCCCTAATGTTTTTTCAATACACTTGCAAACTTCTGTAATAAAATAAAACCGGTCAAGTGCGAGTCGGACTCGCACACGAAGGGTGCCGAATTTTATGCAAGATAATCACTACGCACTTTAAAAAAATGAATGGCGGTTATTTTGAAATTCGGCATCTTGCTTTTAAATTTTGTTGTTATAGCGGCAATAGTCTGTGAAATTTGGCAGGTAGGTAGATCTTATAGCTGACATTTGGGGGAAAATCTGAAAACCGTGAATTTAGGCTTACATCACACAAAAAAATTAAATTGTGGTCATGAACAAATAATTAGTATTTTCAATTTTCTAAGTAAGATAACTATATCAAGTGGGGTACCTATCATATGAAAGGTCTTCACCTGTGCATTCTAAACCAGATTTTTATTTATTTTTATGTATCATAGTTTTTAAATTATCCTGCAAAATGTCGAAAAAATACGACTGTAGTACGGAACCCTCATTGCGCGAGCCTGACTCGCACTTGACCGGTTTTTTCGTATTCCAATCCACTCTATCCACTTGCCACGCGACCAAAATATACACTTCGATTCTACATTAGATTCCATTTGGTCTGATAGACATTTACAATACAACGGGAAATGAAACCGTAAAATATGGTAGGTATTGATACTTTTTGGTTTCAATTTATTTATTGAAACCGTAGAACCGTCATAGCCTAGTAGTTAAGACGTCTGCCTCCTGTTTGGGAGGTCGGAGGTTCGATCCCAGGCATGCACCTTTTCGAAGTTCTGTGCGTTTTAAGCAATTAAATATATCGGCGGCGGTAATCACTTAACAACGGGTGACCCACCTCCTCTAGCTATTTTTATATTTATAAAAAAGTTTTGATTCAGTGGTTTGCAATACGTAATTGAGATATTGTATCATTACGTATGAACTATAAAGCGTTTCATTTCCTCGTTTCTACTACGTATTCTGATAAGACGTAGAATTTCCTTCCGTATCCGTCTTTTCCTGCCATTAGTACCAACTTGGTAACTACCAACTTACAACAAACGGCTTTTGGATGCGTTAAGTACATAAGGCTTAGCGCTTAATCTGAGCGTAGCTTAGGGCCTAAGCTACTACTACTAGGTACTTACTACTTAAATTTTTCCCCTTACGTGTGCTATATTGATTCTAGGTCAACGGGAAGTAAGTACCCTATTTTTTTTTGTTTATTTTTTTTTAAGAATATTAGCCCCGTTAATTGGTGACGAATATTCCCCTTTCCCCTCCAACGTAAAGCTTGTGCTAGGAGTAGGTACGACAATAATGCAACGGGTGGGATTTGAACCAGCGACCTTTCGGTTTTCAGTCCGCTCCTTAACCGTTGAGCTATCGAGTTAGGTTTCTTGACAGACATGACATGACATGATTCAGACAACGACGAAGTGATCCTATAGGGTTCGTTTTTCCTTTTGAAGCACGGAACCTAAAAAGTAGTAAGTACAGTCTTAAAATGTAATGTGTATAACTTAACAAGTCATTAACAGCCTGCCACAAATTGAGGTTACATTGTGCTATGAGTAATTGTGATGTAGGTACTCACAAAATCACCCATTATCACACCCGCAACTGTATAATAATGATTATAAAATACAGTAATGTAATACTTTCAACACTACTATCAGCGTTAAATTTCTTAGAAAAACAAGATAGGTAATACTATTGCACATTTCAAAACAAAACAAGAAATCAGGAAAGATATATAACATAACATAGAGCATGCAAAGGCGGCTTTATTGTTAACTGGCCCTTTGGAGGAACAAACTTATAAGTACCTACTCGAATTAAGTAAATACCAAATAGCCATATTTTTTTTATTAGCCATATTAGGAAAAAGCACTTCAATAATATTTTATTGCCCAAATAGATGCCATACAAAAGTTCCATTTTGCATTTTGCTATCCGGTCTTATTCATGAGAAAAGCAAGTAAATAGAACAAAAGTGACTACAAAATAAGCACCACGAAGAGAAAATAGACTCGTACATCTCAACAAACGATTGCGGATAACCGTTACATCCCGAGTTAGCATTCGCCTTATTAAGCGCAACTTGAACTTCAGAAGGACCTTGGGAAGTGGAACGGAATACTGAATTAAATAGTTTAAATACCTTTGAATGCTCATGCCATAGAACTGTTTAAATTAATAATGTTATGTTGTTATTATGTTTTGGTTTTGAATGATGAGATTATGAGAATTATGTAAAAAACTTCGGTGTACTAAATTTATTTTAAACTAGCTGCCCCATTTATTTTAAACAGTCGATTAACTTTTTTTAAATTTTTCTCTCCAAGGAATATTATAAAAAAAGAATTAGCGAAATCGGTTCAGCTGTTCTCGAGATTTGCGATGAGCAACACATTTAGTGATTCATTTTTATATTATAGATGATATTGAAATTACAGTAGCCCCCAGTAAGGCATCACTTACAGTATTTGGAATGTTAGTTTTGGAAGACTGATTACAAAATATAAAATTAGGCGTTTAGTAATCATCTTCAATTGATCTAGGGTGGAGTTGACTTATCGTGGTAAATAGGTACGAATAGGTACACACCAAAATAAATAAAAAACTCCCTATTGTTATTATCTTCTTCGACCCGTGTTCCCTGCAGTAATATATCAGATTCTGCTTATTAATGGTTCTGATTATACCAATATACCAATGTAAGTAGGTGTAGCTAATTACCACAACCGGTAGGTAAAGGAAAAACCAATAACTAGTAAGCAAAAATTAATCTAATGCATACATATAATATTATAAATGGGAAAGTGTGTCTGTCTGTCTGCTAGCTTTTCACGGCCCATCCAATTCACCGATTTTACCACACATTTAACCGAAAATATTTCAAATAGGTAGGTGTCATTTACCGTACGCGGCAGAAAATAATGTATATCGACCTTTACAAAGAGATAGCGGTTTTGGAGAGCATTGTCTCAGTCGTTGAGACCGACAAATTGTCACGTAAGTATGAGTGACCGAGACAACGCTCTACAAAGCCGAAATCTCATCATAAAGGTCAATATACATTATTTTCTGCCACGTAATGTAACTGTAGACCAGTGTCATTATTTACTGATACTTATTTTATTTGTTGTTTTTACCTACCTAAAAACTTGAGATTTGGCATGTAGGTTTCCACTTAGAAAGAATTTTCAGAAGTTCCACCTGAGAAAAGCCAGGGCGGGCGGTAAGCTAGTGTGCCCAAATAAGCACATAGCTTTAAGTAAGAGTTCATACTTGTCGTTGGGAATAAAATAGGAATTACAGCTGGCCCTAGCGGGCAGGGCGGCACCGTATCGCGCCGAGTCGTCTGCCGATACGATCGCCTTGTTTATAGAGGGTCTAACGAGGCACGCCGCGTCCTTCGAGGATACAGGTAAAGATAACCAGCGGTGCTATTGTGATTCACCTATCGGGATCGTTTTCTATATATAGAGGATTACACAGTAATATGTACCTAGTTACCCGCTTCACTATCGTCATCATCATCATCATCATCATCAACCCATCGCCGGCCCACTACTGAGTACGGGGCTTCTCTACGAAATAGAAGGGTTTATGCCGTAATCCACCACGCTTGCCAAGTGCGGATTGGTAGACTTCACACACCTATGAAATCATTATGGAGAACTCTCCGGCATGCAGGTTACCTCACGATGTTCTCCTTCACCGCTAGAGCAAGTGATATTTAATTGCTTAAAACACACATAACTCCGAAAAGATAGAGGTACGTTCCTGTAATCGAACCCTTGACCCTCCGAATAGGAAGGCGACGTCTTAACCACTAAGCTATCACCGGTAGTTACCCACTTACTATATTGAAACGTCATCGCATGTTTCGGTGAAGAAAATGTGTAAAAATCTCGGGAGAAGTTCTAGGGGATGACGATGATCTACGTCACCTGACTTTGAGGATATCATTGGGTTTCCAAAAGCTAGGCGTGAGAGGGGGACACCAGTAGGTAACTTGTAACCAAAATCTCCAAATACAGCGACCATATTAAGGGGTGGAATAAATTTAACTCATAATATAGGACAGATTACCCACCTGGTGACGGCGGTCGTCCCGTCCATAAGACCTACGTGCCTTAACCATGACAGTATTTCGAGAGTAACCATTTTACCAGAATTAGACCAAGGACTAGACCATTTCAATATCGTAGTTAAATCATAAAATTTTTAAGTCTATCCCGACGGAGCAATCACAATTCCCCTGCCAATATCACAAGAAAATAATAACTCGGTATCTCGTCGACAATCTTCGCAATTGTGTGAACACGAAAATATACGGTCATTAATAATTATTATTATCGCTGTGGCTGATGGTCTTTTTTCAACCCATAGCTAAGAGGCGACAGGTTTGTTGGCTGTTCTTTTAGTACAATCGTTGAGGTTAAAAATACGTCGTTTTCGTGTAATATACGACTAGGATTTTTGTGTTTATTTCATTTTCTAGATATATAATATTATCAAAGATGTATCAAAGATACTTCAATAATAATTTGTTAAAAGTATGGATAGGCCATGTAGAGCAGCTATACTTTTGGCATACGCATACTTTTAACTCATCAAAAACATGATTTTTATAATATGAGCTTACTTAATAAAACATCAGAAATAGATCAGGGATCTCCAAACTTTATATGTCCAACATTGCCACATTTCAAAGAGAGATTTATCTAGAAACATTTTTAGCTTTATATTTTTGTATGACTTACTTTATGAACACAATGTTTTCAAAAACACACAAGCATTTTCAACTCACTGAAAAACGGGCATCGAACCCTGCTCTATGTCAACAAGTTAGTTAAAACTTTGATATGTTTTCTATTCCAAAGCAAGCACACGAAGTGACGTTAACTTGGATAAAGTTGGAAATAGAATATACTTAATAATATACAGGCCAAGAGGCGCAAATATGAAAACCTCGATGGGAGCTTCGTATTCGTGCCTTTTGGTGTGGAGACCTTGGGGCCGTGGGGCCCGGGGGCTCGAGCTCTTTTTGAAGAAATTGCGAAAAGAGTTATCGAGTCAACCGGGGACCCGAGAGCTGGCAGCTACCTTGGTCAAAGAATTAGTTTGGCCATCCAAAGGGGTAATGCTGCCAGCATCTTGGGTACAATGCCTCGCTGCGGTGGTCTCGATGAGGTTTTAGATTTAATTTAATTTATTTTAGTTTTAATTTAATGTTTTTTTTTAGATTTAAGTTTATTAATAGTTTATTTAATAAATTTATTACCTATGATTAAATATCTTAATAATATTTCTTTTTTAACTTTCCCTACACGTGGAAACACAGTTTTCGAAATATGACAAGTCATTGTGTCGAGAATCATCATAAATGAAACAGAGACAATTGGTGAAAAGCTGGCGTGACGGCGAAATACAATGGACTAAATTGTTGCACAACAAAACTTAGCAAATGCTATCACGATACTTATATGCGGCAATGTTTGTCAGTTGTAAAAATTGTAACAATAAAACTCTAATTAGTTTTAACTTTTACGAGATGATTTAGATGTTATGTTTTTGTTACTGCAAAATATACTTACTAGGTACCTATGTTGTAAACATTGAAAAGAAGTCGATAAGTTACATATTATTATGTATTCAAATGAAGACTTGAAACTACGATACTTGGGTGATGGGTCACATTTTGTAGAACGCTCTCTCTACTTCATCTTTCTACTTGGTAGTTAATGTTTGTTACGCTTCACTTCTGGCAGATTTAAGCGTTTTATTTAGTTATTGGATATCCAT
Source organism: Maniola hyperantus (assembly GCF_902806685.2). Classification (NCBI taxonomy): domain Eukaryota; kingdom Metazoa; phylum Arthropoda; class Insecta; order Lepidoptera; family Nymphalidae; genus Maniola; species Maniola hyperantus. The sequence continues at coordinate 14,055,892 of NC_048536.1, read as the reverse complement.
GTTCCATCCTCACTTATCAATCGATCAGAAGAAATGTTATTTGGATCTTTTTTCACAACTTTTTTACGAACACTAATTAACTCATAGCTTTATTGTTTCATGCAACCTCTCAATCACAGGATCAGGTATGTAACACCACCGAAAAAAATACATTTAGTTTAATTACTTATTTACTATTAAATTTATATAGTTTTAAAATTATGAAACGATCTTACATTCTTCTATCTGTAAGCTTGGCCAGCAGTTTGATTAATCTAATTTAGAAGTAGAACTTGCTAAGTGTGCATAACATTGAGTTGTATGCGAGTGTTATATTGTGTATTCTAATAAGTAAAACTATTTCATGAATGGTAACCTCATACAGAAACATTATAATTTAGTCAATATTTGCTAGTCCCCTTTGTTGATCCTGCATTTAATTAGGAAGTGACCTTGTAATCGTAGTAAATAGTTGATGGATATATTATTATGATATTGGGATAGTTATAATTCGTCAATAGCTCCGTGAGTTGATGGTAGGCGAGGGTTGGGTTGCGGACTGGCATGTTGCGCTCTGGGTGTCGTGAGTCGTGACTCGTGCCGGAGCGGGGTTCGCTGAGAGAGTGTGATGTTTCAGTGCGGCTATCTCGAGGGACTGCGCTCATCACTCGGTGGCTGGACGCAGAAAGTAAAATCATGGTACTGGGGACGACCTCTAGTAAGTTGCCCGGCCTCCCGCCGACGATCGGCAAACTGTCCTAGCACATGACAACTCTTTCTTTTGCACGATGTTCAAAATTAAAGTTCTTCTATTCAAAATTCTCGCTTCAAACGGAACGATGCTTGGTGTTAGAAAGTTTATACTACCTATATGTTTTCACTTTTCTTATTGTTGCACTTCATTTCGGTGTTTATTTTCGGTTTATGTGAAGTTTTGTTTCGTTTCTTTTGATCATCAAACTTCAGAGTGGTAACGCACATTTTAATTTATTCGGTTGTTTCATTCGCCTGTAGAGGTAGGTTTATTGTCTTGAATAGGTAAAGCTAACATGCTGCATGAATAATTTAGTACCAGTTAAATTATTATTAGATTGCGGTTGATGAGAATTAGTTCTTTTTAGATGCAAGTAATGTGTACAAATTTTGATAATTCGACGGTATTGGTAGTAAGTTTTTTTTATTATTTTTTAAAAATAGTGCATGGTGGCAAAAATTTTAATATTTTTTAATACCTAACTTCAATTGATTTTTGGAATTGTCGCATAAGTACGCTTCGTATTTTTATTTATATTACTTACCTAAGTTTAAGCATAATTTCAATGTTCTGAATTCGCTACGTAGGTCCACTAATTGGGTTAATAACTTCTCATTAAACGTACCTACATACACTTGTAAAATATACCTTTGTACCACGCCACCGAGTGATCGAAACGCATGTTTCCAAGCCTCCAGCTCACACCTCACTTACAGCTTCTCGATACATTTGACGTATACAGATCACAGACATAGTAACTGAGAGGCAGAAGGATGTACCCACAAGTGAGTTCAGATATATGCCAAATGGTGTTAACGTGCTATTAAGGCTGTTGTCGCGAATGATCCCCCTTTGCCGCCCAGCTACACTTGTCCTCAATTAGCGCACTCAATAGAGGCTGATCCTTTGCTGTTGTTAGCGTAGCATACTGTATTCAATATTAGTGTGGATGTGGTATGTAGAACCAAGAGTACATTATATATCCTTCACCAGTACACCTCAAAGGATTATTTGATTAACATAATTTATAGAATACTTATTTATAGAATAGACTTGAGGTTATGACCTAAGAATAAGATATTATAGTTTACGGAGATCGAGCCCCAAATTATGTTTTCAATAGGTTGTCAGTTTGAGAACGTTTTAAGTACAGTAATATCGACAGGACATGGCCCACAAGTTATCGCGTAGCTTCGACATGAAAGAAGAAGGTGGTGCATTACTTGAGGACCGAGGTGGCATCCGCAGGCACCAGTCCATGCAGCGACTGCAACATGGCGATGCGCAGACGGACGAAGGCAGAGCGGCGAGGGTCGTGCCCGATCACCATGGCAACCTGCAAATTACGGTGAAGAAGACCAAGCCTATCCTTGGCATCGCGATCGAAGGCGGCGCCAATACTAAACACCCACTACCAAGAATTATAAACATTCACGTAAGTTTTGGTCTTTGGACTTAGTTTATCGAAGTGTGGCAAAATATTCGACCTTGTCGTTTCTTATTGATTCATTGTTACTATAATTATTTTAATATATATTTATATAATACAAATTGAAAGTACTTAGTTTGATAATTTACCTAAATTGATTAAGTAACTGAAAATACTTGCTAACCAAGCCTTAAAATATAAACTAAGCATCCTACCTACAAGTTTTCAGTAAAGGCTATGTTTTCAAGTATACTAATTTTAGTGATTTGGATAGCTCTTAGGCACAGAATATAATAGGCTGCGTACGTACTAAGATGTATTTTTATTATTTTGAAGGAGATAATTTTAATAATATTACTAAAATCGCGTATATACCTACATACCTAATACTTTAGGGACTTCTACCAAAATTTTGAAACTGACTTGCGTACGCATCTAAATTCTAATACAACAAGGTAGGCACATATTATTAAGCTTACAAATATATTTTCTTAATATTCAGGAGCATGGGTCAGCGTTTGAAGCAGGAGGGTTGGAAGTGGGCCAACTAATACTGGCGGTTGATGGACATCGAGTAGAAGGGATGCAGCACCAAGAAGTCGCTCGTCTTATAGCAGAGTCCTTCGCGCAAAGGGATAAACCGGTAAATATAGTGAACTTGATGAACGTCAACATTGCTCAAAAATTATAATAAGGTCCATAGGATATAAAAGTTTTTTTTTGCAGTGCTTTCATTTCGAATCGTCAAGTAAAAAACCTACGAAGTCCGGAATTCCATAATAAATTTTTTGTATTTACTTAGTTTGTGTGACACACGCACCCCTCATTCGTGACTTTTACAACATGCAAAATTGTATGTAGAACTTTTTTTTTTGCACAAAATTTTTGCACGGTGTAAAAAATGGACTACTTAGGTAAATCACGAACAGCACTACTTAAGTGCGGGCTTAGGTCACAATCTTCACAATTTACATAAAATTTTGCACCTATGAGAAAAATGTCCATACTAAAAATATTTTTATTACATTACAGGAAATAGAGTTTTTAGTCGTCGAAGCAAAGAAGTCCAACCTGGAACCAAAGCCAACGGCGCTTATTTTTTTGGAGGCCTAACATCTACTTTCCCTCCCCGCCAGCGATCCTCCGGCCGCGCTGGGCAGCGCGATGTCGGAGGTCGACCTCACCGCGCACACCACGGAATAGCCAACTCCAACCTGCGCTGCCACATGCTCTTTTGAACGTCCAGTCGGCGCTGGTCGCTTCTCGCGGACCGCGATACCGAGCAAACGTTATCCGGCTCTGTACGACAGCTGTCGCGCGACTAGCGAAGCAGTCCGTCCGAATACGTTCGCTCTACAGAGGTATTACGTCAACCAAAAAGATGATGAACTTTAACAAATTCAACTATTCCTGTTCTAACGTTGCAACGGACTGAAATGAGAAAAAACGCAGGTATCCTTAAGAAGGCTATACGGAATTAATGGCACAAGGGAGGCATTAATAATATGAAAATCTTGTAAAATAATAAATAGCGCAGAAACTTAAAGTAAACCCGAGTACACTGCCCAAGAAAATTCACGGTTCTTGTAATAAAACGTCCCACTTTATGCCACCGGGATTATACGGGTAGATCAAAATTTTTGACATTCTTTTCTAGAACGTAGAATTACCAATTTTTACCGGTAGTCTGTGACTGAATTTTATAAGAGATCTCCTAACTTTTAAAGATTGTAATTTATTACATTAAATACTAAAAATAAATCACATTCGCATAAGTCACAAGTAAAAAAATTACAAACAAGCACATTTGATACAATTCTGCAAACTTAATAGAACAAAATTATAATAGAAGAAATTGACATAGATAGTTGTGCTAATTTGAAATAGTTTGGCATTGGTGCTATGAACACTAAAAGTTCCACAACACATCGGGTCTCGAATCGTGTAACCATACCTAGTAGTTTCGGTAGAGTTCGTCTAGAGCTTACAACTGGCGCATACATGCATTCCATGTGATATTTTCATGTCACTTGCGTCATCCATGTGCCATCAACGTTGCAATTCAGCCTCGACTCTGGGGGCAAATAATTTAGTTCAGCCTGAGGGGGGGGGGGGGGGGGGGGGCAGTAGGTTCAGCCTCGGGGGAAGCAGTAGGTTCAGCCTCGCGGGAAGCATTTGGTTCATCTCATCACAGGTCGTTGTGCCGACGGTAGTCACTAGAGAAAACCCTAGGGGCATCATCCTTGTCATCAGTAGAGCAGAGCTTGCAGCACGCGGCGCACTCCTAAGCAAGCTGTACTTCACACTTTACATAAACAAATGCTTCATAATTTCGATAAAAAACAGCACTTACCTATTTCAAAAGCCTACTATAACTATACTATAACTATAAGTATACTTACTTAATAATTGTTTTCTTCAGGAATATACCGGGAATTTTCGATAAATTTAAAGAATTTTAATGAAACACTAAAAAAAGATTGAAGTACAGTTTTGGTTCGGTTCAGTTTGCTTAGAGAATCGCATATAAAGTGCGCCAAACATGTCATTCCATTGGTAGTTAAGCGGTGAGTTAAGGAAATTTATGGCGGAGAGGGATTTTAGCCCACTCGTTCATATACCAGATAGGTATGTAGATTTAAGTGAATGTGTGCATTATAAATTATAATCAATTTTATGTTAGACGTTAGTTACAAATTAAATTGGCTTTTATATTATAGTAGATCGTCACAAAGAAAAACACAGATCAAAAGGTGATATTTAGATGCTTTGTCTTCATACTAAAAAAAACAAGAAAAATCGACAGAAAACTCCCAGTCCATACATTAGATACCTACTGTGAAAATATTATATTATTCATTCTAGTTTCACTAGTTGAAAATAAATCGGCTAGTTTTTGCTGATCAAGTTACCTATTTACATATCCAAAGTCCAAACATCTTTTAAGCTGATTTCAGGATAAGTATAAAAATACTTTGGAATCTAATGGACATCTATTCGACTCTATAACAAGCTTTATTGAATAAGCAAAAATATCAGTAGGTAGTTGCTCTTAATGGATGAGTTATTTTATTTTTATTTGTTGCAACGTACAAATTATACCCTACGGACTTGTTCCAGTAAAACATAAATCTTTTAATTTCACGCATCGGGACTACCTCTTACATATACATATATTCATGGGCTCATTCATACTGTACCACCTAATAGTGTATGGATTGGAAATATTCAAATATAAATATTTACTTGAATGTTAAACGAGATTTCAAATATATTATTATTATCAACATAATATAGATATCAATGTGTTTCAATGCTGAAGCTTTTAAATCTGTACAGCGGCTGTGTAGATATATATATCTACAGTTAATTGATACAATCACAAATTAACACCTTAATATCTTGTAATATATTGTAACCAAAACTTTTAAAATTAGTTTTATCTGAAATGCATTTAAAGTATTGTAAATATTATATAATCGTAAGTTTGTAAATATATTTGAATGTATTGTAAAAAGATATTATCTATATTTCATGAAGTTAGTGCCAAAGCGTACAGTCCCTCAAGTATTTTACAGTGAAGGTATTTATAGGTAAATTAACGATTCTATGCACCATTTGTACAGTTCTATTTTAATTACATTAACCTTTAATGTAATTAATACATATGTTGTAGGGTTATTTTGGGAGTGGTCAATGAGGCGAAGTCCTCTCTCTAATTTATACTTATAGATAGTGGAATACGCTACCTACCTACGCTTGCATTAACAATTTCACATATCATTATTATAAAGTTGAAATATTTATTTTCTTCTAAATTAGATTTATCTTTCTCGTAATTTAATACGCATTTTAGGTATAATTATTTAAAACACATCATTTTTAGGTATAGGTACTTGTTTAAGTTTATATATGACTGATATTCATCAATCTATCTGTTCGAAAATATCATATATATCAAAATATAATAAATATATTAAAAAATCTGTCCAAGTTTAGCAACATTATTTGCCAAAAAATTACTTATGTAATATGTTGTACTACGTAGTAGTACATACAATTTCTTTGGTAATATGTTACCTTTTGTGACACAACAATGCCAAAACTACCTAACTCAGCGACATAATGTAGATAGATTGATGAATTATACATATATTATTGACTAACTGATGCCCGCAATTTCGTCCGCCATTTAAGTTTTTAAAAATCCCGTGTGAATTCTTTGATTTTCGGGAATACTTAATTATAAATATATATATTGGATTACATGGGTTTCAATTTTTTTGCGTGGAACTATTACTCTTTATAACATCAACTATGTGCTAGTGAAAGTCCCGCAAAACCAGTCCAGCGATTTCAGATTAGACGGAACAAACAGACAAAAAACTAAATTTTGTTCTTGTAATAGGCACCTAGTACCTACCGTATACTTTCATATGCATTCAGTAAAAAGCTGTTATTTTGACATTATAAACAGCCCTTTTAATTTTATTTATTTGTCTACTACTAGGTACCTACTTATATTGCGGCTGATAGACAATTCATTTGTTAAAAGTTACAATGTTAACAAATTATTCTTATAAAGACAAAGGTTCGTTAATTTATCTGTAAAATGCCTACATCAGTTTTCTACATTAATCTTACATAAATATTATATACGCTTATACATATTGTATTATTGGAATTTACACGATCCAAATTAGGGTTTTCAGAATTCAATACATAGTTCTCTACAAGTATTTAAAAATCGTCTGGTCTACATCTTTCTTTTAAATTTTCATGAGTAGTAAATCTGTTTCATAAAATTAGTTTAAACACACTATACAATGACATGCCTAGGTAGGTATGTCTGCCTATATGCTATATGCCATGCCTTTTTAGGTACTGAAATTTAGTTTTTCCAATAAAGCAATAAAAGGGCTAACATATAACGATATAATAATAATATATCTAACGATTTTGTGTTTATTTTTATATGAGTAAGTTTATTTCATCAAAAATGTTTATTAAGTATGCACACGTAAGATTCTACTTTAATTAAAGATAAATAATTTAATCGATTAAGTATAATGTTTTTTTATATTTAAACTCCTAACATAATTAACTATAAAAACTGCAATACTAGTACCAAGGCATCTTTGCGATAGCTTAAAATGGAAATTTTCTAGAAGTTGCGTTTCATACGTAATGTGATATTCCAAAAATGTTCTCAGTATGCCGTCCATTTTGTTTTGTTTTGTTCTTGTCCTTTTTGCACGACGGTGATGTTTAACTATAGTTTCATAATTATCTCGGTACAGTCAGAATAAACATACTGGGTGTAACCAGAACGCTAACAAAATCTTAGCGTCATTGTTATACTACCTAAACACAATCCAATACCAATAACCACTTGCCTCATTTTATAGTTTTAGTGATTTACTTAGTGTTTTTCAAACCCGCAATGTATAGCGTGCAAAACTTAGGTCAATGTCCCACCTAAGACGCAGCATTGACTCCGAGTGGCCTACTTACGCAACGTTCGTTGACCTCTACGTCAGTCAGATGTTTCATTTGCAATATATCGTGAAATTTTACCAATTAATTTAGGATAATTTTTTTCGCGTTTTTTTTGTAGTAGGTATCATATCAGTGATCATCAGTACTATCACCCGTCTTCTTTTTTGTCAAGCGTTCTGGTTACACCCTATATTTAACTCTGATGTTTTTCTCTAAACAAAATTTAGAGTAAGTACCAAAGCTGTTAACAATACTGCACAGAAGCAGGCGTTACTTTACGGTACAACACGTTGACAAGGGTCAAGAAACAACAAGCTTAATTCGCTATAATTCGCCAAAACAGACAAATCTGTATGATACAACGTGCAGCATGCGATATACACCGTCTGCTCTCCTACTATACTAGGTGCATCTCCTGAAGATGCTCCAGTGTCGGAGTGACCAGGCGCGGATCCAGCCCTCAAAAAGGTTGTGGGCACAGCCACCCGAAAATCGGCCAAGTGGGAGTATGAATTCGCTCATGATTGATATACTTAGTGCATTACATATTATCCAGGTTCACATCTTTGTGTAAGTATATTTAGGAGAACTAGCCCGGATAATCTTTTCTGTGCCATTGAGGCAAAGATTTTACTCTGCGATGAGTAGAAAAAGATCTCTCTGCGGTAGCTACGCTGACCGGGAGCATTGTTTTTTAATTGGATATAACCAATATCATCACAGCCTAATTGACCTGAATAGACTGAAAGTGTGACGTCACAAGTTTATTACGGTTGTGGGCATGCCCATCGTACCCACGCTGGATCCGTGCTTGGGAGTGAGACAGGTAGGTATGTTGTGGGTGTTATAGAAGATTTGCGTGGTGTTGTGTGTTGGTGTGTATGACTTGATTTTCCTGCTTCTTCCCTAGTATTGAGAGGGTAGGCGGTGCATACCACGTCATAGTGCACGTACAATACAGACTTATCTAATTTGCAGGTTGTTCCTTGTGTAAGTTATCAATTAAATTAAACGGGCCAGACACATGCCAGAACAAATTAAGTTATTTTGGGTGGCCTTTTGCATTGTAAAACCTGATCAGAAATATAAAAAACTTGGTCCGGGGCGCCACTAGTATATGGTCTATGGTCACTGAGTATTGTGAAGTTTATGGTCTTTTCCGCAATATGGCGAGGTGTTTCATTTTTCTGGTCAGGCTTTAGGGCACTACTTAATAATAATTTTAGTTTTTAATCTAAGGCTCAAGGCAAATTGCGACAGAGTTAAAGCGAAGCAACGAGTTTTTTTCTAGGATATCAAGACAGTTTTACGATCGTACAACTGTGATATTAAGTACAAAGTAAACTGAACTTTATCTTCTCTACGTAATGTATATCTAAATGTGTAACAACTACTAAATAAACATATTGAAAAAGATGCTCAAATGTGCGCGTCGCGTCGTATTGTGTTTGTATTGTCGTTACAAGTAAAAGTTCACTATACCAATCCGCACATTGCCAGCGTGGTAGACTATGGCCAAAACCCTCTCATTCTGAGAGGAGACCTGTGCTCTGTAGTGAGCCGGCGATGGGTTGATTATGAAGTCCTAAAAATCTACTAAGCTCAAATCAAGAAATTCAACATCATTCTGCAGGGAATATGTGGGCACTCTTTGCAACGGGTTACTCACTGAGTAGGGAATATCTTTGATTTTAACTCTCCCACAATGTCCCTTGAGCCTAATACATATTAATTATATCGTAGCCTTTTTATATATTTAAAAAAGGAAAAGATATATGTACTTAAATTACACTAAATTTAGTTCAGAGAAGTGCTATTCGAATCAGCACCAATGTACAGTCCGCAACAAAGCTTGCACCCGCTAGTACTAGCGACTATGGACGGGTGCAGATCTAGCTTTGTTGTTGCCCCTACTTACCATTATGTGCACTTATTGTTATTTGGTACTATTCACAATAATTTAAATCCTAACTACGTACTCATACTTCGTGCTGATATTACGTTGTAACATCTATGTTGTAGTCTATTGTTAAGTTTGCAGTTGACAACAAAATATATTGTTATCTAGATAATGTATTTCTTTTGTGTTTCTCATTTCTTCCCAATTATTTTCAGGTACCTACCTAAACTCCTATGTTTTTTCAAATGGTAGAAGTTAAAGAATATAGGGTTTTTAAATATATTTTACTAGATGTCTACATATTTTACTAGTCCGCGTGGATTTCGGTTTTCAAAAATCCCGTGGGAACTCTTTGATTTTCCAGCGTAAAATGTAGCCTATGTCCTTCCCCGGGATGCAAGCTATCTCTGTACCAAATTTTATCAAAGTTGGTTGCCGTGAAAAACTAGCAGACAGACAGACACACTTTCGCATTTATAATATTAGTATGGATAAATAGATAGGTAAGTATAAAGATAGATATTATCTCCAGGTAACTGGCAGATTAATACGCAGCCCAAATCCCTGGACCCAGAAAGTGAAATTTTGCACAGAGGTGTTCAGGGTCCTCTTTCCCACTGGGCACTCTTCGCACGTGCCCAGGGCCCACGATCGATAGGGGCCCTCTAATCCCTGCCAGATCACTATACTAGGTATAACCGACCGACAGATATTTTATTACCGAAAAACATATTTATTTCGATAAAATTAAAGGTCAAAAAAGTCCTTTCAAACAAATCACGACAGACATTGTTAACTAGTCAAGACTCAAGACTGACTTATATCCGACACTCGGCGGCTGCTGGATTATTATCTACCTTCTTTGCCTATTCAAGAAAATATCTCAATCTCTCTTAAATATGTCAAGATCATAGGGGCCCCATTATTCTAATGTGCCCAGGGCCTCCAATAGGTTAAAGACGGCCCTGGAGGTATCCTTTAAAATGTAGACCAGGAATAAGCCGCGTTCGATGCATAATTTAAATGCATTTTTATTGCACTTATCGATTGAATAATTTTTTTGTAAATTTTTGGTAGTTTATTATTACTTTAGGATCAAATTAAGACACTTTTCAAAAAATACCCTATTAGGGTTAGCGATAAATCAACTAGACAAATGGAACGCCTTAGTAACGTTAATTACGCCTGTCAGTAACACTTAGCAATCTTTCGTTGGGTCGCAAGTATTTTTTAGAGTTCCTTATCTCCAGAAAAAAGGAATCCTTATAGGATCACTTCGTTGTGTGTCTGTCTATCTGTCAAGATCCATCAAGGGAATCAAAACCTATAGGGTACGGTCCGTTGAATTAGAATCATGAAATTTGGCAAGTAGCGATGTAGGTACCTACTATAATAGCACAAGTATAAATGGGTTTCGATATTTTTTTAAACATCACACGAGGAAGGGTTATTCATCACTTACCATCAGGTGGGATTGCAGTCAAGGGCTAACTTGTATCTGAATAATAATAAAAAGTCAACGGGAAGTACCCTATAGATTTTTAGACAGACACGACAGATGGACAGACATCGAAGTGATTCTATGAGATTGACCATGGTTAAGTCCCTACGGTCTGGTTAAAGTGTGTAGTATGGTAGTAAACTATCCCGTTGAAAGTTACCTAGATAGGTACATGCAAATTATCCCCGATAAATAGTCAGTAATCAGTAACCTTATTATAAATGCGAAAGTGTGTTTGTTTGTTGGTTTGTCGTTTTATTGGTTCGTTGGTTTGTTGGTTTATTGGTTTGTTGATTTGTCCTTCAGTCACGTCGCAACGGAGCAATGGATTGACGTAATTTTTTGCATGGGTATAGTCAAAGACCTGGAGAGTGACACGGACTTAGGACTTAGGTTTTAACAATTCTCACGGAATTGTTAAAACCTTTTTTATCCCGGAAAATGAAGGAGTTCCCACGGGATTTTTAAAAATCTTAATCCACGCATACGAAGTCGCGGGCATCAGCTAGTAATATTATATTTTAAAAATAAACTGAGAACAATAAATGTGATAAAACATGGACAGATAGGTAAGTACATAATATTTTTATTATAAAAACAAAAACTTAAACGACGCGCGACGATATTGGGATTGTTTGATATCAAAACAATAAACAAGAAAGTTATCTGTTTTTTCTAAGAACTGCTTAAAGTTCCATTAACCAGCAAATTTGTATGCATACCTACTTAAGTAGTGAGTATTCAGTTAATTTTTAAGGTCCGTACCCGAAGGGTGCCAGCGGTACCCTATTACTAAACCTCCGCTGTCCACCCGTCCGTCCGTCTGTCTATCTGTCAGCGGGCTGTATCACGTGAATTAAAAAACTAAAAAACCCGACTGCTTATAAATAGTAACTGGTAACTAAAAATCAAAAAACAAGCTTTGCATTCATATTAGCTATTCATGTCATAAACATAAATATAAGAAAATGTATGGTAGGCGGGGGCAAGTCCTAGTAAGTCCTAAGTAGGTAGTTGGCTAAGTAATGCCCCCGCCTACCATACATTTTCTAATATTTATGTTTATGACCTTATCAAGTTCTATTTTTAACCGACTTCAAAAAAAGGAGGAGGTTCTCAATTCGTCGGAATCTTTTTTTTTTTTTTTTTTTTTTTTTTTTATTTTTTATGTATGTTCCCCGATTACTCAAAAACGCCTGGACCGATTTTGAAAATTCTTTTTTTGTTTGAAAGGGTATACTTCAAAGTTGGTCCCATTTCAATTTGGTGAAGATCTGATGAACATCTTCGAAGATAAACACTGGAACTCCTCAACGGATAAGAGTAAATTGCTCGCGATCAGTGTAATAGCTTAGTAAACAGTAGATTTTTAACCAGGCATAGCATAATTCCATGGGGCCACTAAAAATAGTGAAATAAAAAATTTTTACAAAAAAAATAAAAACCGACTTCGTTACATAAACACTAAAAATTGAAAAATAATTTAATTTATTACCGAATATATTATGTATACAAGAGTTAATATAGTTCCATAATAATATTTTTTGGGGTCGGTGCCAATTAGCTTTAGCTGCGCGAATCGGTGCAAAATTACAAGCGGTGCTTTTGTTTTTGCAATAGTGTAAAATGTCAAAAGTACGGTTCTCCTTTAAATTAAGGACTAAAATCGTACTTTTGACACGAAATTTTAAATAAAGTTAAAATGTTGCGTGAGGATACGCGTCACATAGGTAGGTAGGTAGTTAGGTACCTACCTACCTACCTAATTTTCATCATGATAATATTCACTTTATAGCCATATTATATATTTTTTTTATTTATTTATTTTTTTATTTAGACAAAAAAAAGCGAATAATTCACACCACACTTCCAGACCAAAGCACTAGACAAAAAGCCGCGACTGGTGTTGGCAGTTTGCAGCCCAAATAGACCGTAGTCTGTGCTAGGGCTGACAAAGTTCATCGACCTCATTCATACTATATTATATTATATTATATATTATATATTATTTTATATTTATACTATACTATATAATATATTCATACATTACTAAAACTATATTATATTTGTTTCATGTCAAACATTTATTTTATTCTATTTTAGATTAATTTTACTGTAATTCCATGCAATTCGGCTGCGAAACTCGCCGCCTCTACACACGTACGACAGACAGTGTCCGTCGTACACTATCTGTCAGCTAAGTAAGTGCGGTGGTTCTCTCGGTTGAAATGCATGGAAAGCCGTACGTATCTATTAGTTAAGTATTTGTAATCTTTCTTTTTTGTCTTCATGCTTTGTTTTTTGTTGTATTTTTTATTTGTTTTATTTATGTACGTTTGTCTGGTGTTGTTGTGCTTTGTACTGTGCGCTATGGTCCCAAATAAAAGGTTATTTATTTATTTATTTGGTGCAACAGTGTTAATGCATACGGAGTTTAGATATATAATTTAAATAGATAGGATAAGTTGTAATAAGTTAAAGCATTCGTTTCAACAGATCTTGTCATAAAGACGTTTAAAATTTTCAAAAGAGGTTTCTAGGAGAAATTTCTTTATATAGAATTTAAGTTTTTTCTTTAAGGATGGGCGCTGGGCACATAAAATCAGATTAGATACCTCCAGCGGAAGGTTATTGAATAGTTTTGGTGCCGCAGCTGTAAAATGTCTACTCGAGAATCCAGACGTTCGTCGGGGAACTGAACATCTTAGTTGCCTTTGCCTACGGTGACTGGGAGTTTGCTTGATTGTGAAGTTGTCTATATATTTTGTCATATACATTGTTATTTGCCAAATGAATATTTTTCTTGGGGTTAATACTTTACTTAGCTTAAATAATTCTTCCGTAGGAAATCGTCGGTTCTTTTTTAAGATAATTTTGAGATTAAGTTTTTGAGCCTTATTTAGTTTGTCTAGTAAATACAATAAATTAATATATATATATATATCGCTTTATATATATCGCCATAGGTTCATATATATTATCTCCGTACGTATACCTACTTCTTTTCAAATCATTATTTCTTTCACATAATTTTTTCATGTTATAATAAAATAAGATACCTACCTATATTAAAAGTTTTATATTAAAAAAGCACAAACAAATCTAATATAATAAAATGAAATAGGAGCATGTTCAGGTGGTCAGGAGACAGGAGACAGGTCGGTACTTACGCGTGGAGGGAGACTGGAGCGGCTGCCAAGGGCCCGCGGCCACCAGCCCCACCAGCACGAGCAGCACGAGCAGCACGGCGCATCCCGCCACTGTCCTGGCTACCATGGCGAGTTGTGTGATCCGTGGCGGCGCGGCGCCGGCGTGCGCGTCGCGAGCCGAGGAGCGTGTGGGCGCGTCGCGAGCCGAGGAGCGTGTGGGCGCGTCGCGAGCCGAGGAGCGTGTGGGCGCGTCGCGAGCCGAGGAGCGTGTGGGCACGCCGCGCGCCGCGTCGCTATATATAGGCCATGTTGATAAACAACGGACTTGGCTTTGAGCGAAATTAGAATTACCGACGCGGCCTCTACAGGCACGAGGCACCCGCACCGGCCGAAGAAACGCGGCCTCTCGCCGTGCGGGGCCGCTCCTGGGGCCGCACACACTCAGCTGGGAACTCGGCCGAAGAGACGCGGCCTCTCGCCGTGCGGGGCCGCTCCTGGGGCCGCACACACTCAGCTGGGAACTCGGCCGAAGAGACGCGGCCTCTCGCCGTGCGGGGCCGCTCCTGGGGCCGCACACACTCAGCTGGGAACTCGGCCGAAGAGACGCGGCCTCTCGCCGTGCGGGGCCGCTCCTGGGGCCGCACACACTCAGCTGGGAACTCGGCCGAAGAGACGCGGCCTCTCGCCGTGCGGGGCCGCTCCTGGGGCCGCACACACTCAGCTGGGAACTCGGCCGAAGAGACGCGGCCTCTCGCCGTGCGGGGCCGCTCCTGGGGCCGCACACACTCAGCTGGGAACTCGGCCGAAGAGACGCGGCCTCTCGCCGTGCGGGGCCGCTCCTGGGGCCGCACACACTCAGCTGGGAACTCGGCCGAAGAGACGCGGCCTCTCGCCGTGCGGGGCCGCTCCTGGGGCCGCACACACTCCGCTGGGAACTCGGCCGAAGAGACGCGGCCTCTCGCCGTGCGGGGCCGCTCCTGGGGCCGCACACACTCAGCTGGGAACTCGGCCGAAGAGACGCGGCCTCTCGCTGTGCGGGGCCGCTCCTGGGGCCGCACACACTCAGCTGGGAACTCGGCCGAAGAGACGCGGCCTCTCGCCGTGCAGGGCCGCTCCTGGGGCCGCACACACTCAGCTGGGAACTCGGCCGAAGAGACGCGGCCTCTCGCCGTGCGGGGCTGCTCCTGGGGCCGCACACACTCAGCTGGGAACTCGGCCGAAGAGACGCGGCCTCTCGCTGTGCGGGGCCGCTCCTGGGGCCGCACACACTCAGCTGGGAACTCGGCCGAAGAGACGCGGCCTCTCGCTGTGCGGGGCCGCTCCTGGGGCCGCACACACTCAGCTGGGAACTCGGCCGAAGAGACGCGGCCTCTCGCCGTGCGGGGCCGCTCCTGGGGCCGCACACACTCAGCTGGGAACTCGGCCGAAGAGACGCGGCCTCTCGCCGTGCGGGGCCGCTCCTGGGGCCGCACACACTCAGCTGGGAACTCGGCCGAAGAGACGCGGCCTCTCGCCGTGCGGGGCCGCTCCTGGGGCCGCACACACTCAGCTGGGAACTCGGCCGAAGAGACGCGGCCTCTCGCTGTGCGGGGCCGCTCCTGGGGCCGCACACACTCAGCTGGGAACTCGGCCGAAGAGACGCGGCCTCTCGCCGTGCAGGGCCGCTCCTGGGGCCGCACACACTCAGCTGGGAACTCGGCCGAAGAGACGCGGCCTCTCGCCGTGCGGGGCTGCTCCTGGGGCCGCACACACTCAGCTGGGAACTCGGCCGAAGAGACGCGGCCTCTCGCTGTGCGGGGCCGCTCCTGGGGCCGCACACACTCAGCTGGGAACTCGGCCGAAGAGACGCGGCCTCTCGCTGTGCGGGGCCGCTCCTGGGGCCGCACACACTCAGCTGGGAACTCGGCCGAAGAGACGCGGCCTCTCGCCGTGCGGGGCCGCTCCTGGGGCCGCACACACTCAGCTGGGAACTCGGCCGAAGAGACGCGGCCTCTCGCCGTGCGGGGCTGCTCCTGGGGCCGCACACACTCAGCTGGGAACTCGGCCGAAGAGACGCGGCCTCTCGCTGTGCGGGGCCGCTCCTGGGGCCGCACACACTCAGCTGGGAACTCGGCCGAAGAGACCCGGCCTCTCGCCGTGCGGGGCCGCTCCTGGGGCCGCACACACTCAGCTGGGAACTCGGCCGAAGAGACGCGGCCTCTCGCCGTGCGGGGCCGCTCCTGGGGCCCCACACACTCAGCTGGGAACTCGGCCGAAGAGACGCGGCCTCTCGCCGTGCGGGGCCGCTCCTGGGGCCGCACACACTCAGCTGGGAACTCGGCCGAAGAGACGCGGCCTCTCGCCGTGCGGGGCCGCTCCTGGGGCCGCACACACTCAGCTGGGAACTCGGCCGAAGAGACGCGGCCTCTCGCTGTGCGGGGCCGCTCCTGGGGCCGCACACACTCAGCTGGGAACTCGGCCGAAGAGACCCGGCCTCTCGCCGTGCGGGGCCGCTCCTGGGGCCGCACACACTCAGCTGGGAACTCGGCCGAAGAGACGCGGCCTCTCGCCGTGCGGGGCCGCTCCTGGGGCCGCACACACTCAGCTGGGAACTCGGCCGAAGAGACGCGGCCTCTCGCCGTGCGGGGCCGCTCCTGGGGCCGCACACACTCAGCTGGGAACTCGGCCGAAGAGACGCGGCCTCTCGCCGTGCGGGGCCGCTCCTGGGGCCGCACACACTCAGCTGGGAACTCGGCCGAAGAGACGCGGCCTCTCGCCGTGCGGGGCCGCTCCTGGGGCCGCACACACTCAGCTGGGAACTCGGCCGAAGAGACGCGGCCTCTCGCTGTGCGGGGCCGCTCCTGGGGCCGCACACACTCAGCTGGGAACTCGGCCGAAGAGACGCGGCCTCTCGCCGTGCGGGGGCCGCTCCTGGGGCCGCACACACTCAGCTGGGAACTCGGCCGAAGAGACGCGGCCTCTCGCCGTGCGGGGCTGCTCCTGGGGCCGCACACACTCAGCTGGGAACTCGGCCGAAGAGACGCGGCCTCTCGCTGTGCGGGGCCGCTCCTGGGGCCGCACACACTCAGCTGGGAACTCGGCCGAAGAGACGCGGCCTCTCGCTGTGCGGGGCCGCTCCTGGGGCCGCACACACTCAGCTGGGAACTCGGCCGAAGAGACGCGGCCTCTCGCCGTGCGGGGCCGCTCCTGGGGCCGCACACACTCAGCTGGGAACTCGGCCGAAGAGACGCGGCCTCTCGCCGTGCGGGGCCGCTCCTGGGGCCGCACACACTCAGCTGGGAACTCGGCCGAAGAGACGCGGCCTCTCGCCGTGCGGGGCCGCTCCTGGGGCCGCACACACTCAGCTGGGAACTGGCGGGGCACCCGGCCACAGACAAGCGCTGGTCTGTGGCACTGGGCGGGGCACCCGGCCACAGACAAGCGCTGGTCTGTGGCTCTGGGCGGGGCACCCGGCCACAGACAAGCGCTGGTCTGTGGCACTGGGCGGGGCACCCGGCCACAGACAAGCGCTGGTCTGTGGCTCTGGGCGGGGCACCCGGCCACAGACAAGCGCTGGTCTGTGGCACTGGGCGGGGTACCCGGCCACAGACAAGCGCTGGTCTGTGGCACTGGGCGGGGCACCCGGCCACAGACAAGCGCTGGTCTGTGGCACTGGGCGGGGCACCCGGCCACAGACAAGCGCTGGTCTGTGGCACTGGGCGGGGCACCCGGCCACAGACAAGCGCTGGTCTGTGGCACTGGGCGGGGCACCCGGCCACAGACAAGCGCTGGTCTGTGGCACTGGGCGGGGCACCCGGCCACAGACAAGCGCTGGTCTGTGGCACTGGGCGGGGCACCCGGCCACAGACAAGCGCTGGTCTGTGGCACTGGGCGGGGCACCCGGCCACAGACAAGCGCTGGTCTGTGGCACTGGGCGGGGCACCCGGCCACAGACAAGCGCTGGTCTGTGGCACTGGGCGGGGCACCCGGCCACAGACAAGCGCTGGTCTGTGGCACTGGGCGGGGCACCCGGCCACAGACAAGCGCTGGTCTGTGGCACTGGGCGGGGCAGCTTAGGTGCAGGTAGATAGTAGATACTGACCTAAACATATGACACTCACATTGTACTATCGCCTATGATGAATCATATTGGCACAACGCGCTGTCTGTATGTAACCTACCTACTGCAGTACATGAGCCTTGTTGCGTTGGAGTGCAATAGCATGCTACGGCTAGCTTATGTGTGAGGGAGAGGAACATTTCAGTAGTAGTAATTACCTAGGTTCAACACTATTATATTTGCGGAGACGCAATATATATATAGTGCTTCCTTCAAATTGTCAGTTAGTATACGAGTACCTACCTACTTACAATCTATACATACTGACTGACTCTATATTTTGTACATTTTAATCGGAGGTAACATTATCAATTATCACCGATGTGTAGAACCCAAAATAGTACTTTTAAAATTGTTGTCCGTCTGTTTTGGCTAAAATTACTGAACGGATTGAAACGCAACTTGGCCCACTTATAACTAATACTTTGGGTTATTTACATAGGATAGTTTTTATCACCAAAACAAGAGAGATCGTTCGGGATAGGGAATACTTAATAATAATTTTACTGTCAATGTTTCTCTATAACTTCATCAAACCGACTTCGGTTAAAAAAAGATTTTTGGAAATACCGCTCGCTCACCGTCAATTTTCGAACATTTCCCGCGAGGCAAGTCGGGGCGGGTCCGCTAGTAGTTTACATAAAAATACATAAAAAGTACCTATTCCCCAGATGTCGCCTCGGTGGTAGTGGTGGTAGTGGTGGTAGTGGTGGTAGTGATGGTAGTGATGGTAGTGGTGGTAGTGGTGGTAGTGGTGGTAGTGATGGTAGTGATGGTAGTGGTGGTAGTGGTGGTAGTGGTGGTAGTGATGGTAGTGATGGTAGTGGTGGTAGTGGTGGTAGTGGTGGTAGTGATGGTAGTGATGGTAGTGGTGGTAGTGGTGGTAGTGGTGGCAGTGGTGGCAGTGGTGGCAGTTTGTGTTGCGACTCGTGCGAGTGCGACAATAACATGACGAGCATTCCTTGTATCCGCTGTTGACCTTGCGCCTTGTTGACAGTCCGCGCGGCGCGCCTTGTGACTTGTGACCCGCACAATCTACTGCCGCGCCATTGTGAGCTCTACTCCCCACAGATAGAACACGTTTCTGTTCCACTTGACATTATCTCCAGCGTGCCAAGTAACCGAAACGTAATCATATTATGGAGCCCGTATCATCTCGCCTTCCAGGAAATTACATGTTCAATTTGGGTTTGCCAGTACCTACCTAGTACCTACCTAGTACCCACCTAGTACCCACCTAGTACCCACCTAGTACCTACCTAGTACCCACCTAGTACCCACCTAGTACCCACCTAGTACCCACCTAGTACCCACCTAGTACCTACCTAGTACCCACCTAGTACCCACCTAGTACCTATCTAGTACCTATCTAGTACCCACCTAGTACCCACCTAGTACCTACCTAGTACCCACCTAGTACCCACCTAGTACCTATCTAGTACCTATCTAGTACCTACCTAGTACCCACCTAGTACCCACCTAGTACCTACCTAGTACCTACCGCCTCCAAATGAATTATTTCACTAAGGATTATAATTTCGGAGATTGTATTTTTATTTGACGTGGTTTTCTTTTTGGCTCGTTTTCATTTCGTAAAGCGCGGCCTAAGCAGGTAGGTACTCAGATGAATGAAATTAATGTGACTTAAGACAAATGAATGAAATATAAATGTTCAATCACTTCTGATACGAATCATTTTGTGGGAGCAATTAGCATTGCAAGTACAATTCCGACTTAACATTTGTATTGTTGTACAGTAAGCAACAAAGCCAGGTGTGCACCCAGGCGCGCGGCGCGCGTCCCTTGTACCGGCGCGCGTCCCTTGCACCGGCGCGCGTCCCTTGCACCGGCGCGCGTCCCTTGTACCGGCGCGCGGCGCGCGTCCCTTGTACCGGCGCGCGGCGCGCGTCCCTTGTACCGGCGCGCGTCCCTTGCACCGGCGCGCGTCCCTTGTACCGGCGCGCGGCGCGCGTCCCTTGTACCGGCGCGCGGCGCGCGTCCCTTGTACCGGCGCGCGTCCCTTGCACCGGCGCGCGTCCCTTGCACCGGCGCGCGTCCTTTGTACCGGCGCGCGGCGCGCGTCCCTTGTACCGGCGCGCGTCCCTTGCACCGGCGCGCGTCCCTTGTACCGGCGCGCGTCCCTTGCACCGGCGAGCGTCCCTTGTACCGGCGCGCGTCCCTTGCACCGGCGCGCGTCCGTTGTACCGGCGAGCGTCCCTTGCACCGGCGCGCGTCCCTTGCACTGGCGCGCGTCCCTTGCACCGGCGCGCGTCCCTTGCACCGGCGCGCGTCCCTTGCACCGGCGCGCATCCCTTGCACCGGCGCGCGTCCCTTGTACCGGCGCGCGTCCCTTGCACCGGCGTGCGTCCCTTGTACCGGCGCGCGTCCCTTGCACCGACGAGCGTCCCTTGTACCGGCGCGCGTCCCTTGCACCGGCGCGCGTCCCTTGTACCGGCGCGCGTCCCTTGCACCGGCGAGCGTCCCTTGTACCGGCGCGCGTCCCTTGCACCGGCGCGCGTCCCTTGTACCGGCGCGCGTCCCTTGCACCGGCGAGCGTCCCTTGTACCGGCGCGCGTCCCTTGCACCGGCGCGCGTCCCTTGTACCGGCACGCGTCCCTTGCACCGGCGCGCGTCCGTTGTACCGGCGAGCGTCCCTTGCACCGGCGCGCGTCCCTTGCACCGGCGCGCGTCCCTTGCACCGGCGCGCGTCCCTTGCACCGGCGCGCGTCCCTTGCACCGGCGCGCGTCCCTTGTACCGGCGCGCGTCCCTTGCACCGGCGCGCGTCCCTTGTACCGGCGCGCGTCCCTTGCACCGGCGAGCGTCCCTTGTACCGGCGCGCGTCCCTTGCACCGGCGCGCGTCCCTTGTACCGGCGCGCGTCCCTTGCACCGGCGAGCGTCCCTTGTACCGGCGCGCGTCCCTTGCACCGGCGCGCGTCCCTTGTACCGGCGCGCGTCCCTTGCACCGGCGAGCGTCCCTTGTACCGGCGCGCGTACCTTGCACCGGCGAGCGTCCCTTGTACCGGCGCGCGTCCCTTGCACCGGCGCGCGTCCCTTGTACCGGCGCGCGTCCCTTGCACCGGCGCGCGTCCGTTGTACCGGCGAGCGTCCCTTGCACCGGCGCGCGTCCGTTGTACCGGCGCGCGTCCCTTGCACCGGCGCGCGTCCCTTGCACCGGCGCGCGTCCCTTGCACCGGCGAGCGTCCCTTGTACCGGCGCGCGTCCCTTGCACCGGCGCGCGTCCCTTGTACCGGCGCGCGTCCCTTGCACCGGCGAGCGTCCCTTGTACCGGCGCGCGTCCCTTGCACCGGCGCGCGTCCCTTGTACCGGCGCGCGTCCCTTGCACCGGCGAGCGTCCCTTGTACCGGCGCGCGTCCCTTGTACCGGCGCGCGTCCCTTGTACCGGCGCACGGCGCGCGGCGTGGCTGGTCTCTTTGTCTCGTGATCGACCCATCGCCGACTCTCCACTGAGCACGGGTGTGGGTGTCCTCTCATTAACCGACTTCAAAAAAAGGAGGAGGTTCTCAATTCGTCGGAATCTTTTTTTTTTTTTTTTTTTTTTTTTTTTATTTTTTATGTATGTTCCCCGATTACTCAAAAACGCCTGGACCGATTTTGAAAATTCTTTTTTTTGTTTGAAAGGGTATACTTCAAAGTTGGTCCCATTTCAATTTGGTGAAGATCTGATGAACATCTTCGAAGATAAACACTGGAACTCCTCAACGGATAAGAGTAAATTGCTCGCGATCAGTGTAATAGCTTAGTAAACAGTAGATTTTTAACCAGGCATAGCATAATTCCATGGGGCCACTAAAAATAGTGAAATAAAAAATTTTTACAAAAAAAATAAAAACCGACTTCGTTACATAAACACTAAAAATTGAAAAATAATTTAATTTATTACCGAATATATTATGTATACAAGAGTTAATATAGTTCCATAATAATATTTTTTGGGGTCGGTGCCAATGAGGTGCCATTGTGGAGTCCCATAAAAATATGAAGTCTAGACGATTCGCGCAGCTAAAGCTAATTGGCACCGGCACCAAAAAGTATTATTATGGAACTATATTAACTCTTGTATACATAATATATTCGGTAATAAATTAAATTATTTTTCAATTTTTAGTGTTTATGTAACGAAGTCGGTTTTTTATAGAATGCAAAGCTTGTTTTTAGGGTTCCGTACCACAAAAGGAAAAACGGAACCCTTGTAGGATCACTATGTTATCTATCTGTCTGTCGGTCAAGAAACCGGGTACTTCCCGTATGACCTAGAATCATGAAATTTGGCAGGTAGTAGATCTTATAGCTGACATTTGGGGAAGAAAAATCTGAAAACCGTGAATTTGTAGTTACATCACACAAAAAAAATTAATTGGTGGTCTACTAATAATTAGTATTTTCAATTTTCTAAGTAAGATATTTATATCAAGTAGGGTATCATATGAAATGAAAGGTCTTCACCTGTGCATTCTAAAATAAATTTTTATTTATTTATCATAGTTTTGAATTATCCTGCAAAATGTCAAAAAAATACGACTGTATTACGGAACCCTCATTGTGCGAGGCTGACTCGCACTTGGCCGGTTTTTTATTAACTACGTATTTTTTTTAAAAATCAACTAAAGAAAATAATTTCATTTGCTCTAAACTAGAGATGTATCAATAGTTAAAACTTTAAAAAAACTATAATCTTAGTGATAGGCATAGATAATGAGGAGATAATTCGATATTTAACTTAGTTTAAGTCATAGAGAGACAGCATCAAGACCGGGAGCCGCAGCAGAAACAGCTGAAAACGGCAAGCGGCGCAAGTATGCCTCTCTTATCGAGAATTACATTTGCCGTGGAGACCCTGGGGCCATGGAGTCTTAGTGCTACAAAAAATTTATGAGACATTTCACCGCGATTAATAGCTTCATCTGGTGACAGAAGAGCTGGCTCATTTTTTGCGCAACGGATCAGCCTGGCTGTCCAGCGCGGAAATGCAACCAGTATTCTTGGCACCATTCCACGCGGGCATGATTTGTACCTATAGTAATTAGAAAAAAAGTCAAGACAATAATAAGTAGAATCATCAGCGTATATAGGTTGGTATTAAGAAGTGCGTGTGAATTGTAACCTTGACCATGATGTGACATCCTAAATATTTTCCACTGAAAATATTTGTGTACTGTATGTGAGTGCTATTGCAATAATAATATTATTATGGAAATACCTAAGTAGGTGGTTAATGATACATTACGTAGATACCTAAGTTGTGCATAATATTTACTTTTCACTTCTCCTGCTCGTAAAGTTCTACTTTATGCTGGCTGTAAGCGGACTAAAACTGCTTTTCATACTCTAGTGCATAAAGTGTGATGTTTGAACATCGATGTTTGTCGTGGAAACATTGAGATTTTTTTAAGAACGATGTTGTATTATGTTTATAAACAGTCTGACGCAACAGTCACCGAACGGGTATCATCTGATACGACAAGGCAAGGTATGACTGAAAACCCCTGCGAACAGAAGGACCGGAAAACTACGCTAGTTTCATAGGGTTGGCAACTTATCAGTAAATAATAACTAGAATAATCATAGATAGGTACCTAAGTATCTGATTCTGATTAATTATCACAATGTGTTGAAAATCAAATATGTATTTTAGACATCATTTTCAGCGCACCTACTAGTCCCTAGTCCCTAGTCCCTACTAGATTTTTTAAACTAAATCAGATGCATAGAGTCAAGTTATGGAGCGATATCTCCAAGAGTTAGCAACCCTAGTAGCAATTCGCGTCTCGGCAATCGGCAGTCGGCACGCGCTCGCATGCCGCAGGTGGCGGAGGTCAGGCATCGTTTTATGGGCATGCCCATTGCCCACAAATTGGGTATTTTACTACTTTTGAATTTGATTAAAATTATTACTTTATTACATTACAGCTGTGATAGCCTAGTGGTTAGGACGTCCGCCTTCTAATCGGAGGTCGGGGGTTCGATCCCGGGCACGCACCTCTAACTTTTCGTTTTAAGTAATTAAATGTCACTTGCTTGAACGGTAAAGGAAAACATCGTGAGGAAACCTGCATACCTGAGAGTTCTCCATAATGTTCTCAAAGGTGAAGGTGTGAAGTCTACCAATCCGCACATGGCCAGCATGGTAGACTATGGCCAAACCCTTCTCACTCTGAGAGGAGACCCGTGCTCTGTAGTGAGCCGGCGATGGGTTGATCATGATGATGATGATGATGATTACTTTATTATAAACTAGGATTTACAAGTTCAGTATAACTTTTTTGTTATTTGATCGATTTAATTAGTTTTTCAGTTTTCTTCATTATTTTTATCCTAGTTTATCCATACTAATCCATACTAATATTATATATGCGAAAGTGTGTCTGTCTGTCTGTCTGCTAGCTTTTCACGGCTCAACCGTTCAACCGATTTTGACGAAATTTGGTAGAGGTAGCTTGCAACCTGGGGAAGGACATAGGATACATATCCCGGAAAATAGAGTTCCCACAGGAATTTTAAAAACCTAAATCCACGCGTACGAAGTCGCGGGCATCAGCTAGTACCTAATAAAGTAATAAAAAAATTGGAGTCAAATACCCAATTATACGTTATAAATGCTCGCGGTTGCATCATCCTGTCTATTTCACACACCTACCTGGATTCCAAATATGTTGCGACGTGATTGAAGGACAAACCAACAAACCAATAAACCCACAAACCAACAAACAAACACTTTCGCAAGGGTTCGCACTTTATAATAAGGGTACTGATGTACATTTACCATCAGAAAGTACCTATAATTAAATTAGTAAGTAGGTACCAATGAGTAGAAATCCAACCCAGACTAATTAGTGGTGTAGTCCTAGTCTACACACCTACAAAGCGGCCGGTATCACGCGCACCACGCGCTCTCTCTATTCTGCGTCAAAAACGTGCGTTGTTGCATCAGCCAAGTTTCACCGGTCCTATTTCCTATCAAACTTGTTGGGCATCTTTTTATCTGCAGTAGTCAGCCAAAATCTTTTTGTAAACGATGCTTTTACATTGACATTTATGGGACAGTGAACTACTTAGGTACGATTTAAATGTTACGTCCACTCTTCTCATCTTTAGGTAGGTATCAGTAATATTTTAGCTATGTTGGCGTTGCCTAGTCTAAGAAATGTTACCTAGGCAGATATGAAAAGTAGCCATGTCCGTCTCCAGAATGCAAGCCATATCTGTACCAATATGTAGATGATGCCCGTGTGTTTATCCATGTGGATTTAGTTTTTCACAGTATATTTCATACACACTTTCGTATTTATAATATTAATTCTGGAATGGATGATGAAGATGAAGACAGTAGTAGGGGATTCGCCGGTTCTGGCCCACCTCCTGGGCCCCCTCCCAACCTCGGCCCACTCCGCCGGTCGGTCAACTTCGAAATCTAAAAAAAAAAAAAAAAAAAAAAAAAAAAAGGGTTTTGGGGTGCGCTGAATCGTTTGCGCTCACTCCCGTCTTCGTATCTCTAACCGTTTAAAAGTTAGCTTTTCGTCAAAATTAATCCCTAGTTCGTTATCTACTTGCTAATGACCTACTAATCACCCTCTATTGTTCGCATGCTCACTGCTTCATTTCATGGGGATTACAAAGGAAAGTCTTATCTCTCATAAGTACTGTTTATTGGTCTCCAAATATTGATTTAAATAATTCTAACAAAAACATATCATTCTCTAGTGTATTTTTATTGAATAAATCTAAAAAATCTGAACTTGTATAGTAGCCCGTAAACATGAAATACAAATACATTATACAATATTCGCCGCAAACTGCTGTATAATCATTTTTAATCCTCCTTGTATTGAAAAACTTTGAACTTGTATAGTAAGTAACCAGCACCAATCAACCTGACTGGACATGGGCCTTCCCAAGAGTACACCACCACACACGATCCTCTGCCTTCCTCATCCATCCACTTCCCGCTACCTTCACGCTGAGCGACTTTGAATTGCTAATGACCTACTAATCACCGGTCTATTGTACGCATGCATGGGGATTTCAAAGGAAACTTCTTATATGTCATAACTACTGTTTATTATTCTTCAATATCTACCACAAAAACAAATCATTCGGTACAATATTTTTATTGAATAAATCTAAACAATCTGAACTTGTATTGTAAGTAACCAGTACCAATCAACCTATTTAGCGTTCACAGCTGGACATAGGCCTTCCCAAGAGCGCGCCAACATACACGTTCCTCTGCCTTCCTCATCCATCTACTTCCCACAGCTTAACATATTATTTTGATGACATTTCGTACAGACTTAGCTTACATCCTGGGATAGGACGCTACTTTTTATCTCGGAAAATCAACGAGTTCTCATGGTATTTTTAAAAACCTAAATCCATGCGGATGAAGTCGCGGGCGTCATCTACTCAGAAATATATTCGTATTACACTAACGATTGCTTTTCTGCATATCGGGCATAACATTTTATCCAATGATAAAGCACATTTAGTACACGTTATAGCATGACCACATGGTCTATAACACATGCCTACTTCTTCTACAAGACAAATTTTACAGCAAAGTTTAAATGTTTCTTCAGCATTTTCTACACATAATATGTTTCTGCCTGCAAATTTAGAACTTATTGTATTGTTATTTACAAATTGTTCAGAGTCTTTTGATGTACCACAAACATCTTTGGCAATAGTTTGTATGTATGTTTCACCCATCACAAGTAAAACATAGGGGCAGGACGGAAACCAACGAGCGTGCTCCGACCATGGAAGATCTTCGATGTCCCAATCTTTGAGTCCACCATCACAAAAGTAACAAATCACTCGATCACTTTTTCCTGTATAAAAAAAACCAGCGTCTGCCATTTCTTGAGGTTTTTGATTTAAACCTTGAGGCCAGGCATCAAAACTTCGCAATCTTGCGATTTTAGTTGCATAACTAGGATATTTGGGATATAGAAACTCCATTTCGATCTACGAACAATGGATTTCGATGTTAATAAAATATATTATAACAGATTTTTAGTAAGGTTTGCAAGCTTATTACACATTATTATTTATTGAAAATTAATTCTTTAATAACGATTTTACACACATTTACTGCTATTTAAGTATATTTCGATTTTTAACATTTTTAACATTTTATATCTACCTATAAAAAAAACATATTTAAGGTGATGGTGGATAACTTAAAATAAAACAAAAAATATCTTTTAGCATTGTTTTATTACAAACCTTAATGAAAATGTAGATACAAGTTTTGGCTTAATCTATTTACTAGATTTTCTTAACTGCTAGTATATATAATATGATAATTTTTAAAGTTGAATGAGTTTCTTTGTAAGAGTACCTTACATTCATTTTAGCCATTTTTTTGATTTAATCATTCTTTAGTTTTAATAATTTATCAAAGCTACTAAACCGAACAGAGTGTTTTTGGTCATAATATTATTCATTTCTAATAAGGGGTCCATTTTTCCCAATCAATTTTTTTCTTTATTTTTTTAATGTGTTTATCACCACTACCCTTTGGAGTCTTTAAAGTTCCTTCGTTAGATGTAAAATTCCCTTCGAGCGATTTCATCTGCAGTTGATGAATAAAATCAGACCTTTTAGAATTTCCGATGTAAGTCAAAGGTATTTTAATTGCATGTAATGTCTTAGCAAACTTTTCCCAACCTATTGGATCACTTTTTTTTAGAGGTCTCAATGTATCATTAATTAGATCAACAATATTACTGTCGGGAATTTTTTCATTGTTTATTAACACTGTACCATCAGCATGATCCCAATAAATTGCATTTTTACTCAAAGAAATCGAGTTTAATAACAACTCACCTTTTTTCAAATATGATTTTGGTATCAGACTTAAAATTTGAGTTGTTGTGTAACGTGGTTGATTATTTTCTTTTTCTGTTACATCATCTGTCGGTGTTTTGAATGACATTAAGTTTTCATTTTCTGTGTCTTTATTTTTGTAACTCTTATTTTCATTAATACTGTCAGTAATAATTGGTAACAAGATAGGTTGACGTTCTTCCTCGGTGAAATGTAGATATCTTTGTAGAATTTGTAAATATAAAATACATTTTTTACGATCTTCAATATTACTATTTAAAATCTTTTGCATTTCTACATCTAATCGGGACATGGGATTTTCAACATTGGTTTGCTGTTTGAGTCTTTCTATAAAACTAGGCTCAACAAGCAACATTTTTTTGGCATTTTCCATATTAAACTAATCCACTCAAATAAACTCCAAATGAAAGGTAAAAATGCTCCTACTTTTTGTATCAATATATTTTTCTTTAGTTTTTTTTCCCTTGTGATACAAAGTGCGAAGTATACTTTTAAATTTTTTTAACTTTTTCTTTTGTACATTCACAAATGCAATTTATCTCTTCTTCTCCACACGATTTTAATAATGCTTTTTGACATTTAGGTTTAAGTATATGCAATGCGAGTAACAACTTTTTATGTGTCTTCAGACTTCAGTGCATTATTTGTAAATAATAGGAATTTGACGATTCTTTAAACTTTTACTATTCTTTGTTGAAATATTATATTCTACACAAAATTCATCACAGGTAAATATTTTTGATTTAATTGGACACATCATTTGCATCTTGTTTAAGATCAATCATTAAATATCCATGTGCTTCTTTTGTTGCATCCTTATAGCCATCCTCAATGAATTTTAAATTATCTGGTGACACTTGTCTTGATAAGTATCGTATTTGGTTTAATGATATCACGAGGATTTTTAAAATAAATAATGTAGCTTTAATTCAAAGATATAATATCTATTTAATCTTTTCCATGATGAAAAAAAAAATTTCAGTAAAACAAAATGACTTCCTTTAGTGAATTTGTTTTTGTGTTTAATTATTTTTTAAATAAGTTTTCAACTTTTATTTCATTCATTGAATTTTATGGAACGTGAAAACAAAGTTTTATCTCTAAATATTTTTTTGTGTTTAATTATTTTTTTAAATAAGTTTTCGACTTTTATTTTAATCATTGAATTGAATTAAATTTTATTTTATTGAAATAATCCTTGCGATGTTCGTTCTAACAATATAATGTGTTTGGAGAAATTTAAATTTATATGATTTAAACTTTGTTTTCACGTTCCATAAAATTCTATAAAGAAATAAAAGTTCTGTAAAACAAGTTAAAATTTAATTTTTATAGGTAGATATAAAATGTTAAAAATGTTAAAAATCGAAATATACTTAAATAGCAGTAAATGTGTGTAAAATCGTTATTAAAGAATTAATTTTCAATAAATAATAATGTGTAATAAGCTTGCAAACCTTACTAAAAATCTGTTATAATATATTTTATTAACATCGAAATCCATTGTTCGTAGATCGAAATGGAGTTTCTATATCCCAAATATCCTAGTTATGCAACTAAAATCGCAAGATTGCGAAGTTTTGATGCCTGGCCTCAAGGTTTAAATCAAAAACCTCAAGAAATGGCAGACGCTGGTTTTTTTTATACAGGAAAAAGTGATCGAGTGATTTGTTACTTTTGTGATGGTGGACTCAAAGATTGGGACATCGAAGATCTTCCATGGTCGGAGCACGCTCGTTGGTTTCCGTCCTGCCCCTATGTTTTACTTGTGATGGGTGAAACATACATACAAACTATTGCCAAAGATGTTTGTGGTACATCAAAAGACTCTGAACAATTTGTAAATAACAATACAATAAGTTCTAAATTTGCAGGCAGAAACATATTATGTGTAGAAAATGCTGAAGAAACATTTAAACTTTGCTGTAAAATTTGTCTTGTAGAAGAAGTAGGCATGTGTTATAGACCATGTGGTCATGCTATAACGTGTACTAAATGTGCTTTATCATTGGATAAAATGTTATGCCCGATATGCAGAAAAGCAATCGTTAGTGTAATACGAATATATTTCTGAGTAGATGACGCCCGCGACTTCATCCGCATGGATTTAGGTTTTTAAAAATACCATGAGAACTCGTTGATTTTCCGAGATAAAAAGTAGCGTCCTATCCCAGGATGTAAGCTAAGTCTGTACGAAATGTCATCAAAATAATATGTTAAGCTGTGGGAAGTAGATGGATGAGGAAGGCAGAGGAACGTGTATGTTGGCGCGCTCTTGGGAAGGCCTATGTCCAGCTGTGAACGCTAAATAGGTTGATTGGTACTGGTTACTGACAATACAAGTTCAGATTGTTTAGATTTATTCAATAAAAATATTGTACCGAATGATTTGTTTTTGTGGTAGATATTGAAGAATAATAAACAGTAGTTATGACATATAAGAAGTTTCCTTTGAAATCCCCATGCATGCGTACAATAGACCGGTGATTAGTAGGTCATTAGCAATTCAAAGTCGCTCAGCGTGAAGGTAGCGGGAAGTGGGTGGATGAGGAAGGCAGAGGATCGTGTGTGGTGGTGTACTCTTGGGAAGGCCCATGTCCAGTCAGGTTGATTGGTGCTGGTTACTTACTATACAAGTTCAAAGTTTTTCAATACAAGGAGGATTAAAAATGATTATACAGCAGTTTGCGGCGAATATTGTATAATGTATTTGTATTTCATGTTTACGGGCTACTATACAAGTTCAGATTTTTTAGATTTATTCAATAAAAATACACTAGAGAATGATATGTTTTTGTTAGAATTATTTAAATCAATATTTGGAGACCAATAAACAGTACTTATGAGAGATAAGACTTTCCTTTGTAATCCCCATGAAATGAAGCAGTGAGCATGCGAACAATAGAGGGTGATTAGTAGGTCATTAGCAAGTAGATAACGAACTAGGGATTAATTTTGACGAAAAGCTAACTTTTAAACGGTTAGAGATACGAAGACGGGAGTGAGCGCAAACGATTCAGCGCACCCCAAAACCCTTTTTTTTTTTTTTTTTTTTTAGATTTCGAAGTTGACCGACCGGCGGAGTGGGCCGAGGTTGGGAGGGGGCTCAGGAGGTGGGCCAGAACCGGCGAATCCCCTACTACTGAAGACAGACCGCATGAATGGATAATATAAGACCACTGTGCTAGGACTGCTGGTCGGGCATGGCACGCCGCGCCGCACCGCGTGGTGCTCGCCCGTAGTACATGCTTCAGGTGCCGGTTTCTTACATAATTTATTGTACAGCAACTTATATTGCTATACGTTATAGATGATCAAGGTTGCATCAGCCTAGTTTCTACATTGTTTATTAAATAGTATTGGGCACGGACTGAATCAACGCGATTTATGGGCATGTTTAGGTTCGATTCTTATCAGGTTTGACGTAGTAGCAGCTTGAACTAAAATCTCCTTGTGAGGAACAGTATTTGCTTCGGCTACATTATATCGTGATTACATCCCTTAAGACGTAATGGATATCAGTACAACATTACAACCCGGCTAAGTCATAGGAATGTTATGACGTACTTTACTCTTAGCTAACAGGTCTGTAATAAGGCATTCTAGAGCGAGTGGTGTGAAAAATTAATTGTAGTCCCGCGCATTGCGAGTT